>NC_091013.1:74442562-75067562 GCF_041296385.1 Aphelocoma coerulescens
CAGGGACGCTGACAATGAGAAAGGCATGCCAAGGGGAGCGCGGTACTCCCCCAGCATTGCAGCCTCAGCGTCTTCCTCATTGGAACCCAACTAAGCCCCATTCTCTTTCTTAGGCTGCACCGCGGGCTAGGGTTAGGGTTAAGCCTAGGGTTAGGGTTCAGAAAACTGCAAAGCCCAGAGCTCCATGGACGCTGACAATGAGAAAGCTATGCCCAGGGGAGTGCAGTACTGCCCCAACATTGCAGCCTCACTGGCTTCCTCATTGGAACCTGCCTCAGCCCAATGCATTTGCTTAGGCTGCGCCTAGGGCTAGGGTTAGGGTTACGCCTAGGGTTAGGGTTCAGAAAACCACAAAGCCCAGAGCTCCAGGGACACTGATAATGCGAAAGACATGCCAAGGGGAGCACAGAAGTCACCCAGTATTGCAGCCTCAGTGATTTCCTCATTAGAACCCGACTAAGCCCAAGGCTTTTTCTTAGGCTGCGACTAGGGCTAGGGTTAGGGTTACGCCTAGGGTTAGGGTACAGAAAACCTAAAAGCCCAGAACATCAGAAACACTGCCATTGTGAACGGCATGCCAAGCCGATCACAGGAGTCACCCAGTATTGCAGCCTCAGTGACTTCCTCATAAGAACCCAGCTCAGCCCAATGCTCTTTCTTAGGCTGCGCCTAGAGCTAGGGCTAGGGTTAGGGTTATGCCTAGGGTTAGGGTTCAGGAAACCACAAAGCCCAGAGCTCCAGGGACGCTGACAATGCGAAAGACATGCCAAGGGGAGCGCGGCATTGCCCCAACATTGCATCCGCTGTGGCTTTCTCATTGCAACGCGGCTAGGCCAAATGCTCTTTCTTAGGCTGCGCCTAGAGCTAGGGTTAGGGTTACGCCTAGGGTTAGGGTTCAGAAAACTGCAAAGCCCAAAGCTCCAGGGACACTGACAATGCGCAAGGCATGCCAAGGGGAGCGCCATACTGCCCCAACATTGCAGCCTCAGTGATTTCCTCATTAGAACCCGACTAAGCCCAAGGCTTTTTCTTAGGCTGCGACTAGGGCTAGGGTTAGGGTTACGCCTAGGGTTAGGGTACAGAAAACCTAAAAGCCCGGAACATCAGAAACTCTGCCATTGTGAACGGCATGCCAAGCCGATCACAGGAGTCACCCAGTATTGCAGCCTCAGTGACTTCCTCATAAGAACCCAGCTCAGCCCAATGCTCTTTCTTAGGCTGCGCCTAGAGCTAGGGCTAGGGTTAGGGTTATGCCTAGGGTTAGGGTTCAGGAAACCACAAAACCCAGAGCTCCAGGGACGCTGACAATGCGAAAGACATGCCCAGGGGAGCGCTATATTGCCCCAACATTGCAGTCTCAGTTGCTTCCTCATTGGAACCCATCTCAACCCAATGCCCTTCCTTAGGCTGTGCCTAGGGCTAGGGTTAGGGTTACGCCTAGGGTTAGGGTTCAGAAAACCACAAAGCCCAGAGCTCCAGGGACACTGATAATGCGAAAGACATGCCAAGGGGAGCACAGAAGTCACCCAGTATTGCAACCTCAGTGATTTCCTCATTAGAACCCGACTAAGCCCAAGGCTTTTTCTTAGGCTGCGACTAGGGCTAGGGTTAGGGTTACGCCTAGGGTTAGGGTACAGAAAACCTAAAAGCCCAGAACATCAGAAACACTGCCATTGTGAACGGCATGCCAAGCCGATCACAGGAGTCACCCAGTATTGCAGCCTCAGTGACTTCCTCATAAGAACCCAGCTCAGCCCAATGCTCTTTCTTAGGCTGCGCCTAGAGCTAGGGCTAGGGTTAGGGTTATGCCTAGGGTTAGGGTTCAGGAAACCACAAAGCCCAGAGCTCCAGGGACGCTGACAATGCGAAAGACATGCCAAGGGGAGCGCGGCATTGCCCCAACATTGCATCCGCTGTGGCTTTCTCATTGCAACGCGGCTAGGCCAAATGCTCTTTCTTAGGCTGCGCCTAGAGCTAGGGTTAGGGTTACGCCTAGGGTTAGGGTTCAGAAAACTGCAAAGCCCAAAGCTCCAGGGACACTGACAATGCGCAAGGCATGCCAAGGGGAGCGCCATACTGCCCCAACATTGCAGCCTCAGTGATTTCCTCATTAGAACCCGACTAAGCCCAAGGCTTTTTCTTAGGCTGCGACTAGGGCTAGGGTTAGGGTTACGCCTAGGGTTAGGGTACAGAAAACCTAAAAGCCCGGAACATCAGAAACTCTGCCATTGTGAACGGCATGCCAAGCCGATCACAGGAGTCACCCAGTATTGCAGCCTCAGTGACTTCCTCATAAGAACCCAGCTCAGCCCAATGCTCTTTCTTAGGCTGCGCCTAGAGCTAGGGCTAGGGTTAGGGTTATGCCTAGGGTTAGGGTTCAGGAAACCACAAAACCCAGAGCTCCAGGGACGCTGACAATGCGAAAGACATGCCCAGGGGAGCGCTATATTGCCCCAACATTGCAGTCTCAGTTGCTTCCTCATTGGAACCCATCTCAACCCAATGCCCTTCCTTAGGCTGTGCCTAGGGCTAGGGTTAGGGTTACGCCTAGGGTTAGGGTTCAGAAAAGGGCAAAGCCCAGAGCTCCAGGGACACTGACAATGAGAAAGGCATGCCAAGGGGGGCGCCATGCTGCCCCAACATTGCAGCCTCAGTGTCTTCCACATTGGAACCTGACTAAGCCCAACGCTCTTTCTTAGGCTGCGCCGAGGGCTTGGGTTCGGGTTACGCCTAGGGTTAGGGTACAGAAAACCTAAAAGCCCAGAACATCAGAAACACTGCCATTGTGAACGGCATGCCAAGCCGATCACAGGAGTCACCCAGTATTGCAGCCTCAGTGATTTCCTCATAAGAACACAGCTCAGCCCAATACTCTTACTTAGGCTGCGCCTAGAGCTAGGGCTAGGGTTAGGGTTATGCCTAGGGTTAGGGTTCAGGAAACCACAAAACCCAGAGCTCCAGGGACGCTGACAATGAGAAAGGCATGCCCAGGGGAGCGCAGTACTGCCCCAACATTGCAGCCTCACTGGCTTCCTCATTGGAACCTGCCTCAGCCCAATGCTTTTGCTTAGGCTGCTCCTAGGGCTAGGGTTAGGGTTACGCCTAGGGGTAGGGTTCAGAAAACCACAAAGCCCAGAGCTCCAGGGACACTGACTATGCGAAAGGCATGCCAAGGGGAGCACAGAAGTCACCCAGTATTGCAGCCTCAGTGATTTCCTCATTAGAACCCGACTAAGCCCAAGGCTTTTTCTTAGGCTGCGACTAGGGCTAGGGTTAGGGTTACGCCTAGGGTTAGGGTACAGAAAACCTAAAAGCCCAGAACATCAGAAACACTGCCATTGTGAACGGCATGCCAAGCCGATCACAGGAGTCACCCAGTATTGCAGCCTCAGTGATTTCCTCATAAGAACACAGCTCAGCCCAATGCTCTTTCTTAGGCTGCGCCTAGAGCTAGGGCTAGGGTTAGGGTTATGCCTAGGGTTAGGGTTCAGGAAACCACAAAACCCAGAGCTCCAGGGACGCTGACAATGAGAAAGGCATGCCAAGGGGAGCGCGGTACTCCCCCAGCATTGCAGCCTCAGCGTCTTCCTCATTGGAACCCAACTAAGCCCCATTCTCTTTCTTAGGCTGCACCGAGGGCTAGGGTTAGGGTTAAGCCTAGGGTTAGGGTTCAGAAAACTGCAAAGCCCAGAGCTCCATGGACGCTGACAATGAGAAAGCTATGCCCAGGGGAGCGCAGTACTGCCCCAACATTGCAGCCTCACTGGCTTCCTCATTAGAACCTGCCTCAGCCCAATGCTTTTGCTTAGGCTGCGCCTAGGGCTAGGGTTAGGGTTACGCCTAGGGTTAGGGTTCAGAAAACCACAAAGCCCAGAGCTCCAGGGACATTGACTATGCGAAAGGCATGCCAAGGGGAGCACAGAAGTCACCCAGTATTGCAGCCTCAGTGATTTCCTCATTAGAACCCGACTAAGCCCAAGGCTTTTTCTTAGGCTGTGACTAGGGCTAGGGTTAGGGTTACGCCTAGGGTTAGGGTACAGAAAACCTAAAAGCCCAGAACATCAGAAACTCTGCCATTGTGAACGGCATGCCAAGCTGAGAACAGGAGTCACCCGGTATTGCAGCCTCAGTGATTTCCTCATAAGAACCCAGCTCAGCCCAATACTCTTACTTAGGCTGCGCCTAGAGCTCGGGCTAAAGTTAGGGTTATGCCTAGGGTTAGGGTTCAGGAAACCACAAAACCCAGAGCTCCAGGGACGCTGACAATGCGAAAGACATGCCAAGGGGAGCGCGGTACTCCCCCAGCATTGCAGCCTCAGCGTCTTCCTCATTGGAACCCAACTAAGCCCCATTCTCTTTCTTAGGCTGCACCGAGGGCTAGGGTTAGGGTTAAGCCTAGGGTTAGGGTTCAGAAAACTGCAAAGCCCAAAGCTCCAGGGACACTGACAATGCGAAAGGCATGCCAAGGGGAGCGCCATACTGCCCCAACATTGCAGCCTCACTGGCTTCCTCATTGGAACCTGCCTCAGCCCAATGCATTTGCTTTGGCTGCGCCTAGGGCTAGGGTTAGGGTTACGCCTAGGGTTAGGGTTCAGAAAACCACAAAGCCCAGAGCTCCAGGGACACTGACTATGCGAAAGGCATGCCAAGGGGAGCACAGAAGTCACCCAGTATTGCAGCCTCGGTGATTTCCTCATTAGAACCCGACTAAGCCCAAGGCTTTTTCTTAGGCTGCGACTAGGGCTAGGGTTAGGGTTACGCCTAGGGTTGGGGTACAGAAAACCTAAAAGCCCAGAACATCAGAAACACTGCCATTGTGAACGGCATGCCAAGCCGATCACAGGAGTCACCCAGTATTGCAGCCTCAGTGATTTCCTCATAAGAACACAGCTCAGCCCAATGCCCTTACTTAGGCTGCTCCTAGAGCTAGGGCTAAGGTTAGGGTTATGCCTAGGGTTAGGGTTCAGGAAACCACAAAGCCCAGAGCTCCAGGGACGCTGACAATGCAAAAGACATGCCCAGGGGAGCGCTATTTTGCCCCAACATTGCAGCCTCAGCGTCTTCCTCATTGGAACCCATCTCAACCCAATGCCTTTGCTTAGGCTGCGCCTAGGGCTAGGGTTAGGGTTACGCCTAGGGTTAGGGTTCAGAAAACCAGAAAGCCCAGAGCTCCAGGGACGCTGACAATGAGAAACGCATGCCAAGGGGAGCGCCATACTGCCCCAACATTGCAGCCTCAGCGTCTTCCTCATTGGAACCCAACCCAGCCCCATTCTCTTTCTTAGGCTGTGCCTAGGGCTAGGGTTAGGGTTAAGCCTAGGGTTAGGGTCCAGAAAACTGCAAAGCCCAAAGCTCCAGGGACACTGACAATGTGAAAGGCATGCCAAAGGGAGCGCCATACTGCCCCAACATTGCAGCCTCAGTGATTTCCTCATTAGAACCCGACTAAGCCCAAGGCTGTTTCTTAGGCTGCGACTAGGGCTAGGGTTAGGGTTACGCCTAGGGTTAGGGTACAGAAAACCTAAATGCCCAGAACATCAGAAACACTGCCATTGTGAACGGCATGCCAAGCCGATCACAGGAGTCACCCAGTATTGCAGCCTCAGTGATTTCCTCATAAGAACCCAGCTCAGCCCAATGCTCTTTCTTAGGCTGCGCCTAGAGCTAGGGTTAGGGTTATGCCTAGGGTTAGGGTTCAGGAAACCACAAAACCCAGAGCTCCAGGGACGCTGACAATGCGAAAGACATGCCCAGGGGAGCGCTATATTGCCCCAACATTGCAGTCTCAGTGGCTTCCTCATTGGAACCCATCTCAACCCAATGCCCTTCCTTAGGCTGTGCCTAGGGCAAGGTTAGGGTTACGCCTAGGGTTAGGGTTCAGAAAACGGCAAAGCCCAGAGCTCCAGGGACACTGACAATGAGAAAGGCATGCCAAGGGGGGCGCCATGCTGCCCCAACATTGCACCCTCAGTGTCTTCCACATTGGAACCTGCCTCAGCCCAATGCTCTTTCTTAGGCTGCGCCGAGGGCTTGGGTTAGGGTTACGCCTAGGGTTAGGGTACAGAAAACCTAAAAGCCCAGAACATCAGAAACTCTGCCATTGTGAACGGCATGCCAAGCTGAGAACAGGAGTCACCCGGTATTGCAGCCTCAGTGATTTCCTCCTAAGAACCCAGCTCAGCCCAATACTCTTACTTAGGCTGCGCCTAGAGCTAGGGCTAAAGTTAGGGTTATGCCTAGGGTTAGGGTACAGGAAACCACAAAACCCAGAGCTCCAGGGACGCTGACAATGAGAAAGGCATGCCAAGGGGAGCGCGGTACTCCCCCAGCATTGCAGCCTCAGCGTCTTCCTCATTGGAACCCAACTAAGCCCCATTCTCTTTCTTAGGCTGCACCGCGGGCTAGGGTTAGGGTTAAGCCTAGGGTTAGGGTTCAGAAAATTGCAAAGCCCAGAGCTCCATGGACGCTGACAATGAGAAAGCTATGCCCAGGGGAGCGCAGTACTGCCCCAACATTGCAGCCTCACTGGCTTCCTCATTGGAACCTGCCTCAGCCCAATGCATTTGCTTAGGCTGCGCCTAGGGCTAGGGTTAGGGTTACGCCTAGGGTTAGGGTTCAGAAAACCACAAAGCCCAGAGCTCCAGGGACACTGATAATGCGAAAGACATGCCAAGGGGAGCACAGAAGTCACCCAGTATTGCAGCCTCAGTGATTTCCTCATTAGAACCCGACTAAGCCCAAGGCTTTTTCTTAGGCTGCGACTAGGGCTAGGGTTAGGGTTACGCCTAGGGTTAGGGTACAGAAAACCTAAAAGCCCAGAACATCAGAAACACTGCCATTGTGAACGGCATGCCAAGCCGATCACAGGAGTCACCCAGTATTGCAGCCTCAGTGACTTCCTCATAAGAACCCAGCTCAGCCCAATGCTCTTTCTTAGGCTGCGCCTAGAGCTAGGGCTAGGGTTAGGGTTATGCCTAGGGTTAGGGTTCAGGAAACCACAAAGCCCAGAGCTCCAGGGACGCTGACAATGCGAAAGACATGCCAAGGGGAGCGCGGCATTGCCCCAACATTGCATCCGCTGTGGCTTTCTCATTGCAACGCGGCTAGGCCAAATGCTCTTTCTTAGGCTGCGCCTAGAGCTAGGGTTAGGGTTACGCCTAGGGTTAGGGTTCAGAAAACTGCAAAGCCCAAAGCTCCAGGGACACTGACAATGCGCAAGGCATGCCAAGGGGAGCGCCATACTGCCCCAACATTGCAGCCTCAGTGATTTCCTCATTAGAACCCGACTAAGCCCAAGGCTTTTTCTTAGGCTGCGACTAGGGCTAGGGTTAGGGTTACGCCTAGGGTTAGGGTACAGAAAACCTAAAAGCCCGGAACATCAGAAACTCTGCCATTGTGAACGGCATGCCAAGCCGATCACAGGAGTCACCCAGTATTGCAGCCTCAGTGACTTCCTCATAAGAACCCAGCTCAGCCCAATGCTCTTTCTTAGGCTGCGCCTAGAGCTAGGGCTAGGGTTAGGGTTATGCCTAGGGTTAGGGTTCAGGAAACCACAAAACCCAGAGCTCCAGGGACGCTGACAATGCGAAAGACATGCCCAGGGGAGCGCTATATTGCCCCAACATTGCAGTCTCAGTTGCTTCCTCATTGGAACCCATCTCAACCCAATGCCCTTCCTTAGGCTGTGCCTAGGGCTAGGGTTAGGGTTACGCCTAGGGTTAGGGTTCAGAAAACGGCAAAGCCCAGAGCTCCAGGGACACTGACAATGAGAAAGGCATGCCAAGGGGGGCGCCATGCTGCCCCAACATTGCAGCCTCAGTGTCTTCCACATTGGAACCTGACTAAGCCCAACGCTCTTTCTTAGGCTGCGCCGAGGGCTTGGGTTCGGGTTACGCCTAGGGTTAGGGTACAGAAAACCTAAATGCCCAGAACATCAGAAACTCTGCCATTGTGAACGGCATGCCAAGCTGAGAACAGGAGTCACCCAGTATTGCAGCCTCAGTGATTTCCTCATAAGAACCCAGCTCAGCCCAATACTCTTACTTAGGCTGCGCCTAGAGCTAGGGCTAGGGTTAGGGTTATGCCTAGGGTTAGGGTTCAGGAAACCACAAAACCCAGAGCTCCAGGGACGCTGACAATGAGAAAGGCATGCCCAGGGGAGCGCAGTACTGCCCCAACATTGCAGCCTCACTGGCTTCCTCATTGGAACCTGCCTCAGCCCAATGCTTTTGCTTAGGCTGCGCCTAGGGCTAGGGTTAGGGTTACGCCTAGGGGTAGGGTTCAGAAAACCACAAAGCCCAGAGCTCCAGGGACACTGACTATGCGAAAGGCATGCCAAGGGGAGCACAGAAGTCACCCAGTATTGCAGCCTCAGTGATTTCCTCATTAGAACCCGACTAAGCCCAAGGCTTTTTCTTAGGCTGCGACTAGGGCTAGGGTTAGGGTTACGCCTAGGGTTAGGGTACAGAAAACCTAAAAGCCCAGAACATCAGAAACACTGCCATTGTGAACGGCATGCCAAGCCGATCACAGGAGTCACCCAGTATTGCAGCCTCAGTGATTTCCTCATAAGAACACAGCTCAGCCCAATGCTCTTTCTTAGGCTGCGCCTAGAGCTAGGGCTAGGGTTAGGGTTATGCCTAGGGTTAGGGTTCAGGAAACCACAAAACCCAGAGCTCCAGGGACGCTGACAATGAGAAAGACATGCCCAGGGGAGCGCTATATTGCCCCAACATTGCAGTCTCACTGGCTTCCTCATTGGAACCCATGTCAACCCAATGCCCTTCCTTAGGCTGTGCCTAGGGCTAGGGTTAGGGTTACGCCTAGGTTTAGGGTTCAGAAAACTGCAAAGCCCAGAGCTCCAGGGACACTGACAATGAGAAAGGCATGCCAAGGGGGGCGCCATGCTGCCCCAACATTGCAGCCTCAGTGTCTTCCACATTGGAACCTGACTAAGCCCAACGCTCTTTCTTACGCTGCGCCGAGGGCTTGGGTTCGGGTTACGCCTAGGGTTAGGGTACAGAAAACCTAAAAGCCCAGAACATCAGAAACTCTGCCATTGTGAACGGCATGCCAAGCTGAGAACAGGAGTCACCCGGAATTGCAGCCTCAGTGATTTCCTCATAAGAACCCAGCTCAGCCCAATACTCTTACTTAGGCTGCGCCTAGAGCTCGGGCTAAAGTTAGGGTTATGCCTAGGGTTAGGGTTCAGGAAACCACAAAACCCAGAGCTCCAGGGACGCTGACAATGCGAAAGACATGCCAAGGGGAGTGCGGTACTCCCCCAGCATTGCAGCCTCAGCGTCTTCCTCATTGGAACCCAACTAAGCCCCATTCTCTTTCTTAGGCTGCACCGAGGGCTAGGGTTAGGGTTAAGCCTAGGGTTAGGGTTCAGAAAACTGCAAAGCCCAAAGCTCCAGGGACACTGACAATGCGAAAGGCATGCCAAGGGGAGCGCCATACTGCCCCAACATTGCAGCCTCACTGCCTTCCTCATTGGAACCTGCCTCAGCCCAATGCATTTGCTTTGGCTGCGCCTAGGGCTAGGTTTAGGGTTACGCCTAGGGTTAGGGTTCAGAAAACCACAAAGCCCAGAGCTCCAGGGACACTGACTATGCGAAAGGCATGCCAAGGGGAGCACAGAAGTCACCCAGTATTGCAGCCTCGGTGATTTCCTCATTAGAACCCGACTAAGCCCAAGGCTTTTTCTTAGGCTGCGACTAGGGCTAGGGTTAGGGTTACGCCTAGGGTTGGGGTACAGAAAACCTAAAAGCCCAGAACATCAGAAACACTGCCATTGTGAACGGCATGCCAAGCCGATCACAGGAGTCACCCAGTATTGCAGCCTCAGTGATTTCCTCATAAGAACACAGCTCAGACCAATGCCCTTACTTAGGCTGCTCCTAGAGCTAGGGCTAAGGTTAGGGTTATGCCTAGGGTTAGGGTTCAGGAAACCACAAAGCCCAGAGCTCCAGGGACGCTGACAATGCGAAAGACATGCCCAGGGGAGCGCTATTTTGCCCCAACATTGCAGCCTCAGCGTCCTCCTCATTGGAACCCATCTCAACCCAATGCCTTTGCTTAGGCTGCGCCTAGGGCTAGGGTTAGGGTTACGCCTAGGGTTAGGGTTCAGAAAACCAGAAAGCCCAGAGCTCCAGGGACGCTGACAATGAGAAACGCATGCCAAGGGGAGCGCCATACTGCCCCAACATTGCAGCCTCAGCGTCTTCCTCATTGGAACCCAACCCAGCCCCATTCTCTTTCTTAGGCTGTGCCTAGGGCTAGGGTTAGGGTTAAGCCTAGGGTTAGGGTCCAGAAAACTGCAAAGCCCAAAGCTCCAGGGACACTGACAATGTGAAAGGCATGCCAAAGGGAGCGCCATACTGCCCCAACATTGCAGCCTCAGTGATTTCCTCATTAGAACCCGACTAAGCCCAAGGCTGTTTCTTAGGCTGCGACTAGGGCTAGGGTTAGGGTTACGCCTAGGGTTAGGGTACAGAAAACCTAAATGCCCAGAACATCAGAAACACTGCCATTGTGAACGGCATGCCAAGCCGATCACAGGAGTCACCCAGTATTGCAGCCTCAGTGATTTCCTCATAAGAACCCAGCTCAGCCCAATGCTCTTTCTTAGGCTGCGCCTAGAGCTAGGGTTAGGGTTATGCCTAGGGTTAGGGTTCAGGAAACCACAAAGCCCAGAGCTCCAGGGACGCTGACAATGCGAAAGACATGCCCAGGGGAGCGCTATATTGCCCCAACATTGCAGTCTCAGTGGCTTCCTCATTGGAACCCATCTCAACCCAATGCCCTTCCTTAGGCTGTGCCTAGGGCAAGGTTAGGGTTACGCCTAGGGTTAGGGTTCAGAAAACGGCAAAGCCCAGAGCTCCAGGGACACTGACAATGAGAAAGGCATGCCAAGGGGGGCGCCATGCTGCCCCAACATTGCACCCTCAGTGTCTTCCACATTGGAACCTGACTAAGCCCAATGCTCTTTCTTAGGCTGCGCCGAGGGCTTGGGTTAGGGTTACGCCTAGGGTTAGGGTACAGAAAACCTAAAAGCCCAGAACATCAGAAACTCTGCCATTGTGAACGGCATGCCAAGCTGAGAACAGGAGTCACCCGGAATTGCAGCCTCAGTGATTTCCTCCTAAGAACCCAGCTCAGCCCAATACTCTTACTTAGGCTGCGCCTAGAGCTAGGGCTAGGGTTAGGGTTATGCCTAGGGTTAGGGTTCAGGAAACCACAAAACCCAGAGCTCCAGGGACGCTGACAATGAGAAAGGCATGCCAAGGGGAGCGCGGTACTCCCCCAGCATTGCAGCCTCAGCGTCTTCCTCATTGGAACCCAACTAAGCCCCATTCTCTTTCTTAGGCTGCACCGCGGGCTAGGGTTAGGGTTAAGCCTAGGGTTAGGGTTCAGAAAACTGCAAAGCCCAGAGCTCCATGGACGCTGACAATGAGAAAGGCATGCCAAGGGGGGCGCCATGCTGCCCCAACATTGCAGCCTCAGTGTCTTCCACATTGGAACCTGACGAAGCCCAACGCTCTTTCTTAGGCTGCGCCGAGGGCTTGGGTTAGGGTTACGCCTAGGGTTAGGGTACAGAAAACCTAAAAGCCCAGAACATCAGAAACTCTGCCATTGTGAACGGCATGCCAAGCTGAGAACAGGAGTATCCCAGTATTGCAGCCTCAGTGATTTCCTCATAAGAACCCAGCTCAGCCCAATACTCTTACTTAGGCTGCGCCTAGAGCTAGGGCTAGGGTTAGGGTTATGCCTAGGGTTAGGGTTCAGGAAACCACAAAACCCAGAGCTCCAGGGACGCTGACAATGCGAAAGACATGCCCAGGGGAGCGCGGTACTCCCCCAGCATTGCAGCCTCAGCGTCTTCCTCATTGGAACCCAACTAAGCCCCATTCTCTTTCTTAGGCTGCACCGAGGGCTAGGGTTAGGGTTAAGCCTAGGGTTAGGGTTCAGAAAACTGCAAAGCCCAGAGCTCCATGGACGCTGACAATGAGAAAGCTATGCCCAGGGGAGCGCAGTACTGCCCCAACATTGCAGCCTCACTGGCTTCCTCATTAGAACCTGCCTCAGCCCAATGCATTTGCTTAGGCTGCGCCTAGGGCTAGGGTTAGGGTTACGCCTAGGGTTAGGGTTCAGAAAACCACAAAGCCCAGAGCTCCAGGGACATTGACTATGCGAAAGGCATGCCAAGGGGAGCACAAAAGTCACCCAGTATTGCAGCCTCAGTGATTTCCTCATTAGAACCCGACTAAGCCCAAGGCTTTTTCTTAGGCTGCGACTAGGGCTAGGGTTAGGGTTACGCCTAGGGTTAGGGTACAGAAAACCTAAAAGCCCAGAACATCAGAAACACTGCCATTGTGAACGGCATGCCAAGCCGATCACAGGAGTCACCCAGTATTGCAGCCTCAGTGATTTCCTCATAAGAACCCAGCTCAGCCCAATGCTCTTTCTTAGGCTGCGCCTAGAGCTAGGGCTAGGGTTATGCCTAGGGTTAGGGTTCAGGAAACCACAAAACCCAGAGCTCCAGGGACGCTGACAATGCGAAAGACATGCCCAGGGGAGTGCTATATCGCCCCAACATTGCAGTCTCAGTAGCTTCCTCATTGGAACCCATCTCAAACCAATGCCCTTCCTTAGGCTGTGCCTAGGGCTAGGGTTAGGGTTACGCCTAGGGTTAGGGTTCAGAAAACGGCAAAGCCCAGAGCTCCAGGGACACTGACAATGAGAAAGGCATGCCCAGGGGAGCGCAGTACTGCCCCAACATTGCAGCCTCACTGGCTTCCTCATTGGAACCTGCCTCAGCCCAATGCTTTTGCTTAGGCTGTGACTAGGGCTAGGGTTAGGGTTACGCCTAGGGTTAGGGTACAGAAAACCTAAAAGCCCGGAACATCAGAAACTCTGCCATTGTGAACGGCATGCCAAGCCGATCACAGGAGTCACCCAGTATTGCAGCCTCAGTGACTTCCTCATAAGAACCCAGCTCAGCCCAATGCTCTTTCTTAGGCTGCGCCTAGAGCTAGGGCTAGGGTTAGGGTTATGCCTAGGGTTAGGGTTCAGGAAACCACAAAACCCAGAGCTCCAGGGACGCTGACAATGCGAAAGACATGCCCAGGGGAGCGCTATATTGCCCCAACATTGCAGTCTCAGTTGCTTCCTCATTGGAACCCATCTCAACCCAATGCCCTTCCTTAGGCTGTGCCTAGGGCTAGGGTTAGGGTTACGCCTAGGGTTAGGGTTCAGAAAACGGCAAAGCCCAGAGCTCCAGGGACACTGACAATGAGAAAGGCATGCCAAGGGGGGCGCCATGCTGCCCCAACATTGCACCCTCAGTGTCTTCCACATTGGAACCTGACTAAGCCCAACGCTCTTTCTTAGGCTGCGCCGAGGGCTTGGGTTCGGGTTACGCCTAGGGTTAGGGTACAGAAAACCTAAAAGCCCAGAACATCAGAAACTCTGCCATTGTGAACGGCATGCCAAGCTGAGAACAGGAGTCACCCGGAATTGCAGCCTCAGTGATTTCCTCATAAGAACCCAGCTCAGCCCAATACTCTTACTTAGGCTGCGCCTAGAGCTCGGGCTAAAGTTAGGGTTATGCCTAGGGTTAGGGTTCAGGAAACCACAAAACCCAGAGCTCCAGGGACGCTGACAATGCGAAAGACATGCCAAGGGGAGCGCGGTACTCCCCCAGCATTGCAGCCTCAGCGTCTTCCTCATTGGAACCCAACTAAGCCCCATTCTCTTTCTTAGGCTGCACCGAGGGCTAGGGTTAGGGTTAAGCCTAGGGTTAGGGTTCAGAAAACTGCAAAGCCCAAAGCTCCAGGGACACTGACAATGCGAAAGGCATGCCAAGGGGAGCGCCATACTGCCCCAACATTGCAGCCTCACTGGCTTCCTCATTGGAACCTGCCTCAGCCCAATGCATTTGCTTTGGCTGCGCCTAGGGCTAGGGTTAGGGTTACGCCTAGGGTTAGGGTTCAGAAAACCACAAAGCCCAGAGCTCCAGGGACACTGACTATGCGAAAGGCATGCCAAGGGGAGCACAGAAGTCACCCAGTATTGCAGCCTCGGTGATTTCCTCATTAGAACCCGACTAAGCCCAAGGCTTTTTCTTAGGCTGCGACTAGGGCTAGGGTTAGGGTTACGCCTAGGGTTGGGGTACAGAAAACCTAAAAGCCCAGAACATCAGAAACACTGCCATTGTGAACGGCATGCCAAGCCGATCACAGGAGTCACCCAGTATTGCAGCCTCAGTGATTTCCTCATAAGAACACAGCTCAGACCAATGCCCTTACTTAGGCTGCTCCTAGAGCTAGGGCTAAGGTTAGGGTTATGCCTAGGGTTAGGGTTCAGGAAACCACAAAGCCCAGAGCTCCAGGGACGCTGACAATGCGAAAGACATGCCCAGGGGAGCGCTATTTTGCCCCAACATTGCAGCCTCAGCGTCTTCCTCATTGGAACCCATCTCAACCCAATGCCTTTGCTTAGGCTGCGCCTAGGGCTAGGGTTAGGGTTACGCCTAGGGTTAGGGTTCAGAAAACCAGAAAGCCCAGAGCTCCAGGGACACTGACTATGCGAAAGGCATGCCAAGGGGAGCACAGAAGTCACCCAGTATTGCAGCCTCGGTGATTTCCTCATTAGAACCCGACTAAGCCCAAGGCTTTTTCTTAGGCTGCGACTAGGGCTAGGGTTAGGGTTACGCCTAGGGTTAGGGTACAGAAAACCTAAAAGCCCAGAACATCAGAAACACTGCCATTGTGAACGGCATGCCAAGCCGATCACAGGAGTCACCCAGTATTGCAGCCTCAGTGATTTCCTCATAAGAACACAGCTCAGCCCAATGCTCTTTCTTAGGCTGCGCCTAGAGCTAGGGCTAGGGTTAGGGTTATGCCTAGGGTTAGGGTTCAGGAAACCACAAAACCCAGAGCTCCAGGGACGCTGACAATGAGAAAGGCATGCCAAGGGGAGCGCAGTACTGCCCCAACATTGCAGCCTCACTGGCTTCCTCATTGGAACCTGCCTCAGCCCAATGCTTTTGCTTAGGCTGCGCCTAGGGCTAGGGTTAGGGTTACGCCTAGGGTTAGGGTTCAGAAAACCAGAAAGCCCAGAGCTCCAGGGACACTGACTATGCGAAAGGCATGCCAAGGGGAGCACAGAAGTCACCCAGTATTGCAGCCTCGGTGATTTCCTCATTAGAACCCGACTAAGCCCAAGGCTTTTACTTAGGCTGCGACTAGGGCTAGGGTTAGGGTTACGCCTAGGGTTAGGGTACAGAAAACCTAAAAGCCCAGAACATCAGAAACACTGCCATTGTGAACGGCATGCCAAGCCGATCACAGGAGTCACCCAGTATTGCAGCCTCAGTGATTTCCTCATAAGAACACAGCTCAGCCCAATGCTCTTTCTTAGGCTGCGCCTAGAGCTAGGGCTAGGGTTAGGGTTATGCCTAGGGTTAGGGTTCAGGAAACCACAAAACCCAGAGCTCCAGGGACGCTGACAATGAGAAAGACATGCCCAGGGGAGCGCTATATTGCCCCAACATTGCAGTCTCAGTGGCTTCCTCATTGGAACCCATCTCAACCCAATGCCCTTCCTTAGGCTGTGCCTAGGGCTAGGGTTAGGGTTACGCCTAGGTTTAGGGTTCAGAAAACTGCAAAGCCCAGAGCTCCAGGGACACTGACAATGAGAAAGGCATGCCAAGGGGGGCGCCATGCTGCCCCAACATTGCAGCCTCAGTGTCTTCCACATTGGAACCTGACTAAGCCCAACGCTCTTTCTTAGGCTGCGCCGAGGGCTTGGGTTCGGGTTACGCCTAGGGTTAGGGTACAGAAAACCTAAAAGCCCAGAACATCAGAAACTCTGCCATTGTGAACGGCATGCCAAGCCGATCACAGGAGTCACCCAGTATTGCAGCCTCAGTGATTTCCTCATAAGAACCCAGCTCAGCCCAATGCCCTTACTTAGGCTGCTCCTAGAGCTAGGGCTAAGGTTAGGGTTATGCCTAGGGTTAGGGTTCAGGAAACCACAAAGCCCAGAGCTCCAGGGACGCTGACAATGCGAAAGACATGCCCAGGGGAGCGCTATATTGCCCCAACATTGCAGCCTCAGCGTCTTCCTCATTGGAACCCATCTCAACCCAATGCCTTTGCTTAGGCTGCGCCTAGGGCTAGGGTTAGGGTTACGCCTAGGGTTAGGGTTCAGAAAACCAGAAAGCCCAGAGCTCCAGGGACGCTGACAATGAGAAACGCATGCCAAGGGGAGCGCCATACTGCCCCAACAGTGCAGCCTCAGCGTCTTCCTCATTGGAACCCAACTCAGCGCCATTCTCTTTCTTAGGCTGTGCCTAGGGCTAGGGTTAGGGTTAAGCCTAGGGTTAGGGTCCAGAAAACTGCAAAGCCCAAAGCTCCAGGGACACTGACAATGTGAAAGGCATGCCAAAGGGAGCGCCATACTGCCCCAACATTGCAGCCTCAGTCATTTCCTCATTAGAACCCGACTAAGCCCAAGGCTGTTTCTTAGGCTGCGACTAGGGCTAGGGTTAGGGTTACGCCTAGGGTTAGGGTACAGAAAACCTAAATGCCCAGAACATCAGAAACACTGCCATTGTGAACGGCATGCCAAGCCGATCACAGGAGTCACCCAGTATTGCAGCCTCAGTGATTTCCTCATAAGAACCCAGCTCAGCCCAATGCTCTTTCTTAGGCTGCGCCTAGAGCTAGGGTTAGGGTTATGCCTAGGGTTAGGGTTCAGGAAACCACAAAACCCAGAGCTCCAGGGACGCTGACAATGCGAAAGACATACCAAGGGGGGCGCCATGCTGCCCCAACATTGCACCCTCAGTGTCTTCCACATTGGAACCTGACTAAGCCCAATGCTCTTTCTTAGGCTGCGCCGAGGGCTTGGGTTAGGGTTACGCCTAGGGTTAGGGTACAGAAAACCTAAAAGCCCAGAACATCAGAAACTCTGCCATTGTGAACGGCATGCCAAGCTGAGAACAGGAGTCACCCGGTATTGCAGCCTCAGTGATTTCCTCCTAAGAACCCAGCTCAGCCCAATACTCTTACTTAGGCTGCGCCTAGAGCTAGGGCTAGGGTTAGGGTTATGCCTAGGGTTAGGGTACAGGAAACCACAAAACCCAGAGCTCCAGGGACGCTGACAATGAGAAAGGCATGCCAAGGGGAGCGCGGTACTCCCCCAGCATTGCAGCCTCAGCGTCTTCCTCATTGGAACCCAACTAAGCCCCATTCTCTTTCTTAGGCTGCACCGCGGGCTAGGGTTAGGGTTAAGCCTAGGGTTAGGGTTCAGAAAACTGCAAAGCCCAGAGCTCCATGGACGCTGACAATGAGAAAGCTATGCCCAGGGGAGCGCAGTACTGCCCCAACATTGCAGCCTCACTGGCTTCCTCATTGGAACCTGCCTCAGCCCAATGCATTTGCTTAGGCTGCGCCTAGGGCTAGGGTTAGGGTTACGCCTAGGGTTAGGGTTCAGAAAACCACAAAGCCCAGAGCTCCAGGGACACTGATAATGCGAAAGACATGCCAAGGGGAGCACAGAAGTCACCCAGTATTGCAGCCTCAGTGATTTCCTCATTAGAACCCGACTAAGCCCAAGGCTTTTACTTAGGCTGCGACTAGGGCTAGGGTTAGGGTTACGCCTAGGGTTAGGGTACAGAAAACCTAAAAGCCCAGAACATCAGAAACACTGCCATTGTGAACGGCATGCCAAGCCGATCACAGGAGTCACCCAGTATTGCAGCCTCAGTGACTTCCTCATAAGAACCCAGCTCAGCCCAATGCTCTTTCTTAGGCTGCGCCTAGAGCTAGGGCTAGGGTTAGGGTTATGCCTAGGGTTAGGGTTCAGGAAACCACAAAGCCCAGAGCTCCAGGGACGCTGACAATGCGAAAGACATGCCAAGGGGAGCGCGGCATTGCCCCAACATTGCATCCGCTGTGGCTTTCTCATTGCAACGCGGCTAGGCCAAATGCTCTTTCTTAGGCTGCGCCTAGAGCTAGGGTTAGGGTTACGCCTAGGGTTAGGGTTCAGAAAACTGCAAAGCCCAAAGCTCCAGGGACACTGACAATGCGCAAGGCATGCCAAGGGGAGCGCCATACTGCCCCAACATTGCAGCCTCAGTGATTTCCTCATTAGAACCCGACTAAGCCCAAGGCTTTTTCTTAGGCTGCGACTAGGGCTAGGGTTAGGGTTACGCCTAGGGTTAGGGTACAGAAAACCTAAAAGCCCGGAACATCAGAAACTCTGCCATTGTGAACGGCATGGCAAGCCGATCACAGGAGTCACCCAGTATTGCAGCCTCAGTGACTTCCTCATAAGAACCCAGCTCAGCCCAATACTCTTTCTTAGGCTGCGCCTAGAGCTAGGGCTAGGGTTAGGGTTATGCCTAGGGTTAGGGTTCAGGAAACCACAAAACCCAGAGCTCCAGGGACGCTGACAATGCGAAAGACATGCCCAGGGGAGCGCGGTACTCCCCCAGCATTGCAGCCTCAGCGTCTTCCTCATTGGAACCCAACTAAGCCCCATTCTCTTTCTTAGGCTGCACCGAGGGCTAGGGTTAGGGTTAAGCCTAGGGTTAGGGTTCAGAAAACTGCAAAGCCCAGAGCTCCATGGACGCTGACAATGAGAAAGCTATGCCCAGGGGAGCGCAGTACTGCCCCAACATTGCAGCCTCACTGGCTTCCTCATTAGAACCTGCCTCAGCCCAATGCATTTGCTTAGGCTGCGCCTAGGGCTAGGGTTAGGGTTACGCCTAGGGTTAGGGTTCAGAAAACCACAAAGCCCAGAGCTCCAGGGACATTGACTACGCGAAAGGCATGCCAAGGGGAGCACAAAAGTCACCCAGTATTGCAGCCTCAGTGATTTCCTCATTAGAACCCGACTAAGCCCAAGGCTTTTTCTTAGGCTGCGACTAGGGCTAGGGTTAGGGTTACGCCTAGGGTTAGGGTACAGAAAACCTAAAAGCCCAGAACATCAGAAACACTGCCATTGTGAACGGCATGCCAAGCCGATCACAGGAGTCACCCAGTATTGCAGCCTCAGTGATTTCCTCATAAGAACCCAGCTCAGCCCAATGCTCTTTCTTAGGCTGCGCCTAGAGCTAGGGCTAGGGTTATGCCTAGGGTTAGGGTTCAGGAAACCACAAAGCCCAGAGCTCCAGGGACGCTGACAATGCGAAAGACATGCCCAGGGGAGTGCTATATCGCCCCAACATTGCAGTCTCAGTAGCTTCCTCATTGGAACCCATCTCAACCCAATGCCCTTCCTTAGGCTGTGCCTAGGGCTAGGGTTAGGGTTACGCCGAGGTTTAGGGTTCAGAAAACGGCAAAGCCCAGAGCTCCAGGGACACTGACAATGAGAAAGGCATGCCCAGGGGAGCGCAGTACTGCCCCAACATTGCAGCCTCACTGGCTTCCTCATTGGAACCTGCCTCAGCCCAATGCTTTTGCTTAGGCTGCGCCTAGGGCTAGGGTTAGGGTTAAGCCTAGGGTTAGGGTTCAGAAAACCACAAAGCCCAGAGCTCCAGGGACACTGACTATGCGAAAGGCATGCCAAGGGGAGCACAGAAGTCACCCAGTATTGCAGCCTCGGTGATTTCCTCATTAGAACCCGACTAAGCCCAAGGCTTTTTCTTAGGCTGCGACTAGGGCTAGGGTTAGGGTTACGCCTAGGGTTAGGGTACAGAAAACCTAAAAGCCCAGAACATCAGAAACACTGCCATTGTGAACGGCATGCCAAGCCGATCACAGGAGTCACCCAGTATTGCAGCCTCAGTGCTTTCCTCATAAGAACACAGCTCAGCCCAATGCTCTTTCTTAGGCTGCGCCTAGAGCTAGGGCTAGGGTTAGGGTTATGCCTAGGGTTAGGGTTCAGGAAACCACAAAACCCAGAGCTCCAGAGACGCTGACAATGAGAAAGACATGCCCAGGGGAGCGCTATATTGCCCCAACATTGCAGCCTCAGCGTCTTCCTCATTGGAACCCATCTCAACCCAATGCCTTTGCTTAGGCTGCGCCTAGGGCTAGGGTTAGGGTTACGCCTAGGGTTAGGGTTCAGAAAACCAGAAAGCCCAGAGCTCCAGGGACGCTGACAATGAGAAACGCATGCCAAGGGGAGCGCCATACTGCCCCAACAGTGCAGCCTCAGCGTCTTCCTCATTGGAACCCAACTCAGCGCCATTCTCTTTCTTAGGCTGTGCCTAGGGCTAGGGTTAGGGTTAAGCCTAGGGTTAGGGTCCAGAAAACTGCAAAGCCCAAAGCTCCAGGGACGCTGACAATGTGAAAGGCATGCCAAAGGGAGCGCCATACTGCCCCAACATTGCAGCCTCAGTGGCTTCCTCATTGGAACCCATCTCAACCCAATGCCCTTCCTTAGGCTGTGCCTAGGGCTAGGGTTAGGGTTACGCCTAGGTTTAGGGTTCAGAAAACTGCAAAGCCCAGAGCTCCAGGGACACTGACAATGAGAAAGGCATGCCAAGGGGGGCGCCATGCTGCCCCAACATTGCAGCCTCAGTGTCTTCCACATTGGAACCTGACTAAGCCCAACGCTCTTTCTTAGGCTGCGCCGAGGGCTTGGGTTCGGGTTACGCCTAGGGTTAGGGTACAGAAAACCTAAAAGCCCAGAACATCAGAAACTCTGCCATTGTGAACGGCATGCCAAGCCGATCACAGGAGTCACCCAGTATTGCAGCCTCAGTGATTTCCTCATAAGAACCCAGCTCAGCCCAATGCCCTTACTTAGGCTGCTCCTAGAGCTAGGGCTAAGGTTAGGGTTATGCCTAGGGTTAGGGTTCAGGAAACCACAAAGCCCAGAGCTCCAGGGACGCTGACAATGCGAAAGACATGCCCAGGGGAGCGCTATATTGCCCCAACATTGCAGCCTCAGCGTCTTCCTCATTGGAACCCATCTCAACCCAATGCCTTTGCTTAGGCTGCGCCTAGGGCTAGGGTTAGGGTTACGCCTAGGTTTAGGGTTCAGAAAACCAGAAAGCCCAGAGCTCCAGGGACGCTGACAATGAGAAACGCATGCCAAGGGGAGCGCCATACTGCCCCAACAGTGCAGCCTCAGCGTCTTCCTCATTGGAACCCAACTCAGCGCCATTCTCTTTCTTAGGCTGTGCCTAGGGCTAGGGTTAGGGTTAAGCCTAGGGTTAGGGTCCAGAAAACTGCAAAGCCCAAAGCTCCAGGGACACTGACAATGTGAAAGGCATGCCAAAGGGAGCGCCATACTGCCCCAACATTGCAGCCTCAGTCATTTCCTCATTAGAACCCGACTAAGCCCAAGGCTGTTTCTTAGGCTGCGACTAGGGCTAGGGTTAGGGTTACGCCTAGGGTTAGGGTACAGAAAACCTAAATGCCCAGAACATCAGAAACACTGCCATTGTGAACGGCATGCCAAGCCGATCACAGGAGTCACCCAGTATTGCAGCCTCAGTGATTTCCTCATAAGAACCCAGCTCAGCCCAATGCTCTTTCTTAGGCTGCGCCTAGAGCTAGGGTTAGGGTTATGCCTAGGGTTAGGGTTCAGGAAACCACAAAACCCAGAGCTCCAGGGACGCTGACAATGCGAAAGACATGCCAAGGGGGGCGCCATGCTGCCCCAACATTGCAGCCTCAGTGTCTTCCACATTGGAACCTGACTAAGCCCAATGCTCTTTCTTAGGCTGCGCCGAGGGCTTGGGTTAGGGTTACGCCTAGGGTTAGGGTTCAGAAAACCTAAAAGCCCAGAACATCAGAAACTCTGCCATTGTGAACGGCATGCCAAGCTGAGAACAGGAGTCACCCGGTATTGCAGCCTCAGTGATTTCCTCCTAAGAACCCAGCTCAGCCCAATACTCTTACTTAGGCTGCGCCTAGAGCTAGGGCTAGGGTTAGGGTTATGCCTAGGGTTAGGGTACAGGAAACCACAAAACCCAGAGCTCCAGGGACGCTGACAATGAGAAAGGCATGCCAAGGGGAGCGCGGTACTCCCCCAGCATTGCAGCCTCAGCGTCTTCCTCATTGGAACCCAACTAAGCCCCATTCTCTTTCTTAGGCTGCACCGCGGGCTAGGGTTAGGGTTAAGCCTAGGGTTAGGGTTCAGAAAACTGCAAAGCCCAGAGCTCCATGGACGCTGACAATGAGAAAGCTATGCCCAGGGGAGCGCAGTACTGCCCCAACATTGCAGCCTCACTGGCTTCCTCATTGGAACCTGCCTCAGCCCAATGCATTTGCTTAGGCTGCGCCTAGGGCTAGGGTTAGGGTTACGCCTAGGGTTAGGGTTCAGAAAACCACAAAGCCCAGAGCTCCAGGGACACTGATAATGCGAAAGACATGCCAAGGGGAGCACAGAAGTCACCCAGTATTGCAGCCTCAGTGATTTCCTCATTAGAACCCGACTAAGCCCAAGGCTTTTTCTTAGGCTGCGACTAGGGCTAGGGTTAGGGTTACGCCTAGGGTTAGGGTACAGAAAACCTAAAAGCCCAGAACATCAGAAACACTGCCATTGTGAACGGCATGCCAAGCCGATCACAGGAGTCACCCAGTATTGCAGCCTCAGTGACTTCCTCATAAGAACCCAGCTCAGCCCAATGCTCTTTCTTAGGCTGCGCCTAGAGCTAGGGCTAGGGTTAGGGTTATGCCTAGGGTTAGGGTTCAGGAAACCACAAAGCCCAGAGCTCCAGGGACGCTGACAATGCGAAAGACATGCCAAGGGGAGCGCGGCATTGCCCCAACATTGCATCCGCTGTGGCTTTCTCATTGCAACGCGGCTAGGCCAAATGCTCTTTCTTAGGCTGCGCCTAGAGCTAGGGTTAGGGTTACGCCTAGGGTTAGGGTTCAGAAAACTGCAAAGCCCAAAGCTCCAGGGACACTGACAATGCGCAAGGCATGCCAAGGGGAGCGCCATACTGCCCCAACATTGCAGCCTCAGTGATTTCCTCATTAGAACCCGACTAAGCCCAAGGCTTTTTCTTAGGCTGCGACTAGGGCTAGGGTTAGGGTTACGCCTAGGGTTAGGGTACAGAAAACCTAAAAGCCCGGAACATCAGAAACTCCGCCATTGTGAACGGCATGCCAAGCCGATCACAGGAGTCACCCAGTATTGCAGCCTCAGTGACTTCCTCATAAGAACCCAGCTCAGCCCAATACTCTTTCTTAGGCTGCGCCTAGAGCTAGGGCTAGGGTTAGGGTTATGCCTAGGGTTAGGGTTCAGGAAACCACAAAACCCAGAGCTCCAGGGACGCTGACAATGCGAAAGACATGCCCAGGGGAGCGCGGTACTCCCCCAGCATTGCAGCCTCAGCGTCTTCCTCATTGGAACCCAACTAAGCCCCATTCTCTTTCTTAGGCTGCACCGAGGGCTAGGGTTAGGGTTAAGCCTAGGGTTAGGGTTCAGAAAACTGCAAAGCCCAGAGCTCCATGGACGCTGACAATGAGAAAGCTATGCCCAGGGGAGCGCAGTACTGCCCCAACATTGCAGCCTCACTGGCTTCCTCATTAGAACCTGCCTCAGCCCAATGCATTTGCTTAGGCTGCGCCTAGGGCTAGGGTTAGGGTTACGCCTAGGGTTAGGGTTCAGAAAACCACAAAGCCCAGAGCTCCAGGGACATTGACTATGCGAAAGGCATGCCAAGGGGAGCACAAAAGTCACCCAGTATTGCAGCCTCAGTGATTTCCTCATTAGAACCCGACTAAGCCCAAGGCTTTTTCTTAGGCTGCGACTAGGGCTAGGGTTAGGGTTACGCCTAGGGTTAGGGTACAGAAAACCTAAAAGCCCAGAACATCAGAAACACTGCCATTGTGAACGGCATGCCAAGCCGATCACAGGAGTCACCCAGTATTGCAGCCTCAGTGATTTCCTCATAAGAACCCAGCTCAGCCCAATGCTCTTTCTTAGGCTGCGCCTAGAGCTAGGGCTAGGGTTATGCCTAGGGTTAGGGTTCAGGAAACCACAAAACCCAGAGCTCCAGGGACGCTGACAATGCGAAAGACATGCCCAGGGGAGTGCTATATCGCCCCAACATTGCAGTCTCAGTAGCTTCCTCATTGGAACCCATCTCAACCCAATGCCCTTCCTTAGGCTGTGCCTAGGGCTAGGGTTAGGGTTACGCCTAGGGTTAGGGTTCAGAAAACGGCAAAGGCCAGAGCTCCAGGGACACTGACAATGAGAAAGGCATGCCCAGGGGAGCGCAGTACTGCCCCAACATTGCAGCCTCACTGGCTTCCTCATTGGAACCTGCCTCAGCCCAATGCTTTTGCTTAGGCTGCGCCTAGGGCTAGGGTTAGGGTTAAGCCTAGGGTTAGGGTTCAGAAAACCACAAAGCCCAGAGCTCCAGGGACACTGACTATGCGAAAGGCATGCCAAGGGGAGCACAGAAGTCACCCAGTATTGCAGCCTCGGTGATTTCCTCATTAGAACCCGACTAAGCCCAAGGCTTTTTCTTAGGCTGCGACTAGGGCTAGGGTTAGGGTTACGCCTAGGGTTAGGGTACAGAAAACCTAAAAGCCCAGAACATCAGAAACACTGCCATTGTGAACGGCATGCCAAGCCGATCACAGGAGTCACCCAGTATTGCAGCCTCAGTGACTTCCTCATAAGAACACAGCTCAGCCCAATGCTCTTTCTTAGGCTGCGCCTAGAGCTAGGGCTAGGGTTAGGGTTATGCCTAGGGTTAGGGTTCAGGAAACCACAAAACCCAGAGCTCCAGAGACGCTGACAATGAGAAAGACATGCCCAGGGGAGCGCTATATTGCCCCAACATTGCAGCCTCAGCGTCTTCCTCATTGGAACCCATCTCAACCCAATGCCTTTGCTTAGGCTGCGCCTAGGGCTAGGGTTAGGGTTACGCCTAGGGTTAGGGTTCAGAAAACCAGAAAGCCCAGAGCTCCAGGGACGCTGACAATGAGAAACGCATGCCAAGGGGAGCGCCATACTGCCCCAACATTGCAGCCTCAGCGTCTTCCTCATTGGAACCCAACTCAGCGCCATTCTCTTTCTTAGGCTGTGCCTAGGGCTAGGGTTAGGGTTAAGCCTAGGGTTAGGGTCCAGAAAACTGCAAAGCCCAAAGCTCCAGGGACACTGACAATGTGAAAGGCATGCCAAAGGGAGCGCCATACTGCCCCAACATTGCAGCCTCAGTGATTTCCTCATTAGAACCCGACTAAGCCCAAGGCTGTTTCTTAGGCTGCGACTAGGGCTAGGGTTAGGGTTACGCCTAGGGTTAGGGTACAGAAAACCTAAATGCCCAGAACATCAGAAACACTGCCATTGTGAACGGCATGCCAAGCCGATCACAGGAGTCACCCAGTATTGCAGCCTCAGTGATTTCCTCATAAGAACCCAGCTCAGCCCAATGCTCTTTCTTAGGCTGCGCCTAGAGCTAGGGTTAGGGTTATGCCTAGGGTTAGGGTTCAGGAAACCACAAAACCCAGAGCTCCAGGGACGCTGACAATGCGAAAGACATGCCAAGGGGGGCGCCATGCTGCCCCAACATTGCAGCCTCAGTGTCTTCCACATTGGAACCTGACTAAGCCCAATGCTCTTTCTTAGGCTGCGCCGAGGGCTTGGGTTCGGGTTACACCTAGGGTTAGGGTACAGAAAACCTAAAAGCCCAGAACATCAGAAACTCTGCCATTGTGAACGGCATGCCAAGCTGAGAACAGGAGTCACCCGGTATTGCAGCCTCAGTGATTTCCTCCTAAGAACCCAGCTCAGCCCAATACTCTTACTTAGGCTGCGCCTAGAGCTAGGGCTAGGGTTAGGGTTATGCCTAGGGTTAGGGTTCAGGAAACCACAAAACCCAGAGCTCCAGGGACGCTGACAATGAGAAAGGCATGCCAAGGGGAGCGCGGTACTCCCCCAGCATTGCAGCCTCAGCGTCTTCCTCATTGGAACCCAACTAAGCCCCATTCTCTTTCTTAGGCTGCACCGAGGGCTAGGGTTAGGGTTAAGCCTAGGGTTAGGGTTCAGAAAACTGCAAAGCCCAGAGCTCCATGGACGCTGACAATGAGAAAGCTATGCCCAGGGGAGCACAGTACTGCCCCAACATTGCAGCCTCACTGGCTTCCTCATTGGAACCTGCCTCAGCCCAATGCATTTGCTTAGGCTGCGCCTAGGGCTAGGGTTAGGGTTACGCCTAGGGTTAGGGTTCAGAAAACCACAAAGCCCAGAGCTCCAGGGACACTGATAATGCGAAAGACATGCCAAGGGGAGCACAGAAGTCACCCAGTATTGCAGCCTCAGTGATTTCCTCATTAGAACCCGACTAAGCCCAAGGCTTTTTCTTAGGCTGCGTCTAGGGCTAGGGTTAGGGTTACGCCTAGGGTTAGGGTACAGAAAACCTAAAAGCCCAGAACATCAGAAACACTGCCATTGTGAACGGCATGCCAAGCCGATCACAGGAGTCACCCAGTATTGCAGCCTCAGTGACTTCCTCATAAGAACCCAGCTCAGCCCAATGCTCTTTCTTAGGCTGCGCCTAGAGCTAGGGCTAGGGTTAGGGTTATGCCTAGGGTTAGGGTTCAGGAAACCACAAAGCCCAGAGCTCCAGGGACGCTGACAATGCGAAAGACATGCCAAGGGGAGCGCGGCATTGCCCCAACATTGCATCCGCTGTGGCTTTCTCATTGCAACGCGGCTAGGCCAAATGCTCTTTCTTAGGCTGCGCCTAGAGCTAGGGTTAGGGTTACGCCTAGGGTTAGGGTTCAGAAAACTGCAAAGCCCAAAGCTCCAGGGACACTGACAATGCGCAAGGCATGCCAAGGGGAGCGCCATACTGCCCCAACAGTGCAGCCTCAGCGTCTTCCTCATTGGAACCCAACTCAGCGCCATTCTCTTTCTTAGGCTGTGCCTAGGGCTAGGGTTAGGGTTAAGCCTAGGGTTAGGGTCCAGAAAACTGCAAAGCCCAAAGCTCCAGGGACACTGACAATGTGAAAGGCATGCCAAAGGGAGCGCCATACTGCCCCAACATTGCAGCCTCAGTCATTTCCTCATTAGAACCCGACTAAGCCCAAGGCTGTTTCTTAGGCTGCGACTAGGGCTAGGGTTAGGGTTACGCCTAGGGTTAGGGTACAGAAAACCTAAATGCCCAGAACATCAGAAACACTGCCATTGTGAACGGCATGCCAAGCCGATCACAGGAGTCACCCAGTATTGCAGCCTCAGTGATTTCCTCATAAGAACCCAGCTCAGCCCAATGCTCTTTCTTAGGCTGCGCCTAGAGCTAGGGTTAGGGTTATGCCTAGGGTTAGGGTTCAGGAAACCACAAAACCCAGAGCTCCAGGGACGCTGACAATGCGAAAGACATGCCAAGGGGGGCGCCATGCTGCCCCAACATTGCAGCCTCAGTGTCTTCCACATTGGAACCTGACTAAGCCCAATGCTCTTTCTTAGGCTGCGCCGAGGGCTTGGGTTAGGGTTACGCCTAGGGTTAGGGTTCAGAAAACCTAAAAGCCCAGAACATCAGAAACTCTGCCATTGTGAACGGCATGCCAAGCTGAGAACAGGAGTCACCCGGTATTGCAGCCTCAGTGATTTCCTCCTAAGAACCCAGCTCAGCCCAATACTCTTACTTAGGCTGCGCCTAGAGCTAGGGCTAGGGTTAGGGTTATGCCTAGGGTTAGGGTACAGGAAACCACAAAACCCAGAGCTCCAGGGACGCTGACAATGAGAAAGGCATGCCAAGGGGAGCGCGGTACTCCCCCAGCATTGCAGCCTCAGCGTCTTCCTCATTGGAACCCAACTAAGCCCCATTCTCTTTCTTAGGCTGCACCGCGGGCTAGGGTTAGGGTTAAGCCTAGGGTTAGGGTTCAGAAAACTGCAAAGCCCAGAGCTCCATGGACGCTGACAATGAGAAAGCTATGCCCAGGGGAGCGCAGTACTGCCCCAACATTGCAGCCTCACTGGCTTCCTCATTGGAACCTGCCTCAGCCCAATGCATTTGCTTAGGCTGCGCCTAGGGCTAGGGTTAGGGTTACGCCTAGGGTTAGGGTTCAGAAAACCACAAAGCCCAGAGCTCCAGGGACACTGATAATGCGAAAGACATGCCAAGGGGAGCACAGAAGTCACCCAGTATTGCAGCCTCAGTGATTTCCTCATTAGAACCCGACTAAGCCCAAGGCTTTTTCTTAGGCTGCGACTAGGGCTAGGGTTAGGGTTACGCCTAGGGTTAGGGTACAGAAAACCTAAAAGCCCAGAACATCAGAAACACTGCCATTGTGAACGGCATGCCAAGCCGATCACAGGAGTCACCCAGTATTGCAGCCTCAGTGACTTCCTCATAAGAACCCAGCTCAGCCCAATGCTCTTTCTTAGGCTGCGCCTAGAGCTAGGGCTAGGGTTAGGGTTATGCCTAGGGTTAGGGTTCAGGAAACCACAAAGCCCAGAGCTCCAGGGACGCTGACAATGCGAAAGACATGCCAAGGGGAGCGCGGCATTGCCCCAACATTGCATCCGCTGTGGCTTTCTCATTGCAACGCGGCTAGGCCAAATGCTCTTTCTTAGGCTGCGCCTAGAGCTAGGGTTAGGGTTACGCCTAGGGTTAGGGTTCAGAAAACTGCAAAGCCCAAAGCTCCAGGGACACTGACAATGCGCAAGGCATGCCAAGGGGAGCGCCATACTGCCCCAACATTGCAGCCTCAGTGATTTCCTCATTAGAACCCGACTAAGCCCAAGGCTTTTTCTTAGGCTGCGACTAGGGCTAGGGTTAGGGTTACGCCTAGGGTTAGGGTACAGAAAACCTAAAAGCCCGGAACATCAGAAACTCCGCCATTGTGAACGGCATGCCAAGCCGATCACAGGAGTCACCCAGTATTGCAGCCTCAGTGACTTCCTCATAAGAACCCAGCTCAGCCCAATACTCTTTCTTAGGCTGCGCCTAGAGCTAGGGCTAGGGTTAGGGTTATGCCTAGGGTTAGGGTTCAGGAAACCACAAAACCCAGAGCTCCAGGGACGCTGACAATGCGAAAGACATGCCCAGGGGAGCGCGGTACTCCCCCAGCATTGCAGCCTCAGCGTCTTCCTCATTGGAACCCAACTAAGCCCCATTCTCTTTCTTAGGCTGTACCGAGGGCTAGGGTTAGGGTTAAGCCTAGGGTTAGGGTTCAGAAAACTGCAAAGCCCAGAGCTCCATGGACGCTGACAATGAGAAAGCTATGCCCAGGGGAGCGCAGTACTGCCCCAACATTGCAGCCTCACTGGCTTCCTCATTAGAACCTGCCTCAGCCCAATGCATTTGCTTAGGCTGCGCCTAGGGCTAGGGTTAGGGTTACGCCTAGGGTTAGGGTTCAGAAAACCACAAAGCCCAGAGCTCCAGGGACATTGACTATGCGAAAGGCATGCCAAGGGGAGCACAAAAGTCACCCAGTATTGCAGCCTCAGTGATTTCCTCATTAGAACCCGACTAAGCCCAAGGCTTTTTCTTAGGCTGCGACTAGGGCTAGGGTTAGGGTTACGCCTAGGGTTAGGGTACAGAAAACCTAAAAGCCCAGAACATCAGAAACACTGCCATTGTGAACGGCATGCCAAGCCGATCACAGGAGTCACCCAGTATTGCAGCCTCAGTGATTTCCTCATAAGAACCCAGCTCAGCCCAATGCTCTTTCTTAGGCTGCGCCTAGAGCTAGGGCTAGGGTTATGCCTAGGGTTAGGGTTCAGGAAACCACAAAACCCAGAGCTCCAGGGACGCTGACAATGCGAAAGACATGCCCAGGGGAGTGCTATATCGCCCCAACATTGCAGTCTCAGTAGCTTCCTCATTGGAACCCATCTCAACCCAATGCCCTTCCTTAGGCTGTGCCTAGGGCTAGGGTTAGGGTTACGCCGAGGTTTAGGGTTCAGAAAACGGCAAAGCCCAGAGCTCCAGGGACACTGACAATGAGAAAGGCATGCCCAGGGGAGCGCAGTACTGCCCCAACATTGCAGCCTCACTGGCTTCCTCATTGGAACCTGCCTCAGCCCAATGCTTTTGCTTAGGCTGCGCCTAGGGCTAGGGTTAGGGTTAAGCCTAGGGTTAGGGTTCAGAAAACCACAAAGCCCAGAGCTCCAGGGACACTGACTATGCGAAAGGCATGCCAAGGGGAGCACAGAAGTCACCCAGTATTGCAGCCTCGGTGATTTCCTCATTAGAACCCGACTAAGCCCAAGGCTTTTTCTTAGGCTGCGACTAGGGCTAGGGTTAGGGTTACGCCTAGGGTTAGGGTACAGAAAACCTAAAAGCCCAGAACATCAGAAACACTGCCATTGTGAACGGCATGCCAAGCCGATCACAGGAGTCACCCAGTATTGCAGCCTCAGTGCTTTCCTCATAAGAACACAGTTCAGCCCAATGCTCTTTCTTAGGCTGCGCCTAGAGCTAGGGCTAGGGTTAGGGTTATGCCTAGGGTTAGGGTTCAGGAAACCACAAAACCCAGAGCTCCAGAGACGCTGACAATGAGAAAGACATGCCCAGGGGAGCGCTATATTGCCCCAACATTGCAGCCTCAGCGTCTTCCTCATTGGAACCCATCTCAACCCAATGCCTTTGCTTAGGCTGCGCCTAGGGCTAGGGTTAGGGTTACGCCTAGGGTTAGGGTTCAGAAAACCAGAAAGCCCAGAGCTCCAGGGACGCTGACAATGAGAAACGCATGCCAAGGGGAGCGCCATACTGCCCCAACAGTGCAGCCTCAGCGTCTTCCTCATTGGAACCCAACTCAGCGCCATTCTCTTTCTTAGGCTGTGCCTAGGGCTAGGGTTAGGGTTAAGCCTAGGGTTAGGGTCCAGAAAACTGCAAAGCCCAAAGCTCCAGGGACACTGACAATGTGAAAGGCATGCCAAAGGGAGCGCCATACTGCCCCAACATTGCAGCCTCAGTGATTTCCTCATTAGAACCCGACTAAGCCCAAGGCTGTTTCTTAGGCTGCGACTAGGGCTAGGGTTAGGGTTACGCCTAGGGTTAGGGTACAGAAAACCTAAATGCCCAGAACATCAGAAACACTGCCATTGTGAACGGCATGCCAAGCCGATCACAGGAGTCACCCAGTATTGCAGCCTCAGTGATTTCCTCATAAGAACCCAGCTCAGCCCAATGCTCTTTCTTAGGCTGCGCCTAGAGCTAGGGTTAGGGTTATGCCTAGGGTTAGGGTTCAGGAAACCACAAAACCCAGAGCTCCAGGGACGCTGACAATGCGAAAGACATGCCAAGGGGGGCGCCATGCTGCCCCAACATTGCAGCCTCAGTGTCTTCCACATTGGAACCTGACTAAGCCCAATGCTCTTTCTTAGGCTGCGCCGAGGGCTTGGGTTAGGGTTACACCTAGGGTTAGGGTACAGAAAACCTAAAAGCCCAGAACATCAGAAACTCTGCCATTGTGAACGGCATGCCAAGCTGAGAACAGGAGTCACCCAGTATTGCAGCCTCAGTGATTTCCTCATAAGAACCCAGCTCAGCCCAATACTCTTACTTAGGCTGCGCCTAGAGCTAGGGCTAGGGTTAGGGTTATGCCTAGGGTTAGGGTTCAGGAAACCACAAAACCCAGAGCTCCAGGGACGCTGACAATGAGAAAGGCATGCCAAGGGGAGCGCGGTACTCCCCCAGCATTGCAGCCTCAGCGTCTTCCTCATTGGAACCCAACTAAGCCCCATTCTCTTTCTTAGGCTGCACCGAGGGCTAGGGTTAGGGTTAAGCCTAGGGTTAGGGTTCAGAAAACTGCAAAGCCCAGAGCTCCATGGACGCTGACAATGAGAAAGCTATGCCCAGGGGAGCGCAGTACTGCCCCAACATTGCAGCCTCACTGGCTTCCTCATTGGAACCTGCCTCAGCCCAATGCATTTGCTTAGGCTGCGCCTAGGGCTAGGGTTAGGGTTACGCCTAGGGTTAGGGTTCAGAAAACCACAAAGCCCAGAGCTCCAGGGACACTGATAATGCGAAAGACATGCCAAGGGGAGCACAGAAGTCACCCAGTATTGCAGCCTCAGTGATTTCCTCATTAGAACCCGACTAAGCCCAAGGCTTTTTCTTAGGCTGCGTCTAGGGCTAGGGTTAGGGTTACGCCTAGGGTTAGGGTACAGAAAACCTAAAAGCCCAGAACATCAGAAACACTGCCATTGTGAACGGCATGCCAAGCCGATCACAGGAGTCACCCAGTATTGCAGCCTCAGTGACTTCCTCATAAGAACCCAGCTCAGCCCAATGCTCTTTCTTAGGCTGCGCCTAGAGCTAGGGCTAGGGTTAGGGTTATGCCTAGGGTTAGGGTTCAGGAAACCACAAAGCCCAGAGCTCCAGGGACGCTGACAATGCGAAAGACATGCCAAGGGGAGCGCGGCATTGCCCCAACATTGCATCCGCTGTGGCTTTCTCATTGCAACGCGGCTAGGCCAAATGCTCTTTCTTAGGCTGCGCCTAGAGCTAGGGTTAGGGTTACGCCTAGGGTTAGGGTTCAGAAAACTGCAAAGCCCAAAGCTCCAGGGACACTGACAATGCGCAAGGCATGCCAAGGGGAGCGCCATACTGCCCCAACATTGCAGCCTCAGTGATTTCCTCATTAGAACCCGACTAAGCCCAAGGCTTTTTCTTAGGCTGCGACTAGGGCTAGGGTTAGGGTTACGCCTAGGGTTAGGGTACAGAAAACCTAAAAGCCCAGAACATCAGAAACACTGCCATTGTGAACGGCATGCCAAGCCGATCACAGGAGTCACCCAGTATTGCAGCCTCAGTGATTTCCTCATAAGAACCCAGCTCAGCCCAATGCTCTTTCTTAGGCTGCGCCTAGAGCTAGGGTTAGGGTTATGCCTAGGGTTAGGGTTCAGGAAACCACAAAACCCAGAGCTCCAGGGACGCTGACAATGAGAAAGACATGCCCAGGGGAGCGCTATATTGCCCCAACATTGCAGTCTCAGTGGCTTCCTCATTGGAACCCATCTCAACCCAATGCCCTTCCTTAGGCTGTGCCTAGGGCTAGGGTTAGGGTTACGCCTAGGGTTAGGGTTCAGAAAACGGCAAAGCCCAGAGCTCCAGGGACACTGACAATGAGAAAGGCATGCCAAGGGGGGCGCCATGCTGCCCCAACATTGCAGCCTCAGTGTCTTCCACATTGGAACCTGTTTCAGCCCAACGCTCTTTCTTAGGCTGCGCCGAGGGCTTGGGTTCGGGTTACGCCTAGGGTTAGGGTACAGAAAACCTAAAAGCCCAGAACATCAGAAACTCTGCCATTGTGAACGGCATGCCAAGCTGAGAACAGGAGTCACCCAGTATTGCAGCCTCAGTGATTTCCTCATAAGAACCCAGCTCAGCCCAATACTCTTACTTAGGCTGCGCCTAGAGCTAGGGCTAGGGTTAGGGTTATGCCTAGGGTTAGGGTTCAGGAAACCACAAAACCCAGAGCTCCAGGGACGCTGACAATGAGAAAGGCATGCCAAGGGGAGCGCGGTACTCCCCCAGCATTGCAGCCTCAGCGTCTTCCTCATTGGAACCCAACTAAGCCCCATTCTCTTTCTTAGGCTGCACCGAGGGCTAGGGTTAGGGTTAAGCCTAGGTTTAGGGTTCAGAAAACTGCAAAGCCCAGAGCTCCATGGACGCTGACAATGAGAAAGCTATGCCCAGGGGAGCGCAGTACTGCCCCAACATTGCAGCCTCACTGGCTTCCTCATTGGAACCTGCCTCAGCCCAATGCTTTTGCTTAGGCTGCGCCTAGGGCTATGGTTAGGGTTACGCCTAGGGTTAGGGTACAGAAAACCTAAAAGCCCAGAACATCAGAAACACTGCCATTGTGAACGGCATGCCAAGCCGATCACAGGAGTCACCCAGTATTGCAGCCTCAGTGACTTCCTCATAAGAACCCAGCTCAGCCCAATGCTCTTTCTTAGGCTGCGCCTAGAGCTAGGGCTAGGGTTAGGGTTATGCCTAGGGTTAGGGTTTAGGAAACCACAAAACCCAGAGCTCCAGGGACGCTGACAATGAGAAAGACATGCCCAGGGGAGCGCTATATTGCCCCAACATTGCAGCCTCAGCGTCTTCCTCATTGGAACCCATCTCAACCCAATGCCTTTGCTTAGGCTGCGCCTAGGGCTAGGGTTAGGGTTACGCCTAGGGTTAGGGTTCAGAAAACCAGAAAGCCCAGAGCTCCAGGGACACTGACTATGCGAAAGGCATGCCAAGGGGAGCACAGAAGTCACCCAGTATTGCAGCCTCGGTGATTTCCTCATTAGAACCCGACTAAGCCCAAGGCTTTTTCTTAGGCTGCGACTAGGGCTAGGGTTAGGGTTACGCCTAGGGTTAGGGTACAGAAAACCTAAAAGCCCAGAACATCAGAAACACTGCCATTGTGAACGGCATGCCAAGCCGATCACAGGAGTCACCCAGTATTGCAGCCTCAGTGATTTCCTCATAAGAACACAGCTCAGCCCAATGCTCTTTCTTAGGCTGCGCCTAGAGCTAGGGCTAGGGTTAGGGTTATGCCTAGGGTTAGGGTTCAGGAAACCACAAAACCCAGAGCTCCAGGGACGCTGACAATGAGAAAGGCATGCCCAGGGGAGCGCAGTACTGCCCCAACATTGCAGCCTCACTGGCTTCCTCATTGGAACCTGCCTCAGCCCAATGCTTTTGCTTAGGCTGCGCCTAGGGCTAGGGTTAGGGTTACGCCTAGGGTTAGGGTTCAGAAAACCACAAAGCCCAGAGCTCCAGGGACACTGACTATGCGAAAGGCATGCCAAGGGGAGCACAGAAGTCACCCAGTATTGCAGCCTCGGTGATTTCCTCATTAGAACCCGACTAAGCCCAAGGCTTTTACTTAGGCTGCGACTAGGGCTAGGGTTAGGGTTACGCCTAGGGTTAGGGTACAGAAAACCTAAAAGCCCAGAACATCAGAAACACTGCCATTGTGAACGGCATGCCAAGCCGATCACAGGAGTCACCCAGTATTGCAGCCTCAGTGATTTCCTCATAAGAACACAGCTCAGCCCAATGCTCTTTCTTAGGCTGCGCCTAGAGCTAGGGCTAGGGTTAGGGTTATGCCTAGGGTTAGGGTTCAGGAAACCACAAAACCCAGAGCTCCAGGGACACTGACAATGAGAAAGACATGCCCAGGGGAGCGCTATATTGCCCCAACATTGCAGTCTCAGTGGCTTCCTCATTGGAACCCATCTCAACCCAATGCCCTTCCTTAGGCTGTGCCTAGGGCTAGGGTTAGGGTTACGCCTAGGTTTAGGGTTCAGAAAACGGCAAAGCCCAGAGCTCCAGGGACACTGACAATGAGAAAGGCATGCCAAGGGGGGCGCCATGCTGCCCCAACATTGCAGCCTCAGTGTCTTCCACATTGGAACCTGACTAAGCCCAACGCTCTTTCTTAGGCTGCGCCGAGGGCTTGGGTTCGGGTTACGCCTAGGGTTAGGGTACAGAAAACCTAAAAGCCCAGAACATCAGAAACTCTGCCATTGTGAACGGCATGCCAAGCCGATCACAGGAGTCACCCAGTATTGCAGCCTCAGTGATTTCCTCATAAGAACCCAGCTCAGCCCAATGCCCTTACTTAGGCTGCTCCTAGAGCTAGGGCTAAGGTTAGGGTTATGCCTAGGGTTAGGGTTCAGGAAACCACAAAGCCCAGAGCTCCAGGGACGCTGACAATGCGAAAGACATGCCCAGGGGAGCGCTATATTGCCCCAACATTGCAGCCTCAGCGTCTTCCTCATTGGAACCCATCTCAACCCAATGCCTTTGCTTAGGCTGCGCCTAGGGCTAGGGTTAGGGTTACGCCTAGGGTTAGGGTTCAGAAAACCAGAAAGCCCAGAGCTCCAGGGACGCTGACAATGAGAAACGCATGCCAAGGGGAGCGCCATACTGCCCCAACAGTGCAGCCTCAGTGTCTTCCTCATTGGAACCCAACTCAGCGCCATTCTCTTTCTTAGGCTGTGCCTAGGGCTAGGGTTAGGGTTAAGCCTAGGGTTAGGGTCCAGAAAACTGCAAAGCCCAAAGCTCCAGGGACACTGACAATGTGAAAGGCATGCCAAAGGGAGCGCCATACTGCCCCAACATTGCAGCCTCAGTCATTTCCTCATTAGAACCCGACTAAGCCCAAGGCTGTTTCTTAGGCTGCGACTAGGGCTAGGGTTAGGGTTACGCCTAGGGTTAGGGTACAGAAAACCTAAATGCCCAGAACATCAGAAACACTGCCATTGTGAACGGCATGCCAAGCCGATCACAGGAGTCACCCAGTATTGCAGCCTCAGTGATTTCCTCATAAGAACCCAGCTCAGCCCAATGCTCTTTCTTAGGCTGCGCCTAGAGCTAGGGTTAGGGTTATGCCTAGGGTTAGGGTTCAGGAAACCACAAAACCCAGAGCTCCAGGGACGCTGACAATGCGAAAGACATGCCAAGGGGGGCGCCATGCTGCCCCAACATTGCACCCTCAGTGTCTTCCACATTGGAACCTGACTAAGCCCAATGCTCTTTCTTAGGCTGCGCCGAGGGCTTGGGTTAGGGTTACGCCTAGGGTTAGGGTACAGAAAACCTAAAAGCCCAGAACATCAGAAACTCTGCCATTGTGAACGGCATGCCAAGCTGAGAACAGGAGTCACCCGGTATTGCAGCCTCAGTGATTTCCTCCTAAGAACCCAGCTCAGCCCAATACTCTTACTTAGGCTGCGCCTAGAGCTAGGGCTAGGGTTAGGGTTATGCCTAGGGTTAGGGTTCAGGAAACCACAAAACCCAGAGCTCCAGGGACGCTGACAATGAGAAAGGCATGCCAAGGGGAGCGCGGTACTCCCCCAGCATTGCAGCCTCAGCGTCTTCCTCATTGGAACCCAACTAAGCCCCATTCTCTTTCTTAGGCTGCACCGAGGGCTAGGGTTAGGGTTAAGCCTAGGGTTAGGGTTCAGAAAACTGCAAAGCCCAGAGCTCCATGGACGCTGACAATGAGAAAGCTATGCCCAGGGGAGCGCAGTACTGCCCCAACATTGCAGCCTCACTGGCTTCCTCATTGGAACCTGCCTCAGCCCAATGCATTTGCTTAGGCTGCGCCTAGGGCTAGGGTTAGGGTTACGCCTAGGGTTAGGGTTCAGAAAACCACAAAGCCCAGAGCTCCAGGGACACTGATAATGCGAAAGACATGCCAAGGGGAGCACAGAAGTCACCCAGTATTGCAGCCTCAGTGATTTCCTCATTACAACCCGACTAAGCCCAAGGCTTTTTCTTAGGCTGCGTCTAGGGCTAGGGTTAGGGTTACGCCTAGGGTTAGGGTACAGAAAACCTAAAAGCCCAGAACATCAGAAACACTGCCATTGTGAACGGCATGCCAAGCCGATCACAGGAGTCACCCAGTATTGCAGCCTCAGTGACTTCCTCATAAGAACCCAGCTCAGCCCAATGCTCTTTCTTAGGCTGCGCCTAGAGCTAGGGCTAGGGTTAGGGTTATGCCTAGGGTTAGGGTTCAGGAAACCACAAAGCCCAGAGCTCCAGGGACGCTGACAATGCGAAAGACATGCCAAGGGGAGCGCGGCATTGCCCCAACATTGCATCCGCTGTGGCTTTCTCATTGCAACGCGGCTAGGCCAAATGCTCTTTCTTAGGCTGCGCCTAGAGCTAGGGTTAGGGTTACGCCTAGGGTTAGGGTTCAGAAAACTGCAAAGCCCAAAGCTCCAGGGACACTGACAATGCGCAAGGCATGCCAAGGGGAGCGCCATACTGCCCCAACATTGCAGCCTCAGTGATTTCCTCATTAGAACCCGACTAAGCCCAAGGCTTTTTCTTAGGCTGCGACTAGGGCTAGGGTTAGGGTTACGCCTAGGGTTAGGGTACAGAAAACCTAAAAGCCCAGAACATCAGAAACACTGCCATTGTGAACGGCATGCCAAGCCGATCACAGGAGTCACCCAGTATTGCAGCCTCAGTGATTTCCTCATAAGAACACAGCTCAGCCCAATGCTCTTTCTTAGGCTGCGCCTAGAGCTAGGGCTAGGGTTAGGGTTATGCCTAGGGTTAGGGTTCAGGAAACCACAAAACCCAGAGCTCCAGGGACGCTGACAATGAGAAAGGCATGCCAAGGGGAGCGCAGTACTGCCCCAACATTGCAGCCTCACTGGCTTCCTCATTGGAACCTGCCTCAGCCCAATGCTTTTGCTTAGGCTGCGCCTAGAGCTAGGGCTAGGGTTAGGGTTATGCCTAGGGTTAGGGTTCAGAAAACCAGAAAGCCCAGAGCTCCAGGGACACTGACTATGCGAAAGGCATGCCAAGGGGAGCACAGAAGTCACCCAGTATTGCAGCCTCGGTGATTTCCTCATTAGAACCCGACTAAGCCCAAGGCTTTTACTTAGGCTGCGACTAGGGCTAGGGTTAGGGTTACGCCTAGGGTTAGGGTACAGAAAACCTAAAAGCCCAGAACATCAGAAACACTGCCATTGTGAACGGCATGCCAAGCCGATCACAGGAGTCACCCAGTATTGCAGCCTCAGTGATTTCCTCATAAGAACACAGCTCAGCCCAATGCTCTTTCTTAGGCTGCGCCTAGAGCTAGGGCTAGGGTTAGGGTTATGCCTAGGGTTAGGGTTCAGGAAACCACAAAACCCAGAGCTCCAGGGACGCTGACAATGAGAAAGACATGCCCAGGGGAGCGCTATATTGCCCCAACATTGCAGTCTCAGTGGCTTCCTCATTGGAACCCATCTCAACCCAATGCCCTTCCTTAGGCTGTGCCTAGGGCTAGGGTTAGGGTTACGCCTAGGTTTAGGGTTCAGAAAACGGCAAAGCCCAGAGCTCCAGGGACACTGACAATGAGAAAGGCATGCCAAGGGGGGCGCCATGCTGCCCCAACATTGCAGCCTCAGTGTCTTCCACATTGGAACCTGACTAAGCCCAACGCTCTTTCTTAGGCTGCGCCGAGGGCTTGGGTTCGGGTTACGCCTAGGGTTAGGGTACAGAAAACCTAAAAGCCCAGAACATCAGAAACTCTGCCATTGTGAACGGCATGCCAAGCCGATCACAGGAGTCACCCAGTATTGCAGCCTCAGTGATTTCCTCATAAGAACCCAGCTCAGCCCAATGCCCTTACTTAGGCTGCTCCTAGAGCTAGGGCTAAGGTTAGGGTTATGCCTAGGGTTAGGGTTCAGGAAACCACAAAGCCCAGAGCTCCAGGGACGCTGACAATGCGAAAGACATGCCCAGGGGAGCGCTATATTGCCCCAACATTGCAGCCTCAGCGTCTTCCTCATTGGAACCCATCTCAACCCAATGCCTTTGCTTAGGCTGCGCCTAGGGCTAGGGTTAGGGTTACGCCTAGGGTTAGGGTTCAGAAAACCAGAAAGCCCAGAGCTCCAGGGACGCTGACAATGAGAAACGCATGCCAAGGGGAGCGCCATACTGCCCCAACAGTGCAGCCTCAGCGTCTTCCTCATTGGAACCCAACTCAGCGCCATTCTCTTTCTTAGGCTGTGCCTAGGGCTAGGGTTAGGGTTAAGCCTAGGGTTAGGGTCCAGAAAACTGCAAAGCCCAAAGCTCCAGGGACACTGACAATGTGAAAGGCATGCCAAAGGGAGCGCCATACTGCCCCAACATTGCAGCCTCAGTCATTTCCTCATTAGAACCCGACTAAGCCCAAGGCTGTTTCTTAGGCTGCGACTAGGGCTAGGGTTAGGGTTACGCCTAGGGTTAGGGTACAGAAAACCTAAATGCCCAGAACATCAGAAACACTGCCATTGTGAACGGCATGCCAAGCCGATCACAGGAGTCACCCAGTATTGCAGCCTCAGTGATTTCCTCATAAGAACCCAGCTCAGCCCAATGCTCTTTCTTAGGCTGCGCCTAGAGCTAGGGTTAGGGTTATGCCTAGGGTTAGGGTTCAGGAAACCACAAAACCCAGAGCTCCAGGGACGCTGACAATGCGAAAGACATGCCAAGGGGGGCGCCATGCTGCCCCAACATTGCACCCTCAGTGTCTTCCACATTGGAACCTGACTAAGCCCAATGCTCTTTCTTAGGCTGCGCCGAGGGCTTGGGTTAGGGTTACGCCTAGGGTTAGGGTACAGAAAACCTAAAAGCCCAGAACATCAGAAACTCTGCCATTGTGAACGGCATGCCAAGCTGAGAACAGGAGTCACCCGGTATTGCAGCCTCAGTGATTTCCTCCTAAGAACCCAGCTCAGCCCAATACTCTTACTTAGGCTGCGCCTAGAGCTAGGGCTAGGGTTAGGGTTATGCCTAGGGTTAGGGTTCAGGAAACCACAAAACCCAGAGCTCCAGGGACGCTGACAATGAGAAAGGCATGCCAAGGGGAGCGCGGTACTCCCCCAGCATTGCAGCCTCAGCGTCTTCCTCATTGGAACCCAACTAAGCCCCATTCTCTTTCTTAGGCTGCACCGAGGGCTAGGGTTAGGGTTAAGCCTAGGGTTAGGGTCCAGAAAACTGCAAAGCCCAAAGCTCCAGGGACACTGACAATGTGAAAGGCATGCCAAAGGGAGCGCCATACTGCCCCAACATTGCAGCCTCAGTCATTTCCTCATTAGAACCCGACTAAGCCCAAGGCTGTTTCTTAGGCTGCGACTAGGGCTAGGGTTAGGGTTACGCCTAGGGTTAGGGTACAGAAAACCTAAATGCCCAGAACATCAGAAACACTGCCATTGTGAACGGCATGCCAAGCCGATCACAGGAGTCACCCAGTATTGCAGCCTCAGTGATTTCCTCATAAGAACCCAGCTCAGCCCAATGCTCTTTCTTAGGCTGCGCCTAGAGCTAGGGTTAGGGTTATGCCTAGGGTTAGGGTTCAGGAAACCACAAAACCCAGAGCTCCAGGGACGCTGACAATGCGAAAGACATGCCAAGGGGGGCGCCATGCTGCCCCAACATTGCACCCTCAGTGTCTTCCACATTGGAACCTGACTAAGCCCAATGCTCTTTCTTAGGCTGCGCCGAGGGCTTGGGTTAGGGTTACGCCTAGGGTTAGGGTACAGAAAACCTAAAAGCCCAGAACATCAGAAACTCTGCCATTGTGAACGGCATGCCAAGCTGAGAACAGGAGTCACCCGGTATTGCAGCCTCAGTGATTTCCTCCTAAGAACCCAGCTCAGCCCAATACTCTTACTTAGGCTGCGCCTAGAGCTAGGGCTAGGGTTAGGGTTATGCCTAGGGTTAGGGTTCAGGAAACCACAAAACCCAGAGCTCCAGGGACGCTGACAATGAGAAAGGCATGCCAAGGGGAGCGCGGTACTCCCCCAGCATTGCAGCCTCAGCGTCTTCCTCATTGGAACCCAACTAAGCCCCATTCTCTTTCTTAGGCTGCACCGAGGGCTAGGGTTAGGGTTAAGCCTAGGGTTAGGGTTCAGAAAACTGCAAAGCCCAGAGCTCCATGGACGCTGACAATGAGAAAGCTATGCCCAGGGGAGCGCAGTACTGCCCCAACATTGCAGCCTCACTGGCTTCCTCATTGGAACCTGCCTCAGCCCAATGCATTTGCTTAGGCTGCGCCTAGGGCTAGGGTTAGGGTTACGCCTAGGGTTAGGGTTCAGAAAACCACAAAGCCCAGAGCTCCAGGGACACTGATAATGCGAAAGACATGCCAAGGGGAGCACAGAAGTCACCCAGTATTGCAGCCTCAGTGATTTCCTCATTACAACCCGACTAAGCCCAAGGCTTTTTCTTAGGCTGCGTCTAGGGCTAGGGTTAGGGTTACGCCTAGGGTTAGGGTACAGAAAACCTAAAAGCCCAGAACATCAGAAACACTGCCATTGTGAACGGCATGCCAAGCCGATCACAGGAGTCACCCAGTATTGCAGCCTCAGTGACTTCCTCATAAGAACCCAGCTCAGCCCAATGCTCTTTCTTAGGCTGCGCCTAGAGCTAGGGCTAGGGTTAGGGTTATGCCTAGGGTTAGGGTTCAGGAAACCACAAAGCCCAGAGCTCCAGGGACGCTGACAATGCGAAAGACATGCCAAGGGGAGCGCGGCATTGCCCCAACATTGCATCCGCTGTGGCTTTCTCATTGCAACGCGGCTAGGCCAAATGCTCTTTCTTAGGCTGCGCCTAGAGCTAGGGTTAGGGTTACGCCTAGGGTTAGGGTTCAGAAAACTGCAAAGCCCAAAGCTCCAGGGACACTGACAATGCGCAAGGCATGCCAAGGGGAGCGCCATACTGCCCCAACATTGCAGCCTCAGTGATTTCCTCATTAGAACCCGACTAAGCCCAAGGCTTTTTCTTAGGCTGCGACTAGGGCTAGGGTTAGGGTTACGCCTAGGGTTAGGGTACAGAAAACCTAAAAGCCCAGAACATCAGAAACACTGCCATTGTGAACGGCATGCCAAGCCGATCACAGGAGTCACCCAGTATTGCAGCCTCAGTGATTTCCTCATAAGAACACAGCTCAGCCCAATGCTCTTTCTTAGGCTGCGCCTAGAGCTAGGGCTAGGGTTAGGGTTATGCCTAGGGTTAGGGTTCAGGAAACCACAAAACCCAGAGCTCCAGGGACGCTGACAATGAGAAAGGCATGCCAAGGGGAGCGCAGTACTGCCCCAACATTGCAGCCTCACTGGCTTCCTCATTGGAACCTGCCTCAGCCCAATGCTTTTGCTTAGGCTGCGCCTAGAGCTAGGGCTAGGGTTAGGGTTATGCCTAGGGTTAGGGTTCAGAAAACCAGAAAGCCCAGAGCTCCAGGGACACTGACTATGCGAAAGGCATGCCAAGGGGAGCACAGAAGTCACCCAGTATTGCAGCCTCGGTGATTTCCTCATTAGAACCCGACTAAGCCCAAGGCTTTTACTTAGGCTGCGACTAGGGCTAGGGTTAGGGTTACGCCTAGGGTTAGGGTACAGAAAACCTAAAAGCCCAGAACATCAGAAACACTGCCATTGTGAACGGCATGCCAAGCCGATCACAGGAGTCACCCAGTATTGCAGCCTCAGTGATTTCCTCATAAGAACACAGCTCAGCCCAATGCTCTTTCTTAGGCTGCGCCTAGAGCTAGGGCTAGGGTTAGGGTTATGCCTAGGGTTAGGGTTCAGGAAACCACAAAACCCAGAGCTCCAGGGACGCTGACAATGAGAAAGACATGCCCAGGGGAGCGCTATATTGCCCCAACATTGCAGTCTCAGTGGCTTCCTCATTGGAACCCATCTCAACCCAATGCCCTTCCTTAGGCTGTGCCTAGGGCTAGGGTTAGGGTTACGCCTAGGTTTAGGGTTCAGAAAACGGCAAAGCCCAGAGCTCCAGGGACACTGACAATGAGAAAGGCATGCCAAGGGGGGCGCCATGCTGCCCCAACATTGCAGCCTCAGTGTCTTCCACATTGGAACCTGACTAAGCCCAACGCTCTTTCTTAGGCTGCGCCGAGGGCTTGGGTTCGGGTTACGCCTAGGGTTAGGGTACAGAAAACCTAAAAGCCCAGAACATCAGAAACTCTGCCATTGTGAACGGCATGCCAAGCCGATCACAGGAGTCACCCAGTATTGCAGCCTCAGTGATTTCCTCATAAGAACCCAGCTCAGCCCAATGCCCTTACTTAGGCTGCTCCTAGAGCTAGGGCTAAGGTTAGGGTTATGCCTAGGGTTAGGGTTCAGGAAACCACAAAGCCCAGAGCTCCAGGGACGCTGACAATGCGAAAGACATGCCCAGGGGAGCGCTATATTGCCCCAACATTGCAGCCTCAGCGTCTTCCTCATTGGAACCCATCTCAACCCAATGCCTTTGCTTAGGCTGCGCCTAGGGCTAGGGTTAGGGTTACGCCTAGGGTTAGGGTTCAGAAAACCAGAAAGCCCAGAGCTCCAGGGACGCTGACAATGAGAAACGCATGCCAAGGGGAGCGCCATACTGCCCCAACAGTGCAGCCTCAGCGTCTTCCTCATTGGAACCCAACTCAGCGCCATTCTCTTTCTTAGGCTGTGCCTAGGGCTAGGGTTAGGGTTAAGCCTAGGGTTAGGGTCCAGAAAACTGCAAAGCCCAAAGCTCCAGGGACACTGACAATGTGAAAGGCATGCCAAAGGGAGCGCCATACTGCCCCAACATTGCAGCCTCAGTCATTTCCTCATTAGAACCCGACTAAGCCCAAGGCTGTTTCTTAGGCTGCGACTAGGGCTAGGGTTAGGGTTACGCCTAGGGTTAGGGTACAGAAAACCTAAATGCCCAGAACATCAGAAACACTGCCATTGTGAACGGCATGCCAAGCCGATCACAGGAGTCACCCAGTATTGCAGCCTCAGTGATTTCCTCATAAGAACCCAGCTCAGCCCAATGCTCTTTCTTAGGCTGCGCCTAGAGCTAGGGTTAGGGTTATGCCTAGGGTTAGGGTTCAGGAAACCACAAAACCCAGAGCTCCAGGGACGCTGACAATGCGAAAGACATGCCAAGGGGGGCGCCATGCTGCCCCAACATTGCACCCTCAGTGTCTTCCACATTGGAACCTGACTAAGCCCAATGCTCTTTCTTAGGCTGCGCCGAGGGCTTGGGTTAGGGTTACGCCTAGGGTTAGGGTACAGAAAACCTAAAAGCCCAGAACATCAGAAACTCTGCCATTGTGAACGGCATGCCAAGCTGAGAACAGGAGTCACCCGGTATTGCAGCCTCAGTGATTTCCTCCTAAGAACCCAGCTCAGCCCAATACTCTTACTTAGGCTGCGCCTAGAGCTAGGGCTAGGGTTAGGGTTATGCCTAGGGTTAGGGTTCAGGAAACCACAAAACCCAGAGCTCCAGGGACGCTGACAATGAGAAAGGCATGCCAAGGGGAGCGCGGTACTCCCCCAGCATTGCAGCCTCAGCGTCTTCCTCATTGGAACCCAACTAAGCCCCATTCTCTTTCTTAGGCTGCACCGAGGGCTAGGGTTAGGGTTAAGCCTAGGGTTAGGGTTCAGAAAACTGCAAAGCCCAGAGCTCCATGGACGCTGACAATGAGAAAGCTATGCCCAGGGGAGCGCAGTACTGCCCCAACATTGCAGCCTCACTGGCTTCCTCATTGGAACCTGCCTCAGCCCAATGCATTTGCTTAGGCTGCGCCTAGGGCTAGGGTTAGGGTTACGCCTAGGGTTAGGGTTCAGAAAACCACAAAGCCCAGAGCTCCAGGGACACTGATAATGCGAAAGACATGCCAAGGGGAGCACAGAAGTCACCCAGTATTGCAGCCTCAGTGATTTCCTCATTAGAACCCGACTAAGCCCAAGGCTTTTTCTTAGGCTGCGTCTAGGGCTAGGGTTAGGGTTACGCCTAGGGTTAGGGTACAGAAAACCTAAAAGCCCAGAACATCAGAAACACTGCCATTGTGAACGGCATGCCAAGCCGATCACAGGAGTCACCCAGTATTGCAGCCTCAGTGACTTCCTCATAAGAACCCAGCTCAGCCCAATGCTCTTTCTTAGGCTGCGCCTAGAGCTAGGGCTAGGGTTAGGGTTATGCCTAGGGTTAGGGTTCAGGAAACCACAAAGCCCAGAGCTCCAGGGACGCTGACAATGCGAAAGACATGCCAAGGGGAGCGCGGCATTGCCCCAACATTGCATCCGCTGTGGCTTTCTCATTGCAACGCGGCTAGGCCAAATGCTCTTTCTTAGGCTGCGCCTAGAGCTAGGGTTAGGGTTACGCCTAGGGTTAGGGTTCAGAAAACTGCAAAGCCCAAAGCTCCAGGGACACTGACAATGCGCAAGGCATGCCAAGGGGAGCGCCATACTGCCCCAACATTGCAGCCTCAGTGATTTCCTCATTAGAACCCGACTAAGCCCAAGGCTTTTTCTTAGGCTGCGACTAGGGCTAGGGTTAGGGTTACGCCTAGGGTTAGGGTACAGAAAACCTAAAAGCCCAGAACATCAGAAACACTGCCATTGTGAACGGCATGCCAAGCCGATCACAGGAGTCACCCAGTATTGCAGCCTCAGTGATTTCCTCATAAGAACCCAGCTCAGCCCAATGCTCTTTCTTAGGCTGCGCCTAGAGCTAGGGTTAGGGTTATGCCTAGGGTTAGGGTTCAGGAAACCACAAAACCCAGAGCTCCAGGGACGCTGACAATGAGAAAGACATGCCCAGGGGAGCGCTATATTGCCCCAACATTGCAGTCTCAGTGGCTTCCTCATTGGAACCCATCTCAACCCAATGCCCTTCCTTAGGCTGTGCCTAGGGCTAGGGTTAGGGTTACGCCTAGGGTTAGGGTTCAGAAAACGGCAAAGCCCAGAGCTCCAGGGACACTGACAATGAGAAAGGCATGCCAAGGGGGGCGCCATGCTGCCCCAACATTGCAGCCTCAGTGTCTTCCACATTGGAACCTGACTAAGCCCAACGCTCTTTCTTAGGCTGCGCCGAGGGCTTGGGTTCGGGTTACGCCTAGGGTTAGGGTACAGAAAACCTAAAAGCCCAGAACATCAGAAACTCTGCCATTGTGAACGGCATGCCAAGCCGAGAACAGGAGTCACCCAGTATTGCAGCCTCAGTGATTTCCTCCTAAGAACCCAGCTCAGCCCAATACTCTTACTTAGGCTGCGCCTAGAGCTAGGGCTAGGGTTAGGGTTATGCCTAGGGTTAGGGTTCAGGAAACCACAAAACCCAGAGCTCCAGGGACGCTGACAATGAGAAAGGCATGCCAAGGGGAGCGCGGTACTCCCCCAGCATTGCAGCCTCAGCGTCTTCCTCATTGGAACCCAACTAAGCCCCATTCTCTTTCTTAGGCTGCACCGAGGGCTAGGGTTAGGGTTAAGCCTAGGTTTAGGGTTCAGAAAACTGCAAAGCCCAGAGCTCCATGGACGCTGACAATGAGAAAGCTATGCCCAGGGGAGCGCAGTACTGCCCCAACATTGCAGCCTCACTGGCTTCCTCATTGGAACCTGCCTCAGCCCAATGCTTTTGCTTAGGCTGCGCCTAGGGCTATGGTTAGGGTTACGCCTAGGGTTAGGGTTCAGAAAACCACAAAGCCCAGAGCTCCAGGGACACTGATAATGCGAAAGACATGCCCAGGGGAGCACAGAAGTCACCCAGTATTGCAGCCTCAGTGATTTCCTCATTACAACCCGACTAAGCCCAAGGCTTTTTCTTAGGCTGCGACTAGGGCTAGGGTTAGGGTTACGCCTAGGGTTAGGGTACAGAAAACCTAAAAGCCCAGAACATCAGAAACACTGCCATTGTGAACGGCATGCCAAGCCGATCACAGGAGTCACCCAGTATTGCAGCCTCAGTGACTTCCTCATAAGAACCCAGCTCAGCCCAATGCTCTTTCTTAGGCTGCGCCTAGAGCTAGGGCTAGGGTTAGGGTTATGCCTAGGGTTAGGGTTCAGGAAACCACAAAGCCCAGAGCTCCAGGGACGCTGACAATGAGAAAGACATGCCCAGGGGAGCGCTATATTGCCCCAACATTGCAGCCTCAGCGTCTTCCTCATTGGAACCCATCTCAACCCAATGCCTTTGCTTAGGCTGCGCCTAGGGCTAGGGTTAGGGTTACGCCTAGGGTTAGGGTTCAGAAAACCAGAAAGCCCAGAGCTCCAGGGACACTGACTATGCGAAAGGCATGCCAAGGGGAGCACAGAAGTCACCCAGTATTGCAGCCTCGGTGATTTCCTCATTACAACCCGACTAAGCCCAAGGCTTTTTCTTAGGCTGCGACTAGGGCTAGGGTTAGGGTTACGCCTAGGGTTAGGGTACAGAAAACCTAAAAGCCCAGAACATCAGAAACACTGCCATTGTGAACGGCATGCCAAGCCGATCACAGGAGTCACCCAGTATTGCAGCCTCAGTGATTTCCTCATAAGAACACAGCTCAGCCCAATGCTCTTTCTTAGGCTGCGCCTAGAGCTAGGGCTAGGGTTAGGGTTATGCCTAGGGTTAGGGTTCAGGAAACCACAAAACCCAGAGCTCCAGGGACGCTGACAATGAGAAAGGCATGCCAAGGGGAGCGCAGTACTGCCCCAACATTGCAGCCTCACTGGCTTCCTCATTGGAACCTGCCTCAGCCCAATGCTTTTGCTTAGGCTGCGCCTAGGGCTAGGGTTAGGGTTACGCCTAGGGTTAGGGTTCAGAAAACCAGAAAGCCCAGAGCTCCAGGGACACTGACTATGCGAAAGGCATGCCAAGGGGAGCACAGAAGTCACCCAGTATTGCAGCCTCAGTGATTTCCTCATTAGAACCCGACTAAGCCCAAGGCTTTTTCTTAGGCTGCGACTAGGGCTAGGGTTAGGGTTACGCCTAGGGTTAGGGTACAGAAAACCTAAAAGCCCAGAACATCAGAAACACTGCCATTGTGAACGGCATGCCAAGCCGATCACAGGAGTCACCCAGTATTGCAGCCTCAGTGATTTCCTCATAAGAACACAGCTCAGCCCAATGCTCTTTCTTAGGCTGCGCCTAGAGCTAGGGCTAGGGTTAGGGTTATGCCTAGGGTTAGGGTTCAGGAAACCACAAAGCCCAGAGCTCCAGGGACGCTGACAATGAGAAAGACATGCCCAGGGGAGCGCTATATTGCCCCAACATTGCAGCCTCAGCGTCTTCCTCATTGGAACCCATCTCAACCCAATGCCCTTCCTTAGGCTGTGCCTAGGGCTAGGGTTAGGGTTACGCCTAGGTTTAGGGTTCAGAAAACGGCAAAGCCCAGAGCTCCAGGGACACTGACAATGAGAAAGGCATGCCAAGGGGGGCGCCATGCTGCCCCAACATTGCAGCCTCAGTGTCTTCCACATTGGAACCTGACTAAGCCCAACGCTCTTTCTTAGGCTGCGCCGAGGGCTTGGGTTAGGGTTACGCCTAGGGTTAGGGTACAGAAAACCTAAAAGCCCAGAACATCAGAAACTCTGCCATTGTGAACGGCATGCCAAGCTGAGAACAGGAGTCACCCGGAATTGCAGCCTCAGTGATTTCCTCATAAGAACCCAGCTCAGCCCAATACTCTTACTTAGGCTGCGCCTAGAGCTAGGGACTAGGGTTAGGGTTATGCCTAGGGTTAGGGTTCAGGAAACCACAAAACCCAGAGCTCCAGGGACGCTGACAATGAGAAAGGCATGCCAAGGGGAGCGCGGTACTGCCCCAACATTGCAGCCTCAGCGTCTTCCTCATTGGAACCCAACTAAGCCCCATTCTCTTTCTTAGGCTGCACCGAGGGCTAGGGTTAGGGTTAAGCCTGGGGTTAGGGTTCAGAAAACTGCAAAGCCCAGAGCTCCATGGACGCTGACAATGAGAAAGGCATGCCAAGGGGAGCGCAGTACTGCCCCAACATTGCAGCCTCACTGGCTTCCTCATTGGAACCTGCCTCAGCCCAATGCTTTTGCTTAGGCTGCGCCTAGGGCTAGGGTTAGGGTTACGCCTAGGGTTAGGGTTCAGAAAACCACAAAGCCCAGAGCTCCAGGGACACTGACTATGCGAAAGGCATGCCAAGGGGAGCACAGAAGTCACCCAGTATTGCAGCCTCGGTGATTTCCTCATTAGAACCCGACTAAGCCCAAGGCTTTTTCTTAGGCTGCGACTAGGGCTATGGTTAGGGATACGCCTAGGGTTAGGGTACAGAAAACCTAAAAGCCCAGAACATCAGAAACACTGCCATTGTGAACGGCATGCCAAGCCGATCACAGGAGTCACCCAGTATTGCAGCCTCAGTGATTTCCTCATAAGAACACAGCTCAGACCAATGCCCTTACTTAGGCTGCTCCTAGAGCTAGGGCTAAGGTTAGGGTTATGCCTAGGGTTAGGGTTCAGGAAACCACAAAACCCAGAGCTCCAGGGACGCTGACAATGCGAAAGACATGCCCAGGGGAGCGCTATATTGCCCCAACATTGCAGCCTCAGCGTCTTCCTCATTGGAACCCATCTCAACCCAATGCCTTTGCTTAGGCTGCGCCTAGGGCTAGGGTTAGGGTTACGCCTAGGGTTAGGGTTCAGAAAACCAGAAAGCCCAGAGCTCCAGGGACGCTGACAATGAGAAACGCATGCCAAGGGGAGCGCCATACTGCCCCAACAGTGCAGCCTCAGCGTCTTCCTCATTGGAACCCAACTCAGCGCCATTCTCTTTCTTAGGCTGTGCCTAGGGCTAGGGTTAGGGTTAAGCCTAGGGTTAGGGTCCAGAAAACTGCAAAGCCCAAAGCTCCAGGGACACTGACAATGTGAAAGGCATGCCAAAGGGAGCGCCATACTGCCCCAACATTGCAGCCTCAGTCATTTCCTCATTAGAACCCGACTAAGCCCAAGGCTGTTTCTTAGGCTGCGACTAGGGCTAGGGTTAGGGTTACGCCTAGGGTTAGGGTACAGAAAACCTAAAAGCCCAGAACATCAGAAACTCTGCCATTGTGAACGGCATGCCAAGCCGATCACAGGAGTCACCCAGTATTGCAGCCTCAGTGATTTCCTCATAAGAACCCAGCTCAGCCCAATGCCCTTACTTAGGCTGCTCCTAGAGCTAGGGCTAAGGTTAGGGTTATGCCTAGGGTTAGGGTTCAGGAAACCACAAAGCCCAGAGCTCCAGGGACGCTGACAATGCGAAAGACATGCCCAGGGGAGCGCTATATTGCCCCAACATTGCAGCCTCAGCGTCTTCCTCATTGGAACCCATCTCAACCCAATGCCTTTGCTTAGGCTGCGCCTAGGGCTAGGGTTAGGGTTACGCCTAGGGTTAGGGTACAGAAAACCTAAATGCCCAGAACATCAGAAACACTGCCATTGTGAACGGCATGCCAAGCCGATCACAGGAGTCACCCAGTATTGCAGCCTCAGTGATTTCCTCATAAGAACCCAGCTCAGCCCAATGCTCTTTCTTAGGCTGCGCCTAGAGCTAGGGTTAGGGTTATGCCTAGGGTTAGGGTTCAGGAAACCACAAAACCCAGAGCTCCAGGGACGCTGACAATGCGAAAGACATGCCAAGGGGGGCGCCATGCTGCCCCAACATTGCACCCTCAGTGTCTTCCACATTGGAACCTGACTAAGCCCAATGCTCTTTCTTAGGCTGCGCCGAGGGCTTGGGTTAGGGTTACGCCTAGGGTTAGGGTACAGAAAACCTAAAAGCCCAGAACATCAGAAACTCTGCCATTGTGAACGGCATGCCAAGCTGAGAACAGGAGTCACCCGGTATTGCAGCCTCAGTGATTTCCTCCTAAGAACCCAGCTCAGCCCAATACTCTTACTTAGGCTGCGCCTAGAGCTAGGGCTAGGGTTAGGGTTATGCCTAGGGTTAGGGTTCAGGAAACCACAAAACCCAGAGCTCCAGGGCCGCTGACAATGAGAAAGGCATGCCAAGGGGAGCGCGGTACTCCCCCAGCATTGCAGCCTCAGCGTCTTCCTCATTGGAACCCAACTAAGCCCCATTCTCTTTCTTAGGCTGCACCGAGGGCTAGGGTTAGGGTTAAGCCTAGGGTTAGGGTTCAGAAAACTGCAAAGCCCAGAGCTCCATGGACGCTGACAATGAGAAAGCTATGCCCAGGGGAGCACAGTACTGCCCCAACATTGCAGCCTCACTGGCTTCCTCATTGGAACCTGCCTCAGCCCAATGCATTTGGTTAGGCTGCGCCTAGGGCTAGGGTTAGGGTTACGCCTAGGGTTAGGGTTCAGAAAACCACAAAGCCCAGAGCTCCAGGGACACTGATAATGCGAAAGACATGCCAAGGGGAGCACAGAAGTCACCCAGTATTGCAGCCTCAGTGATTTCCTCATTAGAACCCGACTAAGCCCAAGGCTTTTTCTTAGGCTGCGTCTAGGGCTAGGGTTAGGGTTACGCCTAGGGTTAGGGTACAGAAAACCTAAAAGCCCAGAACATCAGAAACACTGCCATTGTGAACGGCATGCCAAGCCGATCACAGGAGTCACCCAGTATTGCAGCCTCAGTGACTTCCTCATAAGAACCCAGCTCAGCCCAATGCTCTTTCTTAGGCTGCGCCTAGAGCTAGGGCTAGGGTTAGGGTTATGCCTAGGGTTAGGGTTCAGGAAACCACAAAGCCCAGAGCTCCAGGGACGCTGACAATGCGAAAGACATGCCAAGGGGAGCGCGGCATTGCCCCAACATTGCATCCGCTGTGGCTTTCTCATTGCAACGCGGCTAGGCCAAATGCTCTTTCTTAGGCTGCGCCTAGAGCTAGGGTTAGGGTTACGCCTAGGGTTAGGGTTCAGAAAACTGCAAAGCCCAAAGCTCCAGGGACACTGACAATGCGAAAGGCATGCCAAGGGGAGCGCCATACTGCCCCAACATTGCAGCCTCAGTGATTTCCTCATTAGAACCCGACTAAGCCCAAGGCTTTTTCTTAGGCTGCGACTAGGGCTAGGGTTAGGGTTACGCCTAGGGTTAGGGTACAGAAAACCTAAAAGCCCAGAACATCAGAAACACTGCCATTGTGAACGGCATGCCAAGCCGATCACAGGAGTCACCCAGTATTGCAGCCTCAGTGATTTCCTCATAAGAACACAGCTCAGCCCAATGCTCTTTCTTAGGCTGCGCCTAGAGCTAGGGCTAGGGTTAGGGTTATGCCTAGGGTTAGGGTTCAGGAAACCACAAAACCCAGAGCTCCAGGGACGCTGACAATGAGAAAGGCATGCCCAGGGGAGCGCAGTACTGCCCCAACATTGCAGCCTCACTGGCTTCCTCATTGGAACCTGCCTCAGCCCAATGCTTTTGCTTAGGCTGCGCCTAGGGCTAGGGTTAGGGTTACGCCTAGGGTTAGGGTTCAGAAAACCACAAAGCCCAGAGCTCCAGGGACACTGACTATGCGAAAGGCATGCCAAGGGGAGCACAGAAGTCACCCAGTATTGCAGCCTCGGTGATTTCCTCATTAGAACCCGACTAAGCCCAAGGCTTTTACTTAGGCTGCGACTAGGGCTAGGGTTAGGGTTACGCCTAGGGTTAGGGTACAGAAAACCTAAAAGCCCAGAACATCAGAAACACTGCCATTGTGAACGGCATGCCAAGCCGATCACAGGAGTCACCCAGTATTGCAGCCTCAGTGATTTCCTCATAAGAACACAGCTCAGCCCAATGCTCTTTCTTAGGCTGCGCCTAGAGCTAGGGCTAGGGTTAGGGTTATGCCTAGGGTTAGGGTTCAGGAAACCACAAAACCCAGAGCTCCAGGGACGCTGACAATGAGAAAGACATGCCCAGGGGAGCGCTATATTGCCCCAACATTGCAGTCTCAGTGGCTTCCTCATTGGAACCCATCTCAACCCAATGCCCTTCCTTAGGCTGTGCCTAGGGCTAGGGTTAGGGTTACGCCTAGGTTTAGGGTTCAGAAAACGGCAAAGCCCAGAGCTCCAGGGACACTGACAATGAGAAAGGCATGCCAAGGGGGGCGCCATGCTGCCCCAACATTGCAGCCTCAGTGTCTTCCACATTGGAACCTGACTAAGCCCAACGCTCTTTCTTAGGCTGCGCCGAGGGCTTGGGTTCGGGTTACGCCTAGGGTTAGGGTACAGAAAACCTAAAAGCCCAGAACATCAGAAACTCTGCCATTGTGAACGGCATGCCAAGCCGATCACAGGAGTCACCCAGTATTGCAGCCTCAGTGATTTCCTCATAAGAACCCAGCTCAGCCCAATGCCCTTACTTAGGCTGCTCCTAGAGCTAGGGCTAAGGTTAGGGTTATGCCTAGGGTTAGGGTTCAGGAAACCACAAAGCCCAGAGCTCCAGGGACGCTGACAATGCGAAAGACATGCCCAGGGGAGCGCTATATTGCCCCAACATTGCAGCCTCAGCGTCTTCCTCATTGGAACCCATCTCAACCCAATGCCTTTGCTTAGGCTGCGCCTAGGGCTAGGGTTAGGGTTACGCCTAGGGTTAGGGTTCAGAAAACCAGAAAGCCCAGAGCTCCAGGGACGCTGACAATGAGAAACGCATGCCAAGGGGAGCGCCATACTGCCCCAACAGTGCAGCCTCAGCGTCTTCCTCATTGGAACCCAACTCAGCGCCATTCTCTTTCTTAGGCTGTGCCTAGGGCTAGGGTTAGGGTTAAGCCTAGGGTTAGGGTCCAGAAAACTGCAAAGCCCAAAGCTCCAGGGACACTGACAATGTGAAAGGCATGCCAAAGGGAGCGCCATACTGCCCCAACATTGCAGCCTCAGTCATTTCCTCATTAGAACCCGACTAAGCCCAAGGCTGTTTCTTAGGCTGCGACTAGGGCTAGGGTTAGGGTTACGCCTAGGGTTAGGGTACAGAAAACCTAAATGCCCAGAACATCAGAAACACTGCCATTGTGAACGGCATGCCAAGCCGATCACAGGAGTCACCCAGTATTGCAGCCTCAGTGATTTCCTCATAAGAACCCAGCTCAGCCCAATGCTCTTTCTTAGGCTGCGCCTAGAGCTAGGGTTAGGGTTATGCCTAGGGTTAGGGTTCAGGAAACCACAAAACCCAGAGCTCCAGGGACGCTGACAATGCGAAAGACATGCCAAGGGGGGCGCCATGCTGCCCCAACATTGCACCCTCAGTGTCTTCCACATTGGAACCTGACTAAGCCCAATGCTCTTTCTTAGGCTGCGCCGAGGGCTTGGGTTAGGGTTACGCCTAGGGTTAGGGTACAGAAAACCTAAAAGCCCAGAACATCAGAAACTCTGCCATTGTGAACGGCATGCCAAGCTGAGAACAGGAGTCACCCGGTATTGCAGCCTCAGTGATTTCCTCCTAAGAACCCAGCTCAGCCCAATACTCTTACTTAGGCTGCGCCTAGAGCTAGGGCTAGGGTTAGGGTTATGCCTAGGGTTAGGGTTCAGGAAACCACAAAACCCAGAGCTCCAGGGACGCTGACAATGAGAAAGGCATGCCAAGGGGAGCGCGGTACTCCCCCAGCATTGCAGCCTCAGCGTCTTCCTCATTGGAACCCAACTAAGCCCCATTCTCTTTCTTAGGCTGCACCGAGGGCTAGGGTTAGGGTTAAGCCTAGGGTTAGGGTTCAGAAAACTGCAAAGCCCAGAGCTCCATGGACGCTGACAATGAGAAAGCTATGCCCAGGGGAGCGCAGTACTGCCCCAACATTGCAGCCTCACTGGCTTCCTCATTGGAACCTGCCTCAGCCCAATGCATTTGCTTAGGCTGCGCCTAGGGCTAGGGTTAGGGTTACGCCTAGGGTTAGGGTTCAGAAAACCACAAAGCCCAGAGCTCCAGGGACACTGATAATGCGAAAGACATGCCAAGGGGAGCACAGAAGTCACCCAGTATTGCAGCCTCAGTGATTTCCTCATTAGAACCCGACTAAGCCCAAGGCTTTTTCTTAGGCTGCGTCTAGGGCTAGGGTTAGGGTTACGCCTAGGGTTAGGGTACAGAAAACCTAAAAGCCCAGAACATCAGAAACACTGCCATTGTGAACGGCATGCCAAGCCGATCACAGGAGTCACCCAGTATTGCAGCCTCAGTGACTTCCTCATAAGAACCCAGCTCAGCCCAATGCTCTTTCTTAGGCTGCGCCTAGAGCTAGGGCTAGGGTTAGGGTTATGCCTAGGGTTAGGGTTCAGGAAACCACAAAGCCCAGAGCTCCAGGGACGCTGACAATGCGAAAGACATGCCAAGGGGAGCGCGGCATTGCCCCAACATTGCATCCGCTGTGGCTTTCTCATTGCAACGCGGCTAGGCCAAATGCTCTTTCTTAGGCTGCGCCTAGAGCTAGGGTTAGGGTTACGCCTAGGGTTAGGGTTCAGAAAACTGCAAAGCCCAAAGCTCCAGGGACACTGACAATGCGCAAGGCATGCCAAGGGGAGCGCCATACTGCCCCAACATTGCAGCCTCAGTGATTTCCTCATTAGAACCCGACTAAGCCCAAGGCTTTTTCTTAGGCTGCGACTAGGGCTAGGGTTAGGGTTACGCCTAGGGTTAGGGTACAGAAAACCTAAAAGCCCAGAACATCGGAAACACTGCCATTGTGAACGGCATGCCAAGCCGATCACAGGAGTCACCCAGTATTGCAGCCTCAGTGATTTCCTCATAAGAACCCAGCTCAGCCCAATGCTCTTTCTTAGGCTGCGCCTAGAGCTAGGGTTAGGGTTATGCCTAGGGTTAGGGTTCAGGAAACCACAAAACCCAGAGCTCCAGGGACGCTGACAATGAGAAAGACATGCCCAGGGGAGCGCTATATTGCCCCAACATTGCAGTCTCAGTGGCTTCCTCATTGGAACCCATCTCAACCCAATGCCCTTCCTTAGGCTGTGCCTAGGGCTAGGGTTAGGGTTACGCCTAGGGTTAGGGTTCAGAAAACGGCAAAGCCCAGAGCTCCAGGGACACTGACAATGAGAAAGGCATGCCAAGGGGGGCGCCATGCTGCCCCAACATTGCAGCCTCAGTGTCTTCCACATTGGAACCTGACTAAGCCCAACGCTCTTTCTTAGGCTGCGCCGAGGGCTTGGGTTCGGGTTACGCCTAGGGTTAGGGTACAGAAAACCTAAAAGCCCAGAACATCAGAAACTCTGCCATTGTGAACGGCATGCCAAGCCGAGAACAGGAGTCACCCAGTATTGCAGCCTCAGTGATTTCCTCCTAAGAACCCAGCTCAGCCCAATACTCTTACTTAGGCTGCGCCTAGAGCTAGGGCTAGGGTTAGGGTTATGCCTAGGGTTAGGGTTCAGGAAACCACAAAACCCAGAGCTCCAGGGACGCTGACAATGAGAAAGGCATGCCAAGGGGAGCGCGGTACTCCCCCAGCATTGCAGCCTCAGCGTCTTCCTCATTGGAACCCAACTAAGCCCCATTCTCTTTCTTAGGCTGCACCGAGGGCTAGGGTTAGGGTTAAGCCTAGGTTTAGGGTTCAGAAAACTGCAAAGCCCAGAGCTCCATGGACGCTGACAATGAGAAAGCTATGCCCAGGGGAGCGCAGTACTGCCCCAACATTGCAGCCTCACTGGCTTCCTCATTGGAACCTGCCTCAGCCCAATGCTTTTGCTTAGGCTGCGCCTAGGGCTATGGTTAGGGTTACGCCTAGGGTTAGGGTTCAGAAAACCACAAAGCCCAGAGCTCCAGGGACACTGATAATGCGAAAGACATGCCCAGGGGAGCACAGAAGTCACCCAGTATTGCAGCCTCAGTGATTTCCTCATTACAACCCGACTAAGCCCAAGGCTTTTTCTTAGGCTGCGACTAGGGCTAGGGTTAGGGTTACGCCTAGGGTTAGGGTACAGAAAACCTAAAAGCCCAGAACATCAGAAACACTGCCATTGTGAACGGCATGCCAAGCCGATCACAGGAGTCACCCAGTATTGCAGCCTCAGTGACTTCCTCATAAGAACCCAGCTCAGCCCAATGCTCTTTCTTAGGCTGCGCCTAGAGCTAGGGCTAGGGTTAGGGTTATGCCTAGGGTTAGGGTTCAGGAAACCACAAAACCCAGAGCTCCAGGGACGCTGACAATGAGAAAGACATGCCCAGGGGAGCGCTATATTGCCCCAACATTGCAGCCTCAGCGTCTTCCTCATTGGAACCCATCTCAACCCAATGCCTTTGCTTAGGCTGCGCCTAGGGCTAGGGTTAGGGTTACGCCTAGGGTTAGGGTTCAGAAAACCAGAAAGCCCAGAGCTCCAGGGACACTGACTATGCGAAAGGCATGCCAAGGGGAGCACAGAAGTCACCCAGTATTGCAGCCTCGGTGATTTCCTCATTACAACCCGACTAAGCCCAAGGCTTTTTCTTAGGCTGCGACTAGGGCTAGGGTTAGGGTTACGCCTAGGGTTAGGGTACAGAAAACCTAAAAGCCCAGAACATCAGAAACACTGCCATTGTGAACGGCATGCCAAGCCGATCACAGGAGTCACCCAGTATTGCAGCCTCAGTGATTTCCTCATAAGAACACAGCTCAGCCCAATGCTCTTTCTTAGGCTGCGCCTAGAGCTAGGGCTAGGGTTAGGGTTATGCCTAGGGTTAGGGTTCAGGAAACCACAAAACCCAGAGCTCCAGGGACGCTGACAATGAGAAAGGCATGCCAAGGGGAGCGCAGTACTGCCCCAACATTGCAGCCTCACTGGCTTCCTCATTGGAACCTGCCTCAGCCCAATGCTTTTGCTTAGGCTGCGCCTAGGGCTAGGGTTAGGGTTACGCCTAGGGTTAGGGTTCAGAAAACCAGAAAGCCCAGAGCTCCAGGGACACTGACTATGCGAAAGGCATGCCAAGGGGAGCACAGAAGTCACCCAGTATTGCAGCCTCAGTGATTTCCTCATTAGAACCCGACTAAGCCCAAGGCTTTTTCTTAGGCTGCGACTAGGGCTAGGGTTAGGGTTACGCCTAGGGTTAGGGTACAGAAAACCTAAAAGCCCAGAACATCAGAAACACTGCCATTGTGAACGGCATGCCAAGCCGATCACAGGAGTCACCCAGTATTGCAGCCTCAGTGATTTCCTCATAAGAACCCAGCTCAGCCCAATGCTCTTTCTTAGGCTGCGCCTAGAGCTAGGGCTAGGGTTAGGGTTATGCCTAGGGTTAGGGTTCAGGAAACCACAAAGCCCAGAGCTCCAGGGACGCTGACAATGAGAAAGACATGCCCAGGGGAGCGCTATATTGCCCCAACATTGCAGTCTCAGTGGCTTCCTCATTGGAACCCATCTCAACCCAATGCCCTTCCTTAGGCTGTGCCTAGGGCTAGGGTTAGGGTTACGCCTAGGTTTAGGGTTCAGAAAACTGCAAAGCCCAGAGCTCCAGGGACACTGACAATGAGAAAGGCATGCCAAGGGGGGCGCCATGCTGCCCCAACATTGCACCCTCAGTGTCTTCCACATTGGAACCTGACTAAGCCCAACGCTCTTTCTTAGGCTGCGCCGAGGGCTTGGGTTAGGGTTACGCCTAGGGTTAGGGTACAGAAAACCTAAAAGCCCAGAACATCAGAAACTCTGCCATTGTGAACGGCATGCCAAGCTGAGAACAGGAGTCACCCGGAATTGCAGCCTCAGTGATTTCCTCATAAGAACCCAGCTCAGCCCAATACTCTTACTTAGGCTGCGCCTAGAGCTAGGGACTAGGGTTAGGGTTATGCCTAGGGTTAGGGTTCAGGAAACCACAAAACCCAGAGCTCCAGGGACGCTGACAATGAGAAAGGCATGCCAAGGGGAGCGTGGTACTGCCCCAACATTGCAGCCTCAGCGTCTTCCTCATTGGAACCCAACTAAGCCCCATTCTCTTTCTTAGGCTGCACCGAGGGCTAGGGTTAGGGTTAAGCCTGGGGTTAGGGTTCAGAAAACTGCAAAGCCCAGAGCTCCATGGACGCTGACAATGAGAAAGGCATGCCAAGGGGAGCGCAGTACTGCCCCAACATTGCAGCCTCACTGGCTTCCTCATTGGAACCTGCCTCAGCCCAATGCTTTTGCTTAGGCTGCGCCTAGGGCTAGGGTTAGGGTTACGCCTAGGGTTAGGGTTCAGAAAACCACAAAGCCCAGAGCTCCAGGGACACTGACTATGCGAAAGGCATGCCAAGGGGAGCACAGAAGTCACCCAGTATTGCAGCCTCAGTGATTTCCTCATTAGAACCCGACTAAGCCCAAGGCTTTTTCTTAGGCTGCGACTAGGGCTATGGTTAGGGATACGCCTAGGGTTAGGGTACAGAAAACCTAAAAGCCCAGAACATCAGAAACACTGCCATTGTGAACGGCATGCCAAGCCGATCACAGGAGTCACCCAGTATTGCAGCCTCAGTGATTTCCTCATAAGAACACAGCTCAGACCAATGCCCTTACTTAGGCTGCTCCTAGAGCTAGGGCTAAGGTTAGGGTTATGCCTAGGGTTAGGGTTCAGGAAACCACAAAACCCAGAGCTCCAGGGACGCTGACAATGCGAAAGACATGCCCAGGGGAGCGCTATATTGCCCCAACATTGCAGCCTCAGCGTCTTCCTCATTGGAACCCATCTCAACCCAATGCCTTTGCTTAGGCTGCGCCTAGGGCTAGGGTTAGGGTTACGCCTAGGGTTAGGGTTCAGAAAACCAGAAAGCCCAGAGCTCCAGGGACGCTGACAATGAGAAACGCATGCCAAGGGGAGCGCCATACTGCCCCAACAGTGCAGCCTCAGCGTCTTCCTCATTGGAACCCAACTCAGCGCCATTCTCTTTCTTAGGCTGTGCCTAGGGCTAGGGTTAGGGTTAAGCCTAGGGTTAGGGTCCAGAAAACTGCAAAGCCCAAAGCTCCAGGGACACTGACAATGTGAAAGGCATGCCAAAGGGAGCGCCATACTGCCCCAACATTGCAGCCTCAGTGATTTCCTCATTAGAACCCGACTAAGCCCAAGGCTGTTTCTTAGGCTGCGACTAGGGCTAGGGTTAGGGTTACGCCTAGGGTTAGGGTACAGAAAACCTAAAAGCCCAGAACATCAGAAACTCTGCCATTGTGAACGGCATGCCAAGCCGATCACAGGAGTCACCCAGTATTGCAGCCTCAGTGATTTCCTCATAAGAACCCAGCTCAGCCCAATGCCCTTACTTAGGCTGCTCCTAGAGCTAGGGCTAAGGTTAGGGTTATGCCTAGGGTTAGGGTTCAGGAAACCACAAAGCCCAGAGCTCCAGGGACGCTGACAATGCGAAAGACATGCCCAGGGGAGCGCTATATTGCCCCAACATTGCAGCCTCAGCGTCTTCCTCATTGGAACCCATCTCAACCCAATGCCTTTGCTTAGGCTGCGCCTAGGGCTAGGGTTAGGGTTACGCCTAGGGTTAGGGTTCAGAAAACCAGAAAGCCCAGAGCTCCAGGGACGCTGACAATGAGAAACGCATGCCAAGGGGAGCGCCATACTGCCCCAACAGTGCAGCCTCAGCGTCTTCCTCATTGGAACCCAACTCAGCGCCATTCTCTTTCTTAGGCTGTGCCTAGGGCTAGGGTTAGGGTTAAGCCTAGGGTTAGGGTCCAGAAAACTGCAAAGCCCAAAGCTCCAGGGACACTGACAATGTGAAAGGCATGCCAAAGGGAGCGCCATACTGCCCCAACATTGCAGCCTCAGTCATTTCCTCATTAGAACCCGACTAAGCCCAAGGCTGTTTCTTAGGCTGCGACTAGGGCTAGGGTTAGGGTTACGCCTAGGGTTAGGGTACAGAAAACCTAAATGCCCAGAACATCAGAAACACTGCCATTGTGAACGGCATGCCAAGCCGATCACAGGAGTCACCCAGTATTGCAGCCTCAGTGATTTCCTCATAAGAACCCAGCTCAGCCCAATGCTCTTTCTTAGGCTGCGCCTAGAGCTAGGGTTAGGGTTATGCCTAGGGTTAGGGTTCAGGAAACCACAAAACCCAGAGCTCCAGGGACGCTGACAATGCGAAAGACATGCCAAGGGGGGCGCCATGCTGCCCCAACATTGCACCCTCAGTGTCTTCCACATTGGAACCTGACTAAGCCCAATGCTCTTTCTTAGGCTGCGCCGAGGGCTTGGGTTAGGGTTACGCCTAGGGTTAGGGTACAGAAAACCTAAAAGCCCAGAACATCAGAAACTCTGCCATTGTGAACGGCATGCCAAGCTGAGAACAGGAGTCACCCGGTATTGCAGCCTCAGTGATTTCCTCCTAAGAACCCAGCTCAGCCCAATACTCTTACTTAGGCTGCGCCTAGAGCTAGGGCTAGGGTTAGGGTTATGCCTAGGGTTAGGGTTCAGGAAACCACAAAACCCAGAGCTCCAGGGCCGCTGACAATGAGAAAGGCATGCCAAGGGGAGCGCGGTACTCCCCCAGCATTGCAGCCTCAGCGTCTTCCTCATTGGAACCCAACTAAGCCCCATTCTCTTTCTTAGGCTGCACCGAGGGCTAGGGTTAGGGTTAAGCCTAGGGTTAGGGTTCAGAAAACTGCAAAGCCCAGAGCTCCATGGACGCTGACAATGAGAAAGCTATGCCCAGGGGAGCACAGTACTGCCCCAACATTGCAGCCTCACTGGCTTCCTCATTGGAACCTGCCTCAGCCCAATGCATTTGCTTAGGCTGCGCCTAGGGCTAGGGTTAGGGTTACGCCTAGGGTTAGGGTTCAGAAAACCACAAAGCCCAGAGCTCCAGGGACACTGATAATGCGAAAGACATGCCAAGGGGAGCACAGAAGTCACCCAGTATTGCAGCCTCAGTGATTTCCTCATTAGAACCCGACTAAGCCCAAGGCTTTTTCTTAGGCTGCGTCTAGGGCTAGGGTTAGGGTTACGCCTAGGGTTAGGGTACAGAAAACCTAAAAGCCCAGAACATCAGAAACACTGCCATTGTGAACGGCATGCCAAGCCGATCACAGGAGTCACCCAGTATTGCAGCCTCAGTGACTTCCTCATAAGAACCCAGCTCAGCCCAATGCTCTTTCTTAGGCTGCGCCTAGAGCTAGGGCTAGGGTTAGGGTTATGCCTAGGGTTAGGGTTCAGGAAACCACAAAGCCCAGAGCTCCAGGGACGCTGACAATGCGAAAGACATGCCAAGGGGAGCGCGGCATTGCCCCAACATTGCATCCGCTGTGGCTTTCTCATTGCAACGCGGCTAGGCCAAATGCTCTTTCTTAGGCTGCGCCTAGAGCTAGGGTTAGGGTTACGCCTAGGGTTAGGGTTCAGAAAACTGCAAAGCCCAAAGCTCCAGGGACACTGACAATGCGAAAGGCATGCCAAGGGGAGCGCCATACTGCCCCAACATTGCAGCCTCAGTGATTTCCTCATTAGAACCCGACTAAGCCCAAGGCTTTTTCTTAGGCTGCGACTAGGGCTAGGGTTAGGGTTACGCCTAGGGTTAGGGTACAGAAAACCTAAAAGCCCAGAACATCAGAAACACTGCCATTGTGAACGGCATGCCAAGCCGATCACAGGAGTCACCCAGTATTGCAGCCTCAGTGATTTCCTCATAAGAACACAGCTCAGCCCAATGCTCTTTCTTAGGCTGCGCCTAGAGCTAGGGCTAGGGTTAGGGTTATGCCTAGGGTTAGGGTTCAGGAAACCACAAAACCCAGAGCTCCAGGGACGCTGACAATGAGAAAGGCATGCCCAGGGGAGCGCAGTACTGCCCCAACATTGCAGCCTCACTGGCTTCCTCATTGGAACCTGCCTCAGCCCAATGCTTTTGCTTAGGCTGCGCCTAGGGCTAGGGTTAGGGTTACGCCTAGGGTTAGGGTTCAGAAAACCACAAAGCCCAGAGCTCCAGGGACACTGACTATGCGAAAGGCATGCCAAGGGGAGCACAGAAGTCACCCAGTATTGCAGCCTCGGTGATTTCCTCATTAGAACCCGACTAAGCCCAAGGCTTTTTCTTAGGCTGCGACTAGGGCTAGGGTTAGGGTTACGCCTAGGGTTAGGGTACAGAAAACCTAAAAGCCCAGAACATCAGAAACACTGCCATTGTGAACGGCATGCCAAGCCGATCACAGGAGTCACCCAGTATTGCAGCCTCAGTGATTTCCTCATAAGAACACAGCTCAGCCCAATGCTCTTTCTTAGGCTGCGCCTAGAGCTAGGGCTAGGGTTAGGGTTATGCCTAGGGTTAGGGTTCAGGAAACCACAAAACCCAGAGCTCCAGGGACGCTGACAATGAGAAAGACATGCCCAGGGGAGCGCTATATTGCCCCAACATTGCAGTCTCAGTGGCTTCCTCATTGGAACCCATCTCAACCCAATGCCCTTCCTTAGGCTGTGCCTAGGGCTAGGGTTAGGGTTACGCCTAGGTTTAGGGTTCAGAAAACGGCAAAGCCCAGAGCTCCAGGGACACTGACAATGAGAAAGGCATGCCAAGGGGGGCGCCATGCTGCCCCAACATTGCAGCCTCAGTGTCTTCCACATTGGAACCTGACTAAGCCCAACGCTCTTTCTTAGGCTGCGCCGAGGGCTTGGGTTCGGGTTACGCCTAGGGTTAGGGTACAGAAAACCTAAAAGCCCAGAACATCAGAAACTCTGCCATTGTGAACGGCATGCCAAGCCGATCACAGGAGTCACCCAGTATTGCAGCCTCAGTGATTTCCTCATAAGAACCCAGCTCAGCCCAATGCCCTTACTTAGGCTGCTCCTAGAGCTAGGGCTAAGGTTAGGGTTATGCCTAGGGTTAGGGTTCAGGAAACCACAAAGCCCAGAGCTCCAGGGACGCTGACAATGCGAAAGACATGCCCAGGGGAGCGCTATATTGCCCCAACATTGCAGCCTCAGCGTCTTCCTCATTGGAACCCATCTCAACCCAATGCCTTTGCTTAGGCTGCGCCTAGGGCTAGGGTTAGGGTTACGCCTAGGGTTAGGGTTCAGAAAACCAGAAAGCCCAGAGCTCCAGGGACGCTGACAATGAGAAACGCATGCCAAGGGGAGCGCCATACTGCCCCAACAGTGCAGCCTCAGCGTCTTCCTCATTGGAACCCAACTCAGCGCCATTCTCTTTCTTAGGCTGTGCCTAGGGCTAGGGTTAGGGTTAAGCCTAGGGTTAGGGTCCAGAAAACTGCAAAGCCCAAAGCTCCAGGGACACTGACAATGTGAAAGGCATGCCAAAGGGAGCGCCATACTGCCCCAACATTGCAGCCTCAGTCATTTCCTCATTAGAACCCGACTAAGCCCAAGGCTGTTTCTTAGGCTGCGACTAGGGCTAGGGTTAGGGTTACGCCTAGGGTTAGGGTACAGAAAACCTAAATGCCCAGAACATCAGAAACACTGCCATTGTGAACGGCATGCCAAGCCGATCACAGGAGTCACCCAGTATTGCAGCCTCAGTGATTTCCTCATAAGAACCCAGCTCAGCCCAATGCTCTTTCTTAGGCTGCGCCTAGAGCTAGGGTTAGGGTTATGCCTAGGGTTAGGGTTCAGGAAACCACAAAACCCAGAGCTCCAGGGACGCTGACAATGCGAAAGACATGCCAAGGGGGGCCCCATGCTGCCCCAACATTGCACCCTCAGTGTCTTCCACATTGGAACCTGACTAAGCCCAATGCTCTTTCTTAGGCTGCGCCGAGGGCTTGGGTTAGGGTTACGCCTAGGGTTAGGGTACAGAAAACCTAAAAGCCCAGAACATCAGAAACTCTGCCATTGTGAACGGCATGCCAAGCTGAGAACAGGAGTCACCCGGTATTGCAGCCTCAGTGATTTCCTCCTAAGAACCCAGCTCAGCCCAATACTCTTACTTAGGCTGCGCCTAGAGCTAGGGCTAGGGTTAGGGTTATGCCTAGGGTTAGGGTTCAGGAAACCACAAAACCCAGAGCTCCAGGGACGCTGACAATGAGAAAGGCATGCCAAGGGGAGCGCGGTACTCCCCCAGCATTGCAGCCTCAGCGTCTTCCTCATTGGAACCCAACTAAGCCCCATTCTCTTTCTTAGGCTGCACCGAGGGCTAGGGTTAGGGTTAAGCCTAGGGTTAGGGTTCAGAAAACTGCAAAGCCCAGAGCTCCATGGACGCTGACAATGAGAAAGCTATGCCCAGGGGAGCGCAGTACTGCCCCAACATTGCAGCCTCACTGGCTTCCTCATTGGAACCTGCCTCAGCCCAATGCATTTGCTTAGGCTGCGCCTAGGGCTAGGGTTAGGGTTACGCCTAGGGTTAGGGTTCAGAAAACCACAAAGCCCAGAGCTCCAGGGACACTGATAATGCGAAAGACATGCCAAGGGGAGCACAGAAGTCACCCAGTATTGCAGCCTCAGTGATTTCCTCATTAGAACCCGACTAAGCCCAAGGCTTTTTCTTAGGCTGCGTCTAGGGCTAGGGTTAGGGTTACGCCTAGGGTTAGGGTACAGAAAACCTAAAAGCCCAGAACATCAGAAACACTGCCATTGTGAACGGCATGCCAAGCCGATCACAGGAGTCACCCAGTATTGCAGCCTCAGTGACTTCCTCATAAGAACCCAGCTCAGCCCAATGCTCTTTCTTAGGCTGCGCCTAGAGCTAGGGCTAGGGTTAGGGTTATGCCTAGGGTTAGGGTTCAGGAAACCACAAAGCCCAGAGCTCCAGGGACGCTGACAATGCGAAAGACATGCCAAGGGGAGCGCGGCATTGCCCCAACATTGCATCCGCTGTGGCTTTCTCATTGCAACGCGGCTAGGCCAAATGCTCTTTCTTAGGCTGCGCCTAGAGCTAGGGTTAGGGTTACGCCTAGGGTTAGGGTTCAGAAAACTGCAAAGCCCAAAGCTCCAGGGACACTGACAATGCGAAAGGCATGCCAAGGGGAGCGCCATACTGCCCCAACATTGCAGCCTCAGTGATTTCCTCATTAGAACCCGACTAAGCCCAAGGCTTTTTCTTAGGCTGCGACTAGGGCTAGGGTTAGGGTTACGCCTAGGGTTAGGGTACAGAAAACCTAAAAGCCCAGAACATCAGAAACACTGCCATTGTGAACGGCATGCCAAGCCGATCACAGGAGTCACCCAGTATTGCAGCCTCAGTGATTTCCTCATAAGAACACAGCTCAGCCCAATGCTCTTTCTTAGGCTGCGCCTAGAGCTAGGGCTAGGGTTAGGGTTATGCCTAGGGTTAGGGTTCAGGAAACCACAAAACCCAGAGCTCCAGGGACGCTGACAATGAGAAAGGCATGCCCAGGGGAGCGCAGTACTGCCCCAACATTGCAGCCTCACTGGCTTCCTCATTGGAACCTGCCTCAGCCCAATGCTTTTGCTTAGGCTGCGCCTAGGGCTAGGGTTAGGGTTACGCCTAGGGTTAGGGTTCAGAAAACCACAAAGCCCAGAGCTCCAGGGACACTGACTATGCGAAAGGCATGCCAAGGGGAGCACAGAAGTCACCCAGTATTGCAGCCTCGGTGATTTCCTCATTAGAACCCGACTAAGCCCAAGGCTTTTTCTTAGGCTGCGACTAGGGCTAGGGTTAGGGTTACGCCTAGGGTTAGGGTACAGAAAACCTAAAAGCCCAGAACATCAGAAACACTGCCATTGTGAACGGCATGCCAAGCCGATCACAGGAGTCACCCAGTATTGCAGCCTCAGTGATTTCCTCATAAGAACACAGCTCAGCCCAATGCTCTTTCTTAGGCTGCGCCTAGAGCTAGGGCTAGGGTTAGGGTTATGCCTAGGGTTAGGGTTCAGGAAACCACAAAACCCAGAGCTCCAGGGACGCTGACAATGAGAAAGACATGCCCAGGGGAGCGCTATATTGCCCCAACATTGCAGTCTCAGTGGCTTCCTCATTGGAACCCATCTCAACCCAATGCCCTTCCTTAGGCTGTGCCTAGGGCTAGGGTTAGGGTTACGCCTAGGTTTAGGGTTCAGAAAACGGCAAAGCCCAGAGCTCCAGGGACACTGACAATGAGAAAGGCATGCCAAGGGGGGCGCCATGCTGCCCCAACATTGCAGCCTCAGTGTCTTCCACATTGGAACCTGACTAAGCCCAACGCTCTTTCTTAGGCTGCGCCGAGGGCTTGGGTTCGGGTTACGCCTAGGGTTAGGGTACAGAAAACCTAAAAGCCCAGAACATCAGAAACTCTGCCATTGTGAACGGCATGCCAAGCCGATCACAGGAGTCACCCAGTATTGCAGCCTCAGTGATTTCCTCATAAGAACCCAGCTCAGCCCAATGCCCTTACTTAGGCTGCTCCTAGAGCTAGGGCTAAGGTTAGGGTTATGCCTAGGGTTAGGGTTCAGGAAACCACAAAGCCCAGAGCTCCAGGGACGCTGACAATGCGAAAGACATGCCCAGGGGAGCGCTATATTGCCCCAACATTGCAGCCTCAGCGTCTTCCTCATTGGAACCCATCTCAACCCAATGCCTTTGCTTAGGCTGCGCCTAGGGCTAGGGTTAGGGTTACGCCTAGGGTTAGGGTTCAGAAAACCAGAAAGCCCAGAGCTCCAGGGACGCTGACAATGAGAAACGCATGCCAAGGGGAGCGCCATACTGCCCCAACAGTGCAGCCTCAGCGTCTTCCTCATTGGAACCCAACTCAGCGCCATTCTCTTTCTTAGGCTGTGCCTAGGGCTAGGGTTAGGGTTAAGCCTAGGGTTAGGGTCCAGAAAACTGCAAAGCCCAAAGCTCCAGGGACACTGACAATGTGAAAGGCATGCCAAAGGGAGCGCCATACTGCCCCAACATTGCAGCCTCAGTCATTTCCTCATTAGAACCCGACTAAGCCCAAGGCTGTTTCTTAGGCTGCGACTAGGGCTAGGGTTAGGGTTACGCCTAGGGTTAGGGTACAGAAAACCTAAATGCCCAGAACATCAGAAACACTGCCATTGTGAACGGCATGCCAAGCCGATCACAGGAGTCACCCAGTATTGCAGCCTCAGTGATTTCCTCATAAGAACCCAGCTCAGCCCAATGCTCTTTCTTAGGCTGCGCCTAGAGCTAGGGTTAGGGTTATGCCTAGGGTTAGGGTTCAGGAAACCACAAAACCCAGAGCTCCAGGGACGCTGACAATGCGAAAGACATGCCAAGGGGGGCCCCATGCTGCCCCAACATTGCACCCTCAGTGTCTTCCACATTGGAACCTGACTAAGCCCAATGCTCTTTCTTAGGCTGCGCCGAGGGCTTGGGTTAGGGTTACGCCTAGGGTTAGGGTACAGAAAACCTAAAAGCCCAGAACATCAGAAACTCTGCCATTGTGAACGGCATGCCAAGCTGAGAACAGGAGTCACCCGGTATTGCAGCCTCAGTGATTTCCTCCTAAGAACCCAGCTCAGCCCAATACTCTTACTTAGGCTGCGCCTAGAGCTAGGGCTAGGGTTAGGGTTATGCCTAGGGTTAGGGTTCAGGAAACCACAAAACCCAGAGCTCCAGGGACGCTGACAATGAGAAAGGCATGCCAAGGGGAGCGCGGTACTCCCCCAGCATTGCAGCCTCAGCGTCTTCCTCATTGGAACCCAACTAAGCCCCATTCTCTTTCTTAGGCTGCACCGAGGGCTAGGGTTAGGGTTAAGCCTAGGGTTAGGGTTCAGAAAACTGCAAAGCCCAGAGCTCCATGGACGCTGACAATGAGAAAGCTATGCCCAGGGGAGCGCAGTACTGCCCCAACATTGCAGCCTCACTGGCTTCCTCATTGGAACCTGCCTCAGCCCAATGCATTTGCTTAGGCTGCGCCTAGGGCTAGGGTTAGGGTTACGCCTAGGGTTAGGGTTCAGAAAACCACAAAGCCCAGAGCTCCAGGGACACTGATAATGCGAAAGACATGCCAAGGGGAGCACAGAAGTCACCCAGTATTGCAGCCTCAGTGATTTCCTCATTAGAACCCGACTAAGCCCAAGGCTTTTTCTTAGGCTGCGACTAGGGCTAGGGTTAGGGTTACGCCTAGGGTTAGGGTACAGAAAACCTAAAAGCCCAGAACATCAGAAACACTGCCATTGTGAACGGCATGCCAAGCCGATCACAGGAGTCACCCAGTATTGCAGCCTCAGTGACTTCTTCATAAGAACCCAGCTCAGCCCAATGCTCTTTCTTAGGCTGCGCCTAGAGCTAGGGCTAGGGTTAGGGTTATGCCTAGGGTTAGGGTTCAGGAAACCACAAAGCCCAGAGCTCCAGGGACGCTGACAATGCGAAAGACATGCCAAGGGGAGCGCGGCATTGCCCCAACATTGCATCCGCTGTGGCTTTCTCATTGCAACGCGGCTAGGCCAAATGCTCTTTCTTAGGCTGCGCCTAGAGCTAGGGTTAGGGTTACGCCTAGGGTTAGGGTTCAGAAAACTGCAAAGCCCAAAGCTCCAGGGACACTGACAATGCGCAAGGCATGCCAAGGGGAGCGCCATACTGCCCCAACATTGCAGCCTCAGTGATTTCCTCATTAGAACCCGACTAAGCCCAAGGCTTTTTCTTAGGCTGCGACTAGGGCTAGGGTTAGGGTTACGCCTAGGGTTAGGGTACAGAAAACCTAAAAGCCCAGAACATCAGAAACACTGCCATTGTGAACGGCATGCCAAGCCGATCACAGGAGTCACCCAGTATTGCAGCCTCAGTGATTTCCTCATAAGAACACAGCTCAGCCCAATGCTCTTTCTTAGGCTGCGCCTAGAGCTAGGGCTAGGGTTAGGGTTATGCCTAGGGTTAGGGTTCAGGAAACCACAAAACCCAGAGCTCCAGGGACGCTGACAATGAGAAAGGCATGCCAAGGGGAGCGCAGTACTGCCCCAACATTGCAGCCTCACTGGCTTCCTCATTGGAACCTGCCTCAGCCCAATGCTTTTGCTTAGGCTGCGCCTAGGGCTAGGGTTAGGGTTACGCCTAGGGTTAGGGTTCAGAAAACCAGAAAGCCCAGAGCTCCAGGGACACTGACTATGCGAAAGGCATGCCAAGGGGAGCACAGAAGTCACCCAGTATTGCAGCCTCGGTGATTTCCTCATTGGAACCTGCCTCAGCCCAATGCTTTTACTTAGGCTGCGACTAGGGCTAGGGTTAGGGTTACGCCTAGGGTTAGGGTACAGAAAACCTAAAAGCCCAGAACATCAGAAACACTGCCATTGTGAACGGCATGCCAAGCCGATCACAGGAGTCACCCAGTATTGCAGCCTCAGTGACTTCCTCATAAGAACCCAGCTCAGCCCAATGCTCTTTCTTAGGCTGCGCCTAGAGCTAGGGCTAGGGTTAGGGTTATGCCTAGGGTTAGGGTTCAGGAAACCACAAAACCCAGAGCTCCAGGGACGCTGACAATGAGAAAGACATGCCCAGGGGAGCGCTATATTGCCCCAACATTGCAGCCTCAGCGTCTTCCTCATTGGAACCCATCTCAACCCAATGCCTTTGCTTAGGCTGCGCCTAGGGCTAGGGTTAGGGTTACGCCTAGGGTTAGGGTTCAGAAAACCAGAAAGCCCAGAGCTCCAGGGACACTGACTATGCGAAAGGCATGCCAAGGGGAGCACAGAAGTCACCCAGTATTGCAGCCTCGGTGATTTCCTCATTACAACCCGACTAAGCCCAAGGCTTTTTCTTAGGCTGCGACTAGGGCTAGGGTTAGGGTTACGCCTAGGGTTAGGGTACAGAAAATCTAAAAGCCCAGAACATCAGAAACACTGCCATTGTGAACGGCATGCCAAGCCGATCACAGGAGTCACCCAGTATTGCAGCCTCAGTGATTTCCTCATAAGAACACAGCTCAGCCCAATGCTCTTTCTTAGGCTGCGCCTAGAGCTAGGGCTAGGGTTAGGGTTATGCCTAGGGTTAGGGTTCAGGAAACCACAAAACCCAGAGCTCCAGGGACGCTGACAATGAGAAAGGCATGCCAAGGGGAGCGCAGTACTGCCCCAACATTGCAGCCTCACTGGCTTCCTCATTGGAACCTGCCTCAGCCCAATGCTTTTGCTTAGGCTGCGCCTAGGGCTAGGGTTAGGGTTACGCCTAGGGTTAGGGTTCAGAAAACCAGAAAGCCCAGAGCTCCAGGGACACTGACTATGCGAAAGGCATGCCAAGGGGAGCACAGAAGTCACCCAGTATTGCAGCCTCAGTGATTTCCTCATTAGAACCCGACTAAGCCCAAGGCTTTTTCTTAGGCTGCGACTAGGGCTAGGGTTAGGGTTACGCCTAGGGTTAGGGTACAGAAAACCTAAAAGCCCAGAACATCAGAAACACTGCCATTGTGAACGGCATGCCAAGCCGATCACAGGAGTCACCCAGTATTGCAGCCTCAGTGATTTCCTCATAAGAACACAGCTCAGCCCAATGCTCTTTCTTAGGCTGCGCCTAGAGCTAGGGCTAGGGTTAGGGTTATGCCTAGGGTTAGGGTTCAGGAAACCACAAAGCCCAGAGCTCCAGGGACGCTGACAATGAGAAAGACATGCCCAGGGGAGCGCTATATTGCCCCAACATTGCAGTCTCAGTGGCTTCCTCATTGGAACCCATCTCAACCCAATGCCCTTCCTTAGGCTGTGCCTAGGGCTAGGGTTAGGGTTACGCCTAGGTTTAGGGTTCAGAAAACTGCAAAGCCCAGAGCTCCAGGGACACTGACAATGAGAAAGGCATGCCAAGGGGGGCGCCATGCTGCCCCAACATTGCAGCCTCAGTGTCTTCCACATTGGAACCTGACTAAGCCCAACGCTATTTCTTAGGCTGCGCCGAGGGCTTGGGTTAGGGTTACGCCTAGGGTTAGGGTACAGAAAACCTAAAAGCCCAGAACATCAGAAACTCTGCCATTGTGAACGGCATGCCAAGCTGAGAACAGGAGTCACCCGGAATTGCAGCCTCAGTGATTTCCTCATAAGAACCCAGCTCAGCCCAATACTCTTACTTAGGCTGCGCCTAGAGCTAGGGACTAGGGTTAGGGTTATGCCTAGGGTTAGGGTTCAGGAAACCACAAAACCCAGAGCTCCAGGGACGCTGACAATGAGAAAGGCATGCCAAGGGGAGCGCGGTACTGCCCCAACATTGCAGCCTCAGCGTCTTCCTCATTGGAACCCAACTAAGCCCCATTCTCTTTCTTAGGCTGCACCGAGGGCTAGGGTTAGGGTTAAGCCTGGGGTTAGGGTTCAGAAAACTGCAAAGCCCAGAGCTCCATGGACGCTGACAATGAGAAAGGCATGCCAAGGGGAGCGCAGTACTGCCCCAACATTGCAGCCTCACTGGCTTCCTCATTGGAACCTGCCTCAGCCCAATGCTTTTGCTTAGGCTGCGCCTAGGGCTAGGGTTAGGGTTACGCCTAGGGTTAGGGTTCAGAAAACCACAAAGCCCAGAGCTCCAGGGACACTGACTATGCGAAAGGCATGCCAAGGGGAGCACAGAAGTCACCCAGTATTGCAGCCTCGGTGATTTCCTCATTAGAACCCGACTAAGCCCAAGGCTTTTTCTTAGGCTGCGACTAGGGCTATGGTTAGGGATACGCCTAGGGTTAGGGTACAGAAAACCTAAAAGCCCAGAACATCAGAAACACTGCCATTGTGAACGGCATGCCAAGCCGATCACAGGAGTCACCCAGTATTGCAGCCTCAGTGATTTCCTCATAAGAACACAGCTCAGACCAATGCCCTTACTTAGGCTGCTCCTAGAGCTAGGGCTAAGGTTAGGGTTATGCCTAGGGTTAGGGTTCAGGAAACCACAAAACCCAGAGCTCCAGGGACGCTGACAATGCGAAAGACATGCCCAGGGGAGCGCTATATTGCCCCAACATTGCAGCCTCAGCGTCTTCCTCATTGGAACCCATCTCAACCCAATGCCTTTGCTTAGGCTGTGCCTAGGGCTAGGGTTAGGGTTACGCCTAGGGTTAGGGTTCAGAAAACCAGAAAGCCCAGAGCTCCAGGGACGCTGACAATGAGAAACGCATGCCAAGGGGAGCGCCATACTGCCCCAACAGTGCAGCCTCAGCGTCTTCCTCATTGGAACCCAACTCAGCGCCATTCTCTTTCTTAGGCTGTGCCTAGGGCTAGGGTTAGGGTTAAGCCTAGGGTTAGGGTCCAGAAAACTGCAAAGCCCAAAGCTCCAGGGACACTGACAATGTGAAAGGCATGCCAAAGGGAGCGCCATACTGCCCCAACATTGCAGCCTCAGTGATTTCCTCATTAGAACCCGACTAAGCCCAAGGCTGTTTCTTAGGCTGCGACTAGGGCTAGGGTTAGGGTTACGCCTAGGGTTAGGGTACAGAAAACCTAAAAGCCCAGAACATCAGAAACTCTGCCATTGTGAACGGCATGCCAAGCCGATCACAGGAGTCACCCAGTATTGCAGCCTCAGTGATTTCCTCATAAGAACCCAGCTCAGCCCAATGCCCTTACTTAGGCTGCTCCTAGAGCTAGGGCTAAGGTTAGGGTTATGCCTAGGGTTAGGGTTCAGGAAACCACAAAGCCCAGAGCTCCAGGGACGCTGACAATGCGAAAGACATGCCCAGGGGAGCGCTATATTGCCCCAACATTGCAGCCTCAGCGTCTTCCTCATTGGAACCCATCTCAACCCAATGCCTTTGCTTAGGCTGCGCCTAGGGCTAGGGTTAGGGTTACGCCTAGGGTTAGGGTTCAGAAAACCAGAAAGCCCAGAGCTCCAGGGACGCTGACAATGAGAAACGCATGCCAAGGGGAGCGCCATACTGCCCCAACAGTGCAGCCTCAGCGTCTTCCTCATTGGAACCCAACTCAGCGCCATTCTCTTTCTTAGGCTGTGCCTAGGGCTAGGGTTAGGGTTAAGCCTAGGGTTAGGGTCCAGAAAACTGCAAAGCCCAAAGCTCCAGGGACACTGACAATGTGAAAGGCATGCCAAAGGGAGCGCCATACTGCCCCAACATTGCAGCCTCAGTCATTTCCTCATTAGAACCCGACTAAGCCCAAGGCTGTTTCTTAGGCTGCGACTAGGGCTAGGGTTAGGGTTACGCCTAGGGTTAGGGTACAGAAAACCTAAATGCCCAGAACATCAGAAACACTGCCATTGTGAACGGCATGCCAAGCCGATCACAGGAGTCACCCAGTATTGCAGCCTCAGTGATTTCCTCATAAGAACCCAGCTCAGCCCAATGCTCTTTCTTAGGCTGCGCCTAGAGCTAGGGTTAGGGTTATGCCTAGGGTTAGGGTTCAGGAAACCACAAAACCCAGAGCTCCAGGGACGCTGACAATGCGAAAGACATGCCCAGGGGAGCGCTATATTGCCCCAACATTGCAGTCTCAGTGGCTTCCTCATTGGAACCCATCTCAACCCAATGCCCTTCCTTAGGCTGTGCCTAGGGCAAGGTTAGGGTTACGCCTAGGGTTAGGGTTCAGAAAACGGCAAAGCCCAGAGCTCCAGGGACACTGACAATGAGAAAGGCATGCCAAGGGGAGCGCGGTACTCCCCCAGCATTGCAGCCTCAGCGTCTTCCTCATTGGAACCCAACTAAGCCCCATTCTCTTTCTTAGGCTGCACCGAGGGCTAGGGTTAGGGTTAAGCCTAGGGTTAGGGTTCAGAAAACTGCAAAGCCCAGAGCTCCATGGACGCTGACAATGAGAAAGCTATGCCCAGGGGAGCACAGTACTGCCCCAACATTGCAGCCTCACTGGCTTCCTCATTGGAACCTGCCTCAGCCCAATGCATTTGCTTAGGCTGCGCCTAGGGCTAGGGTTAGGGTTACGCCTAGGGTTAGGGTTCAGAAAACCACAAAGCCCAGAGCTCCAGGGACACTGATAATGCGAAAGACATGCCAAGGGGAGCACAGAAGTCACCCAGTATTGCAGCCTCAGTGATTTCCTCATTAGAACCCGACTAAGCCCAAGGCTTTTTCTTAGGCTGCGTCTAGGGCTAGGGTTAGGGTTACGCCTAGGGTTAGGGTACAGAAAACCTAAAAGCCCAGAACATCAGAAACACTGCCATTGTGAACGGCATGCCAAGCCGATCACAGGAGTCACCCAGTATTGCAGCCTCAGTGACTTCCTCATAAGAACCCAGCTCAGCCCAATGCTCTTTCTTAGGCTGCGCCTAGAGCTAGGGCTAGGGTTAGGGTTATGCCTAGGGTTAGGGTTCAGGAAACCACAAAGCCCAGAGCTCCAGGGACGCTGACAATGCGAAAGACATGCCAAGGGGAGCGCGGCATTGCCCCAACATTGCATCCGCTGTGGCTTTCTCATTGCAACGCGGCTAGGCCAAATGCTCTTTCTTAGGCTGCGCCTAGAGCTAGGGTTAGGGTTACGCCTAGGGTTAGGGTTCAGAAAACTGCAAAGCCCAAAGCTCCAGGGACACTGACAATGCGCAAGGCATGCCAAGGGGAGCGCCATACTGCCCCAACATTGCAGCCTCAGTGATTTCCTCATTAGAACCCGACTAAGCCCAAGGCTTTTTCTTAGGCTGCGACTAGGGCTAGGGTTAGGGTTACGCCTAGGGTTAGGGTACAGAAAACCTAAAAGCCCAGAACATCAGAAACACTGCCATTGTGAACGGCATGCCAAGCCGATCACAGGAGTCACCCAGTATTGCAGCCTCAGTGATTTCCTCATAAGAACACAGCTCAGCCCAATGCTCTTTCTTAGGCTGCGCCTAGAGCTAGGGCTAGGGTTAGGGTTATGCCTAGGGTTAGGGTTCAGGAAACCACAAAACCCAGAGCTCCAGGGACGCTGACAATGAGAAAGGCATGCCCAGGGGAGCGCAGTACTGCCCCAACATTGCAGCCTCACTGGCTTCCTCATTGGAACCTGCCTCAGCCCAATGCTTTTGCTTAGGCTGCGCCTAGGGCTAGGGTTAGGGTTACGCCTAGGGTTAGGGTTCAGAAAACCACAAAGCCCAGAGCTCCAGGGACACTGACTATGCGAAAGGCATGCCAAGGGGAGCACAGAAGTCACCCAGTATTGCAGCCTCGGTGATTTCCTCATTAGAACCCGACTAAGCCCAAGGCTTTTACTTAGGCTGCGACTAGGGCTAGGGTTAGGGTTACGCCTAGGGTTAGGGTACAGAAAACCTAAAAGCCCAGAACATCAGAAACACTGCCATTGTGAACGGCATGCCAAGCCGATCACAGGAGTCACCCAGTATTGCAGCCTCAGTGATTTCCTCATAAGAACACAGCTCAGCCCAATGCTCTTTCTTAGGCTGCGCCTAGAGCTAGGGCTAGGGTTAGGGTTATGCCTAGGGTTAGGGTTCAGGAAACCACAAAACCCAGAGCTCCAGGGACGCTGACAATGAGAAAGACATGCCCAGGGGAGCGCTATATTGCCCCAACATTGCAGTCTCAGTGGCTTCCTCATTGGAACCCATCTCAACCCAATGCCCTTCCTTAGGCTGTGCCTAGGGCTAGGGTTAGGGTTACGCCTAGGTTTAGGGTTCAGAAAACGGCAAAGCCCAGAGCTCCAGGGACACTGACAATGAGAAAGGCATGCCAAGGGGGGCGCCATGCTGCCCCAACATTGCAGCCTCAGTGTCTTCCACATTGGAACCTGACTAAGCCCAACGCTCTTTCTTAGGCTGCGCCGAGGGCTTGGGTTCGGGTTACGCCTAGGGTTAGGGTACAGAAAACCTAAAAGCCCAGAACATCAGAAACTCTGCCATTGTGAACGGCATGCCAAGCCGATCACAGGAGTCACCCAGTATTGCAGCCTCAGTGATTTCCTCATAAGAACCCAGCTCAGCCCAATGCCCTTACTTAGGCTGCTCCTAGAGCTAGGGCTAAGGTTAGGGTTATGCCTAGGGTTAGGGTTCAGGAAACCACAAAGCCCAGAGCTCCAGGGACGCTGACAATGCGAAAGACATGCCCAGGGGAGCGCTATATTGCCCCAACATTGCAGCCTCAGCGTCTTCCTCATTGGAACCCATCTCAACCCAATGCCTTTGCTTAGGCTGCGCCTAGGGCTAGGGTTAGGGTTACGCCTAGGGTTAGGGTTCAGAAAACCAGAAAGCCCAGAGCTCCAGGGACGCTGACAATGAGAAACGCATGCCAAGGGGAGCGCCATACTGCCCCAACAGTGCAGCCTCAGCGTCTTCCTCATTGGAACCCAACTCAGCGCCATTCTCTTTCTTAGGCTGTGCCTAGGGCTAGGGTTAGGGTTAAGCCTAGGGTTAGGGTCCAGAAAACTGCAAAGCCCAAAGCTCCAGGGACACTGACAATGTGAAAGGCATGCCAAAGGGAGCGCCATACTGCCCCAACATTGCAGCCTCAGTCATTTCCTCATTAGAACCCGACTAAGCCCAAGGCTGTTTCTTAGGCTGCGACTAGGGCTAGGGTTAGGGTTACGCCTAGGGTTAGGGTACAGAAAACCTAAATGCCCAGAACATCAGAAACACTGCCATTGTGAACGGCATGCCAAGCCGATCACAGGAGTCACCCAGTATTGCAGCCTCAGTGATTTCCTCATAAGAACCCAGCTCAGCCCAATGCTCTTTCTTAGGCTGCGCCTAGAGCTAGGGTTAGGGTTATGCCTAGGGTTAGGGTTCAGGAAACCACAAAACCCAGAGCTCCAGGGACGCTGACAATGCGAAAGACATGCCAAGGGGGGCGCCATGCTGCCCCAACATTGCACCCTCAGTGTCTTCCACATTGGAACCTGACTAAGCCCAATGCTCTTTCTTAGGCTGCGCCGAGGGCTTGGGTTAGGGTTACGCCTAGGGTTAGGGTACAGAAAACCTAAAAGCCCAGAACATCAGAAACTCTGCCATTGTGAACGGCATGCCAAGCTGAGAACAGGAGTCACCCGGTATTGCAGCCTCAGTGATTTCCTCCTAAGAACCCAGCTCAGCCCAATACTCTTACTTAGGCTGCGCCTAGAGCTAGGGCTAGGGTTAGGGTTATGCCTAGGGTTAGGGTTCAGGAAACCACAAAACCCAGAGCTCCAGGGACGCTGACAATGAGAAAGGCATGCCAAGGGGAGCGCGGTACTCCCCCAGCATTGCAGCCTCAGCCTCTTCCTCATTGGAACCCAACTAAGCCCCATTCTCTTTCTTAGGCTGCACCGAGGGCTAGGGTTAGGGTTAAGCCTAGGGTTAGGGTTCAGAAAACTGCAAAGCCCAGAGCTCCATGGACGCTGACAATGAGAAAGCTATGCCCAGGGGAGCGCAGTACTGCCCCAACATTGCAGCCTCACTGGCTTCCTCATTGGAACCTGCCTCAGCCCAATGCATTTGCTTAGGCTGCGCCTAGGGCTAGGGTTAGGGTTACGCCTAGGGTTAGGGTTCAGAAAACCACAAAGCCCAGAGCTCCAGGGACACTGATAATGCGAAAGACATGCCAAGGGGAGCACAGAAGTCACCCAGTATTGCAGCCTCAGTGATTTCCTCATTAGAACCCGACTAAGCCCAAGGCTTTTTCTTAGGCTGCGTCTAGGGCTAGGGTTAGGGTTACGCCTAGGGTTAGGGTACAGAAAACCTAAAAGCCCAGAACATCAGAAACACTGCCATTGTGAACGGCATGCCAAGCCGATCACAGGAGTCACCCAGTATTGCAGCCTCAGTGACTTCCTCATAAGAACCCAGCTCAGCCCAATGCTCTTTCTTAGGCTGCGCCTAGAGCTAGGGCTAGGGTTAGGGTTATGCCTAGGGTTAGGGTTCAGGAAACCACAAAGCCCAGAGCTCCAGGGACGCTGACAATGCGAAAGACATGCCAAGGGGAGCGCGGCATTGCCCCAACATTGCATCCGCTGTGGCTTTCTCATTGCAACGCGGCTAGGCCAAATGCTCTTTCTTAGGCTGCGCCTAGAGCTAGGGTTAGGGTTACGCCTAGGGTTAGGGTTCAGAAAACTGCAAAGCCCAAAGCTCCAGGGACACTGACAATGCGCAAGGCATGCCAAGGGGAGCGCCATACTGCCCCAACATTGCAGCCTCAGTGATTTCCTCATTAGAACCCGACTAAGCCCAAGGCTTTTTCTTAGGCTGCGACTAGGGCTAGGGTTAGGGTTACGCCTAGGGTTAGGGTACAGAAAACCTAAAAGCCCAGAACATCAGAAACACTGCCATTGTGAACGGCATGCCAAGCCGATCACAGGAGTCACCCAGTATTGCAGCCTCAGTGATTTCCTCATAAGAACACAGCTCAGCCCAATGCTCTTTCTTAGGCTGCGCCTAGAGCTAGGGCTAGGGTTAGGGTTATGCCTAGGGTTAGGGTTCAGGAAACCACAAAACCCAGAGCTCCAGGGACGCTGACAATGAGAAAGGCATGCCAAGGGGAGCGCAGTACTGCCCCAACATTGCAGCCTCACTGGCTTCCTCATTGGAACCTGCCTCAGCCCAATGCTTTTGCTTAGGCTGCGCCTAGGGCTAGGGTTAGGGTTACGCCTAGGGTTAGGGTTCAGAAAACCAGAAAGCCCAGAGCTCCAGGGACACTGACTATGCGAAAGGCATGCCAAGGGGAGCACAGAAGTCACCCAGTATTGCAGCCTCGGTGATTTCCTCATTAGAACCCGACTAAGCCCAAGGCTTTTACTTAGGCTGCGACTAGGGCTAGGGTTAGGGTTACGCCTAGGGTTAGGGTACAGAAAACCTAAAAGCCCAGAACATCAGAAACACTGCCATTGTGAACGGCATGCCAAGCCGATCACAGGAGTCACCCAGTATTGCAGCCTCAGTGATTTCCTCATAAGAACACAGCTCAGCCCAATGCTCTTTCTTAGGCTGCGCCTAGAGCTAGGGCTAGGGTTAGGGTTATGCCTAGGGTTAGGGTTCAGGAAACCACAAAACCCAGAGCTCCAGGGACGCTGACAATGAGAAAGACATGCCCAGGGGAGCGCTATATTGCCCCAACATTGCAGTCTCAGTGGCTTCCTCATTGGAACCCATCTCAACCCAATGCCCTTCCTTAGGCTGTGCCTAGGGCTAGGGTTAGGGTTACGCCTAGGTTTAGGGTTCAGAAAACGGCAAAGCCCAGAGCTCCAGGGACACTGACAATGAGAAAGGCATGCCAAGGGGGGCGCCATGCTGCCCCAACATTGCAGCCTCAGTGTCTTCCACATTGGAACCTGACTAAGCCCAACGCTCTTTCTTAGGCTGCGCCGAGGGCTTGGGTTCGGGTTACGCCTAGGGTTAGGGTACAGAAAACCTAAAAGCCCAGAACATCAGAAACTCTGCCATTGTGAACGGCATGCCAAGCCGATCACAGGAGTCACCCAGTATTGCAGCCTCAGTGATTTCCTCATAAGAACCCAGCTCAGCCCAATGCCCTTACTTAGGCTGCTCCTAGAGCTAGGGCTAAGGTTAGGGTTATGCCTAGGGTTAGGGTTCAGGAAACCACAAAGCCCAGAGCTCCAGGGACGCTGACAATGCGAAAGACATGCCCAGGGGAGCGCTATATTGCCCCAACATTGCAGCCTCAGCGTCTTCCTCATTGGAACCCATCTCAACCCAATGCCTTTGCTTAGGCTGCGCCTAGGGCTAGGGTTAGGGTTACGCCTAGGGTTAGGGTTCAGAAAACCAGAAAGCCCAGAGCTCCAGGGACGCTGACAATGAGAAACGCATGCCAAGGGGAGCGCCATACTGCCCCAACAGTGCAGCCTCAGCGTCTTCCTCATTGGAACCCAACTCAGCGCCATTCTCTTTCTTAGGCTGTGCCTAGGGCTAGGGTTAGGGTTAAGCCTAGGGTTAGGGTCCAGAAAACTGCAAAGCCCAAAGCTCCAGGGACACTGACAATGTGAAAGGCATGCCAAAGGGAGCGCCATACTGCCCCAACATTGCAGCCTCAGTCATTTCCTCATTAGAACCCGACTAAGCCCAAGGCTGTTTCTTAGGCTGCGACTAGGGCTAGGGTTAGGGTTACGCCTAGGGTTAGGGTACAGAAAACCTAAAAGCCCAGAACATCAGAAACACTGCCATTGTGAACGGCATGCCAAGCCGATCACAGGAGTCACCCAGTATTGCAGCCTCAGTGATTTCCTCATAAGAACCCAGCTCAGCCCAATGCTCTTTCTTAGGCTGCGCCTAGAGCTAGGGTTAGGGTTATGCCTAGGGTTAGGGTTCAGGAAACCACAAAACCCAGAGCTCCAGGGACGCTGACAATGCGAAAGACATGCCAAGGGGGGCGCCATGCTGCCCCAACATTGCACCCTCAGTGTCTTCCACATTGGAACCTGACTAAGCCCAATGCTCTTTCTTAGGCTGCGCCGAGGGCTTGGGTTAGGGTTACGCCTAGGGTTAGGGTACAGAAAACCTAAAAGCCCAGAACATCAGAAACTCTGCCATTGTGAACGGCATGCCAAGCTGAGAACAGGAGTCACCCGGTATTGCAGCCTCAGTGATTTCCTCCTAAGAACCCAGCTCAGCCCAATACTCTTACTTAGGCTGCGCCTAGAGCTAGGGCTAGGGTTAGGGTTATGCCTAGGGTTAGGGTTCAGGAAACCACAAAACCCAGAGCTCCAGGGACGCTGACAATGAGAAAGGCATGCCAAGGGGAGCGCGGTACTCCCCCAGCATTGCAGCCTCAGCGTCTTCCTCATTGGAACCCAACTAAGCCCCATTCTCTTTCTTAGGCTGCACCGAGGGCTAGGGTTAGGGTTAAGCCTAGGGTTAGGGTTCAGAAAACTGCAAAGCCCAGAGCTCCATGGACGCTGACAATGAGAAAGCTATGCCCAGGGGAGCGCAGTACTGCCCCAACATTGCAGCCTCACTGGCTTCCTCATTGGAACCTGCCTCAGCCCAATGCATTTGCTTAGGCTGCGCCTAGGGCTAGGGTTAGGGTTACGCCTAGGGTTAGGGTTCAGAAAACCACAAAGCCCAGAGCTCCAGGGACACTGATAATGCGAAAGACATGCCAAGGGGAGCACAGAAGTCACCCAGTATTGCAGCCTCAGTGATTTCCTCATTAGAACCCGACTAAGCCCAAGGCTTTTTCTTAGGCTGCGTCTAGGGCTAGGGTTAGGGTTACGCCTAGGGTTAGGGTACAGAAAACCTAAAAGCCCAGAACATCAGAAACACTGCCATTGTGAACGGCATGCCAAGCCGATCACAGGAGTCACCCAGTATTGCAGCCTCAGTGACTTCCTCATAAGAACCCAGCTCAGCCCAATGCTCTTTCTTAGGCTGCGCCTAGAGCTAGGGCTAGGGTTAGGGTTATGCCTAGGGTTAGGGTTCAGGAAACCACAAAGCCCAGAGCTCCAGGGACGCTGACAATGCGAAAGACATGCCAAGGGGAGCGCGGCATTGCCCCAACATTGCATCCGCTGTGGCTTTCTCATTGCAACGCGGCTAGGCCAAATGCTCTTTCTTAGGCTGCGCCTAGAGCTAGGGTTAGGGTTACGCCTAGGGTTAGGGTTCAGAAAACTGCAAAGCCCAAAGCTCCAGGGACACTGACAATGCGCAAGGCATGCCAAGGGGAGCGCCATACTGCCCCAACATTGCAGCCTCAGTGATTTCCTCATTAGAACCCGACTAAGCCCAAGGCTTTTTCTTAGGCTGCGACTAGGGCTAGGGTTAGGGTTACGCCTAGGGTTAGGGTACAGAAAACCTAAAAGCCCAGAACATCAGAAACACTGCCATTGTGAACGGCATGCCAAGCCGATCACAGGAGTCACCCAGTATTGCAGCCTCAGTGATTTCCTCATAAGAACCCAGCTCAGCCCAATGCTCTTTCTTAGGCTGCGCCTAGAGCTAGGGTTAGGGTTATGCCTAGGGTTAGGGTTCAGGAAACCACAAAACCCAGAGCTCCAGGGACGCTGACAATGAGAAAGACATGCCCAGGGGAGCGCTATATTGCCCCAACATTGCAGTCTCAGTGGCTTCCTCATTGGAACCCATCTCAACCCAATGCCCTTCCTTAGGCTGTGCCTAGGGCTAGGGTTAGGGTTACGCCTAGGGTTAGGGTTCAGAAAACGGCAAAGCCCAGAGCTCCAGGGACACTGACAATGAGAAAGGCATGCCAAGGGGGGCGCCATGCTGCCCCAACATTGCAGCCTCAGTGTCTTCCACATTGGAACCTGACTAAGCCCAACGCTCTTTCTTAGGCTGCGCCGAGGGCTTGGGTTCGGGTTACGCCTAGGGTTAGGGTACAGAAAACCTAAAAGCCCAGAACATCAGAAACTCTGCCATTGTGAACGGCATGCCAAGCCGAGAACAGGAGTCACCCAGTATTGCAGCCTCAGTGATTTCCTCATAAGAACCCAGCTCAGCCCAATACTCTTAGGCTGCGCCTAGAGCTAGGGCTAGGGTTAGGGTTATGCCTAGGGTTAGGGTTCAGGAAACCACAAAACCCAGAGCTCCAGGGACGCTGACAATGAGAAAGGCATGCCAAGGGGAGCGCGGTACTCCCCCAGCATTGCAGCCTCAGCGTCTTCCTCATTGGAACCCAACTAAGCCCCATTCTCTTTCTTAGGCTGCACCGAGGGCTAGGGTTAGGGTTAAGCCTAGGTTTAGGGTTCAGAAAACTGCAAAGCCCAGAGCTCCATGGACGCTGACAATGAGAAAGCTATGCCCAGGGGAGCGCAGTACTGCCCCAACATTGCAGCCTCACTGGCTTCCTCATTGGAACCTGCCTCAGCCCAATGCTTTTGCTTAGGCTGCGCCTAGGGCTATGGTTAGGGTTACGCCTAGGGTTAGGGTTCAGAAAACCACAAAGCCCAGAGCTCCAGGGACACTGATAATGCGAAAGACATGCCCAGGGGAGCACAGAAGTCACCCAGTATTGCAGCCTCAGTGATTTCCTCATTACAACCCGACTAAGCCCAAGGCTTTTTCTTAGGCTGCGACTAGGGCTAGGGTTAGGGTTACGCCTAGGGTTAGGGTACAGAAAACCTAAAAGCCCAGAACATCAGAAACACTGCCATTGTGAACGGCATGCCAAGCCGATCACAGGAGTCACCCAGTATTGCAGCCTCAGTGACTTCCTCATAAGAACCCAGCTCAGCCCAATGCTCTTTCTTAGGCTGCGCCTAGAGCTAGGGCTAGGGTTAGGGTTATGCCTAGGGTTAGGGTTCAGGAAACCACAAAACCCAGAGCTCCAGGGACGCTGACAATGAGAAAGACATGCCCAGGGGAGCGCTATATTGCCCCAACATTGCAGCCTCAGCGTCTTCCTCATTGGAACCCATCTCAACCCAATGCCTTTGCTTAGGCTGCGCCTAGGGCTAGGGTTAGGGTTACGCCTAGGGTTAGGGTTCAGAAAACCAGAAAGCCCAGAGCTCCAGGGACACTGACTATGCGAAAGGCATGCCAAGGGGAGCACAGAAGTCACCCAGTATTGCAGCCTCGGTGATTTCCTCATTACAACCCGACTAAGCCCAAGGCTTTTTCTTAGGCTGCAACTAGGGCTAGGGTTAGGGTTACGCCTAGGGTTAGGGTACAGAAAACCTAAAAGCCCAGAACATCAGAAACACTGCCATTGTGAACGGCATGCCAAGCCGATCACAGGAGTCACCCAGTATTGCAGCCTCAGTGATTTCCTCATAAGAACACAGCTCAGCCCAATGCTCTTTCTTAGGCTGCGCCTAGAGCTAGGGCTAGGGTTAGGGTTATGCCTAGGGTTAGGGTTCAGGAAACCACAAAACCCAGAGCTCCAGGGACGCTGACAATGAGAAAGGCATGCCAAGGGGAGCGCAGTACTGCCCCAACATTGCAGCCTCACTGGCTTCCTCATTGGAACCTGCCTCAGCCCAATGCTTTTGCTTAGGCTGCGCCTAGGGCTAGGGTTAGGGTTACGCCTAGGGTTAGGGTTCAGAAAACCAGAAAGCCCAGAGCTCCAGGGACACTGACTATGCGAAAGGCATGCCAAGGGGAGCACAGAAGTCACCCAGTATTGCAGCCTCAGTGATTTCCTCATTAGAACCCGACTAAGCCCAAGGCTTTTTCTTAGGCTGCGACTAGGGCTAGGGTTAGGGTTACGCCTAGGGTTAGGGTACAGAAAACCTAAAAGCCCAGAACATCAGAAACACTGCCATTGTGAACGGCATGCCAAGCCGATCACAGGAGTCACCCAGTATTGCAGCCTCAGTGATTTCCTCATAAGAACACAGCTCAGCCCAATGCTCTTTCTTAGGCTGCGCCTAGAGCTAGGGCTAGGGTTAGGGTTATGCCTAGGGTTAGGGTTCAGGAAACCACAAAGCCCAGAGCTCCAGGGACGCTGACAATGAGAAAGACATGCCCAGGGGAGCGCTATATTGCCCCAACATTGCAGTCTCAGTGGCTTCCTCATTGGAACCCATCTCAACCCAATGCCCTTCCTTAGGCTGTGCCTAGGGCTAGGGTTAGGGTTACGCCTAGGTTTAGGGTTCAGAAAACTGCAAAGCCCAGAGCTCCAGGGACACTGACAATGAGAAAGGCATGCCAAGGGGGGCGCCATGCTGCCCCAACATTGCAGCCTCAGTGTCTTCCACATTGGAACCTGACTAAGCCCAACGCTCTTTCTTAGGCTGCGCCGAGGGCTTGGGTTAGGGTTACGCCTAGGGTTAGGGTACAGAAAACCTAAAAGCCCAGAACATCAGAAACTCTGCCATTGTGAACGGCATGCCAAGCTGAGAACAGGAGTCACCCGGAATTGCAGCCTCAGTGATTTCCTCATAAGAACCCAGCTCAGCCCAATACTCTTACTTAGGCTGCGCCTAGAGCTAGGGACTAGGGTTAGGGTTATGCCTAGGGTTAGGGTTCAGGAAACCACAAAACCCAGAGCTCCAGGGACGCTGACAATGAGAAAGGCATGCCAAGGGGAGCGCGGTACTGCCCCAACATTGCAGCCTCAGCGTCTTCCTCATTGGAACCCAACTAAGCCCCATTCTCTTTCTTAGGCTGCACCGAGGGCTAGGGTTAGGGTTAAGCCTGGGGTTAGGGTTCAGAAAACTGCAAAGCCCAGAGCTCCATGGACGCTGACAATGAGAAAGGCATGCCAAGGGGAGCGCAGTACTGCCCCAACATTGCAGCCTCACTGGCTTCCTCATTGGAACCTGCCTCAGCCCAATGCTTTTGCTTAGGCTGCGCCTAGGGCTAGGGTTAGGGTTACGCCTAGGGTTAGGGTTCAGAAAACCACAAAGCCCAGAGCTCCAGGGACACTGACTATGCGAAAGGCATGCCAAGGGGAGCACAGAAGTCACCCAGTATTGCAGCCTCGGTGATTTCCTCATTAGAACCCGACTAAGCCCAAGGCTTTTTCTTAGGCTGCGACTAGGGCTATGGTTAGGGATACGCCTAGGGTTAGGGTACAGAAAACCTAAAAGCCCAGAACATCAGAAACACTGCCATTGTGAACGGCATGCCAAGCCGATCACAGGAGTCACCCAGTATTGCAGCCTCAGTGATTTCCTCATAAGAACACAGCTCAGACCAATGCCCTTACTTAGGCTGCTCCTAGAGCTAGGGCTAAGGTTAGGGTTATGCCTAGGGTTAGGGTTCAGGAAACCACAAAACCCAGAGCTCCAGGGACGCTGACAATGCGAAAGACATGCCCAGGGGAGCGCTATATTGCCCCAACATTGCAGCCTCAGCGTCTTCCTCATTGGAACCCATCTCAACCCAATGCCTTTGCTTAGGCTGCGCCTAGGGCTAGGGTTAGGGTTACGCCTAGGGTTAGGGTTCAGAAAACCAGAAAGCCCAGAGCTCCAGGGACGCTGACAATGAGAAACGCATGCCAAGGGGAGCGCCATACTGCCCCAACAGTGCAGCCTCAGCGTCTTCCTCATTGGAACCCAACTCAGCGCCATTCTCTTTCTTAGGCTGTGCCTAGGGCTAGGGTTAGGGTTAAGCCTAGGGTTAGGGTCCAGAAAACTGCAAAGCCCAAAGCTCCAGGGACACTGACAATGTGAAAGGCATGCCAAAGGGAGCGCCATACTGCCCCAACATTGCAGCCTCAGTGATTTCCTCATTAGAACCCGACTAAGCCCAAGGCTGTTTCTTAGGCTGCGACTAGGGCTAGGGTTAGGGTTACGCCTAGGGTTAGGGTACAGAAAACCTAAAAGCCCAGAACATCAGAAACTCTGCCATTGTGAACGGCATGCCAAGCCGATCACAGGAGTCACCCAGTATTGCAGCCTCAGTGATTTCCTCATAAGAACCCAGCTCAGCCCAATGCCCTTACTTAGGCTGCTCCTAGAGCTAGGGCTAAGGTTAGGGTTATGCCTAGGGTTAGGGTTCAGGAAACCACAAAGCCCAGAGCTCCAGGGACGCTGACAATGCGAAAGACATGCCCAGGGGAGCGCTATATTGCCCCAACATTGCAGCCTCAGCGTCTTCCTCATTGGAACCCATCTCAACCCAATGCCTTTGCTTAGGCTGCGCCTAGGGCTAGGGTTAGGGTTACGCCTAGGGTTAGGGTTCAGAAAACCAGAAAGCCCAGAGCTCCAGGGACGCTGACAATGAGAAACGCATGCCAAGGGGAGCGCCATACTGCCCCAACAGTGCAGCCTCAGCGTCTTCCTCATTGGAACCCAACTCAGCGCCATTCTCTTTCTTAGGCTGTGCCTAGGGCTAGGGTTAGGGTTAAGCCTAGGGTTAGGGTCCAGAAAACTGCAAAGCCCAAAGCTCCAGGGACACTGACAATGTGAAAGGCATGCCAAAGGGAGCGCCATACTGCCCCAACATTGCAGCCTCAGTCATTTCCTCATTAGAACCCGACTAAGCCCAAGGCTGTTTCTTAGGCTGCGACTAGGGCTAGGGTTAGGGTTACGCCTAGGGTTAGGGTACAGAAAACCTAAATGCCCAGAACATCAGAAACACTGCCATTGTGAACGGCATGCCAAGCCGATCACAGGAGTCACCCAGTATTGCAGCCTCAGTGATTTCCTCATAAGAACCCAGCTCAGCCCAATGCTCTTTCTTAGGCTGCGCCTAGAGCTAGGGTTAGGGTTATGCCTAGGGTTAGGGTTCAGGAAACCACAAAACCCAGAGCTCCAGGGACGCTGACAATGCGAAAGACATGCCAAGGGGGGCGCCATGCTGCCCCAACATTGCACCCTCAGTGTCTTCCACATTGGAACCTGACTAAGCCCAATGCTCTTTCTTAGGCTGCGCCGAGGGCTTGGGTTAGGGTTACGCCTAGGGTTAGGGTACAGAAAACCTAAAAGCCCAGAACATCAGAAACTCTGCCATTGTGAACGGCATGCCAAGCTGAGAACAGGAGTCACCCGGTATTGCAGCCTCAGTGATTTCCTCCTAAGAACCCAGCTCAGCCCAATACTCTTACTTAGGCTGCGCCTAGAGCTAGGGCTAGGGTTAGGGTTATGCCTAGGGTTAGGGTTCAGGAAACCACAAAACCCAGAGCTCCAGGGACGCTGACAATGAGAAAGGCATGCCAAGGGGAGCGCGGTACTCCCCCAGCATTGCAGCCTCAGCGTCTTCCTCATTGGAACCCAACTAAGCCCCATTCTCTTTCTTAGGCTGCACCGAGGGCTAGGGTTAGGGTTAAGCCTAGGGTTAGGGTTCAGAAAACTGCAAAGCCCAGAGCTCCATGGACGCTGACAATGAGAAAGCTATGCCCAGGGGAGCACAGTACTGCCCCAACATTGCAGCCTCACTGGCTTCCTCATTGGAACCTGCCTCAGCCCAATGCATTTGCTTAGGCTGCGCCTAGGGCTAGGGTTAGGGTTACGCCTAGGGTTAGGGTTCAGAAAACCACAAAGCCCAGAGCTCCAGGGACACTGATAATGCGAAAGACATGCCAAGGGGAGCACAGAAGTCACCCAGTATTGCAGCCTCAGTGATTTCCTCATTAGAACCCGACTAAGCCCAAGGCTTTTTCTTAGGCTGCGTCTAGGGCTAGGGTTAGGGTTACGCCTAGGGTTAGGGTACAGAAAACCTAAAAGCCCAGAACATCAGAAACACTGCCATTGTGAACGGCATGCCAAGCCGATCACAGGAGTCACCCAGTATTGCAGCCTCAGTGACTTCCTCATAAGAACCCAGCTCAGCCCAATGCTCTTTCTTAGGCTGCGCCTAGAGCTAGGGCTAGGGTTAGGGTTATGCCTAGGGTTAGGGTTCAGGAAACCACAAAGCCCAGAGCTCCAGGGACGCTGACAATGCGAAAGACATGCCAAGGGGAGCGCGGCATTGCCCCAACATTGCATCCGCTGTGGCTTTCTCATTGCAACGCGGCTAGGCCAAATGCTCTTTCTTAGGCTGCGCCTAGAGCTAGGGTTAGGGTTACGCCTAGGGTTAGGGTTCAGAAAACTGCAAAGCCCAAAGCTCCAGGGACACTGACAATGCGAAAGGCATGCCAAGGGGAGCGCCATACTGCCCCAACATTGCAGCCTCAGTGATTTCCTCATTAGAACCCGACTAAGCCCAAGGCTTTTTCTTAGGCTGCGACTAGGGCTAGGGTTAGGGTTACGCCTAGGGTTAGGGTACAGAAAACCTAAAAGCCCAGAACATCAGAAACACTGCCATTGTGAACGGCATGCCAAGCCGATCACAGGAGTCACCCAGTATTGCAGCCTCAGTGATTTCCTCATAAGAACACAGCTCAGCCCAATGCTCTTTCTTAGGCTGCGCCTAGAGCTAGGGCTAGGGTTAGGGTTATGCCTAGGGTTAGGGTTCAGGAAACCACAAAACCCAGAGCTCCAGGGACGCTGACAATGAGAAAGGCATGCCAAGGGGAGCGCAGTACTGCCCCAACATTGCAGCCTCACTGGCTTCCTCATTGGAACCTGCCTCAGCCCAATGCTTTTGCTTAGGCTGCGCCTAGGGCTAGGGTTAGGGTTACGCCTAGGGTTAGGGTTCAGAAAACCAGAAAGCCCAGAGCTCCAGGGACACTGACTATGCGAAAGGCATGCCAAGGGGAGCACAGAAGTCACCCAGTATTGCAGCCTCGGTGATTTCCTCATTAGAACCCGACTAAGCCCAAGGCTTTTACTTAGGCTGCGACTAGGGCTAGGGTTAGGGTTACGCCTAGGGTTAGGGTACAGAAAACCTAAAAGCCCAGAACATCAGAAACACTGCCATTGTGAACGGCATGCCAAGCCGATCACAGGAGTCACCCAGTATTGCAGCCTCAGTGATTTCCTCATAAGAACACAGCTCAGCCCAATGCTCTTTCTTAGGCTGCGCCTAGAGCTAGGGCTAGGGTTAGGGTTATGCCTAGGGTTAGGGTTCAGGAAACCACAAAACCCAGAGCTCCAGGGACGCTGACAATGAGAAAGACATGCCCAGGGGAGCGCTATATTGCCCCAACATTGCAGTCTCAGTGGCTTCCTCATTGGAACCCATCTCAACCCAATGCCCTTCCTTAGGCTGTGCCTAGGGCTAGGGTTAGGGTTACGCCTAGGTTTAGGGTTCAGAAAACGGCAAAGCCCAGAGCTCCAGGGACACTGACAATGAGAAAGGCATGCCAAGGGGGGCGCCATGCTGCCCCAACATTGCAGCCTCAGTGTCTTCCACATTGGAACCTGACTAAGCCCAACGCTCTTTCTTAGGCTGCGCCGAGGGCTTGGGTTCGGGTTACGCCTAGGGTTAGGGTACAGAAAACCTAAAAGCCCAGAACATCAGAAACTCTGCCATTGTGAACGGCATGCCAAGCCGATCACAGGAGTCACCCAGTATTGCAGCCTCAGTGATTTCCTCATAAGAACCCAGCTCAGCCCAATGCCCTTACTTAGGCTGCTCCTAGAGCTAGGGCTAAGGTTAGGGTTATGCCTAGGGTTAGGGTTCAGGAAACCACAAAGCCCAGAGCTCCAGGGACGCTGACAATGCGAAAGACATGCCCAGGGGAGCGCTATATTGCCCCAACATTGCAGCCTCAGCGTCTTCCTCATTGGAACCCATCTCAACCCAATGCCTTTGCTTAGGCTGCGCCTAGGGCTAGGGTTAGGGTTACGCCTAGGGTTAGGGTTCAGAAAACCAGAAAGCCCAGAGCTCCAGGGACGCTGACAATGAGAAACGCATGCCAAGGGGAGCGCCATACTGCCCCAACAGTGCAGCCTCAGCGTCTTCCTCATTGGAACCCAACTCAGCGCCATTCTCTTTCTTAGGCTGTGCCTAGGGCTAGGGTTAGGGTTAAGCCTAGGGTTAGGGTCCAGAAAACTGCAAAGCCCAAAGCTCCAGGGACACTGACAATGTGAAAGGCATGCCAAAGGGAGCGCCATACTGCCCCAACATTGCAGCCTCAGTCATTTCCTCATTAGAACCCGACTAAGCCCAAGGCTGTTTCTTAGGCTGCGACTAGGGCTAGGGTTAGGGTTACGCCTAGGGTTAGGGTACAGAAAACCTAAATGCCCAGAACATCAGAAACACTGCCATTGTGAACGGCATGCCAAGCCGATCACAGGAGTCACCCAGTATTGCAGCCTCAGTGATTTCCTCATAAGAACCCAGCTCAGCCCAATGCTCTTTCTTAGGCTGCGCCTAGAGCTAGGGTTAGGGTTATGCCTAGGGTTAGGGTTCAGGAAACCACAAAACCCAGAGCTCCAGGGACGCTGACAATGCGAAAGACATGCCAAGGGGGGCGCCATGCTGCCCCAACATTGCACCCTCAGTGTCTTCCACATTGGAACCTGACTAAGCCCAATGCTCTTTCTTAGGCTGCGCCGAGGGCTTGGGTTAGGGTTACGCCTAGGGTTAGGGTACAGAAAACCTAAAAGCCCAGAACATCAGAAACTCTGCCATTGTGAACGGCATGCCAAGCTGAGAACAGGAGTCACCCGGTATTGCAGCCTCAGTGATTTCCTCCTAAGAACCCAGCTCAGCCCAATACTCTTACTTAGGCTGCGCCTAGAGCTAGGGCTAGGGTTAGGGTTATGCCTAGGGTTAGGGTTCAGGAAACCACAAAACCCAGAGCTCCAGGGACGCTGACAATGAGAAAGGCATGCCAAGGGGAGCGCGGTACTCCCCCAGCATTGCAGCCTCAGCGTCTTCCTCATTGGAACCCAACTAAGCCCCATTCTCTTTCTTAGGCTGCACCGAAGGCTAGGGTTAGGGTTAAGCCTAGGGTTAGGGTTCAGAAAACTGCAAAGCCCAGAGCTCCATGGACGCTGACAATGAGAAAGCTATGCCCAGGGGAGCGCAGTACTGCCCCAACATTGCAGCCTCACTGGCTTCCTCATTGGAACCTGCCTCAGCCCAATGCATTTGCTTAGGCTGCGCCTAGGGCTAGGGTTAGGGTTACGCCTAGGGTTAGGGTTCAGAAAACCACAAAGCCCAGAGCTCCAGGGACACTGATAATGCGAAAGACATGCCAAGGGGAGCACAGAAGTCACCCAGTATTGCAGCCTCAGTGATTTCCTCATTAGAACCCGACTAAGCCCAAGGCTTTTTCTTAGGCTGCGTCTAGGGCTAGGGTTAGGGTTACGCCTAGGGTTAGGGTACAGAAAACCTAAAAGCCCAGAACATCAGAAACACTGCCATTGTGAACGGCATGCCAAGCCGATCACAGGAGTCACCCAGTATTGCAGCCTCAGTGACTTCCTCATAAGAACCCAGCTCAGCCCAATGCTCTTTCTTAGGCTGCGCCTAGAGCTAGGGCTAGGGTTAGGGTTATGCCTAGGGTTAGGGTTCAGGAAACCACAAAGCCCAGAGCTCCAGGGACGCTGACAATGCGAAAGACATGCCAAGGGGAGCGCGGCATTGCCCCAACATTGCATCCGCTGTGGCTTTCTCATTGCAACGCGGCTAGGCCAAATGCTCTTTCTTAGGCTGCGCCTAGAGCTAGGGTTAGGGTTACGCCTAGGGTTAGGGTTCAGAAAACTGCAAAGCCCAAAGCTCCAGGGACACTGACAATGCGCAAGGCATGCCAAGGGGAGCGCCATACTGCCCCAACATTGCAGCCTCAGTGATTTCCTCATTAGAACCCGACTAAGCCCAAGGCTTTTTCTTAGGCTGCGACTAGGGCTAGGGTTAGGGTTACGCCTAGGGTTAGGGTACAGAAAACCTAAAAGCCCAGAACATCAGAAACACTGCCATTGTGAACGGCATGCCAAGCCGATCACAGGAGTCACCCAGTATTGCAGCCTCAGTGATTTCCTCATAAGAACCCAGCTCAGCCCAATGCTCTTTCTTAGGCTGCGCCTAGAGCTAGGGTTAGGGTTATGCCTAGGGTTAGGGTTCAGGAAACCACAAAACCCAGAGCTCCAGGGACGCTGACAATGAGAAAGACATGCCCAGGGGAGCGCTATATTGCCCCAACATTGCAGTCTCAGTGGCTTCCTCATTGGAACCCATCTCAACCCAATGCCCTTCCTTAGGCTGTGCCTAGGGCTAGGGTTAGGGTTACGCCTAGGGTTAGGGTTCAGAAAACGGCAAAGCCCAGAGCTCCAGGGACACTGACAATGAGAAAGGCATGCCAAGGGGGGCGCCATGCTGCCCCAACATTGCAGCCTCAGTGTCTTCCACATTGGAACCTGTTTCAGCCCAACGCTCTTTCTTAGGCTGCGCCGAGGGCTTGGGTTCGGGTTACGCCTAGGGTTAGGGTACAGAAAACCTAAAAGCCCAGAACATCAGAAACTCTGCCATTGTGAACGGCATGCCAAGCCGAGAACAGGAGTCACCCAGTATTGCAGCCTCAGTGATTTCCTCCTAAGAACCCAGCTCAGCCCAATACTCTTACTTAGGCTGCGCCTAGAGCTAGGGCTAGGGTTAGGGTTATGCCTAGGGTTAGGGTTCAGGAAACCACAAAACCCAGAGCTCCAGGGACGCTGACAATGAGAAAGGCATGCCAAGGGGAGCGCGGTACTCCCCCAGCATTGCAGCCTCAGCGTCTTCCTCATTGGAACCCAACTAAGCCCCATTCTCTTTCTTAGGCTGCACCGAGGGCTAGGGTTAGGGTTAAGCCTAGGTTTAGGGTTCAGAAAACTGCAAAGCCCAGAGCTCCATGGACGCTGACAATGAGAAAGCTATGCCCAGGGGAGCGCAGTACTGCCCCAACATTGCAGCCTCACTGGCTTCCTCATTGGAACCTGCCTCAGCCCAATGCTTTTGCTTAGGCTGCGCCTAGGGCTATGGTTAGGGTTACGCCTAGGGTTAGGGTTCAGAAAACCACAAAGCCCAGAGCTCCAGGGACACTGATAATGCGAAAGACATGCCCAGGGGAGCACAGAAGTCACCCAGTATTGCAGCCTCAGTGATTTCCTCATTACAACCCGACTAAGCCCAAGGCTTTTTCTTAGGCTGCGACTAGGGCTAGGGTTAGGGTTACGCCTAGGGTTAGGGTACAGAAAACCTAAAAGCCCAGAACATCAGAAACACTGCCATTGTGAACGGCATGCCAAGCCGATCACAGGAGTCACCCAGTATTGCAGCCTCAGTGACTTCCTCATAAGAACCCAGCTCAGCCCAATGCTCTTTCTTAGGCTGCGCCTAGAGCTAGGGCTAGGGTTAGGGTTATGCCTAGGGTTAGGGTTCAGGAAACCACAAAACCCAGAGCTCCAGGGACGCTGACAATGAGAAAGACATGCCCAGGGGAGCGCTATATTGCCCCAACATTGCAGCCTCAGCGTCTTCCTCATTGGAACCCATCTCAACCCAATGCCTTTGCTTAGGCTGCGCCTAGGGCTAGGGTTAGGGTTACGCCTAGGGTTAGGGTTCAGAAAACCAGAAAGCCCAGAGCTCCAGGGACACTGACTATGCGAAAGGCATGCCAAGGGGAGCACAGAAGTCACCCAGTATTGCAGCCTCGGTGATTTCCTCATTACAACCCGACTAAGCCCAAGGCTTTTTCTTAGGCTGCGACTAGGGCTAGGGTTAGGGTTACGCCTAGGGTTAGGGTACAGAAAACCTAAAAGCCCAGAACATCAGAAACACTGCCATTGTGAACGGCATGCCAAGCCGATCACAGGAGTCACCCAGTATTGCAGCCTCAGTGATTTCCTCATAAGAACACAGCTCAGCCCAATGCTCTTTCTTAGGCTGCGCCTAGAGCTAGGGCTAGGGTTAGGGTTATGCCTAGGGTTAGGGTTCAGGAAACCACAAAACCCAGAGCTCCAGGGACGCTGACAATGAGAAAGGCATGCCAAGGGGAGCGCAGTACTGCCCCAACATTGCAGCCTCACTGGCTTCCTCATTGGAACCTGCCTCAGCCCAATGCTTTTGCTTAGGCTGCGCCTAGGGCTAGGGTTAGGGTTACGCCTAGGGTTAGGGTTCAGAAAACCACAAAGCCCAGAGCTCCAGGGACACTGACTATGCGAAAGACATGCCAAGGGGAGCACAGAAGTCACCCAGTATTGCAGCCTCAGTGATTTCCTCATTAGAACCCGACTAAGCCCAAGGCTTTTTCTTAGGCTGCGACTAGGGCTAGGGTTAGGGTTACGCCTAGGGTTAGGGTACAGAAAACCTAAAAGCCCAGAACATCAGAAACACTGCCATTGTGAACGGCATGCCAAGCCGATCACAGGAGTCACCCAGTATTGCAGCCTCAGTGATTTCCTCATAAGAACACAGCTCAGCCCAATGCTCTTTCTTAGGCTGCGCCTAGAGCTAGGGCTAGGGTTAGGGTTATGCCTAGGGTTAGGGTTCAGGAAACCACAAAGCCCAGAGCTCCAGGGACGCTGACAATGAGAAAGACATGCCCAGGGGAGCGCTATATTGCCCCAACATTGCAGTCTCAGTGGCTTCCTCATTGGAACCCATCTCAACCCAATGCCCTTCCTTAGGCTGTGCCTAGGGCTAGGGTTAGGGTTACGCCTAGGTTTAGGGTTCAGAAAACTGCAAAGCCCAGAGCTCCAGGGACACTGACAATGAGAAAGGCATGCCAAGGGGGGCGCCATGCTGCCCCAACATTGCAGCCTCAGTGTCTTCCACATTGGAACCTGACTAAGCCCAACGCTCTTTCTTAGGCTGCGCCGAGGGCTTGGGTTAGGGTTACGCCTAGGGTTAGGGTACAGAAAACCTAAAAGCCCAGAACATCAGAAACTCTGCCATTGTGAACGGCATGCCAAGCTGAGAACAGGAGTCACCCGGAATTGCAGCCTCAGTGATTTCCTCATAAGAACCCAGCTCAGCCCAATACTCTTACTTAGGCTGCGCCTAGAGCTAGGGACTAGGGTTAGGGTTATGCCTAGGGTTAGGGTTCAGGAAACCACAAAACCCAGAGCTCCAGGGACGCTGACAATGAGAAAGGCATGCCAAGGGGAGCGCGGTACTGCCCCAACATTGCAGCCTCAGCGTCTTCCTCATTGGAACCCAACTAAGCCCCATTCTCTTTCTTAGGCTGCACCGAGGGCTAGGGTTAGGGTTAAGCCTGGGGTTAGGGTTCAGAAAACTGCAAAGCCCAGAGCTCCATGGACGCTGACAATGAGAAAGGCATGCCAAGGGGAGCGCAGTACTGCCCCAACATTGCAGCCTCACTGGCTTCCTCATTGGAACCTGCCTCAGCCCAATGCTTTTGCTTAGGCTGCGCCTAGGGCTAGGGTTAGGGTTACGCCTAGGGTTAGGGTTCAGAAAACCACAAAGCCCAGAGCTCCAGGGACACTGACTATGCGAAAGGCATGCCAAGGGGAGCACAGAAGTCACCCAGTATTGCAGCCTCGGTGATTTCCTCATTAGAACCCGACTAAGCCCAAGGCTTTTTCTTAGGCTGCGACTAGGGCTATGGTTAGGGATACGCCTAGGGTTAGGGTACAGAAAACCTAAAAGCCCAGAACATCAGAAACACTGCCATTGTGAACGGCATGCCAAGCCGATCACAGGAGTCACCCAGTATTGCAGCCTCAGTGATTTCCTCATAAGAACACAGCTCAGACCAATGCCCTTACTTAGGCTGCTCCTAGAGCTAGGGCTAAGGTTAGGGTTATGCCTAGGGTTAGGGTTCAGGAAACCACAAAACCCAGAGCTCCAGGGACGCTGACAATGCGAAAGACATGCCCAGGGGAGCGCTATATTGCCCCAACATTGCAGCCTCAGCGTCTTCCTCATTGGAACCCATCTCAACCCAATGCCTTTGCTTAGGCTGCGCCTAGGGCTAGGGTTAGGGTTACGCCTAGGGTTAGGGTTCAGAAAACCAGAAAGCCCAGAGCTCCAGGGACGCTGACAATGAGAAACGCATGCCAAGGGGAGCGCCATACTGCCCCAACAGTGCAGCCTCAGCGTCTTCCTCATTGGAACCCAACTCAGCGCCATTCTCTTTCTTAGGCTGTGCCTAGGGCTAGGGTTAGGGTTAAGCCTAGGGTTAGGGTCCAGAAAACTGCAAAGCCCAAAGCTCCAGGGACACTGACAATGTGAAAGGCATGCCAAAGGGAGCGCCATACTGCCCCAACATTGCAGCCTCAGTGATTTCCTCATTAGAACCCGACTAAGCCCAAGGCTGTTTCTTAGGCTGCGACTAGGGCTAGGGTTAGGGTTACGCCTAGGGTTAGGGTACAGAAAACCTAAATGCCCAGAACATCAGAAACACTGCCATTGTGAACGGCATGCCAAGCCGATCACAGGAGTCACCCAGTATTGCAGCCTCAGTGATTTCCTCATAAGAACCCAGCTCAGCCCAATGCTCTTTCTTAGGCTGCGCCTAGAGCTAGGGTTAGGGTTATGCCTAGGGTTAGGGTTCAGGAAACCACAAAACCCAGAGCTCCAGGGACGCTGACAATGCGAAAGACATGCCAAGGGGAGCGCTATATTGCCCCAACATTGCAGTCTCAGTGGCTTCCTCATTGGAACCCATCTCAACCCAATGCCCTTCCTTAGGCTGTGCCTAGGGCAAGGTTAGGGTTACGCCTAGGGTTAGGGTTCAGAAAACGGCAAAACCCAGAGCTCCAGGGACACTGACAATGAGAAAGGCATGCCAAGGGGGGGGCCATGCTGCCCCAACATTGCAGCCTCAGTGTCTTCCACATTGGAACCTGACGAAGCCCAATGCTCTTTCTTAGGCTGCGCCGAGGGCTTGGGTTAGGGTTACGCCTAGGGTTAGGGTACAGAAAACCTAAAAGCCCAGAACATCAGAAACTCTGCCATTGTGAACGGCATGCCAAGCTGAGAACAGGAGTCACCCGGTATTGCAGCCTCAGTGATTTCCTCCTAAGAACCCAGCTCAGCCCAATACTCTTACTTAGGCTGCGCCTAGAGCTAGGGCTAGGGTTAGGGTTATGCCTAGGGTTAGGGTTCAGGAAACCACAAAACCCAGAGCTCCAGGGACGCTGACAATGAGAAAGGCATGCCAAGGGGAGCGCGGTACTCCCCCAGCATTGCAGCCTCAGTGTCTTCCTCATTGGAACCCAACTAAGCCCCATTCTCTTTCTTAGGCTGCACCGAGGGCTAGGGTTAGGGTTAAGCCTAGGGTTAGGGTTCAGAAAACTGCAAAGCCCAGAGCTCCATGGACGCTGACAATGAGAAAGCTATGCCCAGGGGAGCGCAGTACTGCCCCAACATTGCAGCCTCACTGGCTTCCTCATTGGAACCTGCCTCAGCCCAATGCATTTGCTTAGGCTGCGCCTAGGGCTAGGGTTAGGGTTACGCCTAGGGTTAGGGTTCAGAAAACCACAAAGCCCAGAGCTCCAGGGACACTGATAATGCGAAAGACATGCCAAGGGGAGCACAGAAGTCACCCAGTATTGCAGCCTCAGTGATTTCCTCATTAGAACCCGACTAAGCCCAAGGCTTTTTCTTAGGCTGCGTCTAGGGCTAGGGTTAGGGTTACGCCTAGGTTTAGGGTACAGAAAACCTAAAAGCCCAGAACATCAGAAACACTGCCATTGTGAACGGCATGCCAAGCCGATCACAGGAGTCACCCAGTATTGCAGCCTCAGTGACTTCCTCATAAGAACCCAGCTCAGCCCAATGCTCTTTCTTAGGCTGCGCCTAGAGCTAGGGCTAGGGTTAGGGTTATGCCTAGGGTTAGGGTTCAGGAAACCACAAAGCCCAGAGCTCCAGGGACGCTGACAATGCGAAAGACATGCCAAGGGGAGCGCGGCATTGCCCCAACATTGCATCCGCTGTGGCTTTCTCATTGCAACGCGGCTAGGCCAAATGCTCTTTCTTAGGCTGCGCCTAGAGCTAGGGTTAGGGTTACGCCTAGGGTTAGGGTTCAGAAAACTGCAAAGCCCAAAGCTCCAGGGACACTGACAATGCGCAAGGCATGCCAAGGGGAGCGCCATACTGCCCCAACATTGCAGCCTCAGTGATTTCCTCATTAGAACCCGACTAAGCCCAAGGCTTTTTCTTAGGCTGCGACTAGGGCTAGGGTTAGGGTTACGCCTAGGGTTAGGGTACAGAAAACCTAAAAGCCCGGAACATCAGAAACACTGCCATTGTGAACGGCATGCCAAGCCGATCACAGGAGTCACCCAGTATTGCAGCCTCAGTGACTTCCTCATAAGAACCCAGCTCAGCCCAATGCTCTTTCTTAGGCTGCGCCTAGAGCTAGGGCTAGGGTTAGGGTTATGCCTAGGGTTAGGGTTCAGGAAACCACAAAACCCAGAGCTCCAGGGACGCTGACAATGCGAAAGACATGCCCAGGGGAGCGCTATATTGCCCCAACATTGCAGTCTCAGTGGCTTCCTCATTGGAACCCATCTCAACCCAATGCCCTTCCTTAGGCTGTGCCTAGGGCTAGGGTTAGGGTTACGCCTAGGGTTAGGGTTCAGAAAACGGCAAAGCCCAGAGCTCCAGGGACACTGACAATGAGAAAGGCATGCCAAGGGGAGCGCGGTACTCCCCCAGCATTGCAGCCTCAGCGTCTTCCTCATTGGAACCCAACTAAGCCCCATTCTCTTTCTTAGGCTGCACCGAGGGCTAGGGTTAGGGTTAAGCCTAGGTTTAGGGTTCAGAAAACTGCAAAGCCCAGAGCTCCATGGACGCTGACAATGAGAAAGCTATGCCCAGGGGAGCGCAGTACTGCCCCAACATTGCAGCCTCACTGGCTTCCTCATTGGAACCTGCCTCAGCCCAATGCATTTGCTTAGGCTGCGCCTAGGGCTAGGGTTAGGGTTACGCCTAGGGTTAGGGTTCAGAAAACCACAAAGCCCAAAGCTCCAGGGACACTGATAATGCGAAAGACATGCCCAGGGGAGCACAGAAGTCACCCAGTATTGCAGCCTCAGTGATTTCCTCATTAGAACCCGACTAAGCCCAAGGCTTTTTCTTAGGCTGCGACTAGGGCTAGGGTTAGGGTTACGCCTAGGGTTAGGGTACAGAAAACCTAAAAGCCCAGAACATCAGAAACACTGCCATTGTGAACGGCATGCCAAGCCGATCACAGGAGTCACCCAGTATTGCAGCCTCAGTGACTTCCTCATAAGAACCCAGCTCAGCCCAATGCTCTTTCTTAGGCTGCGCCTAGAGCTAGGGCTAGGGTTAGGGTTATGCCTAGGGTTAGGGTTCAGGAAACCACAAAGCCCAGAGCTCCAGGGACGCTGACAATGCGAAAGACATGCCAAGGGGAGCGCGGCATTGCCCCAACATTGCATCCGCTGTGGCTTTCTCATTGCAACGCGGCTAGGCCAAATGCTCTTTCTTAGGCTGCGCCTAGAGCTAGGGTTAGGGTTACGCCTAGGGTTAGGGTTCAGAAAACTGCAAAGCCCAAAGCTCCAGGGACACTGACAATGCGCAAGGCATGCCAAGGGGAGCGCCATACTGCCCCAACATTGCAGCCTCAGTGATTTCCTCATTAGAACCCGACTAAGCCCAAGGCTTTTTCTTAGGCTGCGACTAGGGCTAGGGTTAGGGTTACGCCTAGGGTTAGGGTACAGAAAACCTAAAAGCCCGGAACATCAGAAACACTGCCATTGTGAACGGCATGCCAAGCCGATCACAGGAGTCACCCGGTATTGCAGCCTCAGTGACTTCCTCATAAGAACCCAGCTCAGCCCAATGCTCTTTCTTAGGCTGCGCCTAGAGCTAGGGCTAGGGTTAGGGTTATGCCTAGGGTTAGGGTTCAGGAAACCACAAAACCCAGAGCTCCAGGGACGCTGACAATGCGAAAGACATGCCCAGGGGAGCGCTATATTGCCCCAACATTGCAGTCTCAGTGGCTTCCTCATTGGAACCCATCTCAACCCAATGCCCTTCCTTAGGCTGTGCCTAGGGCTAGGGTTAGGGTTACGCCTAGGGTTAGGGTTCAGAAAACGGCAAAGCCCAGAGCTCAAGGGACACTGACAATGAGAAAGGCATGCCAAGGGGAGCGCCATACTGCCCCAACATTGCAGCCTCAGCGTCTTCCTCATTGGAACCCAACTAAGCCCCATTCTCTTTCTTAGGCTGCACCGAGGGCTAGGGTTAGGGTTAAGCCTAGGTTTAGGGTTCAGAAAACTGCAAAGCCCAGAGCTCCATGGACGCTGACAATGAGAAAGCTATGCCCAGGGGAGCGCAGTACTGCCCCAACATTGCAGCCTCACTGGCTTCCTCATTGGAACCTGCCTCAGCCCAATGCATTTGCTTAGGCTGCGCCTAGGGCTAGGGTTAGGGTTACGCCTAGGGTTAGGGTTCAGAAAACCACAAAGCCCAGAGCTCCAGGGACACTGATAATGCGAAAGACATGCCCAGGGGAGCACAGAAGTCACCCAGTATTGCAGCCTCAGTGATTTCCTCATTAGAACCCGACTAAGCCCAAGGCTTTTTCTTAGGCTGCGTCTAGGGCTAGGGTTAGGGTTACGCCTAGGGTTAGGGTACAGAAAACCTAAAAGCCCAGAACATCAGAAACACTGCCATTGTGAACGGCATGCCAAGCCGATCACAGGAGTCACCCAGTATTGCAGCCTCAGTGACTTCCTCATAAGAACCCAGCTCAGCCCAATGCTCTTTCTTAGGCTGCGCCTAGAGCTAGGGCTAGGGTTAGGGTTATGCCTAGGGTTAGGGTTCAGGAAACCACAAAGCCCAGAGCTCCAGGGACGCTGACAATGCGAAAGACATGCCAAGGGGAGCGCGGCATTGCCCCAACATTGCATCCGCTGTGGCTTTCTCATTGCAACGCGGCTAGGCCAAATGCTCTTTCTTAGGCTGCGCCTAGAGCTAGGGTTAGGGTTACGCCTAGGGTTAGGGTTCAGAAAACTGCAAAGCCCAAAGCTCCAGGGACACTGACAATGCGCAAGGCATGCCAAGGGGAGCGCCATACTGCCCCAACATTGCAGCCTCAGTGATTTCCTCATTAGAACCCGACTAAGCCCAAGGCTTTTTCTTAGGCTGCGACTAGGGCTAGGGTTAGGGTTACACCTAGGGTTAGGGTACAGAAAACCTAAAAGCCCAGAACATCAGAAACACTGCCATTGTGAACGGCATGCCAAGCCGATCACAGGAGTCACCCAGTATTGCAGCCTCAGTGATTTCCTCATAAGAACCCAGCTCAGCCCAATGCTCTTTCTTAGGCTGCGCCTAGAGCTAGGGTTAGGGTTATGCCTAGGGTTAGGGTTCAGGAAACCACAAAACCCAGAGCTCCAGGGACGCTGACAATGAGAAAGACATGCCCAGGGGAGCGCTATATTGCCCCAACATTGCAGTCTCAGTGGCTTCCTCATTGGAACCCATCTCAACCCAATGCCCTTCCTTAGGCTGTGCCTAGGGCTAGGGTTAGGGTTACGCCTAGGGTTAGGGTTCAGAAAACGGCAAAGCCCAGAGCTCCAGGGACACTGACAATGAGAAAGGCATGCCAAGGGGGGCGCCATGCTGCCCCAACATTGCAGCCTCAGTGTCTTCCACATTGGAACCTGTTTCAGCCCAACGCTCTTTCTTAGGCTGCGCCGAGGGCTTGGGTTCGGGTTACGCCTAGGGTTAGGGTACAGAAAACCTAAAAGCCCAGAACATCAGAAACTCTGCCATTGTGAACGGCATGCCAAGCCGATCACAGGAGTCACCCAGTATTGCAGCCTCAGTGATTTCCTCCTAAGAACCCAGCTCAGCCCAATACTCTTACTTAGGCTGCGCCTAGAGCTAGGGCTAGGGTTAGGGTTATGCCTAGGGTTAGGGTTCAGGAAACCACAAAACCCAGAGCTCCAGGGACGCTGACAATGAGAAAGGCATGCCAAGGGGAGCGCGGTACTCCCCCAGCATTGCAGCCTCAGCGTCTTCCTCATTGGAACCCAACTAAGCCCCATTCTCTTTCTTAGGCTGCACCGAGGGCTAGGGTTAGGGTTAAGCCTAGGTTTAGGGTTCAGAAAACTGCAAAGCCCAGAGCTCCATGGACGCTGACAATGAGAAAGCTATGCCCAGGGGAGCGCAGTACTGCCCCAACATTGCAGCCTCACTGGCTTCCTCATTGGAACCTGCCTCAGCCCAATGCTTTTGCTTAGGCTGCGCCTAGGGCTATGGTTAGGGTTACGCCTAGGGTTAGGGTTCAGAAAACCACAAAGCCCAGAGCTCCAGGGACACTGATAATGCGAAAGACATGCCCAGGGGAGCACAGAAGTCACCCAGTATTGCAGCCTCAGTGATTTCCTCATTACAACCCGACTAAGCCCAAGGCTTTTTCTTAGGCTGCGACTAGGGCTAGGGTTAGGGTTACGCCTAGGGTTAGGGTACAGAAAACCTAAAAGCCCAGAACATCAGAAACACTGCCATTGTGAACGGCATGCCAAGCCGATCACAGGAGTCACCCAGTATTGCAGCCTCAGTGACTTCCTCATAAGAACCCAGCTCAGCCCAATGCTCTTTCTTAGGCTGCGCCTAGAGCTAGGGCTAGGGTTAGGGTTATGCCTAGGGTTAGGGTTCAGGAAACCACAAAACCCAGAGCTCCAGGGACGCTGACAATGAGAAAGACATGCCCAGGGGAGCGCTATATTGCCCCAACATTGCAGCCTCAGCGTCTTCCTCATTGGAACCCATCTCAACCCAATGCCTTTGCTTAGGCTGCGCCTAGGGCTAGGGTTAGGGTTACGCCTAGGGTTAGGGTTCAGAAAACCAGAAAGCCCAGAGCTCCAGGGACACTGACTATGCGAAAGGCATGCCAAGGGGAGCACAGAAGTCACCCAGTATTGCAGCCTCGGTGATTTCCTCATTACAACCCGACTAAGCCCAAGGCTTTTTCTTAGGCTGCGACTAGGGCTAGGGTTAGGGTTACGCCTAGGGTTAGGGTACAGAAAACCTAAAAGCCCAGAACATCAGAAACACTGCCATTGTGAACGGCATGCCAAGCCGATCACAGGAGTCACCCAGTATTGCAGCCTCAGTGATTTCCTCATAAGAACACAGCTCAGCCCAATGCTCTTTCTTAGGCTGCGCCTAGAGCTAGGGCTAGGGTTAGGGTTATGCCTAGGGTTAGGGTTCAGGAAACCACAAAACCCAGAGCTCCAGGGACGCTGACAATGAGAAAGGCATGCCAAGGGGAGCGCAGTACTGCCCCAACATTGCAGCCTCACTGGCTTCCTCATTGGAACCTGCCTCAGCCCAATGCTTTTGCTTAGGCTGCGCCTAGGGCTAGGGTTAGGGTTACGCCTAGGGTTAGGGTTCAGAAAACCAGAAAGCCCAGAGCTCCAGGGACACTGACTATGCGAAAGACATGCCAAGGGGAGCACAGAAGTCACCCAGTATTGCAGCCTCAGTGATTTCCTCATTAGAACCCGACTAAGCCCAAGGCTTTTTCTTAGGCTGCGACTAGGGCTAGGGTTAGGGTTACGCCTAGGGTTAGGGTACAGAAAACCTAAAAGCCCAGAACATCAGAAACACTGCCATTGTGAACGGCATGCCAAGCCGATCACAGGAGTCACCCAGTATTGCAGCCTCAGTGATTTCCTCATAAGAACACAGCTCAGCCCAATGCTCTTTCTTAGGCTGCGCCTAGAGCTAGGGCTAGGGTTAGGGTTATGCCTAGGGTTAGGGTTCAGGAAACCACAAAGCCCAGAGCTCCAGGGACGCTGACAATGAGAAAGACATGCCCAGGGGAGCGCTATATTGCCCCAACATTGCAGTCTCAGTGGCTTCCTCATTGGAACCCATCTCAACCCAATGCCCTTCCTTAGGCTGTGCCTAGGGCTAGGGTTAGGGTTACGCCTAGGTTTAGGGTTCAGAAAACTGCAAAGCCCAGAGCTCCAGGGACACTGACAATGAGAAAGGCATGCCAAGGGGGGCGCCATGCTGCCCCAACATTGCAGCCTCAGTGTCTTCCACATTGGAACCTGACTAAGCCCAACGCTCTTTCTTAGGCTGCGCCGAGGGCTTGGGTTAGGGTTACGCCTAGGGTTAGGGTACAGAAAACCTAAAAGCCCAGAACATCAGAAACTCTGCCATTGTGAACGGCATGCCAAGCTGAGAACAGGAGTCACCCGGAATTGCAGCCTCAGTGATTTCCTCATAAGAACCCAGCTCAGCCCAATACTCTTACTTAGGCTGCGCCTAGAGCTAGGGACTAGGGTTAGGGTTATGCCTAGGGTTAGGGTTCAGGAAACCACAAAACCCAGAGCTCCAGGGACGCTGACAATGAGAAAGGCATGCCAAGGGGAGCGCGGTACTGCCCCAACATTGCAGCCTCAGCGTCTTCCTCATTGGAACCCAACTAAGCCCCATTCTCTTTCTTAGGCTGCACCGAGGGCTAGGGTTAGGGTTAAGCCTGGGGTTAGGGTTCAGAAAACTGCAAAGCCCAGAGCTCCATGGACGCTGACAATGAGAAAGGCATGCCAAGGGGAGCGCAGTACTGCCCCAACATTGCAGCCTCACTGGCTTCCTCATTGGAACCTGCCTCAGCCCAATGCTTTTGCTTAGGCTGCGCCTAGGGCTAGGGTTAGGGTTACGCCTAGGGTTAGGGTTCAGAAAACCACAAAGCCCAGAGCTCCAGGGACACTGACTATGCGAAAGGCATGCCAAGGGGAGCACAGAAGTCACCCAGTATTGCAGCCTCGGTGATTTCCTCATTAGAACCCGACTAAGCCCAAGGCTTTTTCTTAGGCTGCGACTAGGGCTATGGTTAGGGATACGCCTAGGGTTAGGGTACAGAAAACCTAAAAGCCCAGAACATCAGAAACACTGCCATTGTGAACGGCATGCCAAGCCGATCACAGGAGTCACCCAGTATTGCAGCCTCAGTGATTTCCTCATAAGAACACAGCTCAGACCAATGCCCTTACTTAGGCTGCTCCTAGAGCTAGGGCTAAGGTTAGGGTTATGCCTAGGGTTAGGGTTCAGGAAACCACAAAACCCAGAGCTCCAGGGACGCTGACAATGCGAAAGACATGCCCAGGGGAGCGCTATATTGCCCCAACATTGCAGCCTCAGCGTCTTCCTCATTGGAACCCATCTCAACCCAATGCCTTTGCTTAGGCTGCGCCTAGGGCTAGGGTTAGGGTTACGCCTAGGGTTAGGGTTCAGGAAACCACAAAACCCAGAGCTCCAGGGACGCTGACAATGCGAAAGACATGCCCAGGGGAGCGCCATACTGCCCCAACAGTGCAGCCTCAGCGTCTTCCTCATTGGAACCCAACTCAGCGCCATTCTCTTTCTTAGGCTGTGCCTAGGGCTAGGGTTAGGGTTAAGCCTAGGGTTAGGGTCCAGAAAACTGCAAAGCCCAAAGCTCCAGGGACACTGACAATGTGAAAGGCATGCCAAAGGGAGCGCCATACTGCCCCAACATTGCAGCCTCAGTGATTTCCTCATTAGAACCCGACTAAGCCCAAGGCTGTTTCTTAGGCTGCGACTAGGGCTAGGGTTAGGGTTACGCCTAGGGTTAGGGTACAGAAAACCTAAATGCCCAGAACATCAGAAACACTGCCATTGTGAACGGCATGCCAAGCCGATCACAGGAGTCACCCAGTATTGCAGCCTCAGTGATTTCCTCATAAGAACACAGCTCAGCCCAATGCTCTTTCTTAGGCTGCGCCTAGAGCTAGGGTTAGGGTTATGCCTAGGGTTAGGGTTCAGGAAACCACAAAACCCAGAGCTCCAGGGACGCTGACAATGCGAAAGACATGCCAAGGGGAGCGCTATATTGCCCCAACATTGCAGTCTCAGTGGCTTCCTCATTGGAACCCATCTCAACCCAATGCCCTTCCTTAGGCTGTGCCTAGGGCAAGGTTAGGGTTACGCCTAGGGTTAGGGTTCAGAAAACGGCAAAACCCAGAGCTCCAGGGACACTGACAATGAGAAAGGCATGCCAAGGGGGGGGCCATGCTGCCCCAACATTGCAGCCTCAGTGTCTTCCACATTGGAACCTGACGAAGCCCAATGCTCTTTCTTAGGCTGCGCCGAGGGCTTGGGTTAGGGTTACGCCTAGGGTTAGGGTACAGAAAACCTAAAAGCCCAGAACATCAGAAACTCTGCCATTGTGAACGGCATGCCAAGCTGAGAACAGGAGTCACCCGGTATTGCAGCCTCAGTGATTTCCTCCTAAGAACCCAGCTCAGCCCAATACTCTTACTTAGGCTGCGCCTAGAGCTAGGGCTAGGGTTAGGGTTATGCCTAGGGTTAGGGTTCAGGAAACCACAAAACCCAGAGCTCCAGGGACGCTGACAATGAGAAAGGCATGCCAAGGGGAGCGCGGTACTCCCCCAGCATTGCAGCCTCAGTGTCTTCCTCATTGGAACCCAACTAAGCCCCATTCTCTTTCTTAGGCTGCACCGAGGGCTAGGGTTAGGGTTAAGCCTAGGGTTAGGGTTCAGAAAACTGCAAAGCCCAGAGCTCCATGGACGCTGACAATGAGAAAGCTATGCCCAGGGGAGCGCAGTACTGCCCCAACATTGCAGCCTCACTGGCTTCCTCATTGGAACCTGCCTCAGCCCAATGCATTTGCTTAGGCTGCGCCTAGGGCTAGGGTTAGGGTTACGCCTAGGGTTAGGGTTCAGAAAACCACAAAGCCCAGAGCTCCAGGGACACTGATAATGCGAAAGACATGCCAAGGGGAGCACAGAAGTCACCCAGTATTGCAGCCTCAGTGATTTCCTCATTAGAACCCGACTAAGCCCAAGGCTTTTTCTTAGGCTGCGTCTAGGGCTAGGGTTAGGGTTACGCCTAGGTTTAGGGTACAGAAAACCTAAAAGCCCAGAACATCAGAAACACTGCCATTGTGAACGGCATGCCAAGCCGATCACAGGAGTCACCCAGTATTGCAGCCTCAGTGACTTCCTCATAAGAACCCAGCTCAGCCCAATGCTCTTTCTTAGGCTGCGCCTAGAGCTAGGGCTAGGGTTAGGGTTATGCCTAGGGTTAGGGTTCAGGAAACCACAAAGCCCAGAGCTCCAGGGACGCTGACAATGCGAAAGACATGCCAAGGGGAGCGCGGCATTGCCCCAACATTGCATCCGCTGTGGCTTTCTCATTGCAACGCGGCTAGGCCAAATGCTCTTTCTTAGGCTGCGCCTAGAGCTAGGGTTAGGGTTACGCCTAGGGTTAGGGTTCAGAAAACTGCAAAGCCCAAAGCTCCAGGGACACTGACAATGCGCAAGGCATGCCAAGGGGAGCGCCATACTGCCCCAACATTGCAGCCTCAGTGATTTCCTCATTAGAACCCGACTAAGCCCAAGGCTTTTTCTTAGGCTGCGACTAGGGCTAGGGTTAGGGTTACGCCTAGGGTTAGGGTACAGAAAACCTAAAAGCCCGGAACATCAGAAACACTGCCATTGTGAACGGCATGCCAAGCCGATCACAGGAGTCACCCAGTATTGCAGCCTCAGTGACTTCCTCATAAGAACCCAGCTCAGCCCAATGCTCTTTCTTAGGCTGCGCCTAGAGCTAGGGCTAGGGTTAGGGTTATGCCTAGGGTTAGGGTTCAGGAAACCACAAAACCCAGAGCTCCAGGGACGCTGACAATGCGAAAGACATGCCCAGGGGAGCGCTATATTGCCCCAACATTGCAGTCTCAGTGGCTTCCTCATTGGAACCCATCTCAACCCAATGCCCTTCCTTAGGCTGTGCCTAGGGCTAGGGTTAGGGTTACGCCTAGGGTTAGGGTTCAGAAAACGGCAAAGCCCAGAGCTCCAGGGACACTGACAATGAGAAAGGCATGCCAAGGGGAGCGCGGTACTCCCCCAGCATTGCAGCCTCAGCGTCTTCCTCATTGGAACCCAACTAAGCCCCATTCTCTTTCTTAGGCTGCACCGAGGGCTAGGGTTAGGGTTAAGCCTAGGTTTAGGGTTCAGAAAACTGCAAAGCCCAGAGCTCCATGGACGCTGACAATGAGAAAGCTATGCCCAGGGGAGCGCAGTACTGCCCCAACATTGCAGCCTCACTGGCTTCCTCATTGGAACCTGCCTCAGCCCAATGCATTTGCTTAGGCTGCGCCTAGGGCTAGGGTTAGGGTTACGCCTAGGGTTAGGGTTCAGAAAACCACAAAGCCCAAAGCTCCAGGGACACTGATAATGCGAAAGACATGCCCAGGGGAGCACAGAAGTCACCCAGTATTGCAGCCTCAGTGATTTCCTCATTAGAACCCGACTAAGCCCAAGGCTTTTTCTTAGGCTGCGACTAGGGCTAGGGTTAGGGTTACGCCTAGGGTTAGGGTACAGAAAACCTAAAAGCCCAGAACATCAGAAACACTGCCATTGTGAACGGCATGCCAAGCCGATCACAGGAGTCACCCAGTATTGCAGCCTCAGTGACTTCCTCATAAGAACCCAGCTCAGCCCAATGCTCTTTCTTAGGCTGCGCCTAGAGCTAGGGCTAGGGTTAGGGTTATGCCTAGGGTTAGGGTTCAGGAAACCACAAAGCCCAGAGCTCCAGGGACGCTGACAATGCGAAAGACATGCCAAGGGGAGCGCGGCATTGCCCCAACATTGCATCCGCTGTGGCTTTCTCATTGCAACGCGGCTAGGCCAAATGCTCTTTCTTAGGCTGCGCCTAGAGCTAGGGTTAGGGTTACGCCTAGGGTTAGGGTTCAGAAAACTGCAAAGCCCAAAGCTCCAGGGACACTGACAATGCGCAAGGCATGCCAAGGGGAGCGCCATACTGCCCCAACATTGCAGCCTCAGTGATTTCCTCATTAGAACCCGACTAAGCCCAAGGCTTTTTCTTAGGCTGCGACTAGGGCTAGGGTTAGGGTTACGCCTAGGGTTAGGGTACAGAAAACCTAAAAGCCCGGAACATCAGAAACACTGCCATTGTGAACGGCATGCCAAGCCGATCACAGGAGTCACCCGGTATTGCAGCCTCAGTGACTTCCTCATAAGAACCCAGCTCAGCCCAATGCTCTTTCTTAGGCTGCGCCTAGAGCTAGGGCTAGGGTTAGGGTTATGCCTAGGGTTAGGGTTCAGGAAACCACAAAACCCAGAGCTCCAGGGACGCTGACAATGCGAAAGACATGCCCAGGGGAGCGCTATATTGCCCCAACATTGCAGTCTCAGTGGCTTCCTCATTGGAACCCATCTCAACCCAATGCCCTTCCTTAGGCTGTGCCTAGGGCTAGGGTTAGGGTTACGCCTAGGGTTAGGGTTCAGAAAACGGCAAAGCCCAGAGCTCAAGGGACACTGACAATGAGAAAGGCATGCCAAGGGGAGCGCCATACTGCCCCAGCATTGCAGCCTCAGCGTCTTCCTCATTGGAACCCAACTAAGCCCCATTCTCTTTCTTAGGCTGCACCGAGGGCTAGGGTTAGGGTTAAGCCTAGGTTTAGGGTTCAGAAAACTGCAAAGCCCAGAGCTCCATGGACGCTGACAATGAGAAAGCTATGCCCAGGGGAGCGCAGTACTGCCCCAACATTGCAGCCTCACTGGCTTCCTCATTGGAACCTGCCTCAGCCCAATGCATTTGCTTAGGCTGCGCCTAGGGCTAGGGTTAGGGTTACGCCTAGGGTTAGGGTTCAGAAAACCACAAAGCCCAGAGCTCCAGGGACACTGATAATGCGAAAGACATGCCCAGGGGAGCACAGAAGTCACCCAGTATTGCAGCCTCAGTGATTTCCTCATTAGAACCCGACTAAGCCCAAGGCTTTTTCTTAGGCTGCGACTAGGGCTAGGGTTAGGGTTACGCCTAGGGTTAGGGTACAGAAAACCTAAAAGCCCAGAACATCAGAAACACTGCCATTGTGAATGGCATGCCAAGCCGATCACAGGAGTCACCCAGTATTGCAGCCTCAGTGACTTCCTCATAAGAACACAGCTCAGCCCAATGCTCTTTCTTAGGCTGCGCCTAGAGCTAGGGCTAGGGTTAGGGTTATGCCTAGGGTTAGGGATCAGGAAACCACAAAGCCCAGAGCTCCAGGGACGCTGACAATGCGAAAGACATGCCAAGGGGAGCACGGCATTGCCCCAACATTGCATCCGCTGTGGCTTTCTCATTGCAACGCGGCTAGGCCAAATGCTCTTTCTTAGGCTGCGCCTAGAGCTAGGGTTAGGGTTACGCCTAGGGTTAGGGTTCAGAAAACTGCAAAGCCCAAAGCTCCAGGGACACTGACAATGCGCAAGGCATGCCAAGGGGAGCGCCATACTGCCCCAACATTGCAGCCTCAGTGATTTCCTCATTAGAACCCGACTAAGCCCAAGGCTTTTTCTTAGGCTGCGACTAGGGCTAGGGTTAGGGTTACGCCTAGGGTTAGGGTACAGAAAACCTAAAAGCCCGGAACATCAGAAACACTGCCATTGTGAACGGCATGCCAAGCCGATCACAGGAGTCACCCAGTATTGCAGCCTCAGTGACTTCCTCATAAGAACCCAGCTCAGCCCAATGCTCTTTCTTAGGCTGCGCCTAGAGCTAGGGCTAGGGTTAGGGTTATGCCTAGGGTTAGGGTTCAGGAAACCACAAAGCCCAGAGCTCCAGGGACGCTGACAATGCGAAAGACATGCCAAGGGGAGCGCGGCATTGCCCCAACATTGCATCCGCTGTGGCTTTCTCATTGCAACGCGGCTAGGCCAAATGCTCTTTCTTAGGCTGCGCCTAGAGCTAGGGTTAGGGTTACGCCTAGGGTTAGGGTTCAGAAAACTGCAAAGCCCAAAGCTCCAGGGACACTGACAATGCGCAAGGCATGCCAAGGGGAGCGCCATACTGCCCCAACATTGCAGCCTCAGTGATTTCCTCATTAGAACCCGACTAAGCCCAAGGCTTTTTCTTAGGCTGCGACTAGGGCTAGGGTTAGGGTTACGCCTAGGGTTAGGGTACAGAAAACCTAAAAGCCCGGAACATCAGAAACACTGCCATTGTGAACGGCATGCCAAGCCGATCACAGGAGTCACCCAGTATTGCAGCCTCAGTGACTTCCTCATAAGAACCCAGCTCAGCCCAATGCTCTTTCTTAGGCTGCGCCTAGAGCTAGGGCTAGGGTTAGGGTTATGCCTAGGGTTAGGGTTCAGGAAACCACAAAGCCCAGAGCTCCAGGGACGCTGACAAGGCGAAAGACATGCCAAGGGGAGCGCGGAATTGCCCCAACATTGCATCCGCTGTGGCTTTCTCATTGCAACGCGGCTAGGCCAAATGCTCTTTCTTAGGCTGCGCCTAGAGCTAGGGTTAGGGTTACGCCTAGGGTTAGGGTTCAGAAAACTGCAAAGCCCAAAGCTCCAGGGACACTGACAATGCGCAAGGCATGCCAAGGGGAGCGCCATACTGCCCCAACATTGCAGCCTCAGTGATTTCCTCATTAGAACCCGACTAAGCCCAAGGCTTTTTCTTAGGCTGCGACTAGGGCTAGGGTTAGGGTTACGCCTAGGGTTAGGGTACAGAAAACCTAAAAGCCCGGAACATCAGAAACACTGCCATTGTGAACGGCATGCTAAGCCGATCACAGGAGTCACCCAGTATTGCAGCCTCAGTGACTTCCTCATAAGAACCCAGCTCAGTCCAATGCTCTTTCTTAGGCTGCGCCTAGAGCTAGGGCTAGGGTTAGGGTTATGCCTAGGGTTAGGGTTCAGGAAACCACAAAACCCAGAGCTCCAGGGACGCTGACAATGAGAAAGACATGCCCAGGGGAGTGCTATATTGCCCCAACATTGCAGTCTCAGTGGCTTCCTCATTGGAACCCATCTCAACCCAATGCCCTTCCTTAGGCTGTGCCTAGGGCTAGGGTTAGGGTTACGCCTAGGGTTAGGGTTCAGAAAACGGCAAAGCCCAGAGCTCCAGGGACACTGACAATGAGAAAGGCATGCCAAGGGGGGCGCCATGCTGCCCCAACATTGCAGCCTCAGTGTCTTCCACATTGGAACCTGTTTCAGCCCAACGCTCTTTCTTAGGCTGCGCCGAGGGCTTGGGTTCGGGTTACGCCTAGGGTTAGGGTACAGAAAACCTAAAAGCCCAGAACATCAGAAACTCTGCCATTGTGAACGGCATGCCAAGCTGAGAACAGGAGTCACCCAGTATTGCAGCCTCAGTGATTTCCTCATAAGAACCCAGCTCAGCCCAATACTCTTACTTAGGCTGCGCCTAGAGCTAGGGCTAGGGTTAGGGTTATGCCTAGGGTTAGGGTTCAGGAAACCACAAAACCCAGAGCTCCAGGGACGCTGACAATGAGAAAGGCATGCCAAGGGGAGCGCGGTACTCCCCCAGCATTGCAGCCTCAGCGTCTTCCTCATTGGAACCCAACTAAGCCCCATTCTCTTTCTTAGGCTGCACCGAGGGCTAGGGTTAGGGTTAAGCCTAGGTTTAGGGTTCAGAAAACTGCAAAGCCCAGAGCTCCATGGACGCTGACAATGAGAAAGCTATGCCCAGGGGAGCGCAGTACTGCCCCAACATTGCAGCCTCACTGGCTTCCTCATTGGAACCTGCCTCAGCCCAATGCATTTGCTTAGGCTGCGCCTAGGGCTATGGTTAGGGTTACGCCTAGGGTTAGGGTTCAGAAAACCACAAAGCCCAGAGCTCCAGGGACACTGATAATGCGAAAGACATGCCCAGGGGAGCACAGAAGTCACCCAGTATTGCAGCCTCAGTGATTTCCTCATTAGAACCCGACTAAGCCCAAGGCTTTTTCTTAGGCTGCGACTAGGGCTAGGGTTAGGGTTACGCCTAGGGTTAGGGTACAGAAAACCTAAAAGCCCAGAACATCAGAAACACTGCCATTGTGAACGGCATGCCAAGCCGATCACAGGAGTCACCCAGTATTGCAGCCTCAGTGACTTCCTCATAAGAACACAGCTCAGCCCAATGCTCTTTCTTAGGCTGCGCCTAGAGCTAGGGCTAGGGTTAGGGTTATGCCTAGGGTTAGGGTTCAGGAAACCACAAAACCCAGAGCTCCAGGGACGCTGACAATGAGAAAGACATGCCCAGGGGAGCGCTATATTGCCCCAACATTGCAGCCTCAGCGTCTTCCTCATTGGAACCCATCTCAACCCAATGCCTTTGCTTAGGCTGCGCCTAGGGCTAGGGTTAGGGTTACGCCTAGGGTTAGGGTTCAGAAAACCAGAAAGCCCAGAGCTCCAGGGACACTGACTATGCGAAAGGCATGCCAAGGGGAGCACAGAAGTCACCCAGTATTGCAGCCTCAGTGATTTCCTCATTAGAACCCGACTAAGCCCAAGGCTTTTTCTTAGGCTGCGACTAGGGCTAGGGTTAGGGTTACGCCTAGGGTTAGGGTACAGAAAACCTAAAAGCCCAGAACATCAGAAACACTGCCATTGTGAACGGCATGCCAAGCCGATCACAGGAGTCACCCAGTATTGCAGCCTCAGTGACTTCCTCATAAGAACCCAGCTCAGCCCAATGCTCTTTCTCAGGCTGCGCCTAGAGCTAGGGCTAGGGTTAGGGTTATGCCTAGGGTTAGGGTTCAGGAAACCACAAAACCCAGAGCTCCAGGGACGCTGACAATGAGAAAGGCATGCCCAGGGGAGCGCAGTACTGCCCCAACATTGCAGCCTCACTGGCTTCCTCATTGGAACCTGCCTCAGCCCAATGCTTTTGCTTAGGCTGCGCCTAGGGCTAGGGTTAGGGTTAAGCCTAGGGTTAGGGTTCAGAAAACCACAAAGCCCAGAGCTCCAGGGACACTGACTATGCGAAAGGCATGCCAAGGGGAGCACAGAAGTCACCCAGTATTGCAGCCTCGGTGATTTCCTCATTAGAACCCGACTAAGCCCAAGGCTTTTTCTTAGGCTGCCACTAGGGCTAGGGTTAGGGTTACGCCTAGGGTTAGGGTACAGAAAACCTAAAAGCCCAGAACATCAGAAACACTGCCATTGTGAACGGCATGCCAAGCCGATCACAGGAGTCACCCAGTATTGCAGCCTCAGTGATTTCCTCATAAGAACACAGCTCAGCCCAATGCTCTTTCTTAGGCTGCGCCTAGAGCTAGGGCTAGGGTTAGGGTTATGCCTAGGGTTAGGGTTCAGGAAACCACAAAACCCAGAGCTCCAGGGACGCTGACAATGAGAAAGGCATGCCAAGGGGAGCGCAGTACTGCCCCAACATTGCAGCCTCACTGGCTTCCTCATTGGAACCTGCCTCAGCCCAATGCTTTTGCTTAGGCTGCGCCTAGGGCTAGGGTTAGGGTTACGCCTAGGGTTAGGGTTCAGAAAACCACAAAGCCCAGAGCTCCAGGGACACTGACTATGCGAAAGGCATGCCAAGGGGAGCACAGAAGTCACCCAGTATTGCAGCCTCAGTGATTTCCTCATTAGAACCCGACTAAGCCCAAGGCTTTTTCTTAGGCTGCGACTAGGGCTAGGGTTAGGGTTACGCCTAGGGTTAGGGTACAGAAAACCTAAAAGCCCAGAACATCAGAAACACTGCCATTGTGAACGGCATGCCAAGCCGATCACAGGAGTCACCCAGTATTGCAGCCTCAGTGATTTCCTCATAAGAACACAGCTCAGCCCAATGCTCTTTCTTAGGCTGCGCCTAGAGCTAGGGCTAGGGTTAGGGTTATGCCTAGGGTTAGGGTTCAGGAAACCACAAAACCCAGAGCTCCAGGGACGCTGACAATGAGAAAGACATGCCCAGGGGAGCGCTATATTGCCCCAACATTGCAGTCTCAGTGGCTTCCTCATTGGAACCCATCTCAACCCAATGCCCTTCCTTAGGCTGTGCCTAGGGCTAGGGTTAGGGTTACGCCTAGGTTTAGGGTTCAGAAAACTGCAAAGCCCAGAGCTCCAGGGACACTGACAATGAGAAAGGCATGCCAAGGGGGGCGCCATGCTGCCCCAACATTGCAGCCTCAGTGTCTTCCACATTGGAACCTGTTTCAGCCCAACGCTCTTTCTTAGGCTGCGCCGAGGGCTTGGGTTCGGGTTACGCCTAGGGTTAGGGTACAGAAAACCTAAAAGCCCAGAACATCAGAAACTCTGCCATTGTGAACGGCATGCCAAGCTGAGAACAGGAGTCACCCGGTATTGCAGCCTCAGTGATTTCCTCATAAGAACCCAGCTCAGCCCAATACTCTTACTTAGGCTGCGCCTAGAGCTAGGGACTAGGGTTAGGGTTATGCCTAGGGTTAGGGTTCAGGAAACCACAAAACCCAGAGCTCCAGGGACGCTGACAATGAGAAAGGCATGCCAAGGGGAGCGCGGTACTGCCCCAACATTGCAGCCTCAGCGTCTTCCTCATTGGAACCCAACTAAGCCCCATTCTCTTTCTTAGGCTGCACCGAGGGCTAGGGTTAGGGTTAAGCCTGGGGTTAGGGTTCAGAAAACTGCAAAGCCCAGAGCTCCATGGACGCTGACAATGAGAAAGCTATGCCCAGGGGAGCGCAGTACTGCCCCAACATTGCAGCCTCACTGGCTTCCTCATTGGAACCTGCCTCAGCCCAATGCTTTTGCTTAGGCTGCGCCTAGGGCTATGGTTAGGGTTACGCCTAGGGTTAGGGTTCAGAAAACCACAAAGCCCAGAGCTCCAGGGACACTGACTATGCGAAAGGCATGCCAAGGGGAGCACAGAAGTCACCCAGTATTGCAGCCTCAGTGATTTCCTCATTAGAACCCGACTAAGCCCAAGGCTTTTTCTTAGGCTGCGTCTAGGGCTAGGGTTAGGGTTACGCCTAGGGTTAGGGTACAGAAAACCTAAAAGCCCAGAACATCAGAAACACTGCCATTGTGAACGGCATGCCAAGCCGATCACAGGAGTCACCCAGTATTGCAGCCTCAGTGACTTCCTCATAAGAACCCAGCTCAGCCCAATGCTCTTTCTTAGGCTGCGCCTAGAGCTAGGGCTAGGGTTAGGGTTATGCCTAGGGTTAGGGTTCAGGAAACCACAAAACCCAGAGCTCCAGGGACGCTGACAATGAGAAAGGCATGCCCAGGGGAGCGCAGTACTGCCCCAACATTGCAGCCTCACTGGCTTCCTCATTGGAACCTGCCTCAGCCCAATGCTTTTGCTTAGGCTGCGCCTAGGGCTAGGGTTAGGGTTAAGCCTAGGGTTAGGGTTCAGAAAACCACAAAGCCCAGAGCTCCAGGGACACTGACTATGCGAAAGGCATGCCAAGGGGAGCACAGAAGTCACCCAGTATTGCAGCCTCGGTGATTTCCTCATTAGAACCCGACTAAGCCCAAGGCTTTTTCTTAGGCTGCGACTAGGGCTAGGGTTAGGGTTACGCCTAGGGTTAGGGTACAGAAAACCTAAAAGCCCAGAACATCAGAAACACTGCCATTGTGAACGGCATGCCAAGCCGATCACAGGAGTCACCCAGTATTGCAGCCTCAGTGATTTCCTCATAAGAACACAGCTCAGCCCAATGCTCTTTCTTAGGCTGCGCCTAGAGCTAGGGCTAGGGTTAGGGTTATGCCTAGGGTTAGGGTTCAGGAAACCACAAAACCCAGAGCTCCAGAGACGCTGACAATGAGAAAGGCATGCCAAGGGGAGCGCAGTACTGCCCCAACATTGCAGCCTCACTGGCTTCCTCATTGGAACCTGCCTCAGCCCAATGCTTTTGCTTAGGCTGCGCCTAGGGCTAGGGTTAGGGTTACGCCTAGGGTTAGGGTTCAGAAAACCACAAAGCCCAGAGCTCCAGGGACACTGACTATGCGAAAGGCATGCCAAGGGGAGCACAGAAGTCACCCAGTATTGCAGCCTCGGTGATTTCCTCATTAGAACCCGACTAAGCCCAAGGCTTTTTCTTAGGCTGCGACTAGGGCTAGGGTTAGGGATACGCCTAGGGTTAGGGTACAGAAAACCTAAAAGCCCAGAACATCAGAAACACTGCCATTGTGAACGGCATGCCAAGCCGATCACAGGAGTCACCCAGTATTGCAGCCTCAGTGATTTCCTCATAAGAACACAGCTCAGCCCAATGCCCTTACTTAGGCTGCTCCTAGAGCTAGGGCTAAGGTTAGGGTTATGCCTAGGGTTAGGGTTCAGGAAACCACAAAGCCCAGAGCTCCAGGGACGCTGACAATGCGAAAGACATGCCCAGGGGAGCGCTATATTGCCCCAACATTGCAGCCTCAGCGTCTTCCTCATTGGAACCCATCTCAACCCAATGCCTTTGCTTAGGCTGCGCCTAGGGCTAGGGTTAGGGTTACGCCTAGGGTTAGGGTTCAGAAAACCAGAAAGCCCAGAGCTCCAGGGACGCTGACAATGAGAAACGCATGCCAAGGGGAGCGCCATACTGCCCCAACAGTGCAGCCTCAGCGTCTTCCTCATTGGAACCCAACTCAGCACCATTCTCTTTCTTAGGCTGTGCCTAGGGCTAGGGTTAGGGTTAAGCCTAGGGTTAGGGTCCAGAAAACTGCAAAGCCCAAAGCTCCAGGGACACTGACAATGTGAAAGGCATGCCAAAGGGAGCGCCATACTGCCCCAACATTGCAGCCTCAGTCATTTCCTCATTAGAACCCGACTAAGCCCAAGGCTGTTTCTTAGGCTGCGACTAGGGCTAGGGTTAGGGTTACGCCTAGGGTTAGGGTACAGAAAACCTAAATGCCCAGAACATCAGAAACACTGCCATTGTGAACGGCATGCCAAGCCGATCACAGGAGTCACCCAGTATTGCAGCCTCAGTGATTTCCTCATAAGAACCCCGCTCAGCCCAATGCTCTTTCTTAGGCTGCGCCTAGAGCTAAGGTTAGGGTTATGCCTAGGGTTAGGGTTCAGGAAACCACAAAACCCAGAGCTCCAGGGACGCTGACAATGCGAAAGACATGCCCAGGGGAGCGCTATATTGCCCCAACATTGCAGTCTCAGTGGCTTCCTCATTGGAACCCATCTCAACCCAATGCCCTTTCTTAGGCTGCACCGAGGGCTAGGGTTAGGATTACGCCTAGGGTTTGGGTTCAGAAAACCAGAAAGCCCAGAGCACCAGGGACGCTGACAATGCGAAAGGCATGCCCAGGGGAGCGCCATACTGCCCCAACATTGCAGCATCAGCATCTTCCTCATTGGAACCCAACTCAGCCCCATTCTCTTTCTTAGGCTGCACCTAGGGCTAGGGTTAGGGTTAAGCCTAGGGTTAGCGTTGAGAAAACTGCAAAGCCCAGAGCTCCAGGGACACTGACAATGAGAAAGGCATGCCAAGGGGGGCGCCATACTGCCCCAACATTGCAGCCTCAGTGTCTTCCACATTGGAACCTGACTAAGCCCAATGTTCTTTCTTAGGCTGCGCCGAGGGCTTGGGTTAGGGTTACGCCTAGGGTTAGGGTACAGAAAACCTAAAAGCCCAGAACATCAGAAACTCTGTCATTGTGAACGGCATGCCAAGCTGAGAACAGGAGTCACCCGGTATTGCAGCCTCAGTGATTTCCTCATAAGAACCCAGCTCAGCCCAATACTCTTACTTAGGCTGCGCCTAGAGCTAGGGCTAGGGTTAGGGTTATGCCTAGGGTTAGGGTTCAGGAAACCACAAAACCCAGAGCTCCAGGGACGCTGACAATGAGAAAGGAATGCCCAGGGGAGCGCAGTACTGCCCCAACATTGCAGCCTCACTGGTTTCCTCATTGGAACCGGCCTCAGCCCAATGCATTTGCTTAGGCTGCGCCTAGGGCTAGGGTTAGGGTTACGCCGAGGGTTAGGGTTCAGAAAACCAGAAAGCCCAGAGCTCCAGGGACGCTGACAATGCGAAAGACATGCCAAGGGGAGCGGGGCAAGGCCCCAACATTGCATCCGCTGTGGCTTTCTCATTGCAACGCGGCTAAGCCAAATGCTCTTTCTTAGGCTGCGCCTAGAGCTAGGGTTAGGGTTACGCCTAGGGTTAGGGTTCAGAAAACTGCAAAGCCCAAAGCTCCAGGGACACTGACAATGCGAAAGGCATGCCCAGGGGAGCACGGTACTGCCCCAACATTGCAGCCTCAGCGTTTTCCACATTGGAACCCAACTAAGCCCCATTCTCTTTCTTAGGCTTCACCGAGGTCTAGGGTTAGGGTTAAGCCTAGGGTTAGGGTTCAGAAAACTGCAAAGCCCAAAGCTCCAGGGACACTGACAATGCGAAAGGCATGCCAAGGGGAACGCCATACTGCCCCAACATTGCAGCCTCAGTGATTTCCTCATTAGAACCCGACTAAGCCCAAGGCTGTTTCTTAGGCTGCGACTAGGGCTAGGGTTAGGGTTACGCCTAGGGTTAGGGTTCAGAAAACCTAAAAGCCCAGAACATCAGAAACACTGCCATTGTGAACGGCATGCCAAGCCGATCACAGGAGTCACCCAGTATTGCAGCCTCAGTGATTTCCTCATAAGAACCCAGCTCAGCCCAATGCTCTTTCTTAGGCTGCGCCTAGAGCTAGGGCTAGGGTTAGGGTTATGCCTAGGGTTAGGGTTCAGGAAACCACAAAGCCCAGAGCTCCAGGGATGCTGACAATGCGAAAGACATGCCCAGGGGAGGGCGGTATTGCCCCAACATTGCAGCCTCACTGGCTTCCTCATTGGAACCCAGCTCTACCCAATGCCTTTGCTTAGGCTGCGCCTAGGGCTAGGGTTAGGGTTACGCCTAGGGTTAGGGTTCAGAAAACCACAAAGCCCAGAGCTCCAGGGACGCTGACAATGAGAAACGCATGCCCAGGGGAGCGCCATACTGCCCCAACATTGCAGCCTCAGCGTCTTCCTCATTGGAAAGCAACTCAGCCCCATTCTCTTTCTTAGGCTGCATCTAGGGCTAGGGTTAGCGTTAAGCCTAGGGTTATGGTTCAGAAAACTGCAAAGCCCAAAGCTCCAGGGACACTGACAATGCGAAAGACATGCTCAGGGGAGCGCTATATTGCCCCAACATTGCAGTCTCAGTGGCTTCCTCATTGGAACCCATCTCAACCCAATGCCCTTTCTTAGGCTGCACCGAGGGCTAGGGTTAGGATTACGCCTAGGGTTTGGGTTCAGAAAACCAGAAAGCCCAGAGCTCCAGGGATGCTGACAATGCGAAAGGCATGCCCAGGGGAGCGCCATACTGCCCCAACATTGCAGCCTCAGCGTCTTCCTCATTGGAACCCAACTCAGCCCCATTCTCTTTCTTAGGCTGCATCTAGGGCTAGGGTTAGGGTTAAGCCTAGGGTTAGGGTCCAGAAAACTGCAAAGCCCAAAGCTCCAGGGACACTGACAATGCGCAAGGCATGCCAAAGGGAGCGCCATACTGCCCCAACATTGCAGCCTCAGTGATTTCCTCATTAGAACCCGACTAAGCCCAAGGCTTTTTCTTAGGCTGCGACTAGGGCTAGGGTTAGGGTTACGCCTAGGGTTAGGGTACAGAAAACCTAAAAGCCCAGAACATCAGAAACACTGCCATTGTGAACGGCATGCCAAGCCGATCACAGGAGTCACCCAGTATTGCAGCCTCAGTGATTTCCTCATAAGAACCCAGCTCAGCCCAATGCTCTTTCTTAGGCTGCGCCTAGAGCTAGGGCTAGGGTTAGGGTTATGCCTAGGGTTAGGGTTCAGGAAACCACAAAACCCAGAGCTCCAGGGACGCTGACAATGAGAAAGACATGCCCAGGGGAGCGCTATATTGCCCCAACATTGCAGTCTCAGTGGCTTCCTCATTGGAACCCATCTCAACCCAATGCCCTTCCTTAGGCTGTGCCTAGGGCTAGGGTTAGGGTTACGCCTAGGTTTAGGGTTCAGAAAACTGCAAAGCCCAGAGCTCCAGGGACACTGACAATGAGAAAGGCATGCCAAGGGGGGCGCCATGCTGCCCCAACATTGCAGCCTCAGTGTCTTCCACATTGGAACCTGACTAAGCCCAACGCTCTTTCTTAGGCTGCGCCGAGCGCTTGGGTTAGGGTTACGCCTAGGGTTAGGGTACAGAAAACCTAAAAGCCCAGAACATCAGAAACTCTGCCATTGTGAACGGCATGCCAAGCTGAGAACAGGAGTCACCCGGAATTGCAGCCTCAGTGATTTCCTCATAAGAACCCAGCTCAGCCCAATACTCTTACTTAGGCTGCGCCTAGAGCTAGGGCTAGGGTTAGGGTTATGCCTAGGGTTAGGGTTCAGGAAACCACAAAACCCAGAGCTCCAGGGACGCTGACAATGAGAAAGGCATGCCAAGGGGAGCGCGGTACTGCCCCAGCATTGCAGCCTCAGCGTCTTCCTCATTGGAACCCAACTAAGCCCCATTCTCTTTCTTAGGCTGCACCGAGGGCTAGGGTTAGGGTTAAGCCTAGGTTTAGGGTTCAGAAAACTGCAAAGCCCAGAGCTCCAGGGACGCTGACAATGAGAAAGCTATGCCCAGGGGAGCGCAGTACTGCCCCAACATTGCAGCCTCACTGGCTTCCTCATTGGAACCCAGCTCTACCCAATGCCTTTGCTTAGGCTGCGCCTAGGGCTAAGGTTAGGGTTACGCCTAGGGTTAGGGTTCAGAAAACCACAAAGCCCAGAGCTCCAGGGACACTGACTATGCGAAAGGCATGCCAAGGGGAGCACAGAAGTCACCCAGTATTGCAGCCTCAGTGATTTCCTCATTAGAATCCGACTAAGCCCAAGGCTTTTTCTTAGGCTGCGACTAGGGCTAGGGTTAGGGTTACGCCTAGGGTTAGGGTACAGAAAACCTAAAAGCCCAGAACATCAGAAACACTGCCATTGTGAACGGCATGCCAAGCCGATCACAGGAGTCACCCAGTATTTCAGCCTCAGTGACTTCCTCATAAGAACCCAGCTCAGCCCAATGCTCTTTCTTAGGCTGCGCCTAGAGCTAGGGCTAGGGTTAGGGTTATGCCTAGGGTTAGGGTTCAGGAAACCACAAAGCCCAGAGCTCCAGGGACGCTGACAATGCGAAAGACATGCCAAGGGGAGCGCGGCATTGCCCCAACATTGCATCCGCTGTGGCTTTCTCATTGCAACGCGGCTAGGCCAAATGCTCTTTCTTAGGCTGCGCCTAGAGCTAGGGTTAGGGTTACGCCTAGGGTTAGGGTTCAGAAAACTGCAAAGCCCAGAGCTCCAGGGACACTGACAATGCGAAAGGCATGCCAAGGGGAGCGCCATACTGCCCCAACATTGCAGCCTCAGTGTCTTCCACATTAGAACCCAACTAAGCCCAAGGCTGTTTCTTAGGCTGCGACTAGGGCTAGGGTTAGGGTTACGCCTAGGGTTAGGGTACAGAAAACCTAAATGCCCAGAACATCAGAAACACTGCCATTGTGAACGGCATGCCAAGCCGATCACAGGAGTCACCCAGTATTGCAGCCTCAGTGATTTCCTCATAAGAACCCAGCTCAGCCCAATGCTCTTTCTTAGGCTGCGCCTAGAGCTAGGGCTAGGGTTAGGGTTATGCCTAGGGTTAGGGTTCAGGAAACCACAAAACCCAGAGCTCCAGGGACGCTGACAATGAGAAAGACATGCCCAGGGGAGCGCTATATTGCCCCAACATTGCAGTCTCAGTGGCTTCCTCATTGGAACCCATCTCAACCCAATGCCCTTCCTTAGGCTGTGCCTAGGGCTAGGGTTAGGGTTACGCCTAGGGTTAGGGTTCAGAAAACAACAAAGCCCAGAGCTCCAGGGACACTGACAATGAGAAAGGCATGCCAAGGGGGGCGCCATGCTGCCCCAACATTGCAGCCTCAGTGTCTTCCACATTGGAACCTGTTTCAGCCCAACGCTCTTTCTTAGGCTGCGCCGAGGGCTTGGGTTAGGGTTACGCCTAGGGTTAGGGTACAGAAAACCTAAAAGCCCAGAACATCAGAAACTCTGCCATTGTGAACGGCATGCCAAGCTGAGAACAGGAGTCACCCAGTATTGCAGCCTCAGTGATTTCCTCATAAGAACCCAGCTCAGCCCAATACTCTTACTTAGGCTGCGCCTAGAGCTAGGGCTAGGGTTAGGGTTATGCCTAGGGTTAGGGTTCAGGAAACCACAAAACCCAGAGCTCCAGGGACGCTGACAATGAGAAAGGCATGCCCAGGGGAGCGCAGTACTGCCCCAACATTGCAGCCTCACTGGCTTCCTCATTGGAACCTGCCTCAGCCCAGTGCTTTTGCTTAGGCTGCGCCTAGGGCTAGGGTTAGGGTTACGCCTAGTGTTAGGGTTCAGAAAACCACAAAGCCCAGAGATCCAGGGACACTGACTATGCGAAAGGCATGCCAAGGGGAGCACAGAAGTCACCCAGTATTGCAGCCTCGGTAATTTCCTCATTAGAACCCGACTAAGCCCAAGGCTTTTTCTTAGGCTGCGACTAGGGCTAGGGTTAGGGTTACGCCTAGGGTTAGGGTACAGAAAACCTAAAAGCCCAGAACATCAGAAACACTGCCATTGTGAACGGCATGCCAAGCCGATCACAGGAGTCACCCAGTATTGCAGCCTCAGTGATTTCCTCATAAGAACACAGCTCAGCCCAATGCTCTTTCTTAGGCTGCGCCTAGAGCTAGGGTTAGGGTTATGCCTAGGGTTAGGGTTCAGGAAACCACAAAACCCAGAGCTCCAGGGACGCTGACAATGCGAAAGACATGCCCAGGGGAGCGCTATATTGCCGCAACATTGCAGTCTCAGTGGCTTCCGCATTGGAACCCCTCTCAACCCAATGCCCTTCCTTAGGCTGTGCCTAGGGCTAGTGTTAGGGTTACGCCTATGGTTAGGGTTCAGAAAACCACAAAGCCCAGAGCTCCAGGGACACTGAAAATGAGAAAGGCATGCCAAGGGGGGCGCCATACTGCCCCAACATTGCAGCCTCAGTGTCTTCCACATTGGAACCTGTTTCAGCCCAATGTTCTTTCTTAGGCTGCGCCGAGGGCTTGGGTTAGGGTTACGCCTAGGGTTAGGGTACAGAAAACCTAAAAGCCCAGAACATCAGAAACTCTGCCATTGTGAACGGCATGCCAAGCTGAGAACAGGAGTCACCCGGTATTGCAGCCTCAGTGATTTCCTCATAAGAACCCAGCTCAGCCCAATACTCTTACTTAGGCTGCGCCTAGAGCTAGGGTTAGGGTTACGCCTAGGGTTAGGGTTCAGAAAACCACAAAGCCCAGAGCTCCATGGACGCTGACAATGCGAAAGACATGCCCAGGGGAGCGCTATATTGCCCCAACATTGCAGCCTCACTGGCTTCCTTATCGGAACCCATCTCAACCCAATGCCTTTGCTTAGGCTGCGCCTAGGGCTAGGGTTAGGGTTACGCCTAGGGTTAGGGTTCAGAAAACTGCAAAGCCCAAAGCTCCAGGGACACTGACAATGCGCAAGGCATGCCAAAGGGAGCGCCATACTGCCCCAACTTTGCAGCCTCAGTGATTTCCTCATTAGAACCCGACTAAGCCCAAGGCTGTTTCTTAGGCTGCGACTAGGGCTAGGGTTAGGGTTACGCCTAGGGTTAGGGTACAGAAAACCTAAAAGCCCAGAACATCAGAAACACTGCCGTTGTGAACGGCATGCCAAGCCGATCACAGGAGTCCCCCAGTATTGCAGCCTCAGTGATTTCCTCATAAGAACACAGCTCAGCCCAATGCTCTTTCTTAGGCTGCGCCTAGAGCTAGGGCTAGGGTTAGGGTTATGCCTAGGGTTAGGGTTCAGGAAACCACAAAACCCAGAGCTCCAGGGACGCTGACAATGAGAAAGACATGCTCAGGGGAGCGCTATATTGCCCCAACATTGCAGTCTCAGTGGCTTCCTCATTGGAACCCATCTCAACCCAATGCCCTTTCTTAGGCTGCACCGAGGGCTAGGGTTAGGATTACGCCTAGGGTTTGGGTTCAGAAAACCAGAAAGCCCAGAGCTCCAGGGACGCTGACAATGCGAAAGGCATGCCCAGGGGAGCGCCATACTGCCCCAACATTGCAGCATCAGCATCTTCCTCATTGGAACCCAACTCAGCCCCATTCTCTTTCTTAGGCTGCACCTAGGGCTAGGGTTAGGGTTAAGCCTAGGGTTAGCGTTGAGAAAACTGCAAAGCCCAGAGCTCCAGGGACACTGACAATGAGAAAGGCATGCCAAGGGGGGCGCCATACTGCCCCAACATTGCACCCTCAGTGTCTTCCACATTGGAACCTGACTAAGCCCAATGCTCTTTCTTAGGCTGTGCCGAGGGCTTGGGTTAGGGTTACGCCTAGGGATAGGGTACAGAAAACCTAAAAGCCCAGAACATCAGAAACGCTGCCATTGTGAACGGCATGCCAAGCTGAGAACAGGAGTCACCCGGTATTGCAGCCTCAGTGATTTCCTCATAAGAACCCAGCTCAGCCCAATACTCTTACTTAGGCTGCGCCTAGAGCTAGGGCTAGGGTTAGGGTTATGCCTAGGGTTAGGGTTCAGGAAACCACAAAACCCAGAGCTCCAGGGACGCTGACAATGAGAAAGGAATGCCCAGGGGAGCGCAGTACTGCCCCAACATTGCAGCCTCACTGGCTTCCTCATTGGAACCCGCCTCAGCCCAATGCATTTGCTTAGGCTGCGCCTAGGGCTAGGGTTAGGGTTACGCCTAGGGTTAGGGTTCAGAAAACCAGAAAGCCCAGAGCTCCAGGGACACTGACAATGAGAAAGGCATGCCAAGGGGGGCGCCATGCTGCCCCAACATTGCAGCCTCAGTGTCTTCCACATTGGAACCTGTTTCAGCCCAACGCTCTTTCTTAGGCTGCGCCGAGGGCTTGGGTTAGGGTTACGCCTAGGGTTAGGGTACAGAAAACCTAAAAGCCCAGAACATCAGAAACTCTGCCATTGTGAACGGCATGCCAAGCTGAGAACAGGAGTCACCCAGTATTGCAGCCTCAGTGATTTCCTCATAAGAACCCAGCTCAGCCCAATACTCTTACTTAGGCTGCGCCTAGAGCTAGGGCTAGGGTTAGGGTTATGCCTAGGGTTAGGGTTCAGGAAACCACAAAACCCAGAGCTCCAGGGACGCTGACAATGAGAAAGGCATGCCCAGGGGAGCGCAGTACTGCCCCAACATTGCAGCCTCACTGGCTTCCTCATTGGAACCTGCCTCAGCCCAGTGCTTTTGCTTAGGCTGCGCCTAGGGCTAGGGTTAGGGTTACGCCTAGGGTTAGGGTTCAGAAAACCACAAAGCCCAGAGATCCAGGGACACTGACTATGCGAAAGGCATGCCAAGGGGAGCACAGAAGTCACCCAGTATTGCAGCCTCGGTAATTTCCTCATTAGAACCCGACTAAGCCCAAGGCTTTTTCTTAGGCTGCGACTAGGGCTAGGGTTAGGGTTACGCCTAGGGTTAGGGTACAGAAAACCTAAAAGCCCAGAACATCAGAAACACTGCCATTGTGAACGGCATGCCAAGCCGATCACAGGAGTCACCCAGTATTGCAGCCTCAGTGATTTCCTCATAAGAACACAGCTCAGCCCAATGCTCTTTCTTAGGCTGCGCCTAGAGCTAGGGTTAGGGTTATGCCTAGGGTTAGGGTTCAGGAAACCACAAAACCCAGAGCTCCAGGGACGCTGACAATGCGAAAGACATGCCCAGGGGAGCGCTATATTGCCGCAACATTGCAGTCTCAGTGGCTTCCGCATTGGAACCCCTCTCAACCCAATGCCCTTCCTTAGGCTGTGCCTAGGGCTAGTGTTAGGGTTACGCCTATGGTTAGGGTTCAGAAAACCACAAAGCCCAGAGCTCCAGGGACACTGAAAATGAGAAAGGCATGCCAAGGGGGGCGCCATACTGCCCCAACATTGCAGCCTCAGTGTCTTCCACATTGGAACCTGTTTCAGCCCAATGTTCTTTCTTAGGCTGCGCCGAGGGCTTGGGTTAGGGTTACGCCTAGGGTTAGGGTACAGAAAACCTAAAAGCCCAGAACATCAGAAACTCTGCCATTGTGAACGGCATGCCAAGCTGAGAACAGGAGTCACCCGGTATTGCAGCCTCAGTGATTTCCTCATAAGAACCCAGCTCAGCCCAATACTCTTACTTAGGCTGCGCCTAGAGCTAGGGTTAGGGTTACGCCTAGGGTTAGGGTTCAGAAAACCACAAAGCCCAGAGCTCCATGGACGCTGACAATGCGAAAGACATGCCCAGGGGAGCGCTATATTGCCCCAACATTGCAGCCTCACTGGCTTCCTTATCGGAACCCATCTCAACCCAATGCCTTTGCTTAGGCTGCGCCTAGGGCTAGGGTTAGGGTTACGCCTAGGGTTAGGGTTCAGAAAACTGCAAAGCCCAAAGCTCCAGGGACACTGACAATGCGCAAGGCATGCCAAAGGGAGCGCCATACTGCCCCAACTTTGCAGCCTCAGTGATTTCCTCATTAGAACCCGACTAAGCCCAAGGCTGTTTCTTAGGCTGCGACTAGGGCTAGGGTTAGGGTTACGCCTAGGGTTAGGGTACAGAAAACCTAAAAGCCCAGAACATCAGAAACACTGCCGTTGTGAACGGCATGCCAAGCCGATCACAGGAGTCCCCCAGTATTGCAGCCTCAGTGATTTCCTCATAAGAACACAGCTCAGCCCAATGCTCTTTCTTAGGCTGCGCCTAGAGCTAGGGCTAGGGTTAGGGTTATGCCTAGGGTTAGGGTTCAGGAAACCACAAAACCCAGAGCTCCAGGGACGCTGACAATGAGAAAGACATGCTCAGGGGAGCGCTATATTGCCCCAACATTGCAGTCTCAGTGGCTTCCTCATTGGAACCCATCTCAACCCAATGCCCTTTCTTAGGCTGCACCGAGGGCTAGGGTTAGGATTACGCCTAGGGTTTGGGTTCAGAAAACCAGAAAGCCCAGAGCTCCAGGGACGCTGACAATGCGAAAGGCATGCCCAGGGGAGCGCCATACTGCCCCAACATTGCAGCATCAGCATCTTCCTCATTGGAACCCAACTCAGCCCCATTCTCTTTCTTAGGCTGCACCTAGGGCTAGGGTTAGGGTTAAGCCTAGGGTTAGCGTTGAGAAAACTGCAAAGCCCAGAGCTCCAGGGACACTGACAATGAGAAAGGCATGCCAAGGGGGGCGCCATACTGCCCCAACATTGCACCCTCAGTGTCTTCCACATTGGAACCTGACTAAGCCCAATGCTCTTTCTTAGGCTGTGCCGAGGGCTTGGGTTAGGGTTACGCCTAGGGATAGGGTACAGAAAACCTAAAAGCCCAGAACATCAGAAACGCTGCCATTGTGAACGGCATGCCAAGCTGAGAACAGGAGTCACCCGGTATTGCAGCCTCAGTGATTTCCTCATAAGAACCCAGCTCAGCCCAATACTCTTACTTAGGCTGCGCCTAGAGCTAGGGCTAGGGTTAGGGTTATGCCTAGGGTTAGGGTTCAGGAAACCACAAAACCCAGAGCTCCAGGGACGCTGACAATGAGAAAGGAATGCCCAGGGGAGCGCAGTACTGCCCCAACATTGCAGCCTCACTGGCTTCCTCATTGGAACCCGCCTCAGCCCAATGCATTTGCTTAGGCTGCGCCTAGGGCTAGGGTTAGGGTTACGCCTAGGGTTAGGGTTCAGAAAACCAGAAAGCCCAGAGCTCCAGGGACGCTGACAATGCGAAAGACATGCCAAGGGGAGCGCGGCAAGGCCCCAACATTGCATCCGCTGTGGCTTTCTCATTGCAACCCGGCTAAGCCAAATGCTCTTTCTTAGGCTGCGCCTAGAGCTAGGGTTAGGGTTACGCCTAGGCTTAGGGTTCAGAAAACCACAAAGCCCAGAGCTCCAGGGACACTGATAATGCGAAAGACATGCCAAGGGGAGCACAGCAGTCACCCAGTATTGCAGCCTCAGTGATTTCCTCATTAGAACACGACTAAGCCCAAGGCTCTTTTTTAGGCTGCGCCTAGGGCTAGGGTTACGGTTACGCCTAGGGTTAGGGTTCAGAAAACCAGAAACCCCTGAGCTCCAGGGACGCTGACGATGAGAAAGGCATGCCAAGGGGAGCACCATACTGCCCCAACATTGCAGCCTCAGCGTCTTCCTTATCGGAACCTGCCTCAGCCCAAGGCTCTTCTTAGGCTGCGCCTAGGGCTAGGGTTTGGGTTACGCCTAGGGTTAGGGTTCAGAAAACCAGAAAGGCCAGAGCTCCATGGACACTGACAATGAGAAAGGCATGCCCAGTGGAGCGCGGTACTGCCCCAGCATTGCAGCCTCACTGGGTTCCTCATTGGAACCTGCCTCAGCCCAATGCTCATTCTTAGGCTGCGCCTAGAGCTAGGGCTAGGGTTAGGGTTATGCCCAGGGTTAGGGTTCAGAAAACCACAAAGCCCAGAGCTCCATGGACGCTGACAATGAGAAAGGCTTGCCCAGGGGAGCACGGTACTGCCCCAACATTGCAGCCTCAGCGTCTTCCACATTGGAACCCAACTAAGCCCCATTCTCTTTCTTAGGCTTCACCGAGGTCTAGGGTTAGGGTTACGCCTAGGGTTAGGGTTCAGAAAACCACAAAGCCCAGAGCTCCAGGGACGCTGAGAATGCGAAAGGCATGCCAAGGGGAGCGCGGCATTGCCCCAACATTGCATCCGCTGTGGCTTTCTCATTGCAACCCGGCTAAGCCAAATGCTCTTTCTTAGGCTGCGCCTAGAGCTAGGGTTAGGGTTACGCCTAGGGTTAGGGTTCAGAAAACTGCAAAGCCCAAAGCTCCAGGGACACTGACTATGCGAAAGGCATGCCAAGGGGAGCGCCATACTGCCCCAACATTGCAGCCTCAGTGATTTCCTCATTAGAACCCGACTAAGCCCAAGGCTGTTTCTTAGGCTGCGACTAGGGCTAGGGTTAGGGTTACGCCTAGGGTTAGGGTACAGAAAACCTAAAAGCCCAGAACATCAGAAACACTGCCATTGTGAACGGCATGCCAAGCCGATCACAGGAGTCACCCAGTATTGCAGGCTCAGTGATTCCCTCATAAGAACCCAGCTCAGCCCAATGCTCTTTCTTAGGCTGCGCCTAGAGCTAGGGCTAGGGTTAGGGTTATGCCTAGGGTTAGGGTTCAGGAAACCACAAAACCCAGAGCTCCAGGGACGCTGACAATGCGAAAGACATGCCCAGGGGAGTGCTATATTGCCCCAACATTGCAGTCTCAGTGGCTTCCTCATTGGAACCCATCTCAACCCAATGCCCTTCCTTAGGCTGTGCCTAGGGCTAGGGTTAGGGTTACGCCTAGGGTTAGGGTTCAGAAAACCAGAAAGCCCAGAGCTCCAGGGACGCTGACAATGAGAAAGGCATGCCAAGGGGGGCGCCATGCTGCCCCAACATTGCAGCCTCAGTGTCTTCCACATTGGAACCTGTTTCAGCCCAACGCTCTTTCTTAGGCTGCGCCGAGGGCTTGGGTTAGGGTTACGCCCAGGGTTAGGGTACAGAAAACCTAAAAGCCCAGAACATCAGAAACTCTGCCATTGTGAACGGCATGCCAAGCTGAGAACAGGAGTCACCCGGTATTGCAGCCTCAGTGATTTCCTCATAAGAAACCAGCTCAGCCCAATACTCTTACTTAGGCTGCGCCTAGAGCTAGGGCTAGGGTTAGGGTTATGCCTAGGGTTAGGGTTCAGGAAACCACAAAACCCAGAGCTCCAGGGACGCTGACAATGAGAAAGGCATGCCCAGGGGAGCGCGGTACTGCCCCAACTTTGCAGCCTCAGGGTCTTCCTTATCGGAACCCAGCTCAGCCCAATGCTCTTTCTTAAGCAGCTCCGATAGGTAGGGTTAGGGTTACGCCTAGGGTTAGGGTTCAGAAAACCACAAAGTTCAGAGCTCCATGGACGCTGACAATGAGAAAGCTATGCCCAGGGGAGCGCAGTACTGCCCCAACATTGCAGCCTCACTGGCTTCCTCATTGGAACCTGCCTCAGCCCAATGCTTTTGCTTAGGCTGCGCCTAGGGCTAGGGTTAGGGTTACGCCTAGGGTTAGGGTTCAGAAAACCTAAAAGCCCAGAGCTCCAGGGATGCTGACAATGCGAAAGACATGCCAAGGGGGGCACAGCAGTCACCCAGTAGTGCAGCCTCAGTGATTTCCTCATTAGAACCCAGCTCAGCCCAATGCTCTTACTTAGGCTGAGCCTAGAGCTAGGGCTAGGGTTAGGGTTATGCCTAGGGTTAGGGTTCAGGAAACCACAAAGCCCAGAACTCCAGGGACGCTGACAATGAGAAAGGCATGCCAAGGGGAGTGGGGTACTGCCCCAACATTGCAGCCTCAGTGGCTTCCTCATTGGAACCCATCTCAACCCAATGCCCTTTCTTAGGCTGCGCCTAGGGCTAGGGTTAGGATTACGCCTAGGGTTAGGGTTCAGAAAACCAGAAAGCCCAGAGCTCCAGGGACGCTGACAATGAGAAAGGCATGCCAAGGGGAGCGCCATACTGCCCCAACATTGCAGCATCAGCATCTTCCTCATTGGAACCCAACTCAGCCCCATTCTCTTTCTTAGGCTGCACCTAGGGCTAGGGTTAGGGTTAAGCCTAGGGTTAGCGTTGAGAAAACTGCAAAGCCCAGAGCTCCAGGGACACTGACAATGCGAAAGGCATGCCAAGGGGAGCGCCATGCTGCCCCAACATTGCGGCCTCAGTGTCTTCCACATTGGAACCTGTTTCAGCCCAATGCTCTTTCTTAGGCTGCGCCGAGGGCTAGGGTTAGGGTAAGGGTTACACCTAGGGTTAAGGTTCAAAAAACCAGAAAGTCCAGAGCTCCATGGACGCTGAGAATGCGAAAGACATGCCAAGGGGAGCGCGGTAATGCCCCAACATTGCATCCACTGTGGCTTTCTCTTTGCAACCCGGCTAAGCCCAATGCATTTGCTTAGTCTGCGCCTAGGGCTAGGGTTAGGGTTACGCCTAGGGTTAGGGTTCAGAAAACCACAAAGCCCAGAGCTCCAGGGACGCTGACAATGCGAAAGACATGCCAAGGGGAGCAGAGAAGTCACCCAGTATTGCAGCCTCAGTGATTTCCTCATTAGAACCCGACTAAGCCCAAGGCTGTTTCTTAGGCTGCGACTAGGGCTAGGGTTAGGGTTACGCCTAGGGTTAGGGTACAGAAAACCTAAAAGCCCAGAACATCAGAAACACTGCCATTGTGAACGGCATGCGAAGCTGAACACAGGAGTCACCCAGTATTGCAGCCTCAGTGATTTCCTCATAAGAACCCAGCTCAGCCCAATGCTCTTTCTTAGGCTGTGCCTAGAGCTAGGGCTAGGGTTAGGGTTATGCCTAGGGTTAGCGTTGAGAAAACCGCAAAGCCCAGAGCTCCAGGGACACTGACAATGCGAAATGCATGCCAAGCGGAGCACCGTACTGCCCCAACATTGCAGCCTCAGTGTCTTCCTCATTGGAACCTGCCTCAGCCCTATGCTCTTTCTTAGGCAGCTCCGAGGGTGAGGGTTAGGGTTATGCCTAGTGTTCGGGTTCAGAAAACCACAAAGCCCAGAGCTCCAGGGACGCTGACAATGACAAAGGCATGCTCATGGGAGAGCCATACTGCCCCAACATTGCAGCCTCACTGGCTTCCTCATTGGAACCTGCCTCAGCCCAATGCTCTTTCTTAGGCAGCTCCGAGGGCTAGGGTTAGGGTTATGCCTAGGGTTTGGGTTCAGAAAACCACAAAGCCCAGAGCTCCAGGGACGCTGACAATGCGAAAGGCATGCCCAGGGGAGCGCGGTTGTACTAGTTTGAAAACAAGCCAGTGGGAGGTACCAAGTCAGAATAACAATTTAATGGGGATAATCAAAGAAAAGTGGAAAAAAAAAAAAAAAAAAAAAAGAAAGACCGAAAGAAAACACTAGTTCAAACTGAGAGTGTTAGGATACAACCTGAGTCCCGGTTAGGCAGGGTGGTGGTTGCAGTCCTCTGAAGCGGTGATCCTGTAGATTAAAAAAAAGTCTGCTCTTCCTCAGAAGGTCCGGTGGTGGCTCTGTAGGTCCTGTCCTCTGGAGATCCAGTGGAGAAGGGTTGTCTCTGGTGCTCAGTCTTAGATGATATCCACGATGGGATGCTTGGTTCCTCCTTCTGGGTGGAGCATCTCACAATGGGGTAACGAGTCATGAGGCCAAGTGTTGATTAGGCTCATTAAGAGAAGATAGTCCGGAGGGAGTTATCTCTGAGTCATGCGGCAGGACAACGATGGGCCATTAACAGCAAGATAGTCTGGGGGGAGGAGGCAAGGAAACACTGCCCCACCTGATTTCCACAGCTCATGAGGATGGTAATAGAATACACCTCAACCCAGGACAGCGGTACTGCCCCAACATTGCAGCCTCAATGGCTTCCTCATTAGAACCCAACTCAGACCCATTCTCCTCCTTAGGCTGCACCTAGGGCTAGGGTTAGAGTTAAGCCTAGGGTTAGGGTTCCGAAAACTGCAAAGCCCAGAGCTCCATGGACGCTGAGAATGCGAAAGACATGCCAAAGGGAGCGCAGTACTGCCCCAACATTGCAGCCTCACTGGCTTCCACATTGGAACCGGCCTCAGCCCAATGCTCTTTCTTAGGCAGCTCCGAGGGCTAGGGTTAGGGTTAGGGTTACGCATAGGGTTAGGGTACAGAAAACCACAAAGCCCAGAGCTCCAGGGACACTGATAATGTGAAAGGCATGCCAAGGGGAGCACAGAAGTCACCCAGTATTGCAGCCTCAGTGATTTCCTCATTAGAACCCGACTAAGACCAAGGCTTTTTCTTATGCTGCGACTAGGGCTAGGGTTAGGGTTACGCCTAGGGTTAGGGTACAGAAAACCTAAAAGCCCAGAACATCAGAAACACTGCCATTGTGAACGGCATGCCAAGCCGATCAGAGGAGTCACCCAGTATTGCAGCCTCAGTGATTTCCTCATAAGAACCTGCCTCAGCCCAATGCTCTTTCTTAGGCTGCGCCTAGAGCTAGGGCTAGGGTTAGGGTTATGCCTAGGGTTAGGGTTCAGGAAAACTGTAAAGCCCAGAGCTCCAGGGACACTGACAATGTGAAAGACATGCCAAGGGGAGCGCGGTATTCCCCCAAAATTGCAGCCTCAGTGGCTTCCTCATTGGAACCCATCTCAACCCAATGCCCTTTCTCAGGCTGCGCCTAGGGCTAGGGTTAGGGTTACGCCTAGGGTTAGGGTTCAGAAAACCAGAAAGCCCTGAGCTCCATGGACGCTGACAATGAGAAAGGCATGCCCAGGGGAGCGCCATACTGCCCCAACATTGCAGCCTCACTGGCTTCCTCATTGGAACCTGCCTCAGCCCAATGCTCTTTCTTAGGCTCCGCCGAGGGCTAGGGTTAGGGTTACGCCTAGGGTTAGGGTTCAGAAAACCACAAAGCCCAGAGCTCCAGGGACACTGACAATGTGAAAGACATGCCAAGGGGAGCGCGTTATTGCCCCAACGTTGCATCTGCTGTGGCTTTCTCATTGCAACCCGGCTAAGCCCAATGCTCTTTCTTAGGCTGCGCCTAGAGCTAGGGCTAGGGTTACGCCGAGGGTTAGCGTTCAGAAAACCACAAAGCCCAGAGCTACAGAAACACTGACAATGTTAAAGGCATGCTCAGGGGAGCGTGGTACTGCCCCAACATTGCAGCCTCAGTGGCTTCCTCATTGAAAATTGAATCAGCCCAATGCTCTTTCTTAGGCTGTGCCTAGAGCTAATGTTAGGGTTAGGGTTACGCCTAGGGTTAGGGTTCAGAAAACCACAAAGGTCAGAACCCGAGAAACTATGACAACGCGAAAGGCATGCCAATGGGAGCGTGGTACTGCACCAGTATTGCAGCCTCATTGATTTCCTCATAAGAACCCGACTAAGGCCAATGCTCTTTCTTAGGCTGTGCCTAGGGCTAGGGTCAGGGTTAAGCCTAGGGTTAGGGTTCAGAAAACCACAAAGCCCAGAGCTCCAGGGAACGGACAATGAGAAAGGCATGCCAAGGGGAGCGCGGTACTGTCCCAACATTGCAGCCTCAGTGAATTCCTCACTGAAAACCAACTCAGCCCTGTGCTCTTTCTTAGGCTGCACTCTGGGTTAGGGTTAGAGTCCCGCCTAGGGTTAGGGTTCAGAAAACCACAAAGTCCAGAGCTCCAGAGTCACTGACAACGAGAAAGGCATTCCAAGGGGAGCACAGTACTGCCCTAGCATTGCATCTGCTGTGGCTTTCTCATTGCAACCCGACTAAGCCCAATGCTCTTTCTTAGGCTGCGCCTAGAGCTAGGGTTAGGGTTAAGTTAGGGTTAGAGTTACGCCTAGGGTTAGGGTTCAGAAAACTGCAAAGCTCAGAGCTACAGGGACACTGACAATGCGAAAGGCATGCCAAGGGGAGCGCCGTACTGCCCTAGCATTACATCCGCTGTGGCTTTCTCACTGGAAACCAACTAAGCCCAATGCTCTTTCTTAGGCTGCTCCTAGGGCTAGGGTTAGTGTTACGCCTAGGGTTAGGGTTTAGACGACCACAAAGCCCAGAGCCACAGAAACACTGACAATGCGAAAGGCATGCCAATGGGAGCGCGGTACTGCCCCAACATTGCAGCCTCAGTGATTTCCTGATTAGAACCCGACTCAGGCCAATGCTCTTTCTTAGGCTGCGCCTAGAGCTAGGGTTAGGGTTACGCCTAGGGTTAACGTTCAGAAAACCACAAAGCCCAGAGCTCCAGGGACACTGACAATGCGAAAGGCATGCCAAGGAGAGCACGATACTGCCCAAACGTTGCTCCCTGCTCTTCTTTCTGCTCTGCACTCACCTCAGCCCAAATATAGAGGAGTGTTTACTTGGTGCATACATCCATCATTTGACTGACTGGTCTCATAGTGAGACTGGCCTATTTGATAAGCCATTATTTTCATAAAGTTATTTGTTCTAAAAAAAGAAAACCACAAGAAAATACAGGAATTTTCCACATTCACATTTCAGTTTATGCCATGTAGAGCATCAAGGATTAGAATTTTATCAAATGCAGTAAGAGGATACTAAGTATATTTTAAAGAAGAAATTTACTGTTGTTCACCTCCTAAAGACATAGCGCAGGACAAGGATTTGGGCACCATATATGCTATGGAAGTAGCATCAGCACACAGTTGTTGCCTTTTATTGCACTTACTGTCTGCACTGTAAAATCAGTGCGGTCCAACATGAAAAAAGTGCTTCTTCTCTTGGTACAGCTCAACAGGACTTAGTACAGCTAAGTTTGCAGTTTGGGGGTTTATATAGGGATTACTACATCAGACAAGCAAGAAGCAGCAACTTGTTGAGGAAAATTAACAGTATTGCTGAGAATATTTCCTAGATCAGGACATTTTTTTACTGCTTAGAGAAGAAGTAAAAAAGACTGTATCTGCTTGAATCATTCCTATTTTAATTGACAGTTATCTAGCCTGGCAAGGAGGCTTTAGAATTTTGCCCCTCCCTCTGCTTCCCAGGGCTAACTTTAAATGATACATCCAGCACTCTGCAGCAGTGTTAGATTTTTTTGTATTTCTGTTCTTCTGGTACTGCTATACCATTCTGTTGGTATACAACCTGCTGGCATGGTATCACCATCCATCTACCTGAGACCAGGATCTTACCCCCATATCTATTCTGTCCCTGTATTTCCCAGCAGCTCCAAAGCTTGGCAAGCCCTGATGCCACCCCAACATGGATATCTCCATGACACAGCAACAACAGGTACTGCAGCATTAGAAATAAGTCATTGCGAGAGGTGATGATGAAGGTGGTAATTCTCAAGTGTAAAATGGCAAATTATTCAGAGTATTTCTAGCTAAATAATGCTACTAAAAAACTATAAATTTAAGCTAAATATACCTTTGTATTTGACCTGCCTCTCCACTACAGAAATTAAATTTGTACAAGCTGCCACAGTTCCAGCCTCTTTTTCACTTGCCTGATAGAAACAGGAGGTTGCTATTGGCACTGACAGCATTGTCATGCCAGAAGCCAATACAAGCAATGTTAAAAGCCTTCCCTCTTTGATCTCAGAGCAGTGCTCAGCATCAACTTCTCTTTGCCACCACAGGATCAGGTAGGAGCTTTGCCCTGTGGGCTGTACCAACATAAGCTTAGTTAGCAGCCAAAGGTCTCCCCCTTCCCGGGAATAAGACTTGTTCTGGTTTGGCTGCTGGAGGTATGTGAACATCTGCCTGCTCCTTGAAAGTTATTCCTGTAGTTTAAGCATGAAACTGCTACTGTGGGGGCAAGCAATGGCCATGTCAGGTGCAGGGAGTTCCTTCAGACAGCCACCAGTTCCCTTAGTCAGCAACTAAATAAAATAAGATAGAAGACAATTCCTATTTGAAACGGATGTAATGTGCATTACAAAGACTCGTTTCCATGGCATTAAGGCTGACACCCTAATGATATGATTCCTTCATATCACTTCTGTCCATTCACTTTGTCTGACCTGACATTAAATTAGAAGCCCCATAGTTGTTAAAGGAGGCTACACTCTGGAGAGCTGTGCCACGCACAGGTGCACCAAACAAAGGCAGCACAGTGGTAAGATACAGGTATGCTCACCGTCACTCCTCCACGCGTTGTCACAAAAGGAGTGGTCTCTGGCAGAGACAGAGAGATGTCCCCACACTACTGAGGACTAACTGCTCACTGCCATTGCTTCCATTAAGCATTTGGGCCCACTCATTCCAAACTTTGTTTTGAAAGATAGCCTTTTTTTTTTTTCAGTAAGGACACCTTTATCACATCTATCTTACCTTACCCCTGGATAGAACCACAGTGAAAGTGTTTATGCTCAAAGGTTACATTTCTATATATGTATGTTAATAAAGAAATAAGAGCGGCCCAAACAGCCAAGGAATGCTAACACTGTCAACAGGACAAGAAAGTTACGGCGTTTTTCCACTTCAGGGTAGCTTCTATTTAGGTACTTAACCATGGAGTTAATAGACTACCCAACTGTACACAGCTTGTGCATACTTTTTCCCCCAAGGTTTCACTCCACTGAAAGTCTACTCAAGCTGCCCGTCACTTTTTTTCCCTATGAGAACTTATCTCTTCTCCTCTTAATAAGTATTTTTCAAATAAAATTTGATTTTGAATTCTTTACTTTGCATATTCATCGAGTCTGTGTTTCTTTCCCTTTTTACTACAGCGCAGTGACTGATCAAAACCTCATCCTCCTAGCTTGCTTTTGTGACCAGCATCATCATTACCCCAGAAGCATATCCTGTTGCCACAAAGTGCCACATTAAATGCACAGAGGGGCTTTTTTCCCAGGAGCTATATACCAGCCTCTAATCAGAACTTTATTTTGGAAGCAATTACCCGACGTTCTAATAAACTGCTGTCCTGCTGGTACCCAAGCACATGCCGTAGAGTGATCCCTGCATTAAAGAGAAAAGAAAAAAAGAGAAATCCATCAGTCTGTGAAACATTACTTGAACAAACAAGTATCCTTTGCCTCTTCAGCTATTGACCTATTTAGGACAGAAGTATGTATTTCAAGTTTTCCATACAACTGCTCAACAGAAATGACCTGATATCCTGGTGGGGCCTGATCTGTACTCAAACAAATGTAAGCTCAGACCAGAAGCTCTTCTAGTTTGTAGAAGCTTCTAAACTTAATCATAACCTGTTGATAATAAGCTAGAATTGCCTTATCCCTAAAAGGTGAGAAAACAGAAAACAAAGCTAATGAAATGTAGCCTACTCACCTCCTCACTATGGCATTTAACTGCAGCCATGGGTTATAAAGATTAAATTCCTGAGGTGGAGTGAAAAAAAGCATTAAGTATAAAACCTCTGAGCAACAGGATTCAAATGGGTCAGAAGGATTGTTCAAATGTTGAAGTTCAACAAAATTCTACCACCTTAAAAAAAAGTGTGTCAGAATATGTTTATGACATGGAGACAAAAGGTGACATACCTTGTCATAGAATAGTTTAGATTGAAAGATCAAGTCCAACCATTAACCTAGCATGGCCATGTTCACCACTAACCCACGTCCCTAAACACCAAGTCCTCATTGTTTTTGAACACTTACAGGGACAGTGACTCAACTACTTTTCTGGACAGGCTGTTCCAGTGAAGAATTTTTCCCTAATATCCAAACTAAACCTCCCCTGGCACAACCTGAGGCCATTTCCTCTTGTCATGTCACTTGTTACCTGGGAGACTGACACACACCTGACTACCCCCTCCTTTCAGGCAGTTGTAGACAACGATAAGAGCTCAGGGCTCCCCCCCTAAGCCTCCTTTTCTCCAGGCTAACACCCCCAGCTCCCTCAGCTGTTCCTCATCAGACTTGTGCTCCAGACCCTTCCCCTCTTCTGCTGACCTTCTCTGGACACGCTCCAGCCCCTCAATGTCCTTGTAGTGAGGGGCCCAGAACTGAACACACGACTGGAGGAGTGGCCTCACCAGTGCCAGCTACCAGGGGGATGATCGCTGCCCTGGTCTTGCTGGCCACACCATTGCTGACAGAAGTGCACCTGTCCAAGCCAGTTTATCCAGGAGAATATCTGTGGAAGAATGTGTCAAAGGCTTTACAACAGTCCAGGTAGAAAACACCCACAACCTTTCCCTCATCCACTGAGCTTGTCACCTTGTCGCAGAAGGAGATCAGGTTGCTCAAGCAGGACCTGCCCTTCACAACCCCCCCTGCTGTCTGGGCTTGATCCCTTGGTTCTCCTGCATGTGCCACATGATGGCACTTAAGGTGATCTGTTCCATGACCTTCCCCAACACTGAGGTCGGGCTGACAGGCCTGTAGTTCCTTGGGTCTTCCTTTTGACCCTTCTTGCAGACAGGTGTCACATTTGCTGACCTCCAGTCAACCAGGACCTCTCTGGTTAGCCAGGACTGCTGGTAAATGATTGAAAGTAGCTTGGTCAGTTCTTCCACCAGCTCATTCAGCATCCTTGGGTGGATCCCATCCAGCCCCACAGACTTGGGGCGAGTTGGCATGGCAGGTCACTGACCATTTCCCTGTATTTCCTGCATGTCAGCTACTCCTGCAAGGGCCCTGTGATGGCAGTATGTAACTGGCAGCCTCCTGCCACCTGGTGAACATTCAACACTGAGCTCAGAAGAGATGCTCCTGAACTGAATTAAAACGAGTTGTCCGATTCACAGCAGAAAGCCTTGTGCCTTATATCCCCCTCACCTCTCCCCACACTTTATCCCCATCACACCTCCATTCTCCTTTTAAGGAACCCACCAGCCTGGTTGAGTGGAGATGGCACATCACAGCTGTGCTGGAGCTCCATGGACACTTGCAGTGGGTACATAGTCTTCCAGAGCTGCTGCAGGCATCAACTCCATGTCACACCCCTCCCCAAACCCAGGTGCCCATTTCCATGAGAATCCATACCAGTCAATGACTGTGATACTTTAACTGTCCATCGGTGTCTGGAGACAGCAGCCACAGTGCTGAAAGGTACTTCATGAGAGGGATGAGAGGAACAGCCTGACAGCACAAGCCCAGCAGTTAGTCCCAAAACTACGTAATTTGTTGCTGGAAATTTTTGCACATAGACGGTTCTTTGCTCTTAGAAACTTGCAAAAGAATTTTAGGGGAACAAACTTTTTACAGAGCATAAGGCATTTATGCTCTATGGTACTGACAGATACTCTTAATTTTTCATCAAGAATCTACAAGGTGTTTCTTCTGCTGAGACATTCCAGGTATAACCAGTAACATAACTGAGCTGACATTATTTCTGGATTATTTCTACTGTTCTCATGAGTAGCAGAGTGGAAATAACTAAAAAATTACCACTGACATTAAAGAGGGAGGAAAAGGCCACTAAAGCTGTATTCCCGAACCTTAATTTTAAAAAATAATGCTATATATACAATCAAGATCCAAAATGCAGTTATGTTAGGAATATGTAGATGGAGGGAGTGTAGCTGAATTTGGATTTTTTGTGGTGAGGAAGATGCATAAACTCTGTCCCACTCCACCTTATTTCAATCTCCTCCCTCACAATTCACAAGAAAGAAGCAGGTGTATCTACCAAACTGATCTGACAGGAACAAAGACAAATGCGAGCGCAAAGAAGTTCTGGATCAGAAAGAGGTTCTTGAACCAACCAATCTAAGGCATACCTCTTTCCCTTCTCCTGCTGTCTTCATCGTAGGGAAAATGCTGAAGGAAAAACAAGTTAATTCTACTAAAAGAATGAGGCCACATATCTAAGTTTATCCCACAGCTGTACAACAAGGTACAAACTAATAGCAAACCTTGTCTTACATGTACCTTGAACCCTCTTCCAGTACAGACTTGTCTTTCTTCACAGAACAAATAATCCAGACTTGATTTAATTTCATGGTGTTTAAATATAGGTCAGCTTCTTAACCTGCTTTGTAGAAAACCAAGCCACACCTTGAATGCATTTATATTTTACACTCTAATCATATTAACATGTCCTTAAATTGGAGGAGGGGGAATAATTTGAAACAGTGTCTACAGTGTTGACCCCTGAAAACTATGGCTAAATTCAACCATCCATAGTAATATTCTGGGAATATAATTATTTAAAATCCCATTTTGACTTTAGTTTGTACTACAATATGTGATTATTCTATTATATAATCACTTTTTCACTTAGGCTAAATAAAGGACATAACTGTTTTTTAATGTGAAAAGAAACAGAGCACAGGTTACCCAGGAGGCTCAGACTGTTTCCCCGTTTACAAAGCCATTCCTAGTGCTGTGTAACATTACACCACAATCCAGGTTTATATCATGCACTGTGAAGAAATTCTAGACAACCCCACAATACAATACCTCCCTTTACCCCCTCTCCCGCTGCACTTTCAATCCAGGATCAAGGCCCTAATTTCAGCAAGAACAATTCTGTACTATATGAACTCTAGGAAAAACAGTTCTACATATTAGCCAATGAGGTTTTTGTTTCTCCTATAAAGCAGGAGAACGTCAGGAAATGATCTCTCAGGCAAATATGTATTACAAGGATCACAGCATTATTGTTTTATTGTTTGCACAATGGTAAGTTGCACATATGGACAAACAGTACACATTTAGAATTAGTTTCACAAATTAATACATTATAAGAATCCAGTGGTTTAACATATTAACTATTAAAAAAAGCAGTAACAAAGGAATACAAACATTACAGTTTTGACTGCAGCCCAATAAAAGTTTAAAAACAGATTGAAATCAAAATAAACCGTAAGCTTTATTTTTCTGTGACATTAAAAAACACATATCCCTTCCTCAGAGACTGCTCACAAAGATGCAATAACATACAAGTACAAAAGTGAAGAATTCTGTGCTCAGTTTCCCTTAATTTTATCAGATTAAGTGGCATACCAAACATTTGTCAAAGAGCAATCACTGCTGTATGCAGACACTTCCAAAACATACAAAATGGTAGTAACACTTTAACAATAGAAAGCAAAAGACAAAACCTATACATAAAATCAACTTGGCTCCAAAGTTTCATGCTCACACATCAACCTGGTATCATTATTTGCAAAGAATTGATCTATTATTTCCTTCTTAAGATATTTTCCCAGATATTCTTTGTGCACACCCAATTGGAGACGCAGAACAACAAGCTATGATGTTGCGGTATGTAAGATTCATAAACTACTGCTGCAATAGCTCTAACCCTCAAATTACATCGTTTTCCTCCTCTGTTCTTGAGCAGCAAGCTACTGTACTACACCTTGTTTGAAAGCAGATGCCCAACTGCTTTTAAGGCGGTGCTGATGAGAAGCTCATGAATCAACTTGGGTTTGCAACACCTAATTTGGGTTTTCACTAGGACAGCACATCCTATCTCCCTCAACTGCAGGGGAAAGCTTATCCAGCCTGACAACTCCTGCGTGCAACACAGACCTTGTGGCATCCTGAGCTTTCAGCTGAAATCCTGCAGAGCCCTACTCTTCAGCTCAGGAGAAAAAAAAACAAAATCAAACAGTTTGGGAACATCAGACATGAAATCTCTGTGTTGAAATCTCAGATTCTTCTTCAGAGTTGGCTGCTAAATGGGTCAAGAAAAAGGTTAAAAACCAAACCAAAACAGCTGCTAACCACTATCTACCAAACTCTAAGAAATAGTAAACATTGTATTTCAGCTGGTTTTAAACAATAAAACACAGAAGCAATGATGACATAGTCTGGGACCCACTATTTGAAATTCCTAGGAACATCAAGATATGGGACCACAGGGCAACATGGAGAAACAGAACACACAAAGAAAAGGAGATCTGTCTATGGGGTAAGGTATGCACATCTGTGTTTTATACATATATATATATACACATACATACACACAGACGTGTGCACTGTACTGTATATATTTACATCCATATACACAAAAACACCCTGAAGTAGATTTAAAGGCCATATCCAGGAACAGAAGATATGAACTCTAGTATTTGTACTAGAATATATTTTATCTGTACAAAAAAAACAAATATGCATATATTCATATGGTATAAAGCTTATTAACAAAAAATATTCTGCTACTAACATTAGGTTAAATAGATGATTTTACAAGAATCTTTAATAATAATGCAGTATAGAACATTTCTAAAACTAGGGCCCAAAATAAGAATACATAAACGAGTTTCTATTCACAAGAAAATAGCTGTTCATTATGATTTCACTAGGGAAAAGTAGCAAAATTTTTATAAATCTCCTGGGATGCAATTTAATTAACATATCAATCTAGAAAAATAGACTTTTCAGATGAACAAAGTTGATGCACTTCCCCTTCCCTAAAAGGGGGGCCTATCTTTTCCCTCGCTTGTTTCCAGCTGGAGGTTTCTTCAGCTGAAGAAGTTGCCCTCCTGTCCCAAAGCCTGCAGATGCAGGATTAGACACCCCGAATGTCAGGCCAGCTGATGCTGTGATGCCAGGATTGCTGAAGTTAAACCCAGATGTAGTCGAGCTCCCAAAGCCTTATGGGGGAGGGAAAAATATTTTAAAATGTAAGTTATATCAGGATTGTAAACTTTTTCTCCTTGAAGTTTTGAACAACAGCCACTTTATTACCAGCAGTTGGAACACCTTCTACCAAGATGGATCAACAATGGTAAATCACTCTGCTAGAGTACTTGGACTTGCCATGACAACTTGGATATTGCAGCACTAACACAGACTACCTCAGTGAGTGCAGTTACACCCTAAATCACAAGTCTGTTATACCATTATCCATACAAGAGTAGCACACTGAAGTCTCACTGAAATTGTACAACAGAAGAACCATAATTCCTCAAGTTCTTAGCATAAACATGCAATGCACTCCCTAAGGTGGGAGGGAAGGCAGAAGATACAGGTGGACCATGGACCACTCACAGCAGAGAAATGGCAAAGCTGGAGTTGGAGTGCTCAGCCTTCTTCCTACTGACTTGGCTACCTCTGCCAGCCTTTGTAACATACATGGCACAGACCACACCTTAAATGTGAGGCAGAAAAGGTTCAAAATCCTTGCCAAATTGCTTATATTTAAAAACACCCGTTTATGACAGACCAAAAAACAGCACTAGAAACAAAGCTTTGGAAAAACTGAACGACTAGCTGAGCAAATTGTGGTATTTTAACTCCTCCACCCCCTTCTATCAAAGTAAACAAACTGAACATGTGGTTCAGCTATGAAACAACATCAGTTTAAGAAAGTCTTCGTACAGTTTCCAGCAACACTAACTTATTTGACTTTCTTTTATAAATTTATATCAGTTATGCACAACCAACTTGGATAATAATTGCAACTATTAGAGAATGCTAGAAATTTCTCAAAGATTACTTAAAAAGAAGGAGAACTTTGTAACTTCACTTCTTGTTGTCTCAAGAGACCACAAAATAGTAAGTATGACATGTTCAAATTTTAATAAAGAGCTTCATACAAGTTGTACCTGAAAACCTGCAAACAATTAAGATAACAAGAAAAATAGGACAGGTTCACAATCAAGAAAGTATATTCTCAATATGCATTACTTTATATTGCTTCATTAACTGTCTCTAGGAGACAGGTAAAGCAATTCTTTGGTCACATCAGTATCTTCAACTCAATGCTTAAAATATTTTTGGCAGACAGAAATAAAAGCCCAAGTGGTTGTCTCATCAGAATCCTAAAGTAGCCCTCACAAGCCTAATGTCTTCTATTCTCTAATTTGTTACTGACACTCTGCATTAAGAACTACCTCAAAACATAACATGAAACTCTTCTTCCTGCAATGTCTGGACTTGGGTTACACACATCATATTGTCAAAAAAATTCATTATTAACATTCCGGTAACTCTCAGTCCTCTGGTATGCAGTGGTCTGCATGGGACTCGTTGTCAGTGTAATGGCTGTGCACATCTAGAGTGTGACTGATGATAGTGACTGATAGTGTTCATTTGGGTCTTGTCGAAATTTTGTGGGTTAATTTGTCTCTCATCCTAGGATGTAAGGGGTGAAAACACATGCAGGTGTTCTTCCATTTCCCTGATAACTCTGAATCCCAGCCAAGATGTATCAGGGAGTCTCATGAATGAAAAAAGTTATCTTTTTACTTCAGGTATGTGAGGTAACAGGCAAGCATTGCTTCCCATAGAAAACATCATGAATGCCATTCATAATAAAGCTGCGTGCGACGTATCATGTCAGGAGTGCAGCAGGCAAGAGCACAGTGCCCATAAATTACCTCCACCTTGCTGCTTCCAGAGGCAGGGATTATTTTCAAGCATGCAGAGAAGGCAGTCTATGCTTTATTTGAGTAATATTACAGTAAGAGATGCATAAACTATGTGATAGAAGACTGAGAATTGTTAATTTAGATACAGCTTGGAAAATAATAGCTGTTAGAAGTGACATTAAGGGCAGCCATAAAAGTATAGAAAAGCAGATGTGAAATTCATCTAAATTATTTTCTCCTGTCATGGCAGCATAACAAGGCCAAGGTACCAAGTTTTGTTAGAAGTAAACCAAACCCTAAAGCTGAACACTCAAACGAAAAATTTTCAAGATAAAAAACTTGAACAGGGTACACATTGAGTCTTATTCCTGTTGAAAGAAAAATAATCAGTCACAGAATAGCTCAGTTTAGAGGGAAGACTCACAAAGTCTCAAACCATAGGTACAATGTGATCAACAATGTCCTTGCTGATATCAGAATTATTTATGTGCAAACAGTGATTTTCAGGAAGTAAATGACAACCTGCCCTTCGAGGACACAGCCTTCACATCTCCCTGAAGGGTGTTATGATCACACTATTCACTGGGCTTGTGCATCTCTGCTTCTGTCAGTAAGCCAAAGATGAGTACACAACTCCCCATGACAGTATATTTTTGGTAGTTTTAATACTACAGGAAGAAACAGCAGTTGATCACGTGGCAACCTCTTCCTGCTTTCATCTGACGTACCACAATGGGTGCTCTAGGTCAAAAAGTATTTCAAGAACAGCTCTGACTGATTTCTTAGCCTCTCTATCTAAAAGTTGCTCATGGATTATATTAAGGTCTGTTTTTCAGCAGCATGAGTGCATCCAGTCATGATCCCACTTGATTATCTCTTATCTTATTTACTGAGGCTGAAATTCTTCAATAAAAATGAGTCTCCAACAAGAATTTTCAACTCAGATCTTTAAAGTATATTTAGCATGCTTTCACAAAAATTGCATTTATACACTCCCCCTCCTCTTAATGTTTTATTAAATTGTTAGGGAAATTCAATGGTGATTTTTCCCTTTTCCTGTTACTTTAAGAGTCTTAATGCCCTTTACAACAGCCCACTCACATCAGCCTTTCTGGTTGCCATTAAATGAATAAGAGTAGGAATTAAATGGGACTTTTTTTGGAGTCAGCTTTCCACAATGTCTCTGTGTTTCAGAGGGAAGCCTGACACACTTCCATCTCACATCTGTGTGCACTAAAGGAACTGCCAGAAGACTGAAGCTGCTCTGCTTTTCATCTACTGATGAATGCAATGACCATTCCTGGACCAACCCAAATTTACTATTACAAGATGCTCAAGGACTATCAGAGGACTCAATTTTCTCCTCAAACACACAACTTGAAACTGAGAAGACCAGTAATACCACTAGAAACATTTTCACATCTTTTAAAGCAATTAAATCTAACTCATAAAAATTAAACACTTGACAGAACCAATTTGGGGATCTTTAATTTTAATTCTAAGATAAGATCAAACCAATGGAAAACCTGTGGAGGAAACCTGGGGCAGCCTAAGCAGCCTGGAACAGTGTGTGTTGGAACACACACTTAACTAGTGTTCCCATACACATTAGTCTAGGAAAATACTTAAGTGCTCATATCTAAACCCAAGCAGCAACAGTGAATTCCAGAGCCCAGATTCAGAAATAAGATGCAACTATTACACAGTAATAAACCAGTATATGCTTTCAGAATCCTATAAATGATATCTAAGAAAGAGGACACAATAGATTAAAAAAAGTATATATAACCTGGCTAGCCCCAGATATCATTCAAACCCATTTATACACCCTCAACAAAATTAAAGATCGTATGCAATCCGGACTCTAGGTGACAATTTTTTGGATATAAAACGTAAAAGTTAGTGTGCTTCTAATTCTACCAAATTTTTAATAGTGGTTTGTATTCCATAATCCCAGTCTAGATAAGGATTTCATGACCACTTGATTTTCTAAGCACAAAATGACAGAAATTACATTTCAACTGTTTTTATTCCTGGTAACCACTTTCTGTAGCTGAGACTCTTGAGATAATTGAAAATCTTTGTTTTATTTGGTGCAACCTTCTCACTTGCAAAAGAGAGACTGACAGCACTGGCTCCATGACAAAGCCTGGTTTGAGGGAAATAGTACCTACATTGCCTCTGCACATCACCACCACAGCTAAGACAGACTTGCTATTTACTTTGGCTTGATACCCGTAGTGACGGAGAACTGAGCCATACAAGTAGTTTTCTAATTCTATTTAATATATTGAAACTAAATTTTTAACTTTGTAGTTCAGCAGCTTGAAACGCTGCAATGTTATTTATAAACTAATTTAATATAGGCTTAGGAACAATAAGCTGCAAGATAAAACCTTAAGCAGTGTTAAGTTTTCCAGTTGTTTCTTATATTAGGAACTACGTAAAAAGGTTGATGCTTGGACACCAGATACTGTAAAGAGCTCCATCAAGAACTTACTAGGCTGTTAACATTCATGAATGTTACACAGCCAGCTTAGTGAGCTATTTCCAACCTTATAATACAAAGCTTAAAGTACTTTACAGGCCTAACAACTCATCACTAACCAAGGAGAATCCAGAACAAAAATCATAGTGCTTCCTAGTAAATACCAGCAAAATTCTGTTTTCTTTTAATAGCAGTTGAACAAATATTTTTCTTGAGACATGATCCTCCTTCAATGTGCCACTGAAAAAAGATTGTAAAACAGACTATAGAAGCTTTGATCGGTATAGCTTAGCAAACTATTATTCCTATTTAAAAGGTAAATAGAGATGCCATGAATTCAAAAGAAACAAACCAACCTGCACTTAGACTTCCTGATGGTTTACTTGTAGTTCCAAACCCAAATGATGATGCTCCTGTGGCACTACTTCCAAAGGCAGAGCTACTTCCAAATCCTAGTAGAATAATAGTAAAGACATACAACAAAAAAAATTACAGACACAGCAATTAAAGACACATAGGTTTTAGCTGAGTATTCTAAACCCAAACATAATTCTAAGCATTATTTGGTAAACAAATATTCCTAAGATTATTGCCTGAAGAGTATTTTATTCTCGACATAGCATAGTGTTAAGAAAACAGTGCAAACTGGAAAGCATTGAGAAAAATACTACCTTCAAAATCCAAAACTGAGTAAAGGAGAAGTTATAAAAACAGGCATTGTAAACTATCAGGGTTTAAGAAACTTCAACTGAATTGCTGTTAAATTGGCAGGAAATGGTAACAAAATGAGCTAAAACTAAGAAATTTCAGATAAGTGATTTTTATTACAGAAAGACACAGTCTTCATCTATAACTCTAGAAAAAAAAATATGCTTAAAACAGAGTAAGCATTTTCTTCAGTTTACACTTAGCTTATTTTAGAGCCGTTCCCCTTCCAGTTTATTCGGGATCAGCTTTATCTAGGAAACTACAGAATAGGTTAAATAGAGAATAGAAACAAATTTCACAATATTTAATGTGAAAAATCATCATAAAAGGGCAGCCATAGACATACAGCTGTGATAAAATTTAATGCTGTTGATTTTGTAATTGACATTCATAATTTTGTAATATAAATTTGTTAATGTTTCAAATTGTGCTATTAATATGAGGTCACTTAGAAGGAAAAGAAAGTTGATATTTGCAGCTTGAAATAGAGGCCAGACAATAGGAACTGTAAAAAAACTGTATATTCTGATTTCACCTATCTTGGATTTTCAAAGAGAACAGTATTTGTATTTGAGGAAATCATGCTCCCATCTTAAGTTTCAAGTGTCAGGAAAAATCCTTTTATTTACTGCAAACTGAGCCGTTAGCACTCCTTTACAGAAATATGTTTGAGATTTTAAAACCAGTAAGGACTGAACACATTATCTGAAGCAGTGTTCTCTAGTTTCCTGAAAATTTTAAATCAAAGGGGTATTAAGGGTAGATAATGGCAAGTATCATTTCAGTGTAAGACAGTTTGTTTAAATGATACAATCTTTTGCCCTATCCAGGCTGAAATTCATAACCAATGATCAGGCAAGGTTTCTGTAAATATTTAGCAAAGCATAGGATCTATGCTAATAATATATGCACTTAAATGCAAAAGCCTCTGTTTATCACTGACAAAGTACACAGACCATTAATCAAAGAAAGAGCAAATTTCCCCAATTAAAATGGTACTTCCAGAGCATACACTAGAATTTACCCTGTTCAAAAACCCAAATCCCTAAGATTAAAAAAACCCAAACAAACTTAAGTAATCAATCTGCTAATTTGTTTCCAAGAACACACCTACAGGCTATTTTGCAGGTATGTATTTATTCTTCTACACTTGCTTCCATCTGATACTCTTATGAATTTTTTAAAAGACATTTTGCAAATTAATAATGCAAGCAAATACCTTCCTAAGTAGACAGCTAGGAAAAAAAAAGAGAATATAGGTAAGAGAAGTCAGGTTTTTCGGCCAAAACTAGAAGCAGTTTACTTAGCATTTATTTACTTGGTAAGACTGGTGAACAATCTTTAGTCTACAACCTTTTCAGCAGAAATTGAAGAATTTTATGGGTTTTTTTTAAGGCATTTAAAACACGGCGAGGAAAAAGTGGTAATTCCAAAGTAATTTCCTTTTAGCCCATTATTTTCACTTTTTTTCTTTTTTAGATATACAGATTTTCTTTCACCTGAAAAAGCTTAAAATCTGATGAGAAGGGACATTGGTAGATTTAAAGGTAATTTCAAGATGATTATTTAAGGTAAAACTCATGTAATGTTCAAGTTACATCACCTTCCCAATACTGAGGGACATTTAATTATTTTAAATGCATTACAACACTGACTCATATGTTCAGCTCATAGGTAAAATGTAGGAATGTGGACTGAGGCTGCAGAGAAGGGAGGATGTAACAAGAAAAACCACATTATGTTTGTGCTCAGCAGAGGTAACAATTTTCTTTGCAGATCTTCTAAAAGCTTCAGAAGACATTAGTGTCTGCAGGAACGCCAACCTATACAGACAGGAAATTTATATGTCGATTAGATTCTACTAACCACTTAAATGCTATCTGTAGTTCTAGTACTGAGAACACACTACACTTAAAAGAAAAGGTCTTTCACAGTCATGTGTCCTCCTGGAACATATTCCCCACCAGCACTATTAACATTTTCGTAAGTATTTTTCCCTCACTTTCACATGTTGTTTTTTCAGCCTGGGGAGAGATTTTTTTTTCCACCTCAGCACTGAGGCACAGAGTGACTGCTAAAGCAAACAGATTTCAGCAAACAGGATTCCAGAATAGCAGTAACTTTATAACAGTTATTCTTAATACAAGCAGAAATGGGTCCCTATAGTTAAAAGGTGAAAAACTTCTGTGGATTACCTACGGCATGATCTAATGTCTCAGGTGCCCAACTTTCATACACGTAAAATTCAGTCAAGTTTAGTTCCGAATGGAAGTACCTGATGTCTTTCCCTAGCTTTTAGAGCACAACTTCTATGTGATTACCTCATCCTGTTCATCTTGGGGTTTCACTACAATGGCTTAGTCCTAGCAATTCCTTCTGCAAGGCAGGAAGAAGCCTGGAAAGCACAGACCTGCCAAATTGTAAGGTTTTCCCTGAAACAGATCATCCTCTTAGTGGAGTTAAAGGTTTGCAAGAGATTCAGCTGTGCGGTATAATAATTCAATGAAAGATTAGAAAAGTTAAAGTGTACCTCCAAGGCTTGAAGAACCTAAGCCACTTGATTGCAAGCCAGTGCCAATACCTGAACCGAATGGCGTTCCAAAACTAACTCCCAGAGATGGCTGTGGCCCTGGTACAAAAAAAATGAGAACAAACTTGCCTTACTCTTTTCATAGTAAAGAGGTCCTTTATTTACTTATTCAAGTATCTGATAATGTGAACATCATTGCTTTCAACAAATCCCATTAAGACCCCAGATTTTACCTCAAAATTTCTCACTTAACTGTCTGCCTCTACATTGGCAAAAATCTATGAAAATATTGATTGTAGTAAGGTGAAACTAACCAAAATTAATAACATAAAACCGTAATTTAGTATTTTTAAAAGTTAACCAGTCTCACCTTAAACTTTAAAACGTTAATCAAAACCTTGAGAGAACTCATAGGTAACAACATTTTGCCACCTGTATATTAATGGAATCAGAATAAGGGAACACTTTCAAATTAAAAACGTAAGAACTGACACTAATGTACCTAAAACTGTATTACCTAAAGTTAATTTAATAAATGATTCTTCAAAACTACTCAAGTATTCCATCCAAATTTAAACAGAACATTAAGATAAAAAACAAGACAATGACTTTATTTTATTAAATTTATTGTTCATTTTTAAGCAAGTCAATTACACAGTAACATGACAATTCATTTTTTTCCACACAAGTGATAACTGAGTTCTGTTAAGCTCTGCTACATAACACCATTCAATAAGGTAAACTAGTCAAACCACCTGTTTAAATAACCATTTACAGAAGGCACAGTTCCGTGTACCTTAATGAATTAGATACATTCAAAATTTCAGAGTTTGTTCCATAATTTAAAAAAGCTGACAGTACTCCCCCTGCATATTCACATTAAGATGCAGGACTGCCAAAAAACAATTTCAGTCTGCCAAGATGAAATTTACAGTCTCAGTTCCTTTTTTTTTTACCTTAACCATGGGGAATAAAGAATCAACTTGCTAGCCCATTACTAACACATTTTAAAATAATTAATTCTGATAAATAATTAATATATTTTGACAGTTTTCACAGTACCATACTCTATTCCTGTCTTTTTCCAACAGTTTTCAGTGCACTATTATAGCAGTGTAACCATTAAAGATAAAATACAGTGCCAAACTCTTAATCCACAGACATCTACACCTCTGCTCAAGATGGCCTTCTCCATCTTTGAACATACTTGACATCCTATATCTGTGAAAGTGATGATTTATTTAAATATTACTATAAAGCTCAGATGATTTTGGCCTTTTTCCTAAACCATTATCACATCTGGGCTATTTTCATTCAAAATTTCCCATTATTAATATTTATATAGAGTTTTAAAATGTGAGTATTTGAAGCTCTTAAAATCATTCCAGTATTTGAAGATTTAAATGGAAAATCATTTTGAATCAAGTGAAAGGCACTGTATATTGAAAATTAACATCTTTCACTAGGAACACAAAATTCTTGTGATCCAAGCTGAATGACATCTGTATACTCCAAGTAGTGTTAAAACTAAATTTTAAGGGCAACTAAAGTTGTTAGCCTTCAGTCTCTGCTTAGCAGGGAATAATTGGGAAACCCAAGCTATTTCTTCCACTTAAAAAAAAGTATATCAGATGTCACAATTACAAATTTCAACAAATTTCAAACTAAAGTTGTTTACATCCAGTTTAAATACTGATACATCTACCTAGCAGCTCTTTAAAAATAAGAAAAAAGATTGACAATAAAAAACCAAAACCCCCTACACAAGTCAATAAGCTAATAAACTAAAAGAACCCAAAACCACATATCCAGTTCCTTCTCAAGTACACAGGTTTCTATCTCAGTAGGAGGCACTGTTAGTGGAAGACCTTATAAACAAAACACTACAGTCCTCCAGGCCAAGCTTTTTACCAAATGCAATATGCTTTTTTTAGCGCCAGTATAAAACATGATACTAAAACACCTCAGATAATATAAAACAGGATCTTATGCCTTAGACTATCAAACTTTTTATTGAGCAACAGCATATGATATTTTTTGATTTTGTACCATAATGTTCTGAAGGTATCATCACTGCTTATAGTTCCTGTAAGTAAACATCTTCAATAGCAAAAAACTAGTAAGACTCTGATGCCTAGAGTATCAGCAAGAAAAAAATGGCACTTCTGGCTATTACAGGTATGAGACAAATTCTTTATAACAACTACTTTAACATTTTAAAACTTGATGTATTTGCCCTGTAGAGCACTTCAGTTTAATGAACAGGACCCATTACAGAGAGCCCAGACAGGTCAGACAGATTTCCTATTGATGTTCTACAATTTTTTAAATCACAGCTGCTCCAAACAGTGAGCAAATTTAGCGTCACAATTTAGATCTGATTCTGACAAAGTAATACACTGGTTAATTTTAACCAAGGTCAATATCAAACCACACAATAAAAATTTTAAGTGCTATAAAGATTTCAGTATCCTTTCCCTTTACAACTTCAATCTCATACTGAATCAAGTCATAATGCTTTGACTAACTTTGTACTTCACCAGTTAAGGAGAGAGTGAGTTGTTGGGGGGTTCTTTATAGAGGAGAAAAGGTGAGCTCAAAGAAAAGCATTTTTTTAGGAATTTAGCCTTACCCAAAAAAGATCAGTTGCAGCCTCGTGCATTTACAGGTCTCACTGCACTAGGCTTTCATTTCCTTTGAAATATTTTACTGTAATCCCATTAATCATAATAGATTAGTCACCACCACTTTAACTTCCATGCTGCTCAAGATTGCTCAGGGAGGGTGCAGGTGAGGCAGTGTTTAAAACTCTAGCTGCTACTACAGAAAGGCATGACCAGCCTCGCTGCTACCAATAAAGCTGTGCTCAGAATCAAAGTGCCAAACTAGGGAGAAAGGGTGTGTACAGACAAAACTTAAGCATAATTTCAGTAATTCTAGCTTCAAAAAACCGCACAAAAATTGTGCTTTAACGTGCACACCACAGTCCTGATTATCCATCCCAGGTGAGCAGTGGAGTGCATTTTTGCTCCCTTTCCTCCATACGGCCACGAGTCACTGGCTTTATTTCAATAGAAGCCAGAAATGTCTTGGCATACAGAGAGAACACAGGGTGCACATCTACACCCAGGAACTGGGGAAACATTCCCTGATCCCACATCTTAGATGTAGCTACTAAACTTTTGGCTTCTAAAAATAAATGTAAAATAAATTATCTTTTTCAGAGAAAGAACAGTAACTAAGTTAATCTTATGAAATACTTAACCTTGTAAACATTGAACACTTTTAAAAAGAGACTAAGCATCCTGATCCAATACTAGAATATTATATATTACATTTTTCATCAAAAACTTTAAAGGCCAGATTAATTCTCTTGTTTTATTCTCATCTTCAAAAACAGCAACAGCAGATCAGGTAGTACACAGACATTTCCTTACCCCTCCCTTTACATGTACCTCTTTTCATATCCTTTTTTTCTCAGAACCTTTTACCAACCCTCATCTATCCCACCTTTCAGGATCTAGATCTTGCAAAGAAATATGTGCACTTTCAGCTTCTAGCAGATAGTATTTCCAATTCATAACAACATAATACAAATCTAGAACATGCAGCATTTGCAGTTCTACTACAGCAAATGGTCATCAGAAAACTCAAACAACAAAATGAAGAGGAGGCAGTCCTTAAAGATTCCTGCAAAACTGAAAAAACATACTCTTCTCCTTTTCCAAAACAAGTGGCAGCCTTAATCTGAAACTAGGAAAAAGTCAAGCACTGAAACCAGTAATTTAGGAAAGCTATGAAATGTTCCCATCTAACAAGCCTTTAAGACTTCAAGATATCTTTGAAATAGTTTAGGCCTGACTAACTGTAGTTTTGATCTAGAGGGAACTCAAAGTACCTTTTTTTGTTCATCTAACCCTGAAGAGTTTCAGGTATTCTTGAAGTGCCACTCAGAACATCTATCTATTTCTACTTCTTCAGCTCCTCAAGTGAGTTGCACAGAGGGCAAAAGTATTACAACTGAATAAGCAGTAAAAAGATTGATGCCTACTTCTGTTGGCATGTTTGATATAAGTTAATGGCTTTGTTCTATCTGCATCACTCTTGGAGCTGACACATTTTTGGGGTTTGAAATACTCTGTCAAAACAACCATGAAAAAAGAGACAAACCCCAAACCAACCTTCACAAATTCCCATTTGTTCCTTTCACTATGTTATAGTATAGAGTCACATTACCTCAGTCGTGTTGGTACAGGCTAATTCTGCCTTTTGTTTTGGGCTTTTTTCCCCCCTCCTCTCTTCATTCCTATTACTAAGAGAGTATTCACAAAGTCATGCCATAAGTGGTGTAAGTTTATTGAAGTTATTAGCAGTTCCCTTGAATCTGGACTAGGAAGTTCAGGAACTTCAAATCCCTCACCTCAATTCATGAAAATGCAGGAATGACTTTAAATGTGACTACCCAAGTGTATGATTTCCATAAACAACTAATCCTGTAATGACCATGGAGAGTCTTTAAAAAAAACAAATGTAAGAAAAAGAAAAAGATGAAGAGTAAATTACTCTGGCAACATTAGGCTGCACAAGCAGTGTGCAACAATATGTATTAAAACCACTAAAGCATGACATTACATTAACTCATGTTTTCTGTTTAAAACCAAACTCTTTTCAAGATGCCACTTCAACAAAATTTCCATGGATTAACACAGCAGCAACAGAAAGACTGTGGTCTATGACTGAAATTCCAAAAAGAAGTATTTAATAAAGATTTTGGGTTTTGTTCTGTTCAAAGTAGTTTGGCATACTTGTAATTTAAACCCATCTCCCTGCTGTTTAGAAGGGCAAGGGCTGGAAGCACATTGTATTTCTCTTATGAAAAGGCAACAACAGTCTAATAATGTGTCAAACTTAAGGTGGTTGCTGCATCTCTCTAATTACATCATTCAAAATATCACTGCTGTTACAACACCAAAGAAAGCACTACTATGATTTTCAGTACACCTACATAAATAACATTTTAGAAAATTAAAGGTAGAATGAAGCTACCTATACTTTTCATAATTTGCTGACATAGATATATATCCATAAACAGGGATTCAAGTAAAATTAAATGGAATTGACCTTATTTCTGTTCAGTGATTACATAAATTCAGTTGTCCGTATTCTGAAATCCCTCTCAGAGAGGGTTGCTTAGTATAACAATGTCAATTAAGGTGCCTTAAGTTATTTCCTTTGCCATATGTATCCATTCTTTAGTAGGAGTGGGTCATGCATTTTGGTCTTCTTACTCACACGCCTAGGCAGAACCACTGACCCACTCTACTTTCTCTATTAATGATGCACAATAGCAGAATGGCCAGCAAAAACTGCTCTGTCATACTGACAAAGGAGTTGGCTACAAAATAAGCCAGGCATCTAACTTCCTACTCTACAGAGGTTTGCTTCACTATCCTTCCTGTTCTACAGCATTTTTCATTTTACAGTTCCAAAGTGCTATATAAAAATGAATTATTAATTTTACATAAGGAAAAGATACTATGCATTTAGGTATTCTCTCCAATTTAAAATAATTTACTGCAATGATACAATTTCTGGAAAGAGACTATACTACATGTATTCAGAGATGTTACTTAAGAGTGAAGACTCACATTCCGAGGGGTAAGTTAGAACAATACAGTAAATATCACTAATACAAGTAAATTCACAAGATTAAGTATCTGTTGTATAATTATTGCTAAGTCTACCCTGCATTTTTCTATTGGCTATGTATCAGTAACTTCGCTCATCACAACGTTCAGATTTTTAGTCTAACACAAAGGAAGACTTCATGGAAAATATTACACGAATTTACTATTGTTGTAACACTAATAATCTATAACTTGAATGCACTCAGACCTGTAGCAGGCTGTTGCTGCTGAGTAAGTGTTGCAGCCATTGCAACGGCTGCTGCATTTGGTATGTTGCTGAAAGGGGTCGGTCCAGTGGTAACACGTGGCGCGCTTTGCCACTTCTTAGCTTCTGTTCGTCTTGCCTCAAACACATCCATGGCATCTCCCAGAAAGCTTTTCCTGTAGCCAAGGTATTGGTCTTTGAGCATCTGAAGGGGATGTGAGGAAGCCATTTTAGTTCCATGTATTGGACATGAACCTTTAACTTAATAAGGAAAGAAGTTATAAATAACATTTCCTAAAAGAACAAAAAATCCCACAAAAAACCAAACCAACAAACACCACCACCAAAACAAACTAGAAGCTCCCTCCAAAACCCAAAAAACCTTGGCAGGCTATGAGCTAGAAAGAACTGGTTTGCAACAGCTACAGCCAGAACACGTTCCACACTTAAATTCTGCAAAGCTGTTAGCGTAACTGATACCATTCAGTATGTTAACCTAAGTCTTTCAATGTTGGTGCAAATCACCACAATTCAATTTGTATCACTGTACTTAGCTGATTCAAGAGGCAAAATAAAGCCACATTACTAGCTTATCACTTTTCCTAAGTGTTATCCTTTCTCCATGGAGTCTCCTTTTGCTCCCCCTATCACCTTCACCTGTGTTTCTTTCCTTCCTTTCACTCTTGCATTTCTTCTTACCACAAAGCTAAAGAAGCTACCAGAATTTTAGAACTCACTCTTGTTTCTGATGCATTTCATTAGCAACGTAACACAGTCCAAATGCAACAGATCATTCTGCCTTAGGGTAACAAATCTGCTGTGTTGTGTCCCACCTTCCCTTGCCCCTGCCCTTTCCACCCTCAAAACTCCACCACCTTCTGTGGCAACAGCCCAGCTTGGCTTGTTCATCATGAGCAATTTCTGTCACAGATGAGGAAACTACAGATACCCTGCATAACAAAAAAAGAATAAATAGATTTAACTAGATAACTGAGAGAATTATTTCCATCTTATAACAGAAAATCTTTAAATGCAATAGATTTATTAAAGGACAACAGTTTTCAGTTTATGGAAGGCATACTATGTCCTGTGTTCCTGGCTAAATATATGCTTGTTTCCTCAAAGAGAAGTTTACAGTCCAAAAATTCTGACTTGGGATTTGAACAGCTATAATCCCAAATCTATCAGCAACAGAAAGAAACACACAAAGAATGACCTCATTATCACATCAGAAGTGCTGTCTTTGGAGAGAAAAGACATTTGTAGAATTCTGATGGGATTTAACACAGTGCCAACACTGACTGCCCTAAGAGTTGACAAATGGCATTTGATCTCGTAGAGCAATTCTTAAGGCTAAACTACACTGAATGATTTAATGACGTTACCTACTCCAATTGCACCCAAGCAAATTTTCACTTTTCCCTGACCTGAGGTACAGAATGCAGCTCTATGTTCATACAAGATATAAATATATTCAGCAACTAACCCCAGTTACAGTACAAAGATCTTTAAGGCCAAAATTTTTCTTTTTTACAACTTCAAACCACTGAATCAAAGTGTATGTGGAAACCAGAAAGCCTACTTCAGGAAAAGAAATTAACTGTGATCACAGCTCTGCCTTTCACAAACCAATCACATCCATCTGATAAGGCAGAGACCACAGTTTCAAAAGTGCTCTCCTCTTCTAGCATCTTGTAGCTGATAAACTAAAACAGATGGTTATAATGACAGATTCACTTGAGCAGTACATTCATCTTTCTGTTTTTTGAAGCTTTATTTATAAAATGCCTTCCAAAAATATCAGCATCCACGTGCACCCACTAGATTAAATATCAAAAAAATTTCCTAGAAGAAAAATCCTCAAACCACCCCCTTAATTTCAGGCAATAGAATTCTACGCTAAACCAAAGAAAGTCTTTCCTATTCAGTCACACTGACAAGGTACTGAAGATACCATTGCTTATACCTGCATACTAATCCAGCTGTTCATACTTAAGAACAACAAAAACATCATCATCACAAAGACCACTGCATAAATTCAGGCTACACTCAGATCTCAGAAGCCACGAGGCCTGAAGACATTTGGGATACTTTTTGGGTAATTCTGCTGAAAATATGGAGGAGCCGATATATTCCATACCTGGCAGCAAAACTGAATTAACTAAGAGCAGCACAAATATCTGATGGCAGGTATTTGTAAACCAGTGAGTATCTATGCTGACAGAAGCAATGCAATGCAAGGAATCAAGATCATACAAGATCCTCAGTATTCCTGAGCTCTAGTCAGAAAAAGTAAAAAGTTTCAGATGTTTAGAGAACTAGTAATGCTGTACAGAAGAAGCTTAGAGAAGGAAGCAGAAGATTTAAGAGCTATTTCCATTAAGTAAGTCACTCAGCAGAAACAATTTCAAACACTTGTACTCTTCAAGTTGGTTTGTTTTGGTTTGGTTTTTTGTAGCCAAGAAGGATTCTGAAAAATCATGTATTGCAGGACAGTGACATTTTGTCAACATATCCAGAACTGTATGGAAATGGAATGAGCCATAGTCTGTGATGGAAAAAACAGGCCTAATTAGGACCTTGGATACATAAGCTTTGATACATAATCTTTTCTTTTTCCTTCTACAAATACGACTTACCATGAAAACCAGATTTAAAAACAATAAAATAGACGGAACACAACTTAAACCAACATTCTTTGATAGGCTGAAAAATCTTACATATGGAAACTCACTTTTTTTTTCTCCTGTTACCTATTTGAGCAAGAGCAGATTTAGATCATCTTTGCTTGAGATCAAAAGGTCATTGGGCAAAAATCAAAATACACAAGCATGAGCTCAAAACCAGACATTTTAAGAACTGATCATCAATTAGAAGGAAAAGAGTTAGATGAAAAACATTTTGTAACTCAAATGACTGTGGTCAGTTGCTGTCATACCTATTAGTAAATACTTTAAATGCAACTTCAGTTGAACAAAAGCTACTTTTTTAATCAAAGCACTTTTCCAGGACAGTTTGAAAATTTTTAAAAGCAGTCAATATAATTAGAAGGACAAAAAAAAAACAACCCAACAAAAAGACAATCTGAAGACATAGTTTCAAAAAATGACTCTACAGTCATACAGGAAATACACAGGAACACATCAAAGCAACATACCTTTACATTTTCATGTATTGACTGAAGTTGTGCAGCTAAAGCTACAAATGTTTGATAGATTTTCTGCATAGCCATAGACAAATCTGTAAGAGGCATATAAAACACTGGTAAGTGACAATCTCATCATCATCAGATTTAGTGTTTATACCAAAGTAAGAAGTTCACCCAAAGCCCATACAGCACACAAAACACAAAAAATCCAAAAATCATCCAAGGACTACTTTTTGACAGGGCTTCAAACTTTATTTCGAAAGGTACTGTTTTCTCAGATTTATTTTTATATACATGGTAAAGAGCATTTCCTATGATTCTACTATTTAGCAAAGGCAAAAAGTAGTATTTAAACTAATTTTACCTAGTTACATAGGAACATTTTTTACCTCATTGGCTTTTACCTAGATACAGTTAAATCAGATTTGCTTGCATTTGTGTGTATTTTCCACTCTTTCTGACTTAAAGCATAGGTAAGTGTTCAGTTGATTTTTGGTCAAAGATAGCAGTAGAATGGAAGCTTTATTTACATTTTAAAGACATAATTAACAAGCATCACAGGATCTCTATATCTGGCTCTACCCACAAGCATATCATAATCAGAGAAACACAACAGGGAGCTTCTTGCCTACAAATCTTATATTTAGGATATTCTATTTCCCACACAGATATAAAAGTATTTTCAGGGCATTGACCCAACACTAAGGCAAAACCTTAGTACCAAAGGGAAAATTTCAAAGGTTTTGGCAGAATGAGTCATCTGCTAAAAAAAAAAAAAAAAAAAAAAAAAAGCTCTTCGCATAGAAGCACTGAAACAATGTATCAAAGTGGAGGACAGAAAAGTGCTGAAGTGGGTCTTTCATTGTGACAAGATCAGCTTCTGTATTTGCTCTGAACGATGCACACAGTCTGAATGCAAATATATATCTATATACACACACACACTGAAATGCATATAGTAGCTATCAAGTTCTTGAAGATGCATAGGTCTAGCAATGATTCTCGAACTGAAAATGCTTGCATTTCCATAGGGGAATTTGACCCTTGTAAAACAGAAAAGCTGTAGAATCAATCTCATGCCAACCCACAGGGTTGTGGAGGCAGTAGTATCTAGGAAGACTGGACACAAGTATCCAAATAGTTTGGAGGCAATTTATTGATACTGACTACTAGGTATTTCAAAATTTTCAAGACGAATTGAGTCATGGAAACCTGCATGGCAAAGGAAGCTTTTCTGAATGATAAAAGGCTACACATGCAATGGAGTGTTGACTAGATCATTAGATCATTGCTGACAATATGCTCATACTGGCACAACAGATTGAGCCTTGCTTACACAAGCAAGGAATCTTTCCATTATAGCAGAAACTGCTGAAAACCTTACAAAAAATCTGTAAAGGCATCCTTCTCATACTCTTGATGGACAAGAAGGTCACATAAAGATAGAGGACCCTCAAGATTCAGCAGATCTTTTATTATGGAAGCTAGGTCTAGACAGTCCTCTTGCTTTTTGACATACAACGTCCAAAGTCTGTGCACCATCCTGTGATGGCAAGATGTTTGAGTACGATTTAGCAGAAAAAGACAAGCACTTAAAATCACTGCTTATTGCAGGACCCGTACCTAAAATGGCCCAAAAGATAAAACTCTCTATAACCACAGGAATAGGAACAAACCAGAAGACTATTGTCCAGAGGTCAGCATTCTTTGACCAGAGAGATTTTCTCAAGATTGAATGATGTGGCAGCAAACAAGACCAAATTTTCTCAGTTGGTCAGAGCTGAAGGCAATACTAACAGGCTCCAAACTACAGACGAGTTCTCATTTTGATCTGGTGCTGACAGAGCAGGCACCCATATTTGTCTGGCCAGAAAGCCCAGTGCAAGACAGAAGTGCCAGACATCAGCTAGAGGCTGAAGGGAAGGAGATGTGGGTGTCAAAAGCAAACCAGGCTTAAAAATCACAACTCGGGAAATTGATCCATCTTAAATAGCTCAAGAACCCTTATGGATAGAACCTTTCATTCCAAATCTTTACACTGAATAACTGCAGAATTTATCTGAACACTAATTTGTTCAGTACATTAAATGAGAAAACCCAACAATAACAAAAGAGAAGAGAGATTAATAACTCAGTTTTCATTATAGGTATAAGTTTGCTAAATTCTTAAAGTACAAAAGATTAGAACTGAAACATTTACCTTGCGGAGTTATGTGTGAATTATTTGCTTGAGTAGCAAGATGGTTTTCCAGTTCTTCTATTTGTTGCCTGTACTGCTGCAGCTGTACTTCGAACTGTTCAACCAGGATTCTGAAGTAGCTAGATGAGTAATACAGTGAAATTGTATGATTAAACTTTACTAATTTGTCTGAATTTTTTTACCTAATCTCTATTAGCTGCCAATTTTCATTCAGTTAACGTCAAAGTTAGGTTGTATGACATTCCTGATGTCATTCTACAACCAGAACAAGTGTGAAGACTATTTCTGATGTCTAAGACATAAAGATAATTTAAGCGAAGAAATAAAACACTGATTCTATGAAGCACTCCATATAAATGTTACAAGAAGCAGGGGGAAAAAAACCTGTATTACGAATTAATAGAATCTTTAAACAGTTGGATTGGACTAGATTACCTTGAAAGGTCCCTTCCAAATCCTCTGGCCTTGAATATTTACAGACATGGGGCATCCAACATGTCACTGGGCAACTTCTTCCACTTTCACCATGCTCACTGAAAAAGTTTCTTCCTTGTATCTACTTTGAATCTGCCCTCTTCAGTTTAAAATCATCTCCCCTATCATAACAGGCCCTACTAAAAACTCTGTCCCTGCTTTTTTTACAAGCCCCTGTTAAGTACTGAAAGGCTGCGATGAGATCTCCTCAGTTTTTCTCTTCTCCAAGTCGTATTATTGACTATTTTTTATGAATAACAGCAACTTACTCTGCTGGGGCTGTATTTTCATGCTGAAGACCAGGAGGAGTTTTCTGTGTTCGCAATGCTATTTCTGCATTCTTTAGCTCCTAAATAAACAGAGAAAATTAGTAAAATATAAGGTTCTGCATGAACTGTTCAAAAATAAAAATGCTAGGACTCTACTCTTCATTCGCATAAAATATTTTTGTGTATTTAACACTGTGATAGAATTTGATCAGAAGTGCTCCAAAGAATACACTACCAGGAAGTTGGAGAACTGCAAATACCAACAGAAGTCTGGGGACAGAATGAAAGATACTGAAAGCACATTAAGTGCTCAGAAGTTGAAAAAATACTGCACCAAACTCTCAGAGACAAATTTTTCTATTGTACTTCAGAAATATAATAATTATTGAGAACTAGAGGTAAAAAAGCTGTCAAGTACAAGGAAGTAACACACCTAAAAGAGAAAAAATAGGACAAAAAGATTATTTTGACTTTTTAAAAATATATAAACTAGTTTAGAAAAACACCTCTCTATAGAAATGATCAAGCTGTACATGATAATTACAGCATACACTTCTGCTTAATACTTCCTAACGACTTAACCATTAAGAATTTCTCAGTGCCTGGGTCTGTGATTATACTCAACCCATGTACAGAAATGAGAATATCATTAACAAGCTTTTGTTTTCACAGAAAACTGCTGGCAAGGTGCAACTATAGAGTAAAATAAAGAAAACCATTGAATTTTTGACTTGAGAATAAATTATCACCTATTTATATAGCAAGCAGCCTTGACATGCTAGATGAAATGAAAGGTGGTACAGAACTTGAGAAGTATCTGCATCAAAACTTGAGCTCAAACTGCACAGTTAAGACATACACTGGTGGAGGGAGATGTGACTCAGGTTCCCTAAATGAATACTAGAGTGCTAATCAAGAAATTTTGGTCTTGAAACATTATGGGATTTTTTTTTCTCCAAAGTTATCAGAAGAACACGTATTTGTATTTTTGCTGCTCCAGAGTCCATCATGTTGTTACAAATATGTGCTCACTAGCAGCTGAATATATTACTGAAACTGAACTAAAGTGGACACACATGCCCTTCCACTGCCTTTGATACATAGGAATGCTTTCCTGAATAGAAGTCATTTTACTGTTGTACTTATCTGAAAATACTGACATCACAGACTTCCGTTTCCCCCAGAAACTTCAAATAGATCAGAAGTGATTAAATTTTTCATCCTGTTTACAACTGCTTAGTTGGGACACTTGTGTTAACTTGACTAATAAAGAAGGCTAGCTATCCTATATGAAATAATCAACATACAAACTCTACATAACAAAAGTTATATTCAATTATACCTGTGCAGTTTCAACTTTCAGCTTGTCAATATTAAGAATGTTTCTCTGTAACCCACTGGCGACTACAGAGAGAAGTTGTTTCAAAGCTTTAATGTCTTCTTGTACTTTAAGCATTGCTTTAGAGGACATTCTACTGATTTCTTCCTGAACTTGTTTTTGTTCTTTCACAAATTTCCTGGGGAATGTAAAAAAAAAAAAAAAACGGGGGCGGGGAGGAAAGAAACATAACATAATGAACCTGAAGTACCCAAGTGTTTAGCTCTTGGTCACATTATTTTAATAGCTATTACATTTATTTTTCCAAAACCAAGTACTGAACAGTAAAATTACAGTATAGCATAGTACCATCTTAACTCCTAGCATGTTAATACTGTAAAAAACCAAACCAAAATAAAAACAATCCCCCTCCCCCAAACTCCTCAACTTTAAATAGCAAGTGTTTAAAAATGTTATGCTGACCCCTGACAAACAAAGATATATAGAACATTTTATATATATATAGTAATAAATACACATCTATGTAATAAATACACATCTATGTAAAAGCAATTACCACTTTGAACTCACAAATACAATGCATGCAGCCTAGCCTACAAACCATTTCCCTCCTGCCCGAGGGAAAACTCTTTTACAATCCTCTATTCCACAGAAGATCCACAATGCACATGCAATACAGACATAAGGTTCGATACTTACTATACATGTGCAACAGGCTATTATTAATACTCATACAGCATATTGTTGGGCAGGCCCATTTGCATAAATGCATGTAAAAGTGAGACTGAAAAAACCAGACTAAGATTTCAGCTACTAGAACTATCCATCCATTCTGTTCCCAAGGCTGACCTGCTGAAAGGCCTTCGGCTAATAACTCCTCCTTCGTGCAGCCTGCAGGAAGGCGTTCTTGTCACAGAGCATCAACAGTATACAATACTTTAGCTAAACAGCTATCATAAATAAAAACCATTACTTACTGTAGATTTTCTACATCTTGACATATTACCGGAGGTAGATTTTCATCCTTCAGTGCTTTGCTATCTCTACAGGAGACAATGAATGTTTAGATGGTCCTTCAATACTGCCAAACGTTTTTGCACGACTAGTAAGTATCACTAAAACATTTGAGGAAGTGATTGCACAATTTCACACCCATTGCATGAATGTTGCAACTAGGAATGATTTGTATTAATGCAAACAGATCCTATCCAGGGTCCAAGCCTGTGGTGTAAGCATGGTACACATTTGCAGAAACCACTTTTCAGACCAGATGATCAGTCTATAGCAGGTGCCAGATAAGCTGTAGGTATTGCATTTGAAGGAACAATTGCAGTGCTTAAAATCATGATCAAACATTACTGAATTGCCCATATTGCAGATATTGGTTATGTATATCTTTTTTCAGTTAACAAATCAGCACAAAAGCTGAAGTATTCGTTTAGGTGTTTCCTATTAAAACATGGAATGCAAAGAAAATCTGACACTTACTCTGGTCTTGTTCCCGTTTTGTCGCCTAGAAAATAAAAACTGTAGGTCATAAATGAAGCTCTGAAGAACAAAAAAACCAATCTTAATGAGATTTTAAGAAAGAACTAATAACTACAATCTTCTTGATTTCTCATGATAAGCAGAACAGAAAGAAAGGAAGTTTTAATTTACACCCCCTTCAGAGATAACTATCTTTTCAGGAACAATGGTTCAACAGTTGAGGTGCTAATTTCTTGGCACTCAGAGTAACAACCTCTTGAGTCACTATACAAGTCACAACAAATGCATAAATAACTGCAGTTGCATAAGAAATGTTTCTGCTTATGCAGCCTCAACTCACTTCAACCTGCAGCCACAAAACATTCAAGTGTTCAAATTCAGCAATGGCAGTCTCCTCTCAGATATGCAGGCAATGAACATTTGCCCACTGAGTTTCCTAAGAATTCTGCTATTGTATTAAGTCCAGAAATTAGTGAGATTTTACAGAACTGAAAATGTTACTGCTTACCTGCCACCTATACGCTCTAAACTACACACCTGTGGATCAAGATACCAAATGCCTCTGAGTGACAGAACAGAGCTGCAAACAGCATCATGCATAACACAGGGCATGACTATTTCTAGTCATGGCTGCAGCAGTAATTGCATTCCATACCACAGCAGTTTGCTAGGAAGAGCACGTACTCAGCCCAAGAAAAAGGCTTCATCTTCTTCAGCTGAATCCAATTCACATCCTGTCAGTGCCACCAAGGCAGAAAGCAGCTACACAGCTAATGCTAGTACCACAGACATTTGAAGCTGCACAAGTCAGTGCTCCTGCCAGGAGAAGCTACTACTTTTAGAAGCAACATCTATTTAAACCGTTGGCAGACTCCGTCACCCAGTACTTTAGACAGACTGCACTCACAACCATTCCCTTTGCCTTCTGCTAAAGGGGAAAAAAACCTACACAAAATTAGGGGGAAAAAAGCATGAGGGACAAACATCAGAATTTAGGACTTCTTTATCTGCTGATAATCTAAAAGATAGGCAGAAAACTAAGCACACTTTGCTTTTGTGCTTCAGCCACCTTTTTGTTGTTGTTGTTGCTGTAAATCACAATATTTACAAATTTCACATCAGATTTTGCTACTTTCTGGGCAAGTGAGTGCTTCAGATTTTGTATTTTTTAACATTCTCTTTAGCAAAAAAAGAGGAAAATATGTATTAGAACAGGTTTTTTCCCCCCTGCAGCCATGTTTTGAAGAAATACTAGATGGTCAGTCTTCAGAAGCAAAAACTTTTATAACCAATTCCAGAAGAGAGAACAGAGGTTCTAGTCCCTATCTGTCCTGGGATTCCTAGGGCACTTTTCTTTCATAGCCATATCACCCCCTTCCTTTTCCTCACAAGGAAAAGAGAAATAAAAACCTCAAAACCACGGAACCACCACACTCAAACCTTAATGCAGTTCCCCATATAGTAGTATAAGCAACCGTACTGACAGAACTAAATAGCAGCACATGGGTAGGGATATTTATCAGGCCTGCTTAAGTCAGCACTAGCCATTAAGGGAAACACTTCTGAATTAAAACCTCAAAAAACATAGTCTCCTTTGACATTTCCCACTGCTTAGCTAAGGGATCTCTGCTCATCCTGACAGCAATAGTCCAACTCACCCAGTTCCACTATACAACATATGGGGGAATTCAGGTTACTCTAAGTTTCCACCCTAAAAGGTGAACATAACACTACTACCAAAGTCGATTTTTACTCTGTGGTTCTCTGGTCCTTATTTTATGATAGCTGTATGTTATGGAAGTGTTGTGATATCCTAATATTGCAGTAATGGAAATCCCTAAGTATCAGAGCCTTTTCATTACTCTATGTTTCAGTAATAAATTCCAAAAACAATCAACATCATGCAAAGCACTCCAGTTTTGACAATCAATATGTCCTCTCTTTTACAAGTAAGAACTCTCCACAAATGATGCTACTCTGTAAAGCTGGTTTCATAGAGCTTATATATATTCTTCTCTTTTAGCTATTGGCATACCTAAATCAAAATTTCAGTCCCGAATGAAATCAAGAGACTAAATTAACAGTACTGATTCCCCAGTAAAAGCAAGGCAAATTACAAGCATCCATATGTCAATGCTCAGTATTCCCTTACTTAAGTACTTTAAAGCTACTGCAGAAGTAAAGTTTTTGTAACTGGTTTTAACAACCTGACAGAATGCATAATATAGAACTACACACCACCAGAAACAGTTTTGAAGAGTAACATCTAAAATTAGGACACTAGTTGTGCAGGTTTTCAAAAATAACCCCAAGTTTAAGATCTGTTACAGCTAGACAACACTAGTTTCAAACCAGTGCTTTTCATACTTACAACACTTACTTAAACATTGCTCTGCTCCTCCCTCTAGTGACAATCTGACACAGAGCTCTGCAGAAACCTGTGACAGCATCTCAGCAAGCAGCCCTGAGTCTTCACTCACAAAAAGCTGAAGGATTTAGGTCCTGGTTCTCAAGCCTATACTTATTTTTAAAATAATTAATACTGCATTGCATTTGCAAGCATGGTCTTCTGTACAAGCACAATATCTAAGAATGAAATCAACCAAAATGCCTTTGTAAGAGGGAAGTAGTTATCAACTTCAATACCACACTCCTAACCCAATTAAATAGTCTTTGCTGTAGTGTTCTGATCATTCTCTCAATTAAAAAAAAAAGAGCGTTTTAAAACAAACTTACTCTTTTTGTCTGAAGAACTACTAAAATCAATGCCACCGAGACCTTCATTGGCAGTAGTTGAAGGAGCTGCAGTTGTGCCCAGAGTCAAACCCAAAGCATTCTGCCCAAGTCCTACAAGAAATCCAAACAGCATTTTTGCATTTTGCAGTGTTATCAAGACTACAACATAGCACAAATTCTTCCTCTAGAGCTGTGAAATGACAACACTGATAGTGAGATATTTTATTCAGACCAAAACTCACCAAAAATAGCGAGCTTTCCATTTCTCCACAAATAGAGTCAGTCATGTATCATTGCCCTCTCCCCATACATGATCAACTTCCTTGAGCCAATTAAAGATTTCCATGCATTTTCATTTTTTAAGAAGTGTTAAGTACTAATGAATTTAAGAATAAGAAAGGAGCCAATTATTTCAGTTTCATTTTTATTGTCCATGGATAGCAATACTGTTCTTATCCATAAAACTTAAAAACTACATTTCCACAGTGTTAACACTTTCTATAAACTAAATCTTACATTATACAATCACATATTAAATGTCATTGCTTTGAGACAAGAGGAAAAAACTAAAATAATGTTCACCTGTTGCTGCTGTGCTTGTGTTCTGGAAGAGTGAACCTCCTAAGCCTGCTAAGGCTCCTCCTAAGGAAAGGCCTGTGGAAGCAGTTGTAGTTGGAGCAGTTGCACCACCCAAATTTAAAGTAAAGCCAGTAGTTCCTGCAGAGAAAGGAAACCACCTTCATGTAGACACTGCCTTCAAATACATCCACAGACAATCTGAAATAACTGAAAGGTCTGAATAGCATCTTTATCATAATTGGATAATAAGTGTTTTTATTTCCTGCAGAGTTTTCACACACAGCCATAGCCTTTTGAATTATGTTATTTTGCTTTATAACCGCATAATTATTAAAAAAAATTTATAATTAGCCTGTATTTACCTGCAACTATATAAAAATTCTGGCAGTCTGCCAGAACCCTACAGAATCTAGAACCTAGCACAAAATTTATTTTACAGCATAATGGAACTCATGATACTGATTTTTATATTAAAATACTGAAATTTTAGTGTTTAATGTTCAACATTAAAATATTTATACAAGACACATGATACAACAACATTTCCATAGTAGCTTGAGGTGCTTTTTGGAATTAAGCATTCCAACTTTCAGTAGTATAGGGAAGAATTGAGTAGAGAAAGACCACAAGCATAAAAGGACAGCGAACAGAGGGCACAGAGAGCTGAACTCAAATGCAGACTTGTAAGGTTAAGAAAAATTAACTCCAGTCTCAATTACCATCATGCTTGGTGCAGTTCAGCTGAGTTAAATATGGTGGCAGGTGTATGACAGTATGAGAAGTGATTAGGAAAAACATTATTTCCACTGCAAGTTAACCATTTCAGGCCACCTGCAATAGGTAGGCATTTTACAAACTTTGCAGATGCACAAGTAGGAAGCTTTCAATCTTCAGCAGAGTTAACAATACGAGAAATAATTTTACATGATGAATCAGCTCTTGCTACACTTCTAATTACTTGGACTTTATGCTGTCTATATTGCTAGGTACACCGACCATAATTCTATCTGTATTAGGGTACCCAAATGTAGAACTCAAGCAGTCCAATGAACCCCCTTATTTAAGTACAAGATTATGTAAGTAATAGAAAAATAAATGTAGAACTGTTATACAATAAAATTTTATTGTTAAACAAACAAACAAACAAAAGATAGCCCCAAACATTTTCCTACCTGCTGCAGGAGTTGATGTAAGGGCAGATGACAATGACAGGCCACCCGCTGAGGTAGAAGTAACAGGTAAAGCAAATGGCGTGGCTGAACCTGCAGGTTTGTTGAAACCTAAACTAAAGCCTGTGGTAGCTGCTGATGTGGTGGCAGGTGTGCCTAAAAGAAACCCAAAACCAGTTATTACTCTTGGAACACTCAGAGAATAAAAGCTAAATTCACCGCCTCTTTTGCATCTCATTTAACCAGGATGAGCGACATAGCACAAAACATCACTTGCATCAAGTAAAATACTCCCAGAGAACTTTAAAATAAATTTCAGTGGTTTACATCAACTGCACAGGCATTTTGCTCCAGAATTCCGAGGGATCCACTGGGCTTTAATTCTGGACTGGAAATTATATCTAGTAGCAATCTATAAACTGCGTAAAAAGAATAAAAAAAAAGCTTCCACCAAAAGCATCCAGTAGATGACACAAACAGTAAATTGAGCTATAAACAATACTACTCAAAATACAGACTACAAATTCTCAGTTAGATGTGTGTACCAAAGTGAATGCATATATCCTTCCAATTTGTAAACAAGAAAAATACATTGAGATGTCACTTCCTCAAAGTTTACTTTTGAACATTTTTAAGTAAAGTAAAAAACTTCCTGCTGTTTTCATGGTAAGAACACACTTCACATTCTAGAATCCCTATTCCAAAGTAAAGGAGCATGCAAATACATACACAAACCACTACAGCAAACATATACTTTGTATTCTCAGTAACTGCTGTCTGTTTTGGATGACATCATTTCATCCAGCTAGTGAACAGAATTAATGTTCATCTGCACAGTAGGGACTTCCACATATGATTACATATCACACAGTCTCTTCTAGGTTAGTTGCTGCTCCTCCCTTCTTCTGCCCATTTGATTTTCTTCTTTATTCAACACTATTTTTTCCTATTTATTCATAGTATGGCTTCCTAAGTTCTTTGACTGCAGTGTCTTGTAGCACCTCCACCCCTAACAGTCATGATACTCAAGCTCAGTTATTCCTCAGACCTCAGCTGCTGTTTAAAAAAAAAAATCAAAACCAAGCCAACAACAACCCATTTACTCCTGTATTTCTAATGACAGCTGCAAAATAGTCACCACAGATGGATCAGAGAAACAAAAAATATCCTCCAAGTCTGTTCCCAGTTCAACCCTCTTTTTTCTTCTAAAAGAGGTAATTACCAAATAGACGTGTTCACACAGGGCTCACCAGATCAAGAAATTCTGTATAAATATTTCTTTGATAACATATCTCCCTCCCCTCTGCTGAAGGATGAAACTCATTAGGGGAGCATAAATACACAGTTCAACTTTCGATTGTCACTGTTGTACAAGAATTGAATAATCCTTTAACACATCACAGTGCCCAGAACTGCAGGGCTCCATTCTGATTTACGGCCTTAACACGTGGGCTGCAAAGCAAACTGCAATTAGTAATGGGGAAAAAGCTCACATACGATCACTAACTCTGTACATTTCAAGAAAAATCTGTCTCTTGGGTTTTTTTATCTGCATAACATTAAAATCCAAATTAGGTCCTTACCTAACGTCAGTCCTGTAGCAATAGTTGTTGCTGTTCCTGCTTTAAGAACGAGAACAAATAAACAGGGTAAGAACAGTAGTAGAAGGCTACAGAGAAGTTATGACAGTAAAAAACATGAAATAAAATCCTGAAACAATGCAACATTATGAGACAACTACTATACAAGTCTTTCTGTAGTGTACTGAAAATAAGACATTAACACAGAAAACAGTATTGGTAAGCACCAGCAGCACAAATGAAAGCACAACTGACTTCAAAAAACATAACTTTTCTTTATAAGAGGCTGCTAACAAAGAAGCTAATGTTAACACATTAACATGTAAATTATCTGAAATTTCAAATAAATCAAGTTAAAAAGATGAAAACTAGTAATTGTATCTATTTTTCTCAGCCACATGGTAGTACATAACACCAGCATGTAAGCTATCAGATTTACAGTATAATGAAGAGGATTATAGAGTCTAAAGTCCTTGTAAAATCCTGTGTCTTGGTTTAGGGTTTCTGCCCCACTGATAATTTAAAGAGATTATTCTGGACACAGTGTTAGGCCATTTCATATTTTAAAAGCCATCTGATTAGATTATCAAAAGAATCACTGAAAAGAAAATTAGCCCAATGTAGCCAACCACAGTAATACAAGCTTTCAGTTTATTGCTGAATTTACTTTTAATAGATTGGTTCTTAGAATTTTCCCCATCTACTCATCTAAGCATACAAGAAGAAAAAGACTATTTTATCCAGCAATATTGCAGCAATTAAGTTATGTCTGCTTGATGGCTGAAAAAAAATACCCCCAGTCAGAAAAGTTTTATTCTTTTGTAGTCCATTACTCCTGTAAGAAACTATGTTCATAGGCTGAATTAGAGACCTAAGAAAATATTCAATTCCTTCAGGCATGTAGCACTCAAAATCATCAAACAACAAATTCGGAAAGGTTCACTACTGTAGAATTACAAGTACTGCATCACAAATGCAAACAACCCCACGAAATTTTAAAATACTTTTAAAATCTAAATATACCTCAATCTTAATTCAGTTTGGAGTATCCTGGATGAAGAGTTACGATTTCTAAAATACACCAGGATTCAAACTACAGAACAATTTACACATAGCCCAGGAAGTTTTCTGGTAATTGCATTTGTGTTTCTGCTGCACTGGTACCGCTTAATTCTCAATGAATAATCTTTTAAACTGCTTAATGAAGCCGTTTTATAAAACTGCATAAGTAATATTCTGAGCTACAGAACTACCATAAAATAGTAAACACTTTAGGATGACCCAGTTTTTTGAATATATATAATTTATTTCTTCACTGCTGAATCCAAAATCTGCAGTATAAGATTTCTTTTCTACCTGTACTGGTGCTTCCTAGTGTAAAGCCAGTGGTTGATTTTGATCCAAAAAGTCCACTCCCAAAGCCCAATGAAGGAGCTGATGTAGTTGCTGTAGCAGTGGAAGAGCCCAGAGTTCCAAAATTAAGTCCTCCTGTTGAGCTATTACAAAATAAGACTATTAGCAATAATTCTATTTCAAAATGAAAACGCCCCCCCCCCAATTCAATTTCTTTCTGATTTCATTCACTTTCCCACAAACACCATTCATCACAAAACCCAGCTGGGCAAGACAGTCCAAGCTCACTGACACTGAAGAGAAAGAAGGAGCCCATTTCCCTCCTTCCTTCCACAGCTCCGTAACTCTCATTGCTTCCCTGACACTAACTCCAGCATTTGTTCAACTGCTGTTGAGCTGACAGATCTTACTAGACGTCTTGGATATTTAAACTTTTCTGCGTTAGATCATCTCATTCATTCTGCCTAATTGTTCTCCCTGTGCTACTGAAACGAGAGAACAAATGCTAGAAGAAGCACAAAGATAACAAATCTGTATGAAGATCTTTTCAAAGCAGGTTACAAGTCCAGTTAGTTATCTCTGACCAGAAACTTCTACCAGTGTTGCCTTCTTTCATTCTTAAGTGATAAGCAGAGATACAGAACCATTCACATCAACAGCACAACTTCACCCTATCTTACTATCAAAACACACCGAAGCATGAATTAATTTTCTAACCAAAATGTTATCCTTTTGCACAGGTGCCAACCATATTCCTACTGTACTTTTTCAGACTGTCTACCTGTCAGAAGGTTACAGAAAAAAACTTCCAGATCTATTTTTACAGGTGAAGAGAAAGAACAGAGAGAATCAGATCGGTCATCCCTAGGAAAATGAAGGCTTTAATATTTATTTTGGGTAACTACACATTTTAGAGATTTCATGCCAAATAGAGAACAAGCTTTACAGTTCGCACAGAACACAGGAGAATACAATAATCATGGTTATCTCCAGCCAATGAAATTACAGGTATTAGCACCCAGATGAGTCTATGGTTTTAGAAATTTTGTTCTTAATTGAGGAAAGAACAGATGAATAATTTATCAGATGAATAACAGTAACTTCCTGGTCCCATTTGTGAGCCTTTTTAGAAACAAGGTTCAGTTTTCACAAACACTTTTGCTTAAGTACAACAGCAGCACTGAAACAAAATGCAATTTAAACTTCAGGCTAGTAGGTGTCAAGGAGTTCTTTCTTTCAGATGTTTAGTATTCTCATTGTTCCCTAATCTCCTCTCTCTTTTTTTATGAGGGCAGCTCCTAAAATAACAAGTCAAACACAAAAGTAAATCCTTAAAAAAAAGGTACAATTACTCTTGAATTAGAACTTTTCAAACTATCTATAAAACTGATCGTGGCAAGCCCAGTTGGTTGCAAGCTCAGAACTAGGTGTGAGTTATTTTTTAGGCAGTAATTTGGGAAGCAGAGTGGCCAAGAAGTTTAGAAGGACAAAGACTCACTAACTGTCCCATAGATCCAGAGCATTTCAGCCATCCTTACTCCCAAAATTTCAACATACCAAAATGCAGCACCATGACCTAACTGCTTGTAAAATTAAACATAAAAAATGGTGCTTCTCTCGCTAGTCAAGAGCTTACATGTCTCATCTTTTTTCCAGTAGATGATTCTTCTGTTAAAGTTTTTTGTGTTACAGCATTCCCGTAGAAGAAAGCTAAGGTACAAACTATGATACTCAGCACTATAGGAGGACAAAAAAAAAACCCAAACCAACACAAATAAAATGAAGTGGCCTTTTTCTCAAGGTAGAAAGAATCCAAAAATGTAGGAACAGAGTAATGGCAGCATTCTCAGCAGCAGGAGAAAGCATGGGCCAGAAGGACACAGACGGAAGGAAGAGGAGCTCAGGTCACTGAAGTCAGGCCTGAACTCTTAATTCTAGAGCTAGATTGAAGCACTGCATCTGGCTAAAGCATAAGATGCAGAACACCAACTAAAAAAGAGTGCCAGTACCTGAAAGGCTACTGGTGCAAAGCAGGAATTAGATAGGCTGGCAGGTCACAGAGGCTTTTGGCTACCAGAATATAGTCTTTGGTCACATAACATTTATGCTCGGACCAGACAACCAAATTCTTTTTCTCCCAACACCTGGCAATATCATCTTAGTTTGCTTGAGAACATGTTTGAGACTGTAAGAAGAAGCTGTTCTTCTGATCTGGGTCTATCTCATAGGGATGCTCAAGAAGCAGTTAGAAGGCCCCTTCCTCTACGATATTTCTTGAGCAACAGCTCAAGAATCGTCTTGCTTGTAAAAATAAATAAATGAACAAAGATGCAGAGCACCATACTGCTATTACTTAGCACCTATAAAACTTAAATATTTCTGTTTGGTGGGTTTTTTTGTGTTCTGTCTGGCTTTCTTATCCCTTAAAATTAAGTTCAATAGGCAGTTTTTTAAGGTGCATATCAACAAGACAAAAGAGTTTCCCTTATTTCACTACGTTTAGAAGAATGGTTTTGAATTGAAAAATATTATTTTAACTTGTTCATTTTAATCACAGGAAACCTACATTAAGAAGGCATAAAGCAAAAGAGCAAAAACTCTTTACCTGAAGTCCACATCAGTTTCACTATAGGAGTTAAAATAAACAAAACCCCAAAAAACAAAAAAAAACGAACCAAAAAAACCCCCAAAGCAACCAAATAACCAAAAACAAAACAAAAGACACCCCCCAAAAAAACCTCAAAACCCCCAAATTCCCAAACAATTCCTCCCCCCTAAACAAGTAGCAATAACACAAGAAAGTCATCAATCTGTCACAACCACAACAACTACATTATTACAAGAAACTCAGAAATCTTGTTCCCTCTCATATGGGCTTCCAATGAAGCAATACTGCCATTTAATCCAAGGATTAAAAGGATGTCCTTCAGATCCAGATGTTCTGCTCTCTCCATCTCACAATGCTATTTCCTGACGTTTCTAAGAGGTATTTCCAAATGTATCACCTTAAGCGAATCTCCCTTGAGTAATCGCCCCTGTCCATTTAGTTTACACTACAGTGATCAATTCTGATCACGTTTGGGAAAGTCTCTCATACAAAGTCCCATAAAAGCCTTATTCTTCAACAGAAGTACAACAGCAAGCAGGTCAGAATAAAAAGCCTCTGCTAGTCCAGTTGTGTGCAAAGAAACAGAAAACACCCCACCAACAAGAAAGACTTACCTGTTATTCTGAGAAGCCTAAACCATAACGCTTTGAGTACAGAGCCTGCTGCATCTCACATGCACAAAGATCTCCTTTTCCTCTAAGATACTGTACGCCAAACACAAGGTTATTTTCGTCCGAAAGTGTAAGATCGAACCTAACTTCGAAAACACGTACGGAATATCACTTTTGGACACTGAACATGTGGGCTCTGGCATCAAAGTGCTCCACGCCGCGGACGCAAACTCAGGCTGACTCTGAGGGAAACCTGGATACACAACTGATTTCACATCCTGCGTTCAGAGCGGCAGGGTGAACCGTGGAAGGAGGAATCCAAAGCCAAACCAAAGCACAATAAGAAGAACAACTCTCTTAATTATTAGCTGCTGAACAGATCGCTCCCTACGTTTCTGCTGAAGGCGCAGGCCGGGAAGGAGACAAGGCAAGGAGGCCGGAGCAGACACGGCGCAGCCGTCTCGCCCGCGCACCAAGGGCCCTGCGGCCGGGACTGCCGGGCCCCTCCAGGAGTGAGCGAGGCGCCGAGACACGAGCCCAGGGCAGGGACTCACTCGCCCACTCACACACACACGCACGGGCCACCCCTGCCCTCCGCACCACGGGGGCCCTGGTTCGGGCTGGGCCCAGACCCGCGCGGCAGCCTCAGGCCGCGAGGGGCTGCCGGCATGGCCGAAACCGAGAGGGGTGGGGGCGCCGCGTTACCTCGGCGTGGCGGTTCCGAAGGAAAAGCCCCCGACTGCTCCTCCTCCTCCTGTCCCGGCGGCCGCCGTGGAGCCCAGGGTGCCCGCGCCGAAGGAGAAGCCCGCAGACATGGCGGCGGCGGGAACAGCCGGAGAGCGGGACCAGGAGCCGGAGGCGAGGGCCGGGTCGGTGGGTGAGTAGGTCGGGCGGTCGTGGGGTGGCGGCCCCTCAGCCCCGCATCGCGCCCGCCACCAACTGCGGAGCGAGCGGCAGCACCGAGCGAGCGGACGGACACCGGCCACGCTCCCTCCGCGCGCCCGCCGCAGTGCACCACGGGACAGCCTGACGGCCCTTAAAGCGACAGTAACCACCGGAAGTTGGGTTGGAAAAGACCTCTGGGATTGGTGCGTCCAACTTATGCCCCAGAACCAGCAAGTCGACTAGACCATGGCATTGAGTGCCATATCGTCGCTTAAACACCTCAAGGGACTTTTTTCTTTTAATCATCCTTTCTGTGAAGAAATTCCTACTGTTGCATGGTTCTGGAATCTGGGTTCCAGGTCCTTCCAACCTAAACCTCCCCTGACGCCGCTTAAGACTGTGTCCTTTGATCCTGTCACTTGTTACCTGGGAGAAGAGGCTGGCCCCCACCTGGCTACCCCCTCCTTTCAGGCAGCTGTAGAAAGCGATAAGAGCTCAGGGCTCCCCCCTGAGCCTCCTTTTCTCCAGGCTAAACACCCCCAGCTCCCCCAGCTGTTCCTCCCAGGACTTGTGCTCCAGACCCTTCCCCAGCTCCCTTGTCCTTCTCTGGACACGCTCCAGCCCCTCAATGTCCTTCTTGTAGTTTGGGGCCCGGAACTGAACACAGGATTTGAGGTGCACGCTTCTGGCTCATGTTCTGCCACTGTCGATCCTGGTGAGTCCATACTTTTGTGTGCGTGACTGGAATGCCATTCATATGAGGAAAGGCTGAGAGAGCTGGGATTCTGCAGCTTAGAAAGGCTCAGGGGGCACTTACATAATGTACATAAATTCCTGAAGGGAGGGTTCAAAGAGTACAAAGCCAGGCTCTTCCCAGCAGTGTCCAGTGACAGGACCAGAGGCAGTGGGCACAGACTGAAATATGAGAGGTTCCATCTTAACATCAGGAAACACTGCTAGAGGGACTGAGAACTTACCAAGTTGCCCAAATAAGTGGTGGTGGAGTCTGAATCTCTAACTATTTAAAAACTGCCTGGACATGGTCTTGGGCAACTGGCTCAGAGGGGCCCTGTTTAGGCACGTGTCTCTGGAGGCACATCCAGAGACAACAAAAAGAACCATCTTCGAGGAATATCCCCATGCGCAAGACTCACAGACTGAAACAGAGGCCTGGGTAACCAGGGAATGGCTCATTTCCCACACACCTACTGTCACCCCGTTATTAGGAAAATTAATCCAAGATGCCAGTGGTTTATGTCCAAAAAGGAGACAGAGGAGTCCTGTAATTTATTCGAGTAAAGAGAGAGGCCATGGAGCATTTCCCATGGGGTCTCTCCAATTGTTGGGGGACGCAGCCCCCTTTTTGTCCTAAGTTCCCAGGTGCATCACCCTCTTCCCCACTGGCTGAGGTACTCAGAAGGTACAGACTTCCCAAATCGCCTGCTCTATGCCCTCCTTTAATATGCACCCCCCCTTCTGTTACATAAAGAAAGAAAAAGAATTCATAATTCTATTAAGTCTTTGTTCTTTCTCTCTAGGTTCAGGAATTTAACATTGCCTTGGCTGAGCAAGAGTCTGTGTTGATTAGTAACCTTTTGCAGAACTAATAGTTTCTTCTGTTGCTTCCCTATCTGTAAGTTCCTAGCCCTATCCACAAGTGGATTCACAGGGTCTGTTTGTAAAGACACATTCATCTTATTTCTTTCACCTGTGATAGTATCTGACTGCAAAAATGTATTCAAAGCAATGTATTAATTCAAAACAATATATTAACAAACTGTAATCCCTAACAAAAGCTAGGAGGAGATAATCATTCAGCATGCATGGGTACGGTTCTTAGACATCCCCATGGGGTAGAAGACAGGTTTAGCCCATTGACTGATCCCAGAAGTTATGATGGAGTCTTCCCTAATTTCTCACTCTTTAACTCACTTTTATATTATTCCTTTATGTCTAGGTGGAGACTGAGTGACTTTAGTAATGTATCTTACTCAGTGAGGGGTGGTCGTACCTTGGCAGGGGGGTATCTCAGGATAGTACCTGAGATAACTCGGTGATGGGAACATGTATCAGCCCAAGGAGAGAGATTTCGCCATGGCTGCTGATTCAACAGCAGGACCTCTTTCTTTATCTCCCTTGGTTTTCAGCTGCTGTGCGGCTTATCAGCTGGAAAGCACCACCAAGTCCCCACGTCTGCAAGGATTTCGACTGAGCCTGGCTGCGGGATCTCCCCTCTGCTCCGCCCTCCGTTTAGTCCCCCTTGGGTTATACTGTGTGTGGGAGGTCGGGTGCGCCGACCGCGTTCCACCCGGAGTAACAACCGGGTTTCCCGTTGTGCCTTCCTTACCGGAATCGTTCTACCCCCAGTCATTTTCCCACGCCGCGCTTCAGCCGTTCCCGCCGCCCGCCGCGCGGGGGCGCTGAAGGGCGCGCGCCGCGCTGGCCCCGCCCCTTTGCCGGCGCGGCCCCGCCCCGGAAGCGCAGCCGGAGCGGCCGCCGGCCCGGCTCTGTGGCGGCGGCGGGCGGGAGGCGGCTGTGGTGGAGGGGGCACCGCCATGGAGCACATCCGCACCACCAAGGTACTCCCGGTGCTGCTGCACGGGCGGGGGGCGGCAGGAGAGCCGCGGTAGCTGTGGGGCCGGGACGGTCTGCCCAGCCCATCGCGCCCGCTGCGGACGAGGGCGTTGTTGTTTTCCCTCCCTCCTGCTGTTTTGTGGCTGGTGCCTCCCCGCGAGGGGCTCTGGAGCGGCCCGTGCCGCTCGAAGGGGTGGTGGGCTCGGGGCATGCTGCTCCACTGGGGCCCCATGTCTGTAATAAGGGGAAGACGCTAAAAATCCTGGTTTAGGGGGTTTTGTGGTGGAGTGGGGAGCAGGAGAAGCGAGCTGGGAGAGGACTGCAGTTGTTTTGTGTGCTCTGGATGTGGTTCTGTGAAGCTTTTTCGAGTTTTGGAGGCAAATCGGTTGTGAAAACAACTGATCTGTTTTCTTTGTTTTTGAAGACTCCAGTGTGCGTTGTTAAATACGCAGGCCGTCAGTGCGTGTGTAATGTGTTAGGCTATTAAAAAAATGTCAGCCAAGCTGTAGTTGACATTTTGGACTTCTCACTTTTATTTCCTAATATTAGTATGTTAGTATTCTTTGTATAATGAAGATGCAAAAGGAAGGTCTTTCTTCTTGTTGTGACTAATTTTTAAGTAAGTTTTTAAGTCACAGCTTTTATGGAATTAAATTTCTAATAGTATTTTTCTCACCTTGCTCATCATCCCTGACTGCAAAGGTTGCTGAAAAGCCTCCCCCTCTCTGCTGGGTCCTGGAAATTGTCAAGTGGTTAATTCCTGAACGTGGTAGTCTGATTTTAAAGTAGATTTATAGATATGTTTAGAGAAGGAGTGTTCGTATTATTGTCCAAATAGTAGATTTATAACCAGTAATTACGTAAAGGAACAGACTTTTAAATTTTTTGAGTAACAGCTTACATAACTTTTATATAAATGTGTATAGCTACTTTTATTTTTCATATACACGTATATATGTGAAACAGAAGGAAGGTCTCTGATGAAATTACTGTTAGTGGCACTTTATTAATCTTGCACCATGCTGACAGATTGGAGATAAAGTTTCTTTATCAGCCTATTTATTTATAAACATGTAAGTCCTTGTTTGGAAACTTAATATTGTATTGTTACAGTCAGTAGCTGATTTTGAAATTAAAGCTAGACTAAGGCCAACGAGTCTTGATGATCAGAGTAGCTGTTTAAGTTTCAGACCTGAAATTGAGACTACAAAGGCTGCAGGTTGCTGACTTCCTTGCATCAGACTGTGTCTCTGCATGTTTCTGGAGCACTGCTAAGGAAAAAAATACTTCATGTAACTATAACTGAAGAGAGAAATGAGCTCTGAACGCCATTTGTAAGATACAAGACTTACTACTTGAAGGAATTATTTTTATAATTCATACCAAAAAAACCTACACATTCTAAAGAATCACTGTGATGTTGAGAAATAGTGTGATATTTCTTTTGTTACAACTGTGTTTCTTGCTTAGCTTTTTGTAAGCTGTTGGTTTATCGAATACCTAGATGGATTAAAATGCATATAGGAGAGCATTGCAGGTATAGGAAGCAAGAAAAGTAAAGTACAACCTGCACTGTGGGTCTTAAAAGTTCAATTTGTGTGTAGGTTCAAGTTGGATCTCATGCCAGCTGTTCTGAGACATCCCTGCTTTGTCTATTCTGATGGCATTCCTGTTTTTTCAGTTTAGTTAAGTCATAGTGAAATAAACTTGAAATAACAGTGCTGTCTTGTGTAAATTAACTGCTGTACAGGGCAGCTGTTATCCCCAGGAGACAGTGATGGAATAGGTTTTATACCTCCTCCAACTTCAGTTTGCTGGGCATGGTGAAGTTAAAATTTTCTTAAAACTGTCAACACAGCTACCTGAAATTAAGATAAGCTTTTTGTGAAATTAAACTGTCCAACAGATTTATGTTGAATACGGAAGTGAGGTCAACTTAAAAATAACTTTTGAGAGTTTTATATTTACGCAGCAACAAATGATCAAACTCAATTTATTAAGTGTGGTGGTGAAATTAAGAATATGTGGTTTTACCGTGAATCTTTATAGTATCCTTAAGGGTATTTTAAAGCAAAAGGTAGTAGAAAAGGCTGAAAATTCTTCAGTCAAATCTGTTTGCATATTTGACATCAAATCTGTTTTAGTGAAAATACTGCTGGATTTTCTATTGGAGATGGAAAATTTTGCCTTGTTTGCTACATCAAATTAAATGACAAAAGAAAAAGCTGTATAATAAGCTGTATAATAACCTGAAACAGGTTTAAATGAACATATCACCTATGGAGGCTGAATCTAAATAGCATTTCAGTTGTCTTTAAGAAAAGTTTATCTATGACTTAGCTTACAGAATTCTTGAAGACTTTACCTATTTAAGTGGAAGTTGGAGCACTAATGGCTATCCTCATCTAATGTACAAATACAGCTTTGAGAAAAGCTGGCTTGTTACACGGAGGAGAAGGAAACCTTGCATGCCAGGATTTTGTGGGTTGTGTTACTGGAACAAAGCTGGAGCAGTTTCTGTGCACTTCTCCGTTTGCTGGGGAGGTGCAGTGCCTGAGCAATTATTGCTGCAGATCTGCCCTGTATGAATTCTGTGTTTTGGCTGTGGTGTATTCACTTATACCACTCTATACCGGAGGACTGATACCTTGGGGGTTTCAGCATAATGTATTTTAAGGTACTGATGCATGTAGTTTCCAATTTTTTTGCTTTCTAAACTGAAATCTAGAATACTATCGTACTGTTGATTTCTAGTATACATTTGTATTTCCTTCATTCTATTTTGTGTTGATTAAGTTGGTTTTTTAACTTTCAAAAGCAAAATTAGGCCTTTCTAGATCATAAGAAATACCTGGATTTTTTTCTGTTTTGTATGTACCTTTAGTAGGTAAATGCTAGATAAATTTGTACATAGGAATTAAAAATTGCTTTAACATCAGCACAGTAGATTTGGGCTCTTCCTTGTTGCCTCCTCTGGGTGCTGGTCTTGCTGGTGTGGAAGTTTTTGGAGTTCTGCCATGCATTTAATGGTAGCACAGAGTTTTAACTTGGCATTAATGAGATAGTGCTGCCAAGAAATAGAGGAATGTGTGGAGATAAGCCATTCGCAGCACTCCTTTCCTGTTCTTGCACACAAAGAATCGTGTAATGCTTGGTTCAAATAAAGCACTCTGTGGAGCCCGTGAAGTTCGGAGGAGCAGATAAAATGCAGGCTATCTAGAAATAATTTTTCTTTTGAAATATTTTCCACAGGGTTGAGATAACAATGTTGATGGAATACCAGGAGTCCTTGGCCCTTGTGAGGCTCAGGCCTGAATTATCTGCTTCAAATGCCAGCACAGTCCTTGAATTTCTAGAGGTTTTTTGTAATTATTAGTATAATGTTTGCATTTTGTTAAGAATGTATTTTGACTATGAGGCAAGGTTATAATAATATAGATTTTTGAAGTTGGAGAATTTATAAAAGACAGTACATAGCTAAAATTGAAATCAGGAGAGCATAATCTTTATGGCTTGGAGCCTGCAGACAGCCAATAAAGCATGTTGCTGAGATCAGCTGTTAATTCAGTGCTGGCACCTTGATAACAGGAAATTGTTAGTGTGTGTTTGCTGTGTTTTGGGGAAGCAGCCTAAAAGCTTAGTAATTAATAATTCTTACTTGTAAAAAAACCTGAAACTAAAAAAAGCTCAATACTTCTGTAATGAAACAGGACATTGGAACTAGTTGGTCTCAAAACTTGTGACCACTATAGTTTGGCCCAAATAGCCTTGTGTGTGCTGTGTTACATTTCCTACCATTTTCAAAATTATTGCACGAACTGACAAAGCCTTTGCTAAGTTAGGATTTACATCTCTGCAAAAATTAAAAATTAAGTTTTATTCCCCACTCCCCTTTTTTCTTACAGGTAGAGCAAGTGAAATTACTGGATAGGTTCAGCACAAGCAATAAGTCACTGACGGGAACTCTGTACCTTACAGCAACTCATCTGTTATTCATAGATTCAAGCCAGAGAGAGACGTGGGTAAGGATAATGAATGCTTGCAGCTTAAAGGCATGGGCTCTCCAGATGCATTTGTTCTTCCTGATCTAAGGTTGAATTTGTTTACTAAAATGTTCTTTGTTGTTCCCTCTACTCTCCTCCTTCATGGTATCATAATAAGTTAATGGTTCACAGATTTTACTCTTGCGTGACACTGCTGAAGTTGAAATCGGGTCATGTTGAAAATTTTGACTTTTCCTCAAGCTGCTGTAATTTCTTCTGTAGCCTTCACTTGTATTTCTGAATGCACGTGTAGTGGTTTTCTTTAAATAACTGACTGGCACCATAATTCTGAGGCAGGAGTGGGAGACCTGATACATAGGTTAAGCATCAGGTTTAAAATTTCAGAGTTAACTTACCTTGTAATTAGATTGTATTTAGGTTAAATGAGATAGCAAAAATCCTAAGATCTCAGGTTTGGTGGAATATTGAAGATAACATGCACTTTTTTAGAGCAGTAAGCAGCTGTTTCTTCACAAGTGTTCATCTGTGGAATAAAAGGTTTCAGATGGGACCACAGCTTTTTGTTGACCATTACCAGTGTTGTGCAGTCAAAGCTGGCTAGTACAGTAATTCCCATTAGTTTTTTATGCTCAGTGCCCTGATGGCACACATGTGGAGATCAAGTTGTGGCTCCCACTGGAGCCCAGCCACTTGGCTTGAGTTAGTGCCTTAAGTCTTTCATCCTCCAGGATGAAATATCATCTCCCTGGCTGTGGTTATAATTTTTTTTTTTTCTGTAGGTGTATTTTCCTGGATTACCCTTAATCCTGTATCTTGGTTATCTGACTAAATGCCTCATGGTGCTTTCAGGAAAATTTATTTTTCTATTACTTTTTCTTGGATACAATGTACAACTTTGTACAAACCAAACTGTTACCTTTTCCTACAAAATGGGTTTTTGGAGAGAACATGGTTCAGAAGCATTGCTTGCTTGCACTTCCCTATGCACATTAAAAGGTTTCAATTTGGAGAAATTGAACCTATACTCCAAGTACTGCATTTCTGATGATAATGCAAATACCAAGTATAATTATCATAATGTCTCCAAGGTCGTCTCTTTGTAAATGCGTATTTGGCAGCATAGTTTTCAGATGCCTGTCAAATTCTGATCAATGTTTAAGAAGATTTGATTGCTTCAGTGAGGTAATTGGAATTCTATCGAGAACATCTTGTTCAGTTGAGGTAATGTATCTGGACCTTGCTTCCCACAGTTGAACAGATGTTACTTTCCATGTGTTTACCTAAATCTTGTGTAGATTTGCCACACAGATAAATCTACGGAAGGCTTTTGTGTGTCCATTGCTGTGACAGTTCTGTTAAAGTGGTCATAAACATTTAGCTGAGAAACTGTCATGTTTATCTAACACAGTAATTGATATAGGAGATGTTTTTCTTATGTCCTGTTCCTTCTGTAGGTGTTAAATACTGGAGTTCTGACATCTTCACGATCTTCTCTATCTTTCAAACATTGAATTCTTTTCCCTTACTTGCTTTATTTTGCCTGAAAATTCTGAAGTATGTTCCTGTAGATCCTTTAATAAAATAGATATCCTGTCTGGACACTGCCTAATGAGATATAAGCCTGTCAGTTAACAAAGTTAAAAGAAGACTGAACAACCACATTGGATTTTACATTTCACTTTTGCATTTAGAAGGATATTTAGTGTTTCTTACAAACACTAGGTAACACTTCAAAATGACAGAAGAGAATAATTAAATTTTTATAAATTTTAGTATCCTGATCAAAATGGCGTTCTTGGATTTCTGCTTCTAAATGTATTTCTTTTTATAACCGACCAACAAAATTAGTCAAGATCCATATTCAGCATTGCTTAGTGTGTTGTCTTATATCTGCTGATCTAAACAGTATGCTGTTCTTATTTTTCATCAGCATGCTTACTCTTGAGTTTTTGTATGTCACAGATACTGCATCATCACATTGCTGCAGTAGAAAAACTTCCCTTGACTACTTCTGGCTGCCCCCTTGTCATCCAGTGCAAGAACTTCAGGATAGTTCACTTTGTTGTACCCAGAGAGAGAGATTGCCATGACATTTATAACTCTTTGCTTCAGCTATCAAGAACAGGTAATACTTGTAGCTGTAAAAGACTTTGCAGTATATGCATGGATAACAAGTTGGGGTGTGTGTGTGTAAACCATGTCTCTTTCATTTATTTTTTTTTAAATACGTGTAATGTAAAGTCTTACATGGATTTGGTATATAAATAGTTTTTTTGATTAAATATTAATCTGCATAAAAATTTAGAAGCTGTGTTGTCTGGCTTTTGTATGTCACTAATGTTTCTTAACAGCATGAGAGATCCCTTTATTTTTTTTTTTTTTGCATTTCTAGTGTTATTCCTGAAATTGTGATTATGAATTTGTGTAGTCTCTCTTAATTGTGTTTCATAGATAAAAAACCCACTAAGCAAATCAGTTGTTACTAATTTCATGCAGTTTCAAAAATAAAGCTGAAATTTTGATGCTAGAATAACATTACCAATTCAGCTTTGCAAGAGCCTTCTGTCACTTAGTATGGTCTTTTGCATTTTCTGCTTTGTGTTTAGAACAGTGCAAAGTGTCATCTGTGATAAGTAAATAGCATACTAGGAAAAACAAAATGTTTGAAAGCTTTTATTTTTTCAGAGAAACTTTAAAATGTAGTGTTTTGAAGGTCAGTAGGTGTAAATTTCAGTTCTTGCCTCCCAAAATAGTTTGTTCTTTCAGTTCCTATGAAATCTTCTAATAATTTTGCCTCTTGCCTTAAGTTTGTCAGTCTTCATTTTTTGACCTGTGCTTTGCCCTTACAGCGTTACAAATGTCTCTTCTGAAATAGGTCAAGCACACTCAGGAAAATTTTCATAACCTACTTCTGACTAAGTATCTGTAATTGTGTCAGTTAACTGTAGGATAGTTGCAAATAGATATTTCAAACGTGTCTAGTAGCTGTTATTTAGTCTTGCTTCTGTGAATCTTGAAGCCTGAGACTTTCTCTCCATTACATATTCTTTACCTTTCAGCAAAATATGAAGAACTCTATGCCTTTTCTTATAATCCAAAACAAAATGAATCTGAGCAAGTCAAAGGTTGGCAACTTATTGATCTAGCAGAAGAATATAAGAGAATGGGAGTGCCAAATGCTTACTGGCAGTTGTCTGATGCAAATCGTGATTACAAGGTAAGTGCTGTAATGGAAACACATTCTGCTCTGCATCTGTTTCTGATAAGGCCTATAGAAAACAGCCTAATACTATGAAATCACTTGGCTTGCAGTATAAGCAAAAACTTGCAGGGAGAGAGAGTTAACTCCTTAATCAGTATGCAATCTCACAGCTTCCTGATTGAAGTTTTTCCCGAGGCCTCATTGAGAGAGCATGTGTGCATGGATGCATGGGTTCTTTGGGATTGTTTGGAGAGTATACTTAACTGTTTGAAGCTCAGCCCCAGTGATTCTGGAGCTCTGCAGCTTTGTGATCTCTCTCTTAACTGAGCAGGATTCTACTTTAGCATTTGCAGTGCTGGTTGTGGTGGTGTGGCTGATTCTGAGATTAGATTTCATCTTACTTTGTAGTCTGCAAATACTAAAAAAAGAGGGAAATAATTGCAGTATTTTATTTGAAACACATTCTTAGCATTTCTACTGCAGAGTTGCCTGTATGAGAATGAATGCTGGTATGGTGATGCTTGGCTGTGTAACTTGGATAGCAGTTTGTTCTACTTTATCCATGGCTTGTCTCCTTTGAGTTATTTACATGTGTGTAAAGAAACGTGGTAGTGTTTATCCTTTGTGTCTTGATTCTCCTTACATCTTTCAAATTGAATACAATAAAACTAGGATGGACTTTGTGCCTTCCCCATAAAATCATTTTTGTCCGTGTCTTTCAGATTTGTGAAACCTATCCTAGAGAACTTTATGTTCCCAGAACTGCAAGCAAGCCCATAATTGTTGGTAGCTCCAAGTTCAGAAGCAAAGGAAGATTCCCAGTGCTGTCATATTATCACAAAAATAAAGAGGTATAGCGTGACTTCCTTTTGCTGCAAATGCGCTGAAAAGTATTTCTCAACACTTGGCAGTAGTTCAAGGGTTGGTAAGGAGGTTCAAGTACAGTGGCTTGTGTGGCAAGGGTGTGACTCAGGATAACCCTGAATACAGCTGACAGGAGTGATGCCTAGCAGGATGCTGAGTAAGCCTAGGCAGTTTAAAAGAAATCCTTAAGTAACCAGTTGATAATTAGTCGAATCTCCTAAAGTTTTCAGGAACTAACATTAAGGTAACTGAAGATAGCTTTCTGTTAAGGGATCTGTCTTCCTTGATATATCAGGAATAAAATCTGTTAGGTCAAAATAATGGGAAAAAAACCTAAACAAAACCAATGATGGACCAACAAAATAACAGAATTGGTTCCTTAAGGAGTTATTTGCAAGATAAAAAACTCTGTACAGAGTAGGAAATAAGATTTTGCAGAGGGTGATGTAAAGCAGCATGTACGAGTCTCAGCTGTGGAAGGAGAGGACTGTCACCTTGCTGAGTTAAAGATCTTGACTGATGAATGTGAAGCTACTAGATGGATTTAAACATAATTATGTTATTATTTAAACATTGGAAGATGTACCTTCTGAAATACAACATATCATTGAAAATTACATTACAAAAATTACATTAGATGATAACAAATTTCCCTTGCAATAATAAAATCATGTCTGCATTAATAAAACCACACTTAATTCATTCCATATTAAGGGAGTAGCTTGCTTTCCTAAAGTGTACTTTTTCCAGCCTGTACTTTTGTGAGTTTTTATGTCCATTATGTAAACCGATACCTTGCCCGTGTAGATGAACCTGGAAAACTGTTTTGATGAACCTATAGATTTAAGGTGTAGGTACTGTGTTGTAAGGTTTCCAAGAGATGCGCTTAAAAAGTTCAAACACCTGAACTTTATTCAGTTTCTGGGTGCTATAGGCTGAATGAAACTATTTGTTTCAGTGTCTTTTGAGATTCAGCAAAGCACTTCAAGTACAGGTGTTAAACTGATGCTAATTTGTTCTTTGTTGTCTCTGGTAGGCTGCAATTTGCAGATGCAGTCAACCTCTCTCAGGTTTCAGTGCCAGGTGCCTGGAAGATGAGCACATGTTGCAAGCCATCAGTAAAGCAAATCCTTCAAATCGCTACATGTACGTGATGGACACCAGGCCGAAGGTAGGTACTCTGGGTGCTACAAACAAGCCTCTCCTCCTGAACATCAGAGTACAGGGATAGAGTGTAATTCTGAAAAATTTGGAGTTAAGTATAAGCAAAAATGTTTTAAAGATAAGGTTAGGCCTCTCTATTCAGGTGTTTAGTTACTTGCTTTCTTAAAGAAGTTGAACCTGTCCCAGTAGTCAGCTAGAATCCACTGAATAGGCTTCTGAATTTTGAGAGGTGCATATAAAATATACTTAAATCGTAGTTAAGAAGTAATAGTTGAGTGGGATCCAAGTACTTTAACTGTTTGAAATGAAATTCATAAATTGGTGAGCTGTGACGGGGTTTCTTTTTGGAATGGGAGAGAGTACTATGTTCTGTGTCTCAGAAAGGAGGAAGTAGGGGAAATTCTGTTGTAACATTCTGAGGTCATCATAGAATGGCTTGAGTTAGGAGGGGTCTTAAACATCATCTCCAACCCCTCTGACCAGGTTGTTCAGAGCTCTGTCCAATCTGGCTTCGAACACTTCCAGGATCCACAACTTCTCTGGGCACTTTTCCAGTGCCTCACCATCATACTTCATCACTGTTTAATTAAATTAAATTCTGTTATTTTACTAAGTTGAATTATGTTATGACCTGTGTTACAATCTGTGGGTAACTTTCACTCTTTAGACCCATCTGCATTTCAGTTAGTATTAATTTCACTCAAGTGTCTGAACACAAGAGCTGAAAATGTCTGGATCTTACTCTTTCCTTTGTAGACGAGTTGTTTTGTAGTGTCTTTGCTCAGAAATGTTTGGACACAAGTAAAGATTTATTAGTTAGGGATATGGAGAAGAGGATAGAAATTAATAAATGCATTATTCAGATGTATCAGTTCTAAATATAGACTATTTCTTTTTTTTGAATAGATACTGTCCCTTTCTTCAGTGCTTTCAAGCTGGTTTGCCACAAATTGTGTATTAGAATCTCTTTATACTATGTGCTCTTGTGTTTTTTTCCCAATGTATTCAATTGAAATTGCTTGACTTTTGTTTCTTAATTTGATATTTTTATCCCAGTAATGTTTTTCAGTATTTTTATTTTCCTCTTTTAAGCTTAATGCAATGGCCAACAGAGCTGCTGGGAAAGGCTATGAGAACGAAGACAACTACTCAAACATCAGGTTCCAGTTTGTTGGCATTGAAAATATTCATGTAATGAGATCTAGCTTGCAAAAACTCCTGGAAGGTATGTTTTAACTGTACTAAAATAGTGTATTTGAAAATAGGGTAAGTGTTTTTCTGAAGTCTTTAGTAGTAGCTTATGCAAACTGCGTTGACATTTCTATGTTTTATTCCAGCTGTGTGTTTAGTACCAGTTTGCTGTGCTCTGTGGTAACGAATTACCTTAAACCTCGACCTTCAAACTGTAAACCCAACTGAATGGAGTTATTTTGAAGAAAATTGAATGGCACATACATCTTTAGTGAACTTTATTAGTATGTCAGTGAGAAAGACTGCTGTGTTTTCCAAGTGTGCGTCTGTAGATATATTTTCATTTACAGAATATCATTTCTTCAAGGAACACTTTGTTCCACAGCATTCACAATAGGCATATGTACAACATTTGAGCTCCTTGACCTGGTGAGCCGCTTGTGTGTTTGTAGGTGTTTGTAGAGAAGGGGCAGGAGGAAACGAGAGCCACTTCACCATACTACTGCCTGCCTCCTGGTGGTGAAAATGGGGAGGCAGAAATGTGTTCATAATTCTGTTAGTATTTTATTTAGGTAGACAGCTGAGAGAAAACTTAAGACATTTTGTGGAGTACCAATACTGAGATTAGAATACAGTGGCAGAAGTGAGGTTTCCACACCTGACAGACAATACATGTGTAAGTGCTTGGCTTCTAGAATTATGCAAGTATTTCCAGTTGTGGAGAAGGTTTATGCTTGTATGGAAGCCTATTTTGATGAAGGGATCCTGGCTACATTAATCAAGATATCTTACAGACTAGTGGTGTAGTCTTCACTTTCATTGATCCTGGATGTGCTGCTAACCTATTCTTCAGGCCCTTTGCACGGAATCCGACTGAGCTTTGATAATACGTATCTTTCTGCTTATTCCTGCATATGTTTTTTCCTGAAGGAAAGATGAGAGCGTGATCCTGAGCTTGAGTTTTTAGATTTAGCATAATCCCCCTTTCTCTTACTAATACGTTCAATTCTAGAAAACTAGCTAATAAATCTTGATTGTTATTTTTATTTTTATTGGGAGGCCTGCTACTGTGTAATAATGCCTGATGCAGAAGGGTGCATCACACAGTTAAGCTTCACAGACCTCATATTCCTTTCATTTGAATTGGCATCCCACCAGCAAAACTTAGTAAATATGTGTCTGTAACTTTCCTTAAAGATGGAATATGTTTTAGTTTTTCCTTGTGTGGAGAATTGGTTTGTTTAAACACTATTGAACAAAGTCATGAGTGATCTCTATTGCTTGTTTTCCACATAAGTTTTTTTAGTATATGAACTCAGTTGTTCTACCTCTGTTCAGTCTGTACTGAGATTCACTGGAGTTTTGCTGAATTCCACTCTAGAAGTAGGAGCCTCTTCAGGGGTAGGAAGGACACTTAAAATTTAGGGATGTATGCAATAATTTACTCTTCATCCCTCTCTAGAAATGTGCCATTGGTGGGATGATCAGGAAGAAAATGCCATGAAAATGGCTCATAGCTTGAAATGAGGAAAATGCTGTTTAGCTTCTGTGTACTCATTTCCCCTGAATGTGCTGAACTGAATGTTCTCAAATCAGAGCGTGATACCAGTGAGGCTGTTTGTTCAAGCACCATTTTAACTGGGACTGCCTTCAGCTGTTTGGGCTTTTTTTACCAAACAACTGTTATTCATTGTTTGGTGTGTGTCCTGCTCCTCGGCTCTGTGTCTGTCTGCCTGATTTCCTTCAGAACCTAATGATTCCACTGGCAAGCCGAATGTGAGACATAATCCTTCCCAACATCCTCTTGTAATGGGACAACACCATGGAGCATGCTAGGGGGATTTACAGTCTGTTCTTCATTTTGGATTCAGCTGTTACTCAAATATCTTGCATGCAGTGGTTCAAAACTTTTCTAAAATAGTTTTCTTCAGCGTGAACATGATGACTCTGCCCCCCCGATGAGCAGACTACAACACTCATGGGCGAAACTTCACATGGGCTAAATTTGTAGCTGTGACATTAAATACAAAGTTCAGTTTTTATATATTTAAATTACAAAGTTGCATAACAGAAAAGATTGAACTCTGATAAGCAAAAGGATTTTGTGTATATCAAGAGGGAGCATTTCTGCAGAAGATGTTTGGGGGAAAAGCTCAACAGATGCTGCGATCAGTTGCATATGTTTTTATGGTGGAAGTGGGTTAACTGAGGTGGTTTTGTGAGTTATGTGGAGTTTTCTGTATAGGGAAAGGGATTATCTAGGTTTTTTTATTTGTTAAAAAACAACCTCTGTCTGCAACATGCTGTGCTTCACTCTGCGGGTCTAGTCGCCTCCTGAACTACTGCCTGAGGCTTTGCTAGTAGTGTGAATAATGGCAATCAGACAAGGGAACATTGAGGTTTTGGGGCTTATGTCCATGCAGGGCTTGTGTTTTTTGTGATGGGATCCATATAGGCAGAACTATCTTGAATCGTATTTATTGTGAAGTAGCTGAATTATCTTAGTGGTACTATAAATGGTACCATAAATCATCTTTGACCTTTTAGAAGACCATAAGGAACTGGAAAATAACTTTTTTCAGCATTTAAGAATTGGAACAGTATCAATGCAGTTGATTGAATCACCAACCAGTATAAAAATGCCTGTGTTAATTCACAGAAATGGAAAGTAACTCTTGGGGCTCAACATATGTGTTCCTACCTCTGCCTTCATTTATAAAAATATAGAAACCTAGCTAGAAAGAGGAAATACTAGTGGTGAAATATTTCTGCCAAGCTGAAAATTGTGATCAAAAGCAGATTTTGACAGCAGTATCTAGGTGAAAACAAACTGAGGGCTGGAAGCCTGTTTATTTTCTATCTGGAAAGCTTGTGCTTTATACTCTTTAAGTTACAGAATGTGTGGGTGTGCTGTCATTAAGAATATCTCTAGACATGGCTTCGTCTGTCCAGTTCCTTCCCTGCAGATGTTTGAATTTCCAGATGCTTGACTATTTTCAGTTTCTTTCCTTCACCAAAGAGTGGTGGACCTGTTTGTGTACTGTTGTGACTGATGAGGTGTATGGAACCACTGATACAGAGAATGACTTGATCCTTTCAGCTAGCTCACATTCTCATCTGATTTCCTTCACATGCTAGATCTTTTGGAAGCAGAACTCTTGCCTAATGATGCCTTTCAAGGACAAAGGAAAGCTAGCTTGCTTTTAGTTCTTTTACTGATATTTACAGACTAACCTTTAAAAGTAGGTCTTCTGTCTTGGGATTTCTTGGTGTTTTGTTACCTCATTGTGCTGTGGTTTGCTAGATAGTTTTGTAGATGATGAAGATCTGTGGGTTTTAGAAAAGGTGCTGCAATACTTATTTGGAAGCCTGTCATTCTTCTAGTATTCAGCAGCACCTGGCGCTATGAATCTTCCTGAGCAATGGGAAGTGTACCAAAACTTGTTTGGCTGAAAGCTGAGAAACATCTAGTTCAGATACAGGAAAGCTCTTTGATGCAGTGATTTGAGTTTATAGCCCTCATTACATCAGGGGACTTGACTGAATATGGAGCTGCATCACAGAATGATTTGATGAATTTTGTTCTCTACTTTTGCTGCTGACTCACTTCCTTCCATGGTCAGATATAAAGATGATTTTGCAGCTGTTGTATCCCTACTGCTGACTTTCATCTACAGAACCTTTTTATTTTCATCTGGGGCCCAATGCTTTAGAATTGTAAAATCATTTAGGTTGAAAAAGACTTGTAAGACCATCAAGTCCAGCTGTTAAGCTTAGTGGAAAGTAGGCTTCCACTGTGGAAGAGGCAGGTATTTTTGTAGCTGCCAGCCTTGGGTATTTTCTCTTAGAATTACATAGCTGAAGTTATGTTAGCCAGCAAATTTTTTTTTTAATGGCCAGAAGTTTGTCATGTTTGGACAGTAATGTAACTGTGTGAGTTACTATTCAAAATTGTACAAGAACCAGGTTACCTATCCTAGTGGGGATAACTACTGTATTGGAATGTCATTTTGTTAAAAAGACACAAAGATCTTACTCTTGTCACTCGTGGTTATGTAGTTCTGCAGAGTTGAATTCTGACTGGACAACATTTTGTAGTACCCCTCCCTTAACCATTTGATCCGAAATCTTTCCGGAAACCACCACTCAACTTAGAATATAGTGGATTAGAAACAACATACAATTATTCTTCTTTCCACATTTCAGGGTGTAGGTATCTGCAACTGCTTAAGGCTTTTTAACTCTTGGTTTCTTTCAGTCAGTGGCACAAGGGGTTTGTCTGTCAATGACTTTTTGTCTGGTCTGGAGAATTCTGGATGGCTGCGTCATGTCAAAGCTGTGTTGGATGCTGCTGTCTTTCTTGCCAAGGTAACTTGCATGAAAAGCTGAAACCTACCAGAAAAAAATATGTTTAATATTATGTAATATATAAAATTCTGCAACTGACCTTTTTGGAGGTAGGTGCTTAGTATATATACCAGTACATCTAATATGCTGGTTAAAGTGTTATGTGTTTCTTTATGATTAGAGATATTAAATATTCCAGCTAATGTTCTGGGATTTTTTGAATGCTATTTGGTCAAATTGTTGAGAGACAAAGGGATTCTTATGCTTCCTGCTTCTGTAGATATTTTTGAAAGGTGTAACCAGTTCGGTGGTGGATGGAACAAACTATTATTCAGTGTACCCTGAAAAACAGAACTGGGGCAGTAATTGTAAAGCAGCCAAGGTGGCTATGCTGACTTCATTTGGCAAGGAAATAGGATTCTGTGAATAACTGAGAGGAACAATTGCCTTTGCCAAGCACTTACAAAGCCAAGGGCTTGATCTCATGGGAGTGGGTGAAGAAAAAAACCTGGATCTTTGTTTTTGCTAGGTGAAATAATAAGGAGTTATCTCAGTTAAAAGTGGGTGATGGTCCTAAAGATGACCCTCAAAAATGTCTGAGCCAACAGGAGTTGATTTCTCAGCTGAAGCTAATAAGCATTTCCTATGCCTTTAGTTTTATGTAGCATAATGATGAACAAGTGGTATCCTTAATGATGTGTTGATGGCGTTTGGTTTTTTTTAATCTGTACTCTGTAATGTACAGTCTAATTATTGTTAGGTTTTCTTGTCAATTTAGTTTTATGAGGGAGAGAGAGAGAAGGGGGAATCCCTGAAGAGGTTAGGTTATGCAAAGGTGGTAGTGGAATTCCTTTTCTTTTCAAGGAGTTTTCTATACTTCCATGAGGAGAAGTTCCTACTTTCTGATAATATTATTTCTTTTCTTCATAGTAAACATTTTCTTGGCTTTGTTAAATAAGATGGCCTATGCTATGAGTTGGAAATAAATGTAGTGTTTTTATTTATTTACTAGTTTTTGACTTCTGTCTAGAAAAGATCATTGATTAAGAAACAACTGTGTTTTGCAGGCAATAGCGGTTGAGAGTGCAAGTGTACTGGTGCACTGTTCAGATGGCTGGGATAGGACTTCCCAAGTTTGTTCTCTTGGAGCTCTCTTGCTAGACTCCTATTACAGAACAATCAAAGGATTCATGGTAAGCAGAGGTTGAGTTGCAATGTTGAGTTTTTCCTTGGTAAAGAAAGGGTGTAAAATGTTTGAGTGTGAAAGGGAGCAGAGTAAACATGCTGTTCGGGTTTTTTTTTGTAGTTACAAGTGTAAAATGAGATCTGCGGCATATTGATAAATATTTCATATAGAAGTACTTTGCTACTTGAAAAAACCATTTATTTAAAATCTAAAAAACTGAAATACAAATAGCAGATTGTTTTAGTCACCCTGCAGAAATGTTGCAATGATTGCCTTTTGCATCCAAACAAGTCCCTTATCTATGACATAGAAGGATTCCAAAGTGCTTATGTGAGGTAGCCCATGTACTAAATTACAGCAGCTCTGTGTTTTATCATTTGTCTCCAAACCAACATTTTTAAAATCTAAAAATGACAATTCCCCCCGTGATAGAGACTTAAAGATGTCTAAGCAGTCTAAATTTCTTCATCTTTTTGTAGACAGAGAAGAATTTCAATACAATTATTCCAAATTTTAGACTAGGAAAATCAACAGTGTCCTTCAGTGACAAGGAACTCCTCAAAAATAGTACATAAAACTAGTTCAATGTATTGGCTAGACCTAACTGCCACAAATATTACAAACATTGAAAGTGAAGTTGAGGAAGAATTAGAAGAGGATTAATTTGTTGTAAATAGTGAGAATGTGTGTAATCTTTAGGGAAGTAATTTAATTTTTTTGGGTTTTGATTAATCCTTGCTTTCACATGAATTTCTGTGAAGGTCCTGTGTTGTTTTTGGTACTTTATAGTGAACAAAGTGATAAAACAAGCTGGTGTTGATATTAACAAACTTACTGCTAAAAGTATTAGAAAGAATATATTATGTGGTTTTATGTAAACTCTGATAGCAGGCATGCAATTTTTCCTATTCTTTGCCACAGAAAGTTAATAGACTACTAGTGAAATCACACAACATTTTTCAATTTCACACAAAATTATCAGGTACCTGATTAGCAAGTTGCTTAACTTTTTTTACTAGTTTTAGAAATGTACTTTGAGAATCTTGTGAAAAACTTCCAAGAAAATCAAGAAGCTACAAAGTGATAAATAGTTCTTTCTACTGTAGCTTATTGGACTCAGATTTAAAGTACAATATATTGATATCCTGTGGGGTTAATACTGTAGGTGTAAGATTGAGTAATATTATACATGACATTTTGGTTTTTTTACCCTCTAGGTCTTGATAGAGAAAGACTGGATCTCTTTTGGGCACAAGTTCTCTGACAGGTAGTTCACTCCTCCGATACAGTAACATGTATACAGTGAACCAAACTAAGTATTTTTAAACAAAAGACAGCTTGTATTTCTAGACACACTGCACCAGTTCAGCAATGAGTAAGCTGTTTTCAGTAGACAAGGCACTTGTCTTGCTGTCTACAGTGTATTGCAATTTATTGGAATACCTGTTGGATAATTGATTTATATTGCAGACATAAATTTTTAGTGCTACTGGTGCCTTGCTTTCAGAAGCTGATGACTGCAGCAAGGTCTGCACCTATGTATAGACAGTGCTGCATCCTAGCTATTTAGGCAATATGAAACACATAGTTTTGGTATCTTTAAAGATAAGTCTGCATTTACATTTACCTTGATGATGAAGTCACGCCTACCTTTAGAAGTCCTATATGTTAAGAGTTCTGTTTTTTCCCTTGATCTGCCTGTCATCACACATGACAATAGCCTTGCTGCTATTTACTGCTTATTAATTTGCTTTTAGCTGGTATACTCCACATGTTGACTGTGACAGTGTTAGACACAAAGGAACTTAACTGTCTTATGTTGCTATTTTGTACTTAATATAGATGTGATTACTTAAAAGTCAGAAAAACAGGTTAAATATAGACTTATTTCTATTCAAAAATTGTCCCAATTCTTGAAGTTAGGTGCTCAATTTCCAAATCAAAGCTAGTGTCAAATTAAGGTGCTGTCATTTAAAAACAATTGCAGCTAAGACTTTCTTGATTTCTAACTTAAACCAGTTTCAATCTGTTTATGGAATCTTTTTCAGGTGTTGTCAGTTGGATGGTGATCCAAAAGAGATCTCACCAGTGTTCACCCAGTTTTTAGAAAGTGTGTGGAATCTGACTGAGCAGTTTCCACAAGCCTTTGAGTACAATGAAGCTTTCCTCCTTCAAATCCATGAACATGTCCATTCGTGCCAGTTTGGTAACTTCCTTGGAAACTGTCAAAAAGAACGAGAAGAGCTAAAGTAAGCAGGCACATTGTAATGTGTCTTTTGTTTATTCTGGAAGACTAAGAACTTCCATGAATCTTCTTCATTTTAGGCTCTGAATAGAGGAAGGATTGGTAGTACTGAAAACTATGTTGAACTGCATCAGGGAACAGCAGTGCTTTTACGTGCTGAAGACAGTCTTTCTAATACTGGGAAAAAATCACATGTTTAATTTTCATTGGGAAAGTTAAAGTATCTCTTTCCTCCTCATCTAGTTTTTGTTGGTTTTTTTTTTCACTCTAAAAGTAGGTAAGCTTAAGTTTGGAAGCATCATGGCATTTCCTCTCCCAATCTCTTTTTAGGTAACCTTAAAATTCTTGCCTGCTCAAGACTCATAACTATTAGTAGGATATCTTCCAATGCATTTAGTTGGAAAACTTCTGTGAAGTTTTTATCAGTTTATTTCACACTGTATTTTAAAAGCATTTATTTCAAATAGGCAAAACTTGCACACCATAAGCAGTATCTTCTGGTATTCTGCTTGCAGTCATTGTGTTGACCTCTATCTCTTTTTGCTTTAAGACTAAAAGAGAAGACCTATTCCTTGTGGCCATTCCTTTTGGCTGAACAGAAGAAATACCAGAATCCTCTGTATAATCCAGACTTTTCTCCAGAACTAACTCTTTTGGAGCCTAATACAGTATCATTCAATTTTAAGTAAGTCTAAATAAGATACAGTATTTTTTCTTCAGCTCTGTCATTATCTTGCATAGTTAAACCTGTCTGTTTTGTGCAGGTTTTGGAGAAATATGTACCATCAGTTTGATCGAAGTATGCATCCCAGACAGTCTGTGTTCAATCTTATCATGAATACAAGTGAGCAAAATAAACAACTGGAGGAAGATATTAAAGAACTGGAAGCTGTAAGTATTACAAAATAAATGTGTACTTGTGACCTGTTCTTCAAATTATAGTTGTAATTGTGCTGCTGGCTTTCACATGAATGTCACTGCTGTATGGCCTAGCACTTTCACTGTGTAATGGTGACTTGGACTTTCACTGTTTGCTTCTATGATCAGTGCTCTAAGGCACTATTTATTCTGCTTTATTAATGAACTGTATTATGTGAAAGTGCTACTATCAAAGCCTTACTGATGGTAAGTTTCACAGAAGCTTAACCTACATTAAGCTATCTTTGGTAATGAGGTATCCATGTAGCTGCAGCTGTGTTGCTAAACTAAGGAGACTGAAAATGTTTTATTTTCATTATAGCTACTAAAATGGAAACAGTAAGTATTGTCCTTCTTTTAACTTCATATGCAGGTGCATGCTGTTGTAAGTCACCATAATGATGGGTCATGTACATTGTAATGCTTTTATGAAGACAGGGCTAAATCCAGAGATCAGATGTCTATAATTGACTTCTAGGTGCTACAGTAAACAGCCAGGAAAGGCTGATAGATACTTCTGTTACAGTCAGTTAAGGTGCTGAAACTTCAGAATAATACCTTTTAAGGAATGCAAAAGTCTTTTGACTGTAAGTTTTAATACTTGTGTGTGGATAGAAATGGTAACACAACTCCTGTATATTATGTTGGGAGGGAAAGGGAGGAAGTACAGCTTTTCTAGGAGGAAAGATTTTATTAGACTGATCCTCCTTTAATGTAGTGAATGAATGTCACTTAATCTAATACTGTTTCAAATCTTAATTTTGTATTTTAAAATTTTTATACAATTGAAGCAGCAAGGTGAAGAAAACTCAAGATGAAGCAATCTAAAGAATAAGCAAGATGGAAAGTGGAGTCTCAGCTTTGAATTTTCTAGAACCTCATTCCAAGATGTTAACTTCACCTGAGCCTACATTTCTCACTTGAGTGAAGAAGAGATGTAGTTGTTTGAAATCCTGATGTAGACTTTGCTATTGCTGTTGTCATCTATAAAAAGTTGATGTCAAGAGACACCAGTCTTCTGGTTCTAGTCTCAGTTCTAATAAAACACAAACACATCAACAAAGAAATCTGTTCACATAACTAGTGCAAACTCCCAGTTACTGGGTGAGTGAGTTTGAATTAAAAACAAAAACAAAACAAGTGAACAACCTGAACCATGGAACTGAAAAATCCCTCAATCCACCTCTTTCCTATTCTCTTGCTCATGCTGGCAGTATACATTCTTTTCCCCTTTCCTGTTTTTTAGTTGACGTTTTTTAGCATATTCATGCATTTGAACAAACTGTATTGGCATTTCTTGGATCTAAAGGAAAGGTCTTTTAGAAGGTTTTTATGAAGGATAGAAGGGCTTTAGGTATCAAACTGCTTTGTCATTAAGAGACTCATGGTCTTTAAGAGACTGCAAGATCCCTGTTTGCTGCAGTACCAAGGCCTGTCTTCCTCTGCCTCTACTCCAGAAAGTATTCCCATCTTGATAGCAACCAAACAAGGGGCAACCCTGGAGGAACCTCTCCTTCTCTTGAGATATTGATAGGCATTCTTAGTTTTCTGCTTATCTACAAATTGTAAGCAAACAGTGCTTGTAGCATCTGCTGTAAACTGTGGGGAATAAAGTCATAAGGAATGGCCTAACATTCAACAATAACTGCGTTACCTGTCTAACCTAGGGTATATAATGCAGAGTTCTGCAGACACTGAGTTAGCCAGCAAAAGAAGGGGATCCATTTCCTTTAAAAGCACAATATTATCAGTAAAGAGTCATGCACGCTGTTAGTAACTGTTCTTTGTATTTCAGAAAATAAAGCAGAGAAACGGCCAGTCAGATGTGGTCCTTGTGAAGGAACAGGAACAGACGTCTCGTCTCTCCCCCGTGGCGCAGAAGAGCCCTCCGTGCTTCCAGAAGGAGCAGCCGCCGGTGCCGGTGAATGACGCCGTGCGAACCATAGAGGGCAGCAACACAGCAGACAACCGCTACAGCGAACTTGTGTCCGAGTTCTCCAAAGCTGAGCCTGCCGTTGTCAGCTTGGAGTACGGAGTGGCCAGGATGACCTGCTAATTGAAATCTGGCCCTGTGTTCTTCTAGACTGATTAAATGGAGAGATGGGTCATTTTCAGGATGGGTCTGTGCTGCATGACCAAAGCACGATTTGTATATCTGCAAGTTTTGTCAATGTAGACTAGAACAGCATGCTAGTTGTCAAGTGTTTGCTGTTCTTTTAAGGGGGGGAAAAAAGATGTACTTGTCTTTTTGAAAGAAATAGGGCATTTGGTAAGTAGTGACTGAAAAATCAAGGAGTGGTATGTCTTTGGACTTAGGTCAGTTTGCACTAAATTGATTTAAATAGTAATATTACTTTATTCAGTATAGGAAGCCACAGGGCGTCTTTCACAAATTGATTTTATTTGGACAAGAAAACTTGAACTTTCTATTTTAGGAACTGAAGCTACTTGTATATATCTCATATGAATATGTATTCCCTTGCTTATTGTCACCCAGTACTAACTTTCAGTGTATTAAGTGCCATGGAAAAGTATGACATATTTCAAATCGTAAATAGTTGGCCTTAAACGTGTCAGATCAATGATTTTGTCCTTTACTACTGCAGTCTACCTGGCTCTGTTTACATTGTATTTGCTCAAATTTTTGTATCCTTAAAACAGGACTGAATATAGCAAATGAAGCATGCCTAAGCTGGCACAGCCTTTCAGCAAATAGCTATATGAATGTTAACTTATCACTTAAGACTTTTTTCTTCCATTTCCTCTGTTGTTTAAAATATTATAGATTGACCTGATTTTCCTCTCTGGCAGCTCAGTAGATTGAGCATCATTAAAGCTGCAGGTTGTCTGACCTTAAGTGTTTTGATTTGTGGCAAGGTATTTAAATGTGAAATAAGACATGTTACATAAGAAAACAAAACCTAGCCAATAACTGAATAGTCAGGTTCATTCAGTTTGCTTACTGTGCAAGAATGCAAGCAGAACTTTTAGAAATGTAGTCTACTGATGTCGTTCCCAAGTTAGAAAAAAAAAAAAAAATCACGTGTCTGAAGCTCATGAGAAACAGAGTGCCTCCTAAATGTTTCAGTAGAAGAAAATTTTGATTATTCGTGAAAACTCTTCTCATCTTGTAAAAACGTGTCCAACGTGTGCATATTTTAAGTAATTTTAGTATCTGGAGATTTTTATGTATTTGGAGAGAGGACAAAAACTTCTAGCAGTAGAGATCATGGAACACAAGAAAAAAGGAGGAAATTTACAGTTTGTGTGCTTAACTATGTATCTGTAATCTTTTAGTAAGGGTGAAGGATTTTCTGAAGTTTGTCTCATGATAGATTTTCTGATCATGTAACAGAATAAGGGAGAAAAATGTTGATCCATTTTTAAATAGAGGTATGAATGATAATTTTGGGTATTAAGATCCCTAATTATGTTAGATTAATGCTACTGACCTTTTACATCTTGATTAAAATAATTTTTGGTTTCAAATGAAAATAATTTCATTCTCATCCTAATCCCTGAAGTGTGTTTTGTCACAATTACTGGTGTGCACAATTTGACATAATTTGGCAGCATTTCCCTCTGCACCATATTGGATCCAGGGCTCTTAGCAAGGCCAGTATAGGTCAAGATCAAGGTGCACTTGTGGAGCTGTCTGGGAGAAACTAGCTGTGACTCTTGTATTGGGCCATTAATTCACCCATTTCACTTATTTAATTTTTAAAACATAAGCATTTCTATTTCCAAAGATACAAGCATGGTGTCATATTTAAAATACATTGTCCAGTTATTTAAACACATTTAGAATGTCTCCACTACAGGTTTTGATGGTTTCATGTTTGCACAAGTGGTGCCTTACAGGGTTGCAGCATGAGAGGTTTTTGTGCCTTGTTATTTGTTGTCTCCCCTTCTCCCTCACCTTCTGTATTAACTTTGTTCCATGGTTTTCCTTTGTAAAAACATCTTGTATATTAAGCTTGTATTATATCACAGTAGTGAAACAAACTTATTGCTGATAATATAGGTAGGTGTTACCAATTTGTACTTGTATTAATATTTAGCTGCTCTGGTGTGCCATGTACACTTTTCCTATTTATTGTTTAGAGTTTATAGACTCAAAAGATTATATTAAGCTTTTTTGCAAATACCGTTGTATGTTGTTTTTACTTTAACAGCCATCTGAGTGCCCCTGTATACAAAGCTTCTGGAGAGAAATCTGTTCCCTTCCAGTACTGTTACAGTGAGTTTATTTCAGTCTTCAGGTCCTTTTTATTGGCAGAGTTCACTTCTTAGGGAAAGGAATTGGAATGTGTTTTTATTTTAAATCAAGGTACGCACGTTAGATCACCTTTAAAGGGCCATAAAACTCTCTGCTCAGGCACTGAGCGTGTTTGCTCATCAAAAAATACAATACTTCCTGATCTGAAGTAAATATTTTACTCCAGTTAATATGTGAATAGAGTTTTATAAGGCTGTTTTGTAGAGCAACCACCTTGTAAGGTTCAGGTAGCTCTGCCAACTCAACCCCCAGGATCACCAGTGAGGAAAGTTCCTGCAGAGAGGCATCTGTCCCTTCTCATTTGCTGTTTAGGCCTAAGCCAAATCTACCTAAAGCACATGGGACCTGTGGTGAAGTGAATAGATGGTAGTCAAGGGAGCTCCAACAGAAAGCTTGGCAGGATGGCCAGGACTCAGCACAGTGGGGCTGTTCTGTGTCCTTCGAGAAGGATTTTAAAAAAAATCAAGCAAATTAACTAAAAAATTGTGGCAGAAGCCTAGGAAAAGAACGAATTTTAATTCTAATTTCAGTGGATGAGCTTTTCTTCATCCTGAATATGCTACTCCAAGAGCAGTTACATACAGAAAGGCACCTCATACAGATCAAAGTAATGTGCAGAATCCTCTCAGGCTGTGACATTAGTTTGTGGGTGGTATGCTCACCAGTTGCTTGGGAATATAATGTCCTAGACAGAAAGTTGGTATATTTGATTCTGCTCCATAGGTTGCAAGATTTTGACACCTGACAATTCTGTGCTTCATCTTAAGGAGGTCTCCTTAGGTGAAGTTTTTGAGCTTATACATTCTGTGCGGTGCTTGATCTTTTTTCTTTTAATGAACCAAGCTGATAGTCTCACCTGAAAAAACTGATTTCACTTTTGTACTCCAGGCAATTTAAAATATTTATTTGGAAAGAGTTTGGCTTATTTTTTGGGAGGCTTGCTAGTGTCATAAAGTATTCTTCAATACAAGTTGAAGTATCCAACTGTTCTGTTTTGTAGGGCGACTGCCAAATCAACAGACTAAGAAATTAATTAGGCAGCACTGAACTGAGCCTGTGCATTTTGTACCCATGTCCAATTACTAGTGACCTAAATCTAGGGCAGAAGCCTGAAGTCTGGAGAGTCTGTTTAGAGAACTGGAACAGCAGTCCTTCCATAAAACCGCACATCCCTATGTGGAACAAACGCCCTAATATTATGGTTTTGTAGAGGGAAAGCTAGCACAAATCAAACTGTGACAGTTTGATGTGTCTCCTCAGGGTAAGCACAGTGGAGAATGCCTTGCTGGGAAAGCTGATGTCTTCTTCTCTAGTTGCTGTCTTCCTGAGGCCTTTTGATAAAGTAACCCATCAGCAAATCTCAGAACTTGCTCCTCCCATTCCGGTAAACTGAGCACAAAACTGGATGCACGGTTGGGCTGAAGTGGGGCTGGCGTAGCTTGGCTTAAGTACTGTTCTCTTAAGGCAGTGATATAAATAATACAGGGAAACTGGATGTTAAAATAGCACAGGGCACATGTTGTCAACTTCGGTTCTGTAGAGTGCTGCCCTGCTCCGGAGCAAGTGTGACTGGCATGAGGGCCTCACGTAAGCATGATTGCTTTCTAGTTAGTTTAAAGATAATCTGATTTCAAACTAGATCATCCCCCCAGTGGTATTTATAGATCTTTAGGTCATAACCTAAAGGTTGCTCTTAGAACTCCTGTTTATTTGCTAATAGTTTCAAACCTGTGGCTGATCATAGGCTAAGTGTACTGGTTGTGAAACCTCTATTAACCTTTAGAATTAGATCTTTAGATTGAGGTCTGCTTGGACTTGCTTTCACCACTTACGCCACACTTTCCTCCTAGTGTTGCTTATTGTGGTGGTTGACAACCGTCAGATGTAATGGGCTTCTTAATGCTTTGGATGTTTCAATAACCTGAGGGTTCTGTGGCTTTCTTCCGCTACTCTGAAGGTGCACATCAGCCTTAGTGAACAGTGTGAGTGAATTCATGCTTGATCTAGCTAGCTTGACCTGCCTCCATGTTAAATAACACTGAAATTCAGCACAGCATCATCATTCAGTGGTGCAACTTCTGTACGCACAATAGGCTCAAGGAAAGGGATGGAGTCGGGGACCCTTGTCACAGCATGTAGCAAGGAACAGGACACTGCAGGGGTATGACTCATAAAGTAGAAGCAGTAGAGCTATTTTGATGTCCAGCAGCAACTCAGGGACTTGAGGTGGAAGGTCAGAGGCATACTGCTTCTGAGATCAGTTTCCAGGTCCCAGAGAATTCAGTGACCTGGTCCGTTAAACACTTGTTGCTGAGCAGTTCTGCGCTGGCATCAAGGAGCAGAAAATATATATGGGTCTGTGTTTCTTAATCTACTGGCTTCATGTAATAAATGTCCTGAGGTGATGTTGAAATTGGACCACAATATCTTGATTATTCTTGTTTATATTTTAACTCTTGAGGTCAGTTGCATACTGTTTGTAACTAGGTGGGATTATAGTTTTGGCACACACTCTTAAGTATTTTCCGTCTTAATGACAAGGTTAGCACATACATATCTTGTGCTTTGTATCTCTGCATATATTTCTGCTGAGTGCTTTTCTTGGAAGCAGGCAGCCTCGGTCCCATGATGCTGCTCCACCAAGCATTCCTCGTTACCTAACATTACAGATTGGTTTCCTTGCTTTGTTTTACTATTGCTCTTCAGCCTTACAGTTTATCTTTATGGCTGTCTGTTGGCAATGTCCCTTGACAAGTGTCTTTCCATCGAAGAAAATGGGTTTAGTGTTTTTCTGTCTCAGGGATTTTTACCCCTGAACTAGAGAACTTGAAAAGTAGTGCTTACTCTCCCCTTTGGGGCTTTGGAGTGCCTGTTGACTTCCACAGTTGGTTTGGTTACACATTTTAAATTCAGACATGGCAATTTAAAATAAATAAATATAAAACTTAGTCCAGTATTAGATATGGTAAAGGGAAAGAGAACTTTTCATTGTAAAATATCTGGAAAGACTGGCTGTTTCACTAGCATTTATTGCTCTATGTAATGTTTTCTGTAAAAGTCATTTATCTGTGTGCTGGGATCATGCTTGATGTATATTCCTGAAGGAACTTTAGCAAATGGAATTTTGTAGCAAGTATTTTATTTGTATGTGTTTTCAAAATCCATATGGCTTAAAATAAAGTGATCTTAATATTGCCAATCTAACTGGACATTAAATATTTATAATAACATATATAAGCGTTTATAAAAACTGTGTGTGAACACTGACATTTTCATTTTATGGATGAATCATACCTGATACAGAGTATAGAATACAGAAATGAGTTGACCTATTTATTAGTTTCTTGAATGCCTCTGTAACTTTTAGATATGGGAGACTGGCTCAGCTTTGTGTTACTGACTCGACTGCTGGCTTGTTAATTACAGGCACAACTCTGAGCTTAATTTAGGACTTAAGTGTCAGGAGAAGAGAGTACTGTATTTACTTATTGTTACCATTACTGCATACTCAGTTATCCAGACAAGTGTTTTCAACAGCAACACTACATTTGGTTAGGAAATTGGAGTGATTTTCTGAAAACGCCAGCTTCTGTTCTCAGTGACTTTTCCATTAACTATTAAAACCAGTTTTCTTCTTAATTCTGAGGCTTCTTAGGGTCTATACAGCTGATTCCTCATTTAGCAAAGATAGTACCATGGCAAAAATGGTTGCTAAAGCTCTCCCTAATTAGTGCTTGCTACACAGTGCTCAGGCTTCTTCCAACAGCTCATATTTATTTAAGCCACATCCAGCTTCATCGTGATCTGTGCTGAGAATATGGTTTCTGTGCATAGTACAGGTGGAAACTCATGCACTGGAGCATTGGACTGTGCAATTTCTAGTCAATGTGATGTCTATTACAGAATGGGACCCTCCTGCCGTAGGTAGATGCAACTTAGAGGGCTCTCCTTAATCCATTTTATTCAATGGCTTCCTTTCAGGTAAGGCAGGATGGGTGGTTGGAATACACGATGGGAGAATCTGGCTAGTACCATTAGGGGAAAAATGTCAAAACTCCTGCCTAAGTCAGAGCAGTATGATTTAACCGTATGCCACAACAGTGGTGGCCTCTGTCCATTGGTTCTGTGGCCAGTGGCACAGAACACGAAGGGCATGAGCATGTTCATCCACATCTCCTGTGTGTGGATGCTGCTGGCTGTGGTGGGAGCACTGGTTCCATATGTGCATACACAAGTGGGGGGAAAAGCTAAGCTTAACTTGCTCTGAGTATAACCAGGAGGCTGGCTGATTTATTTCACTGGCTTAGTCCAGGGTGCAGTCATTGCCTCTCCTGTCTACAACTACAGCCTGCCAGAGTTTATGCAGTACCTGTAGAGTGCGTGTTCAGACAGAGGACAGACAGCACGTGTGAGAAATAGCTGCCTACTGTGCAGAATGATTGAAGTGAAGCAAGTGGGACTTAAAAACTATATAAAAGCCAAATGGACGTGGATATGCCATTCTTCATCTTTGTGGTGGCCACACTGGGCTGTGGGAAGAGGAAAGGCTGATATAGCAGTGGCTTGAGGGCTTTAATGCTGGCAGTGAGTTAGTTCCAGAATCTGACAAAAGATTGAGTGATCCTAAAAATGCTGTCTGCTTTGTGTTTATTTTTCCATCCCCTGAAGCTGCCCTGGGTAACACACTTAAGATGGTTGCTTTCTTGCAAGAGAATGGCTTGGCAGAGGAGAGGGCTGTTCTCTGAATATTCAGCAGTGTGAATGTTGTTATATGTGTTCCTCGGCTCTGACACTGCTCAAGCTGAGTCCCTCTAGGAAAGTACAAGACTGCTGCAGCTTAGTGCTCTAAGATTCATGTGAGAATGCTTTAGAGAGGAAAATGCTGTCAGTGATTGGATCCCTCTTTATCCTTTAATCCCACTTTAAGCTTTTAGTAAACTTGTTCTCTGTCGTATATTGGCGGAGGAAATGATTCTTGATAAACCAAATGGTTTTTGCTTGGTCGCTGGACTTTGCATGTGCACTGGCTTTCTGGTTAATCTGGTGATGTGTCCCATTAGTCCACAATATATTCAAGAGATTAAAGTGTGTCTGCCAAGATAGAATAATAACTTTGAGTACTTTTTTCCTTGATTGTAATAAGGACAGCACGCTAGCAGGAAAAATTGTTCTAATTGGTATTATATCATTTATATGAATGGCTTTTAAATGCTCATTGTGGGTCCAGGAAATGTCAGAGGAGACTCACCTATAGCTATTATGACACATACTGAAAGGAATGATAAGTGAATGAAAAAGGATTGCATCTGTTGATTCTACATTTAAGGAGGGGTTTGTTTTGAAAATGCTGCTTCATAAGTGATTTAAATTCCAGTGTGAATGCATCAAGAGGTGCATGGTTAGTAGTCTCAAAAGAGATGCCTAAGCACTTTTAGCCTGGTGCTTTATCAAGATGGCTTTGTAAATATTAAGCTAATGGTTCTTTTTAATGTTATGGTGAGTTGACTTTAGATGGAATGCATTTTGAGGCAGGAGAATGTAAAGGGGGAACATGGAGCATGGTTGAATGTAAGCATCACTATGAATTTTGGGAAATGCAGTGCAGAGGAGAGCACTGAGGTTTTGGTCGCTGTAAAAACATGTGAGGCTGAACTGCCCTCTAATTCCTTTGCTGCTGCTTGTATCCCACAGCACACAGGTCCATCCATGCTGCCAAAAGACAGCCTGGGAGAAGAGAGATAACTGATATCTGGCAATTTCCTGATACCAGCCAAGAAAAGGAAAGGAGAGCTGCTTCCCAAGCAGAGATCATGTGGAGAAGATTGCATACCAAGAGTGATTATCAGAGGATGAATTTCTCCTTGGACTGTTGCAGGAGAAAGGCTGGTCAGCTGAAGTTGGGCAGTAGGGAAAGGATTAGGGTTGGCAATAAGAACTACTTTAACTGAGTTAAAGTAGTTGATATTTGAAGTATCATAATGTATAGAGCAGGTGATCTATTTATATTACCCTAAAGCTGGGTTATATATAGTCCTAAAATTCAAATTCCTGGGTCTCTATTTGGCTTGTTCTATTTTAGGAAGAGAATCCATATGTAAAATTCTGCTTTGCTGTCCTAAAGTCTTACCAAAAGTTTATTTAAAGAGCAAAACTTGGTAGAGACCGCCCTCTTATCTGCAGATTTGTATTGAGTCCCCTATGCTCTCTTGTGGTTAAGTGCTCTTATGGCTATTCAGTTTCTGGTGATTTCTGCTATTCTCTTGCTTTTCCTTTCTCTGTCCATATTCAGTCAGATTCCAAGGCAAGTGAGGCTGAGTAGAGCTGTTCACATGTAGCTGCAGAGGTCAGCCAAGGGACAATGGTTTACTACTGAGCTGCTCCTCTTGGTAGCAGCTATCCAAGTCAGCAAGGTGGAAAACCACCACTGGGGATTTTTAGCAACCGTGCACCGCTCTGGGTCTGAGCTGCAGCACAGCGCAGTAATTTGGTATTGGTATCTGCAGGTCTGCAGATTTCCTAATGGCCTGACCCCATTCTGAAAAGGACCATTAGGCAAGTGCTGCAAGAACAGCACTTCTGAGCAGCACTTGAGGATCTGAAGAGTGTGGTGCTCTTTCATTGTGAGGATTAGAGAGAGCTGCTCTGATTTCCTGCAATTAAAAGGGATTCTGAAATTGTGCTGCTCATGCTCAGTCTGTGGCCTTGTAGGCTTATTAATGTAAGAGATAATGGAGTTGCCTTTAATGTTGGTTAAGCAGGCAGTGTGTGCACTGAAGATGTGCTCTTTCCCTGGGAAGGTGGTTAGAATTGGAAATCACAGCCTGGGAGGAGCTAAGGAGTCTCAGGTCTTACCAGGTCAAGGGAACTTGATTTTCTAGCAGCATTTGGTCCATTAAACAGAACTACAAGTACACCACTGAGTGAGTGTCTACTGCTTCTAAATTAAGGAAAAGCTGCCCTCACAGCTCTCTGGTAGAGCTTGGACTAAACTGAGTTCTTCACTTTAGATAACAAATTTTATTTGTGTTTGGCCACAAATTACAGTATGCTTTATAGGAGGAAAAAATTATCCAGCATGTTCCTGTGTCTGTTTAATAGTTTTTCAATTAAATGTAACAATTTAAAACTGGTGAGATTTTGTGTAAAACATCTTTTTAATCCATATAGTTTTAAGAAAGGAAAAAACAAAACAATGAAGATATCTTTCGGCTTAATTCTGAAAAAAATACCGAGTATTTGGTGTAATTTTTTCATACTTTTCTTTGTAATGAATTCACACTCTCTGAAGTGGGTAAGTAAAGTTTCTCTGAAGACAATATCATGAGCACTGTGGCCTCAACATTTGCTAACCACAACATTTCCTCAATATTTTCCTAACTTTGTTAGGAATAGGATGAAACACACATGTAAGGTGTGTTTCAAAGTGATCCATTGTCTTGAAGATGTTCCTAGTCAGATACTCTGCAGAGGCTGTGACTCGTTTTGGGTAAAGGAAATGCTGTGTCCACAGTCTCTATCTTTTTTCCAAAATTTTTTTACTGTGTGGCATATTTTATTAATATCCATCAAATTATGATGACATGTACTCTACAATGCTTTGATTGCCCATTCTGGAGGGTTACAAATACGCTGATGTTTAAGAGAGGGAGCTGTCAAGCCTGTGTACTCCAGTTCATATTGACAAGCTTAGTAAAGCCTCATTTTTAAACCCTCATGGAGGATAAAGGGCTCAGCACAGAATTGCATTCATGACATCCTCATCCAGCTGCTTGCTCTACTTTAGGGACCTTGACTCTCTGGACATAAAGCTAAACAGAACCAGGGCAGGGGAGTGGGGGAGAAAAGCAGCTTCTTCAGAAAAAATCTGTCAAAGCTAAGTATACCTTTTTATTAGAACATAAAATAACTGGAACTGGTCTTTATGGTGACTTGAAAATTGAAATATTAGCTACTGTCAGTCTGGGTTTGAGAGGCAGCTCTCGACACTGTTTAGTTCCTTGTTTTTCCTGCCATTCTAATGACAGTGTGGCTGGAGCCACACACCCACTGCCAATCCTTGTCTGATGAGCTTTTATGGGCCACCTAGGCTGAGTCAGAACTATGGAAAGAGCCTGAGGCTACTTACGTAATGTACTTATATTGCTGTGACATTATCATTTTCAGCTATAACTTGATTTATTGTTCCTTTAAACATTACTCTTTTCCTTTCTGTACTACAAAGATAATAGCAACTGCCCTCTTTCTTTCTGCCATTTTTGTAGACTTTAATATGTGGTGGATTGTTTTATCAGACTATTTAGTTGGAAAAGTTTGATTTTTGAAAAAGAGATTTTATTTAAAACTGAAAGCCACAAATAGGGTGGGGAAAGACATTTGTATAACTTCCTAGGGAAAGATACAAAACATTACTTTTATCAAGTCCTCTAAGACTGCAAATAGGAATGTAAACCTGCAGAATAATGATGAGGTTGCTGAACAATTCATCAATCCTGAAATTCTCAGTTGTTTCCGGAGTAATACATTTAACTGGCTGGAAGACTTGGGTTGAATGCAAGTAAATTTCATATGAGACCTTGAGCAAGCAAGTAATGTTAGGTAAGCTGTGCAAATTATTTAAAAGTTGCCTCAAGAGATCCTAGCACTAATTTAATAAAACAGGAGCAGTGCAGAAATACACGTCAAAGCTGTAAATCATACACAAGCAATGGAGAGATGAAATTACTCTGCCCACTTCAGCCAGTATCCATGTAAATGATCAAAATCCTTGGGCACTCTTCCCAGCAGACCTGAAGTAGGAATCACAAACTGCTGGCATGTACCCAGGTCCCAGTGGCACCATGTGGGATTCATCCCCAGCTTTATGTGCCCTCTCTGTGCAGACGTAACCTCTGAGCTGGTCACCCCTGGCTTCCTGCACAGAGCAACAGCTGCTTCTGGTGCACAGCTGCCCTGGGGATGGTGCACGTCTGAAATGGGTCACAGGAACCACATGGTACAAATGCCTGTTTCTGTCATTTGACTGCAGGGAGCCTCTGGTGACCCCCTCAGTCGTGCCACACAAGGCTGTGAGTCACATCCCAGCTGCCTTTACAGGTTAAAGGGCTGGAATTTGGAGTAGCTCAGAAGCATGCCCGGGAAAGTAAGGGCTGATGGAGGAGTAAAGTGCCTGGAGGTTCAACACTGCAGTGGTTATTGGATGGAGCACTTCCTGGCAGTGGCCTCCAGAGCAGCACTGGGGAGCACTGCAAGGCATCTTGTGCTGTTTGTGCAGAGTTGGGGGACTCACAGGATGCTATTTATAGATAGCAGAGACTGAAGTCTCATCCCGCTGGTAGTAAAGCTTGGGCTGCAGCCCAGAGATGGGTTTGCCTGGCTGGCAAGAGACATGGAATAATAGGATTCAAAACACTGATGTGAAGAGCAGGGAGGTGGTTAAGATACTGCCAGCAAGGGATGCTGGTGCTTGGTGAAAGAGGCAAGGAGGTCAGGTCCTAGATCCTGCTCCTGCTCTGCTGCCTTTTAGCTATTAATGTACTGGTTAAGAGTTGCACCTGAAAGGAGTGGCTCTAGTTCATTTTTCTAACAAACCTGGGTGGGTTCAGGCAGACACCTCTCAGGCACAGCTGTCCTGGCACTTGGGCTGCATGTTGGGCTGAGCAGGGTTGCAGTGCAGCAGAAACCCTGAGAGAGCATCCCCCTCTCATCTTTGGTCTCTCCTTGGGCCTCTCTGTGATGACTAAAGCTTGCCATGGAGCACCAGAGGGCTTCCTAGCCCTCCAGGGAAGCAAGGCTGGCCTCCAGATAACTAACCAAGATACATTAATTAAAGAGAAGGAAAGGGGCATAAAAGGGAGTACCACTCTGTGTGTACTCATCTAAGAACAGCACTGTAACCCTGGTCTTCATCTTCCTGGCCAAGTGCTCTGGGACTCCTTGGGGCTCAGAGCTTGCTGTGAGGTCACCTTGCATAAGGAGAAGGCTTTGAACGAGTCCCTGTCCCAGGTAGGGAGATTTGAGCTTAATGGGCCAGAGACTTTTAAACAGATGAGTTAGCTCTGAAAGGGGGAATGTCTGAAGTGGTCTGGGTTGTAAGTAGGTTGCTGAGGAAGCCAGCCTAGAACTAAAAAGAAATATTTTGCAAGCTTTGTGATGCTGAAAGGAGATGTACTTTGTGTGATTAAACTGTGATGTCCCCAAGGGATATTGTTCTCCTCCTACATATGTACTTCCCACAGGGCTCACTGGTACTAGTGTTGGATACTCATTATTTCCAAGGCATGTTCTGGATGTGTCACAATGCCATAGGTGTACCAAGGTCTGAAGATGAGAAGTGATGCCAACAGTTGAATACATTTAACTGGGAAGTGGAAGAGCTGGATCTGTATTGCTGAATAGAGTGCAGTGCTCCTCACTGGGGATGAAACCCCAGGTGTTGTGTACAGGTGAAGCTTTTATTGCCTTGGACATGTAGGAAATTATTCTCTCTCTTCTCTCTGAAAATGCAGAGTTTGAAACACAAGATAAAAACTGCCATTCGTGTGGTGGTCAGCAATTGTGCTGTACAGTGAAATGTTAATTTCTTATCTCTTATTTTACTCTCTCTGAAGGAGATTCACTTCAAGGTAAGTGGAGAATAATGTAGCAATTGCTACAGAAGGCAATATTTCCTTTCCATGTGGCAAGTCTAACAAAATCCATGATGTGAATTATGCAACTTGCTTTCACCAAGGCATCTTAGATACTTTGTAAATATTCCCATATGCCAGATTCTTTAGGTGGAACAAGAAAAGAACTTTGGTTGTACCTTTGCTCTCTGGAAAAACAGCTAAATTACTAACAGATACATGATGCAAAGAATGATATTTTATTTCTCTTAGAGACATTGTAATAATTTCCAGACAGCAATAAACCAAGATTTAATCATTCAGCTTTTTAAATTACCTTGTATGAGTGTATGAGAGTAGGAAGATGGCTTTACAGTTAAATGTGGAACTCTGAGAGATGTGAATTGAACGGCAGGGTCTGCTGCAGGCTATCTCTGATCTCAGATAAGTATTTTAATCTCAGTGTTACTCCTGTTTGCCTGTGGAAAACTATGATAATATCCTCTTTTCATCAGTTCTCCCTTTGGTTTGTTTAGATTGCAATCTATTCAGGTCAAAGATTTAGCATTATCTTATTTATATGGACCAATTTCACTGAGGGCCCTGAAGCTGGATCTACAGATAATTCTATTTTCTAATAGTGTTATCTAGAAAATATCTACAATTAATCTATTAATCCAGTAAAATCACAATGAATAACAATTCCTCCCCAACTGCTTAAAACTTCTATCAAATTGCAGAAAGGCAATATTATATCTAGGTGACTGGAACAACAGCATAAAGCTGCTGCATGAAGGTCCCCAGTGTTGGCACAGTCTGAATATTTTATGCTAAAGTGCTGTTCTTAATCTCAGATGGCTGGTATTTCCATAATGTCATAAAAGCTTGTAAAAGAGAGAAAGTAAGTTCTGCAGAAGTCAGACAGTAGCAATTCCCCTTATTACCAGTTGCAACAGATCTACTGGGCAAGAAAAAGTGCTAAAGATGAGTACCAGTGAAAATGAAGACAGTAAATCTTTCTTTTCCATTAGCTTGTGAGGCAAAACTGAAGAAGAATAAGGACAACTTAAGAACAACATGCGAAACGAAAGTCTGAAGTGGTTTTTTTAATGCATTCGCTTTCCTCTGTAAAGAGAAAAATTGAAATTGTTACATCTGAAGGCCTTGAAAAACTGGGAAGTACAGAATTAAGCAATAGTTAATGAAGATGTGAACAACAAAATTCTTTCCATAAAGCTGTTCAGAATCAGATAAATAACATCAAGGATCCAGATTTCTTTGCCTTTGGTGAAGCAGGTCCAAACCTCTGAATTCTGATTGCCCTGCTCATGGGAGCTGCCAGCTCCTCCTGGTGGGCTGAGTCCTTCCCTCACCTGTCAGCATGGCTTGAGTTGTCCCTCCTGGGTGGCACGGAGGAGCTGGGACAAGGGTGCAGAGTATATGTCTGAGTGCTTATGTCCGAGTGTTAGGTGACAGCATTTGAAACTCCTCTGGACTCCCCTGCAGACAGTCAAGAAAAATTTTTCTAGGTAGCCATCCATGTATCCTGTTTTAGACCTCTAACTCTGGGTTTCTCTTGCCTGACTGAGAAGGATGAATCGTGTCTGAAATAACTTTTCTTCCCTTCTGTGGGATAAGCGTGGCACTAGTGGATCCCCAGGGGCTAGACCAGCTCCAGGCTCTTCTGCTGTGACACAGGGGGCAGCACAAAGCCCATGTCCAGGCTGTGGCTTGGGCTGATGCCTGCCTTTACTGACTGCCTTTGCTTTTCCTGCAGGGGCATCCCCAACCTGCCCCTACTGCCACGGTCTGGGACTCCCTGTCTGTTTGTGGGAAAGGCAAGGGTCTCTCAGCTTTGAGGACCTGGGCTGAGTCCTGGACACTGTGAAAGCCCTGGTTTGGGTTTATATGGCAAATAAACCTTTATCTGTACTGGAAGGGTTTAGGCAGAAACAAACGAGGATCCAGACTGAGACTACATTGCTAGCATTTTCCAGGAGCTCTTCCTCATATAGTGAAAGAAAGGGGATTTAGAAATAAGTTAATTATTTAATTAAAAGGGGAAAAAGAAAAAAGGAAGAAACCACAGAATATTCTGAGCTGGAAGGGACCCACAAGGATCATCAAGACCAGCTTCCAGGTGAATGGCCCACACAGGGATCAAACCCACACCCTTGCTCATTATTAGCACCATGCTCTAAACAACTGAGCTAATCTCATATAATGACTTATGGATAAATCTGCCCTGTCTCTGCTCTTCCTTCCTTTCAGATATTGTCTGTTTCCAAGGCAATATACATTATGATAATGTCTAACCTTTAACTTCCAGCTTTATCACAGATAGAAGTGAGTCTTGCAGTCTTGATGCCTTTCGACCACTTGCAAAAACTTCAGTTCTGTGACATGCTTGCTCAGGAGAGATCCCAGTAGTGACATGCTGGGGTGAAGGGGCTGATTCTGAAAACCTTCACTGCTTTTAACAAGGGCTACTGCCTCCTTGCTTGTGCAAGGACACATCTGTGTGGGCAGAGTCGCAAGAGAGGGGTCTAAGGCAGAGAGAACTTTGAAGATTCAAATTGCACACTCCACTGAAATGTACAATACATACTTATGAGAATTGTGTACAAATTCTTGTTGCATTGCATAATTTCTGCAGATGATCTCCTGTAGTTCTCCACTGAATGTCTTCATTCTTTTTCTTAATTAAAAAAAAAAAAAACAACATTTTTTGTTCTCTCACTTTCCTTGAATTCACCAATTGTTTGTAATTGGACTTGTCTTACATATCATGTTCCCAGTTTCTTCCTGGATGGAACATGCCTGAGTTGAGAGTGTGAACAATTATCATCTCAGGGTGTAAGATTTAATGGAAAAACACCCAAATTCTTCACATGTGACAATGCTTGTGCCTAATGGCTATGTGGTCCTACAGCTGATGTCCTGCTGCTCCCAGCACTGGTTTAATCATCTTAAACACTGATGGTTACCCACAGTGGTTTGGAGAGGCTTTAAAACATAGCACACCTACAAAAACTGAGCCTTCTTAAGGAAAATAAACAGGTACTTGACTAGCACTGTCCTATTTATGTGACAGCTAATATTTTTTTCTACTTTGTCTCCTGTTTTTTTCAAGAGCCAGAAACCTTACATTTTTGCCTTAATAGCCTCTAATTAATACGCCTTACATCTCTTCTTTATGTAGTATCTACACATGATCTCTGTTTTTCATGTCAACAACTGAGTTTCTCATTCATGTCATGTATAAACACATGCAGCTTGAGTCTCTGGTGTTTTCATCAGCAGCTTACAGTATACTGTGCCCTTTCCTAATATCCTTAATCTCGGCTTCTGGAAAACAAAATAGTGACCTACTTTATTTTCTGCCTTCAGAGGAAAAACAAAGTGCACGTGGTGGAGCAGCAGCTGCTGTTTCCTGACAGCGAGTGAAGAGCTGTAAAGCCCCTGATTCAGAGCTTTGCTAAACCCATTCCTGTGTTCACATCCTCCTCTCCTTGCTCCTGTGTGTGGGCACTTGCTGCAGTCCTACCTCTGGTGCTCGGATGCCATCACACAGGTCTGGACAAAACAGAAGGGATTGCCTCCACGAGGGTGGGTTAATTACAGGGAAAGTGGACTCATGGGCTGCCCTCTGTGAGTGCTCCCTGATGCAGTGATGACTTCTGCTCACAAAGCTGGAAACATGCCCACAGCTCCTGAATGTGTGCTCTATATCGTGCTCCTGCTCTCTGACCTCTGCCTGCGCCACCAGTTATTTGGAACACACGGGGAATCAGGACCATTGCACTGCTTTCACTTTGCAGTGTGGGGGGAGGGGGCCTCTTTCACGTGGTTTCCTCCCTCCCTTTCTGCAGTGGGTGATGGTGTCAGTGTTGACTCATCACCTGCTTGCTTCACAGACCTCTTCCAGTGTCTCCAGAAGCTCCGGTGCTTCACAAGGCTGTCATACAGTGATGAGAGGTAGGCAACAAAATAGAAAATCAATAGTATGCAAGCAGTCTCCTCCCACATGTGCTTTTGAAAATCTCCCCCACAACCTTTTGCATCAACACTAACCAGATTTCACCTATAAATCTGCTGCACTTAATCTCCCTAAGTACCTCTCCAGCACTCGTCTCTCATCCCCAACTTAAGCTCCCTTATTGACAGATGCACACACACACACAAACAACTTATTTTTCCCCTCTCAATCCTCCATTGTTAGAAATCAGCACAGGACAACAGCTCTGGCAAGGCTGTATCTGTCCTGTTTGCACTCAAAGTAGCGGCCAGTTCAAAATGGGAGGAGGGAGCTTTTGGCCTGGCGTTTGTGGAGCTCCTTGTGAGAGGCAGCCAGTCAACCCCTGGTCTCAAATTCGGGGACTTCTATGGCCCTCTCCAGGTTCCCAGCAAAGCCATGGCATATTATCTGCACAATTGCACAGTAGTGGCTGGATGTTTTACCCTTGGCTGGCTTTAATGCTGTCTTCAAATTATTGTTCCAAAACTGCCTGATGCAACATCAAAGCACCAGCCCAGACAAAGAACATTCAGGCTGGGAGCTGGGGTGGAAAGAGGGAAACTTTGCAGCAGAGCAGTCATGCAGGCTGGTTTTACTTTTGCTTCAGTGGGAGTGAATGGCAGGCTGGAGACCTGCTGGTGGAAATTTTATAGGTGGGAGCCTGGCTAGAGGGAAGATCCAACCCATCTCAGAATGCTGTTAGCTGCTTGCTTCTTTTTGTCTGTATTGATTGGAAGTGTTGGAATATTTGGACTAGGGCAACAGCATGAAGATTTAACATAATGCTTGAGATAAATGCATCGGCTTTTTCATGTAGTAAAAAGAGATGACTAAGCTGAGAATTCTAACAAGAGCTAATCTCCATTTCGGATCTTGTTTAAGAGATTAATTATGGCATATTGTAGATTTAATTAAACATAAAATCAAGGGCAAATAGGCACAGACTTATACCAACTAACAGAAATATCAAAATTCTGCTGGAACAGACTGAATTTCTATACTTGGAAAGCAAGAAACTGCCACAGTTTCTTACAGCTCTCACAGAGATAGAAACAATAACAGCAAGAAAAAAGGTCTTGATTAATTGACAAATTTTATGTTGAAGAAAGACTAATGACCTTCTACAAGCACAATTGCAGTAAGTTTTGTAGATACTCAGCGGTCTCATGCTAATTATTTTCCACTTGCACAGCATCATAAATTTGAGTAACCTAAACTAACATTAAAACATTATTTCACCATATTACTAATTTGTTGAATAGCTGGAGAAACAGAAACCTAATTACTAAAATAATGTGCCTGTGTTCTTCCACAACATTGGTGAAAGGAAAGGTAATGTAAATTGAGAGTCTTGACATTCAGCTTGTTGTGTCAAGATTTAAGGATTTAAGGAATTTATTTGTAAACATACAAAAAAACCCCACCCTGGAGGAAGTGAAATCACAGATTTAACCAATTGAGACAAATAATGTCAGGCTGTTCTTGTCAGCTGGCAGGTCTCGTGTTTGAGGGTTCATTTTCCACTGAGCTCTTGGGAATACCTTGTTGTCTCTCCAAGTCTTTGCCGCTTAGAAAAACTGGCAATTCTGTTTTTTGGGTTTTTTTAATGAAATTGTTTGTCACAGACACATCAGTTTGACTCTCTAAATTCTACAGTTACTCAAATCACACATGTCCGTTGAATCCATGATCCCCTTAAGCAAGGGAGGGACACACATCTGTGAATGTCCCTCTGTGTGTCACACATGAGCTATTTATTTTCAGAGGGGCTTTGATGCCCTTTTCAGCTCCAGAGAGAACTGGTATGGCTGCCTTTGCAGTGTGGGCATGGTGGTGGTGGTGACTTTTCCATGAGTGTGTGTGCTGGCTTTGGTCGCAGACATCCTGGCTCCTCTCCTTGGAGCTGCCCTAGGCACTGGGGCATGTCTCAGGATACAGCACTGCAGAGTGGATGTTTTGGCCTCTCATTTGGCTTTCCAGTCTCTCTGTTTTGTGTGCCTTTCATCAGGCCCAGCAAGAAGTCTAGTCAGTCTTCTGTTGCACACCAGCTTGTTCTCCCCTGCCCTTCGTTTGTTACTCCTGGTTTTTCCTTTCTCTTGTTTCTTTTTTTCTAACTGGCCCATTTTGGGCACTGTATTTTATCCTCTGCTTCTGGAGGTGGTCCTCAAAAAACCTTGTCCTTTACTGTTTTTTCTCTACTGCCTCAAAGCAATAAAGAACTGAATGTGTGTGCTACTTTTGAGGGCAAGAATATGAAGCGTCTTTTTGAAAGTACTGTTGAACACTGTCTCTCATCTGCATGCACAGGAAGAAGAGAACAAATCACCTGTGTAACATTCAGCCTTTGAAGGGTATCAAGGATAACTCAAATTCCATGGGGTATATGTTTCCCTCAAGGAATTTTTAGAGGACACAGCTGAGAAATGGCTGGAAATAAGTGATCAGAAACAAAAATCAGATCTTGTCTGGGACTTCTTGTGAAGCTCAGCCACTTCCCACTCTGCCACATTCCTCTCTTGAGGATGTTGCCCTTTAACAGTGAGAGGAAACTATGAGATGAAAATCTGGAAGGGCCAGAAGATCAGTGACTGGTGAGTTGAACTCGCTCACACCAGTAATGATGCCTTTGTGGTCTGACATGGCAATAAGGACACCAGCTGGCTGGAATTTGGCTCATGGCAGGCAAACCCAGCAACCTTTCAGGTGTTAGAGAGAGCTCAAATAGTCTTAGTTCTTGCAAAAGTAGGCACATTTTTCAAGTTTAATTCAGTTATAAAACTACTATCTTGGCCAGATTTGTTTGCCCTTGCCTGGAAAGGGCAAAAAATAAAGGCATGTGTGGTTTTTATCTTCCTCTTATCTCTATGCAACACTGCCTGCAAGTTCAGAGACATTTCATTTCCTTGGTTTTCAGTCACGTATGGAAACGGGTGTGGAGCAAGGGTCTCAGTCACTTCCCACAGGACAAAGTAGCCTGAAGGGTCCTCTCCTCCAGCCATGCAGCAGGTGCTTTCTCTGTCTGGAAAGCAGTAGAGGATGGGCAGTATCTGCAGCCAGGAGGTTCCCGTGTGACCATCTGTAGGTGTTCACTCCTTGACTGCCCCACCAGGTCCTACCTGTGTCAGCTCTGGTGACAGCTCCGAGGCTGCCAGTTTTGGGGCATTCTGTTTCAGCATTCATTGCTGTTCCTGCCCTCGAAACAAGGTGTTGGACTGCTGGCTGCTCTGCCAGCCAGTATTGCCTGCACTCCAGCCATGTCTCCAGCTTTGCTTTTCACCAGATTGCTTTCCAGTGCAACTGATACTCTGAGACCATCACAGAAATGCCAGCACTGGGCTCTGCTGGTGCCTGAGAACTGCTCCTGGGCATCACTTCCACATGTGTTAGCCTCTGTGTCAGCTTGTGCTGCAGCAGCCCAGGGTATTTCCCAGTTGAACTGGAGTCTGTGTGATATGTGGGAGATAGAAGACAAGGTCTGCATGCTGTATTTTCTATATGGCATGGCCTTAAAATTTTTCTGTCCTCATCCCTTGCTGTTTTCTAAACAATTCTCCATTCCTTAGCCCAGCTGCTCTCTGGAGTGTAGGGCTGTATCCACTAACACAGACCAACCCCAGCATGTACAAGCTGCTTTTGCTTTGCAAGATGTCAGGAGAGATTACTGTCTAACCCAGTTTTCAATAAAGTTATTTCCATATTTACGGAAAAAGAAAAAAAATCACAGAATCACAGAGTCAAAGAATAAGCTGAGTTGGAAGGGACCCACAAGGATCATCAAATCAAACTCCTGGCCCTGCATAGCCATTTCTATTTTGATAACAGTGATCCACGATATACTTTGTGTTCTAGAGGAGCCACAGAAAGAGCTTCAAAAGTCTGCAGTTCCCTGGTGCAAAACCTCAATAAATCTGCTCAAAACCAGAACTGTTTCACAAACATATGAGCTCCCATTTGTCCAGCTGGATGGCTTGGGACTGGGCCAGAGTGATGGAGGTTTGCAAATTTTTTTTATTAAATCCTGCTAAAAATATTTTTGTCTTGAAAGGACTGTAATGTACATATGCTGTAATGCTGGTTACTAATTAAATCATTCTGAGACTTGGAAATGCAGATAAAGCAAGCAGGGATTAAACTGGTCTGGTACTTTTAGTATCTTTAGGAAATTCCCAGTTGAATTTTACAGAAAACTGCTTAAATGAGCACAGGGACAGGAAAAAAACCTTTTTGACAATTACTGTCTACTGTATGGAGCCTGTATATCTCTAATAGTGATGCCTTCTCACACATTAAGAGAAAAAATTGTATGATACATATGAGGTCGGTACTTTCTACAGTCCAGTAATATTATTTTTTTATTTGTTAAAAAAACCTACTCTTCATCTTGTTACGGACAGACAGTATGAGTGTGGGGTGAAGATCCAAAACTATTGAGTGTGAGGTGTATCAAACGTGGCCCAGGAGGCTCCTGGAGGCATTGAGTGTAACTTGGGCACACTGTGCCTTACTAGGAAGGAGGCACTTGGCATTGCCCTCCATGCTGTCCACAGTTCTCCTCTTCCCATGATGGCTTCCCCAGGAGGTGCTCTTCTCCCCTTGGAGAGGTCTGAGGAGTTGGAATTAGAAGCGTTCAGCTCTTCTGCAGTCCTCATGAGACCTATGGGAAAGGGAAATCCTCTTCTGGCTCTGTGTGGCACCTCCAACCCCATACTTCCTTGGCTCTGTGCAAGAGAAATCTCCTTGCTGTTCCTTAGATGTCTCCAGACCCAGGGAATGGGAGAGCAGGGAACCAGGACTTTGGGAACCAAGTCCTTACTGGCCCCAGGGCTGGCCCCGGTGCATTCAGCTGCCCTCTCCAGCATCCTCACGACTCTGCTTGGTCTTTGGCTCAGGTTTTGCAGGGCTTGGCTGAGCTCTGAGTTAAGTCAGCTGCTATTCTTGCGTAACAACTTTGATTTTTGGTACTTTCATTTAGCTGTGCATTAAGATGCTTAAATGCAAATGTAGGCACTCAGGTTGTGGTTTATACAATGTCTAGATCTGTACTTCTCACTTGGAAATGTGTTAATGTAAATTACTGTCAAGTGCAGCTTTCTACATCTCTGATAGTGCTACCTTACACAACCAGGACCCCGGGGTTCTGCTTGATCCTGGTGTTACAGATGTAGTATAAAAATAACTACACTTTGGAGCCCTGCCTTTGTAATTTAGCTCAGTAGTCTGATTGTCCAGCCATGGCTAATAGCAGGAAACCCCCAGTAAAGAGCAACACGCTGGACAGCGATTTGTAGTGGCATGTTGTGGTACTCTCTCTTTCAAAGAAAGACAAACATGCTCCCAGTGTGAAAGGAAGGTGGATAAAAGTGTTTGATTATTGTTTCCTGCCTTTTTAGGAGTATCCTGTGTCATTCTTGTTATTTTCAAATCTTACTAAGTATTAAAGAAACACAACAAACTATGCACAAACACTGTGTTATAAGATAATAATTTACCATCTGATGCTACTTAAAATTTGCAGGAACCTTTTGAGAATACTGTACTCTCTTCACTGGTAGCAGGTTAATGTATTTCCTTTACGGAAATGACTTTTTGCTTTTGACGTTAAGAGAAACTCCTCTGAAAATCTTTCTCCTTAGCTCGAAGCAAATTGTTTGCAACACTTTATTATAATTGAACATCAATAATATTCAGTGTAGGAAAAAAAAATACTCTTAAAAGAAGTTATTGATATTATAAATGATTAATAGAAAAGCATCATTCCCTTTAAATGCTTCACCATATTTGAAGTGCAAAAGGCAAGTGAAATGCTGGAGTCACACCAAATTTATATTAGGGCTCTGTGCTACTGTGTTCTGTTCATTATTATTATTATTTTATATGCCTTCTTATCACTAAGTGCTTTCCAATTGTTTAGTAAGGGAGCTAGTCGGTGTTATTTGGTCTTTTTGTTACCCTTTCCCTTTTATTGGTGCAACTGAATATTTTGGTAAGGTTGGTTTTCTTTAGGATACACAAACCTATTCATATTGGAGAAAACAGAAAGTGTACCTTATATTTGGGACTGAGAGGTGAAAGGCTGAATGTCTCCAGTCCCTGTGAGACTCCATTCCCAGAGCAACTGGACTCAGTGATTTCCAAGAACACTGAGCTGAGCCCTTTCTGAGAGCTGCATTTGGGTCAGCACATTTAGGTTTTCACACGCCTCTAACAATTAACCAGCTCAAACCCTCCTGCCTCTGGGAGATAGCATCCCACCTCTGCAGCTAAAATCTTCCCAGAGAACTGAAGGAGCACAGATTTAAGCCGATTCACAACAGCTTTAATTAAACCTCAGTTAAACTGGTTCACATTTAAATATCCAGGAGATACATGAACGATCCACACTTAATTACCGCAGCACAGCCTAATGCCCTCTTCTGTGACAAGGGGCGGTGGGCTCATGCTCAGGGGCTGCTGGGAAGGGCTGTGGGATGCAGAGTTCTGCTGGACTGTTCCAGCCCCCACTCCCTGCTTCACTTACTCACAACTCCTGAGCCCTCTCTACCCTCTTTCCACATCCTGGTGAGCCTGGTGGCCCTGGACTAGCAGCTGCAGAGCGTAGGGAAGGCAGGCAAGGAGCCCAGGGCCACCCCAGCACGCCACTGCTCTGCTGCTGAGAAGAAGCTGATTGTATGGTCACAGGAGTGATGGAGCCTGGTGGTGCCCGGCACTGCCTGCAGCCATATGGCTGCTCCAGGGGCTCCCTGGCACAGCCCCCAGCAAATCCTCTTAGTTCAGCTTCACCCTCTTTCTTGCCTCTTTGATGTTGGTCTTGCCTTGGTCCCTGCCGCAGTCCCAATTCCCACTGCAAACTCTCGTGGTCAGACTGTGGTTGTGCCCCTGGAGCTCTCATGGCCCAACCACAGCTTGAGGATGGAACATTGAGGTTATATCTGCTCTCTGCACGGGGTTCTGTCTGGTAGTGAGACACCAGGCACAAAATAGTCTGCATTCATACCATTAAACCATTTTGACCCTCAGACCCAGTGGCTGTATACAAACTACCTTGCCTGCTGCTCTAGTAGCTGTCATAGGCACCTAACAGAGATGCACAGGCCCAAGGAGAGCAAAAAGTGTATTTTGTGATGAGGGGCACTGCCTGGCAGCAAAGACCAGGAATGAAGAACTTAAATTTGCTGCTGATTCTCTGCTTTGATACCTTGCTAAGGTATCTGTTTGTCTCCCTGTGTCACAGGCAGGCACTAAACACAAACGTACTTTCTTAAGGCTGTTACAAGTATTTTTGTTGAAAATTAGATCAAGAAAGTGAAAAGCAGTAATTAAAATGTTCTTATATAGAGTGGAAGTAGGTACAGAGCCTTATGTATCAGGAAGGGTGCATTCACATTAGCAACAGGCCATTGCAATTTATTCTTGTTCCTCAAAATCTAAGTAAGAAAAAAATGCCTGCTGATCTCTGTTTCGGTTTTGAAACAGCATAATAAAAAAGCATCTGCTAAAGCTAATGACTGCGTTTGCATAGATTACATGTGACAATCCAGCACACAACAGGGTGTCCTGCCATGCAGACAACAAGCCACAAGGGTGATGCACTTCTTTTGCATTTGTTGCCATAAGTCATCTACACTTCTATAATAATAGCATCAGCTACTTTCCAGGAGGGCTCTGGCTAACAGTGCTAGAGAAAATTACTGGCTCCCTCTTGTTTTCCAAGATGAAAGGTGTAGGGCTCTCTCCTGCCAAGTGTGCAGGAGCAGTGGAGGAGGGGAAGCAGCTTTCATGGAGGCACCCAGCAAAACCCCTTGGCTCTGGAGTGGTAGGGGGAAGCCCAACTCTGCTGGGCTCAGGCTGAGGGAGGCTGAGCCCTGGTGCCCAGCAGAAGGGGCACGGAGCTGGCCACAGACAGCACAGGGTGGCTGTGCACAGCCCTGCCATCAGCCAGGCTGAGGGAGGGCCGGCGCCTGCCATGGGGCAGCATGGCTGGATGCCATCAAGAGTTGGAGGGCAAAAAATGGCTCCTTTGTGTTTTCAGCACAGTGGTTGAGTTTTATGGCATTGCTTTGTTATTCTTGCAGCATTGGCTATGAACAAATAAAAGACGACAATTTATATCCTAAGGCAAACTGGCTCTGATACGGTGCTCTTCCTTTTTGCTTTGCTTAATTGGGCTAACAGAAAAAGACAACAGCTGCAATGGTGGGAATGAAAAATGCCTTTGCTTGTCCTGGTTTTGACAGCAATCAGCCTGACAAGGGATTATCAATTGATCTGAGATAAGTGTTAGTGAAGGATGCAGATTGTAGTCTGTTTATCCCCTTTACTATTTCATAGATACAATTACAGATAAAAAAACTAGTATTGAGAGCTACTTTGAGAGAGAAAAAATTGTTAGGCATGTTTAAGACCAGTGTGGAAAAGAATCTCTCTGAAAAAAATGCTCTGGGACTTCTGTGTGTTTAGATATGCACATATATGTGTGCACGTGCATCACGAAGCAAGAAAGTCCAAAAAGAGACAGGCCATAGTCATGTGTTTTCAAAAAAATCAGGTCATTTTCTCCAGCTTGTTTCTTCCAAGTCTGCAGATCTAACAGCCACAGGATGCTTCCTTCTGTCCTGGTAATCCATGAGTTCAGGCAAAGCTCCTTGACCACCTGTCAGCCTATTTTTGTGAAGCTCCATGGAAAAACTCCACAAAAGTAAGTGGATGATCTTGACTGTCCCATTTGATAGATACAACATCTTTTGTATTGGTACATAATTTTCCCATTGGGTTTTGCTGGAAGCAGAAGATGATATGCCCTGGCCAGAAATCAAAAGAAATGGGCCTTTCCCAATCAGCCAGAGACTCTGGGAAAACTGGTACTACTGGTTTCCAGTTTGCTTGTCCCTGGCCCTGATCCAGGACTGTGGAGTTGGGTGGGAGTTTTGCAGTTATCCTTGGTAGATGCTGAATCCAGCTATGGTGTGTGGAAACACCACTGAGGAGAGCCTTCCAGGTTCCAAGAGGCTGGGGAATGCTTGCTCTGCCTACCAGGTACCCTACCAGCCAACTCAGAGGGCCTAATCCTATGTTTCTTACATGGTTCTTGTTCAAATGGTGCTTCTCTGGAAGCCTGTTTTGTCCAAGCAAGAAAAAGAGCAGGAGTGGAAGCCCCAGTGATTATTCCCCTTGGTACTAAACTATTCTTAAACTGCACTGTACTCTTTAGATATTTCAGTAAAACTGTCATAAATCAACACCCACTGCTTCGTTTTTCTTAGTGGTGAAAAAAAAAAGTAAAAAGAGACAACTGAAAAGCCGTCCTTTAGCTGACATTCAGTTAGAATTGATCGAGTGATCTGCTGTCAAAGCACCAGCACTTGTCAAAAATAGCCCTATGGAAAAAAACCTCTGGTGTTATTTGTATCGCGTGTCCCACACAATGCTCCTTGGTGAGAGCGGGGCGTCAGGGACCGGCATCGAAATGGGATCAGTGGAAGTACTGTGTGCAAAATTAATCGTGTGCTTCCCCACAAGCCACCAGCACCCCCGCCACTGCCTCCAACTAACGAGCTCACCGACGTGCATCGAGGCAGAGTTTCTAGAAAGAACAAGCGAGGTCGGATTGCTTTAGAAACCCTCACAGCTCTGAGGGACCAACACAACCAAAATTCAGGTTGCATCAAGCCTTTCCCATGGTGTGACCTTGGCCACAGTCCCAGTCCTGCAAAACCACAACCACCACTGCTCCTCCAGTGCAAGAAAAAGGCACTTCCATGTGCATATACATTGAGCAACGCTTTAGAGATGATGGAAAATGTCTTATTTCTGCATAACAATGTTTTTCCCAAATGGAAAATCTGAAAACTGAAAAATGTTGGTTGATATGTTTGGGAAAGTGAGGAAGTAACTTAAATACCATGAGTATCAAAACATTTAGAGAGGGGCTGATTTGAGCAAACTTAGGTGTTTTTCTCTGAACATTTAACTCGAGCTCAGAGCTTTTAGGATAAGATTTACCACATCCACCCATAAACTTGCCTGTAAAACAGGTCACATAAACTGCACCCTAAGAATGCCTGTCTTTTGCTACATTAAAGAAAGGGGATTTAGGTTAACTGTGTGAGATGCAGCTGTTTACTCTGCAGCTGGTTAAAGCATGGGGAGACAAAACCTACATTTTGGTTTGAGACAGATGGAAGCCACTGGTTCCTACAGGTTTGCAAGGCATGGCCTGGTTTTGTGTGGCATCTTATAGCCAACCCTTTTGGAAGTTGCTGAGACATACTCTATTTCAAACACAAAATATATAGTGTGTATCTACAGGAGTAGTTGCAGTTTTGGCGCTCCTAAAATAATCCTGTGAGTGAATTTTATCATTAGCTTTGAGAATCTGTCATAATAAAAATCACAATTCTTTCTCTCCTTTCCCACCATGTTCCAAGACACAGATTTGGTCCCAAAGCATTTCAGTAATTCCCTTGCAGCCTGTGTATTTCACACATGCTCAGGTGTCTTTTTTCTTTCACACTTGGCCTCTGAGTCCTTTTATCTGAGCCCAAAGACTTCCACATGTTACCACGGTGCTGGCACCCAACTGCCCTGACCCATGTTCTGCCCAGGGCCTGGCTGCTTTATACAAAGTGAAATGAGGGGAGAGGAGGGAAGTGAGACAGAACACTCCTCAATTCAAATAATGTATCTATCCATAATTGTAATGAAAGAACTTTTTAAAAATTTATCTGTCAGCTGAATCTCACAAAATCTCACCTCGTTAGCAAATTGGATAAGGAATTCTTACTTAAAAAAAAAATATAGATCACTTCTATCTAGGTATCCTATTTAGGGAAGCTGAATGTTTAATTAAGGTCCCAATTCTGACTTTTTCACCTACTGACACTAATCAGAAGTATTTCTGCTGAAGTCAATGGAAAGATCGGAGATAGTACAAAGGTGAGGAAAAAACTCAGGCATCCCCAACGTGATTAAAGTTTTCTAAATGCTTACCTCTCAATAAGAGTGTCTCAGCAGAATTTTTCTCCAAAAATCATGCTCAACTGAATCTCAGCTGTTTGAAAAACATATTCTGACCCAGTATTCCCCATGGTCCCCCCTAATCTGCTTATACTCCTGTTTGGACTTTTAATTAAAGATAGTGGGGAAGACCCATCCCTCCTGTGGTACCATTGTCTATCAGGTCTGCTGAGTCTGCACAGACAAGATTTTATTGTCATTTATTTTTGAAGTAGAAAAACTTAACTAGTACAATTAGAAATAAAAATTTTTATTATGTCTCAGATACTGCAAATATCCAAAGAAAAATGGTTGTATGTCCATCTATCCTGTTTATGGGATATATTTTTTTTTACCTTCCTCTTTTCAGTTCAGTATATGGAAGAAAATAAACTCTAAACATTTCCAGTAATTACAGTGCAAGTAAATCTGGGATTGGACTGGGTTAATTCTTAGAGGTTCTAGCTATACTGTTCCAGCAGGATTAAAAGGTTTTGGGTTTTTAATGCAGAGGGCTAGGGCACTAACATATTATTAATTAGAAGTAAATCTGTCCCTTGGGGGACTACATGCAGTGCTTTCATTTTTAATTTGTATTTAGCTTTAAGACAAATGATGGATATTTCCCCTCTTTCAGTTTCTCAGTTGTTTCCTTATTTCGCTGTAATCCTTTTGTTTTGCATTGGGAAGAACAGTTGGATAACACAGAGAGAGTGTGCAGAGAATTGATTTTTTTCAATCTGTTGACTGAACTGGAAAACATTCAATAATTTTCTTTGGGGTGTAGATCATGTTCTGCTTCATTTTGGGAGGGTTACTATTATTTTCCTATTTTGCTCTTTAAAACAGCAAAATATAAGCCATTTATACAGAAAAGTTGTTTTGACAACAAAAAACTCTACAAAAATCTTGCATGAGCTACTCTATCCTCATCCTTTCTGAGTTCAGATGGTTTATTTGATTTCAGAAACCCCATGATTGTTTTGCCCAACCTGAACATCCATTTCTTGCTGAATTTCTTTTTTTTCCTCTCTGAAGTTGCACCCAGAAGGGATGCTGGGGCTAAGGGACAGTGATAAAAGCAAACCTCACAGTTTCCACAGGATTCCTTTCACATGCAGAGAAGTTGTCGGCCTTTGCTGCAAGGATGTTACCAGTGAGGACAAGTATTCCTCCTCATGAAGTCCTCACTTAGGAGGTCTCAGGTCTAACACACGATCTTCCAGGCTCGTGAAATGACACTTCTTCCTGTTTTGGCTAGACTGGGCCAGTGTTTAAACATATGAAAAGTTAGTGGCTGTTTTCTTCTTTCCTCCACTTTTATGCCATGGAAGGGCACGATTGTTACCTATTCAAGATTCTGTACCTCAACTCATTTGGTGCAGTTTCTTGGAGATTTAGAGGATGTTCTGGTTACTTAAATTATACAGCTTTGCAGCAGGCACTTTCAAATTCTATAAATTTGGGGAGTTTAGACTAATTTTTTGAAAATAGAGTCCAGGTCTCTATTTTGGGAAACAGGTCTTGTTCTGCTCGCCGAGCACTTCCCAGTACTGCAGCTCTTCATCCAATAAAACACAGTAATGACAGTTTATTATCTCCCAGGAGGCTGGAGATATACATTACAGGGACATGCCCATCTCCTAGCCATGATGAACTTTGCTATCTGTACATTTCACTGATACCAGATTTTGCTGGTGACAGTTTTCCATGTGTCAATCGGGCAGTTTCTGGTGAGCATGAAGGCTGTGTGGAGATGACAGTCTGATAGAGTTTCTTCACTTTATCCCTCAGCTTCTACTTGCTGCTCTTTATTCTTCCTTTCATATATTGCATTTTTTGGATACCTTTAAGAACTTTTTCCCTGAGATATCTCCAAATTTGGGCTGTCTTGAGTGAGGGTTGGCCAGACTCTGGTCATGCTGAACTGCACATCTCTGGTCTTTATGCCTCTGCAGCTGGAGAAAGTTTGGTTTGAGGAAAGGATATGGAAAATGGTCTGACCTGGAAAAACAGAGGTAGGAGTAACAAAGTAAATGGTTCCAAAGAGGTCTTAGCTGCTGCTGCTGCATGAGCTGGGGAGGGAGGAAGGAAATATGCGGACATGGATCTGTTGGGAGACAAATACAAACAAGTGGCAAATGTTAGAAATCAAGACACTTTTCCCCTTTACCTGTACAAGCCACTGATACGTGTTACAGCAAGAATGCTCACATGGAAAATAAGAGGGATTCTTTAATTCCCTATTTCTTTTTCTGAATTTTTTTGCTGGTTTTAATTCTTCTCTTTTTCTAGTCCCAGTGGCTCCCTAAGCAGATTTTAAGGTATCAGTAGAGATCTGACACTACTTACGTCTCTCTTAATGAGCCCATTGACTTAGTAATCCAGCAAACAGCACTCCTCCATTTTCTGGCACTGTAATGCATTGAAGAGTTTAGTGCAGTAGCACACCTAACCTAATCATGTAAAAAGTAACTGCTGTGTTCAAAGTAACTTTTCAGGTAGTGGGCCTGTTTTCCCTATGGACATGTTATTGCTCTGGGCCTCCCTGCGCTCATCCTTAAACTCTAGATCCTGGCAAGGTAATTATTTATTGCTTTCTAAAAGCCTGCTGACTTTCTCCCATTACCAGCTGGGGCCTAGATGCAGGCACTGTGCCAGCCAAAGTCTTGCAATTCACATTCTGTGATTTAGATTCACTGCTTATCATTAAGAAGACCTACAACTTTTAAATTGATGTAGCATCTTTGAGCCCCATGAATTATATATGCATATGTACAATTAACAGTGGTGCTTAATGGTTTTAAAGATGTTTTCGGACCTGAACAATTCTATGATCCTATAGTATATGTGGTGGGTGAAATACAACCATAGAGAATGCTAACTAAAAAAAAAAAGTAAAGCGCTTCAGCAAAAAACAGGTAAACGCTGGCTTAAAACTGAGCTTATGTTGAGAGGGCTGCTCCTGATTCTCTGGAGTCACTGAAGCTTCACAGGAATGAAGCATGAAGTGAAAAACTCCTGCAGAGGTGCTCTAATACCTCTGTCCTGTCACCCTGTGCCCAGTGCTCCCATTCAGCACGTGAGGCAGCTTTGAAATACCAAAAAACTGGGACTTCTGTCAAAATGAAGTACAAGATGGTTTGCTACCTGTCACTCCCATCACTAATTCATACATGATGAATCCTAGGATGTTATTCAGTATTCATTCTGTGCCACAGACTGCAGTCTTTGGGGCAACTGAGAGCATCTGTGTGATGTAATGACTGGGGAGAAAGCAGGGTGAGGCTCTGCTGCGGAGGTACCCCTGCAGCTCCACCACTCCATAGGGATTGAGGCTGGACAGGACTGTGGCACCCGTGAGTCACTGAGAAGGTACCGTCGTGAGAAATGAGCAAAGCCGTAGCTTCCTGAGGATCACGGCACAGGTCAGTGGTGGAGCCAGGAAGGAGAGCTGGACCAGCACTCTGTGACGGTAACCTTCAATCAGCAGCCCAAAATAGCTGTAGGGTATGTCCAGGAAACAAGAAGAGGATAGCCTTCATGACAAAGTCCTTAATCTCTGTAAAGAAATGTATACCTATAAATGCTACGTTTTTTATATTACGCTTTTTTGCATAGTTTTTTATACAGTGTTTCTTGTCTGGTTTTCTTCATTCATACTCAATCTAAACATGAAAAAAAATCCACCTTGGAGAACAGACCCTTTTGGTATCCCCTTCAGCTAGAACAAAACCTGCTGGTGTGGCTGTGCCATGCAGCTCAGCATGGGAGCTCTTCCACCATATCTGATGACCCTCAGGCTAAGACAGGGGAATGCAGTAGAAACAGCTCTTCCATCCACATCGGCTCAGCTGCCCCTCTTCTGCATGTCATCAGGAGCTCCCTGCTGGCTCCGAGTCTCTCTGTGCTTTTAAATTAGAGCTCCTCGTTTGTTTTCACTTTGCAAGGTGTCTGTCAGTTGTTCTTCCCCCTTGCCAGGCATGCAGAGTTATGACATTTTTCACTGTCAGAAGCAGATTTCCATTTCAGACTTACAGAGATGAAGGGAAGCCATAAAGAAATCCCTGCTGTAATTCAGGGGACTGAAAAACATGTCATAAGTTCATGATGAATCCATAGATGTCTTCAGGCTAAACCAAAATGTTAAAAGATAAAAAATGGGAATATTTAATTTGTCACTTTCAAAATTCAGTGCTTTACCATTTCATTTTAGAATGACTATCCATTTCCAGAGGTACTTCAAGGTTATTTAAATAATATTTTTTAAAGTGCAAAAAGTATTGAAACCAAATGTGTAAAAAAAAAATCAATTTGTCAAAACATTTTCCAAGTTGTAATTTCAGGTTGACTTCAAGTCACTTTCCTCCCTTAACAGCTGGATTTTAAGCTGGCTGAAAACAAGCTGAAAGTCCTCCCTTTCTGTCACAGCCACAAATATTGACACAAAAAGAAAGAAGGCTCAATAAGTTGTCTGTTCCATACAGCTGTGATGCATTAAGTCATCTCTCCTCTGCCTTTTGTATCTCTGAGTCTCCTTCCATTGGACCCAATGCTTGTAAGAAGAACTGGCCAAATATAAAGGGTTGGTGAAATCTGGCAAAGCACCAGGATGAAAGTGCAAAAACTGAGAATTTCAGTCATGTGGCCAAGTCTTACTTGTTAGTATTTTCACCCATTTTTTCCCAAGATACATGATCAGGGTTTGTTCTTTCAAATTTCAAAAGTACACCTGGCTCTTTGTATTTGCATTTTCTCAAGAGCATTTGGTATTCTCTCTTTTTTATCAAGTTTCCTTCATCTGTGTAAAGAGCAGAAATATGACCACGTAATGGGGAAACTCATGACTTGGTACAATTGATGGAGGCACAGTCAAGGTGAGGAACTTGCACCTCTGGGTCAAAGTTCTGGTCTGTCTCCTGTCTCTGTGGCTTCTGGGTGCTGGGCACGTTTACAAACTGTACTCTGCAAAATGTAACTCACTCCTCCTCCTCCAGCCAATACCTTGGCTTCTGCCTCATCTGTCCTTTCCTCTGTCTCTTGCAGAAGGCAGAAGAGGCCTGTAAGTTGAATGCTGTGCTCGTTCATGTTGCTCTTACTGAACACTTCTAATTCTCTATGCAAATGGCACTTTTAATACATGAACAGGACTAAATTCACTGGATAAATTATTCACAACAGATAATTCAACCTGCTCTCATGGGAGAGTGCAATGAATGTCTGATGATGTTTAAAAAACACCCAAACCCACAACTTATTCTTCCAGCCAGTGAAGTCAATGGCAAAGCCTTTTACTGACTTCAAAGGGAACCCAATGCCAGTGGGCCCACACATGACTTCTCTTTAGTGGTTCTTACTTGCATTTAGAGCTTAAACCCAGACAAGTGGTTCTGTATTGAGGAGCCCATACTAGTGCTGTATGGCACAGCTGGGCTGCCAGGGCATGGGCACTATTACAGCTCTGGGTGAAAGCAGGTCTGCTCTGCAACTCTGGTGCAGAGAACTGCCCCAAGCTGAAATAACCCAGCTGAGAGAGAGCCGGGTGTTCAGCGAGTCTGGAGCCCAGGATGAGTTATTTTGGCCAGGTTTGTCTAGTTTGGAGAAAATGAGACTAAGAGGCCACCTCTCCGCTCTCCACAGCTCCCTGAGAAGGGAAAGCAGAGAGGGAGGTGTTGAGCTCTTTTCCCTGGTGTCCAGTGACAGGATGCATGGGAATGATTCAAAGCTGCACCAGGGGAGGTTCAGACTGGACATTAGGAAGCCTTTCTTTAGTGAGAGGGTGGTAAACACTGAAACAGACTTGCTAAAGGGGTGGTTGATGCCCCAAGCCTGTCAGTGTTTCATAGGTATTTGGACAATACCCCTAATAATGTGCTTTCAGCCATTAGGTCAGGCACTTGGTCTGGATGATCGCTGTAGGTTCCTTCCAGCTGAACTGCTCTATTTTATTCTGTTCTGTTCCGCTCCATTCCATTCCATTCTTACCTGGGATTTGCAGCCAGTTAGGAGTTTTGTGCTCAGGGTGACACCAGCCACCCTGATGTGACTGGACGGCTGGCCATCATCCCTGGTAGCAATTCGACATGGGCATGATTTGGGTACCGTGACTGTGCGCAGTGGATGCAGGGGCCGGGAAAAGGTTTGTGTGGGGGCTGCCACCGTCCTCCCCCTCCGTGGCAGGGGAGGCGACTGGGGCGAGGGCTGGGCTGTGCCCCAGCTTGTACCACTGCTCCCCTCTGGTCGTCGGCAGTGGGCACATGTGCCCCGGGCACTGAGGAGAAAGAGGGACACGGGGACGGTGCGAGTCGTCCTGGTGAGGTGGGAGATGGGAAAGCAGAGGGAGAGGAGAGAACTTGGCATCCTTAGAACTTAGCATCCTTTACTTCTGCCCCCTGGAGTATTTACGTACCGGGTTCGGTCTGTGTCCCATTTGCCCACCCGCCTGTCCCTGCCGTGTGGTGCACTGGCACCTGCAGACCGCCACCAGCCCCCAGCGCCCCCGTCCCCCGCTTTCTGTCAGCGCTGCGAGCGCTTCGCTGCATCCCCCAGCCCACGGCTTCAGCCACGCAATGCCCGCGGTCCAGAGCGCGGTGCGGCCGTGCCGGCAGGACACAGCGGCGATGCAGAACGCTCTCATAAATAAAAGCCGAGCTCTGCCCGCCCGGGCGCGGCACTCTCCCGGGGCACCCGAGAGCCCGGCTGTACGTAGGAGAGGCGGCGGGGGGCGGCGGGCGGTGGACAGGGGCCGCGTTATGTAAGGTCCCCGGGGCGGGGGCGCTGCGGCGGCGCGGGGCGGCTCGGAGCGAGCGGCGGCGGCCGCCTGGCGCGGGCCCGCGGCGGCGGGGGCAAAGCGGCTTATCCCCGCTCCCTCCCTCCTTCCCTCCCTCCGCCGGGTTGCCATGGAGACGGGCGGGCGGCGGCGGCGGGGCTGTCACTGAGGGATCGCACCGCGCTCCGCGGCGGAGGGGAAGCCGCGGCGGCGGCGGCAGCAGCGGCAGAGGCAGAAATGGACTCGCACTGCGACTGTGCCGAGCCCCCGGCCGCCGAGCAGCCGTCGGGGAGGATTAACAAAACCGCCTTCAAGCTTTTCAGGAGGAGGAAGTCCGGGGGCACCATGCCGAGCATCTTCGGGGTGCGGAGCAGAGGCAGGGAGGGGAAGGGCGCCGGCAAGCCGGGGATGGTGCGGAGCCGGACGCACGACGGCTTGGCCGACGCCGTGCTGGAGAGCAGCAAGAAGGAGGAACCGGGCGGCGGCGACCCGCAGAGCCGCGAGGCGCAGGAGCGGCCGGCCGGCAGCCTCGGCGGCCCCGCCGGCAGCGCGGTGGCCAAGTCGCACAGCTTCTTCTCGCTGCTGAGGAAGAACGGCAGGCAGGCGGAGGGCGCGGAGCCGCGGGCCGGCGGCAGACAAAAGAAGGGGCTGAAGGGGATCTTCAGCAGCATGCGGTGGCACAGAAAGGACAAAATCGGCAAGGAGGAGAGGGGGGAAACCTCGGACATCCCGTCCGGCCTTATCATGCCGGGGTCCCTGACCGCCAGCCTGGAGTGCATCAAGGAGGAGACGCCGAAACCTTTGTCTGGGAGCCCGAGCGGCGCGGGAGACGCCGGGCCGGAGCCGCCGCGGGAGAAGCGCAGCGGCGAGGCGCCCGCCGCGGCCCAGGAGCCCGAGGCGGGCGGCACGGAGCCGCGGGCCAGCAGCCCCCCGCCCCGGGAGGAGCCGCCCGCCGCCGTGCGGCCACCCGAGGAGCTCAGCCGCGAGCGACCGGAGCCGGCCGCCGGAGAGGTTGGGACTGCCAAGGATGCGGCGATAACAGGTGACATTCCAATAACGACTATCCCCCCTGTTGAACCTCACTGTGATAGCGGTCAAGAGACGGCAGCCGCCCCTGACCCTTCCTCTGTTGATCCACCCTCAGAGCAATCGATTGATCGTATTTGTTTGATGTTTGCTGACGTGACTTCACTGAAAAGCTTTGACTCTCTTACAGGCTGCGGAGATATTATTGCGGACCATGAGGAGGATGTGGGCGGCGGGAGTGGCGTCTGCGAGAAGAGCACCCCCGGGCCCAGCAAGCTGGGTGCCACCAAGAAGCACCCCACCATGGTGGCCTACCAGGGAGGAGGGGAGGAGATGGCCAGCCCCGACCAGGTGGATGACACCTGCCTGCAGGAGTTCTGGGATATGCTGTCGCAGACAGATGAGACTCAGACACAAGGAGGAGGAAGTGGAGGAGGGACAAAGAAGCCCGAGGGGTTGAAGGAAACCCGAGGTACTGAGGGGGCCCAGAATAGGGTCGTGGTGAAACGTGGTGGCCTCCACCAGATAACCATTCACCTGAACCACAAAGAGGAGCAGAAGGGCAGGGAAAAGGAGCAGCACGAGGGCATCCCAAACAGTGATGAGGGCTACTGGGATTCCACCACCCCTGGTCCCGAGGAAGATAGTTCTACAAGCATCCAGAAGGAAACCATTCCCAGGGATATCTACAGTGGGGATGCTCTTTACGACCTCTATGCTGAGCCGGATGAGAACCCACCAGCGGGGCCTATGAATGAAGAAGTCCCCAGTGTGCCACGCTCCAAGCCCGTGTCTCCAATAACCACCGTGAGCTCACTGAAAACACCCTCAAGCACAGCCAAGGACTCCAAGATACCCATCAGCATTAAACACCTTTCGTCGCATCCCGCCAGCCATGGAGCAGATGCCAGTAACAGCCATCACGTCGCACACCATCACCTGGCCAAAAGTGAGATGCACAGAACAAAAATCCCCGTCTCCAAAGTACTCGTACGCCGGGTCAGTAACAGGGGCGTAGCAGGGACAACAGTGAAAACTGCCACGTACCAGGACAGTGCCAAAAAGTAGTTGGGTAAGAGGTGGAGACAAAGACAGAGAACAAAGTCAATGTGGAAAAGTTTGCATAGGAGACCACAGAAAATGAATTAATTTTGCATCACCTGAAGAAAGTCACCTAAAAGGCTTCCTTCGCTGTACTCCATGAGCCTGCACTTCTGAGTCTCTTCTTACTAGACTGTATGGCTAAATATAAAAAGTCAACTTCTTTTTGAGCACTTTTTTTTACATTTGTATCTTTTTTCTGCAACACTAAACACTGGGGAGGTTCATTTTTACATGCCTTTCTGGAAGCAGGACTTGGATTATGACGATCCTTCCTCGTGCAAAGCAGTGTCATGAGTTCTTCAAGGGAACAGAGTTACAAGAGGAGCAACATGAGAGGTTCTCCAATACACTTATCTTTTAATCATTTCTCGGGGAGGAGTAGAGGGTGGGTGCCTGGCTGGCTCTGGAAATGATGTTTGCTCTACAAGATATTGAAAAAAATGCCAAGCAGAAAACAACCCACCTAACAGGTATTTTACCTGCTGTAGGAACGAGAACACTGCTCAGCAGCAGACTTGATTGACTTGTGTGCAGGAGATAAAACTAAGGAGTTAGGTGGACTTGTCTAACAGGAAAACATATTTTTGTTTGTCTGTCTGTCTGGTTGGTTTTGATCTGGTCTGATGTAAATGGATAACAGAGACACCTGACATAGGTTCAGATGTTTACATCACTACTTGTCCGATAATGCATACAATCAGGTTCAGGGAAACATTTTACTAAATGCCAATATATACACACTGTCCAAATTTATACAATAACTTGCTCGCCGTGTGTAAATATATATGTGTTTTAGCAGATTTTTTATAAAAAAAAATCACCTGTCCTTATTACCTAGAGTTTAAGCAAGAGTTAGTTTTTATAGGTAGATAATTTTACAATTCTAAAAGGATAGAACTTTGTGTAAGTACCTTAAATTAGAGAAAAACTCTGGTTTGTATGGGCTCATGCATCCCCAGATAAGTAAGTCTGAAGTGCTGATCTTATTCCAGTGGCACATTCCATGGCTCAGAGCTGATGTTCTGACAGCATTGCCACTGCAAACCTCTATTTTCAGGGGTTTAGACAAAGTTGCTCTGGGCTTAAACCTTACCAAGAAGGAACCCAGCAAAGAAACGTGTTTTTTAAGTATTATTTTTTAAAATATATAAAATTAGTTTTTGACTATTTAAAGAAAGTTTGGGTTCTTGTTGCTTTTTATTTTCATTCTCAATAATGTCAGAATAATTTTACTTTAAGAGAGAAAAAATATGGTAAGCTAGTGGTACATAAAAAGGTCTGATGAGCTTGGATCTTAGGAGAAATGTATTAATGGCCATGACATTTTTGAATGGTGGCTACTGTACATGGGCATTGGCAACATTTCAAAGAAATATAATAGGGTTTTAATGTGCCTGAGGACATATTTTTATGATACACTGAAAAAGCTCTAAAAATCACTGAAGTCTAAAGGTAAATGTTATGTATTTACAAAATATTTTGATATAAGTATTTAATCATCAGACCACAGTTAATATAAAATATATGCTCCAGTGTATCCAAAAAATAATATACATTTTAAGAATATACATGTCTATATTATGCAGAGAATCCTAAATTCACATCATTGAAGCTAATGGGTCTGATCTTACATAGCAGTTGGTTTTATGGTCTCTTAAATTTAAAGGAATAAAAAGGAAAATAAATATACAGAATATACATTTGAAGGATATTAAGGTTATAGGCAAACCATAAAAAGCTAGGAAATACCATAATACGAATTGTATATATGTATATGCATGATTCATGGTTCACTGGGGAAATGACCTTAAAGTCATGAAGGTGAAATTGGCATCCAGTTTTGAAATTGCTGCAGAATTTAATACCGAGTTGCAGCACCCCAGTGAAAGTGTTAGTTTCCCTGACCATCCCCTGTTTTCATGGTTTAAGAACCTTAATACACTTCAAAGAGGATAATTTTGTGTTTTCTTTCTGTCGTGTACGTGTGTGGTTCCCTGTGTGCCCACTCACACAGACGTGTTGTACATATGCATGTGCGGCGAGCACACAGCTCCTGGCAGGGTCTGTGTGCCCGCGAAGGCGCTCCCTGTGCACGCTCACACTCGTGTGAGCACTCCCACGCACAGGCTGGGGGCTGTGCTCGAGATCTGCCTCCAAACATGCTGGCAATGGTTTTCTTTGCCTGAGAAAGGGATTTGCATTTGGTCTGACTCCACTGGTGCATTTTAGAAAGTCAAAGCTGAAACACCCTCAAAAGGATGTATGTACAGAACACGGAATATTATCCTGCTCCTCAGCCCTAAACATGACATTCCTTTTCCTGTCCTTTTGTTTTTGTTTGACTGTAAGGGATGCGTCTTTCCTTGCATGACAACTCTGCAGAAAAATAATAATTCCCCATTTTGTTCTAAGGACAAATTGTGCTGAGAAATTCTATAGGGTACTGTAAGTTGAGAGGGAGGGAGGATGTGGTGCTAGTACCATAAAAACTGGAAACACTGAGTACAGGTAATAGGAGTGCTGGGTCTTTAAACCCACTAGGAGATACCAGCTGCCATCTCTACAGGACTTGTGTGTGTCAAATTATTCATCATATGTGTTTGGTTTGCATTGTGGCATGTCTGTATTGAGAAATCAAGTGTGACACTAGGCTTAACTCCCTCTCACTTAACCACTAACACGAATCATCATTAAAATGCTTTGGCTTCCCTTCATTCTTCTCTCTCTCCTTTGTTTTCTGCCACATATTTCCTCCATCCTCTGCATGGTGGCGGGCAGCCTCCTCCTCGGTGCTAACCCCTGGAGCGAGGAGCCCTGGGCTGGCGGCGGAGCGTGGGTGGGAGGGCAGCTGCCCAGCCCAGGTGCTCCCCAGCCGCTCCCTCAAGCTTTCTGTCACATACCCAGTGTAAGTACATTTTGCAAATCTCTTGGCAGTTTGTTTGGCTGCTTGCTATGTACATATTTTAAGGACAATCATATCCTTAAAAGGAAAATGGGAAAGTAGCTGGTAGTAGGGTGTCAGTGTTTTGAATCACTGCGACATACTGACGTTGATTCAGGGTAATGGTTGTGTGAGAGTAAAGATACAATTTAATGTTCAAATTAACTTTGTGTTTCTGAAATTCACTTTTGTCTTTAAGCCATCTATGTTTTTTATTTTGAAAGGTAATAGAAGATCCAATATTTACTAAGGCTTTCAATTTTCATACAAATATATTTGTGTAACTCCACACAATGCCTAAAACAATCATTGAAAGGAGGTTCAAAGGCTTTCTTTAGACCTATATATAATTCCTGAAAAATCCCTATAAAATACTGTGAGATGCCTAAGAACAAACAGTTAATGGCTTGCTGGGTTTAAAGGCTGAGACATAAGGAGGTAATGGTCCTGAGGCATTTTGTGGTAGCTTGCATTCTTAATTATGTTACCCTGTTCAAGCATATATTTTCCTTGGCTTTGGTAGGTATTGAGGTAGAAATGGTGTTCTGAGTCCCAAAGATAACATTCCCAATGCTGTCATTGTTTTGATTTTCTTAAAGAATATTGTTTTTTATTTGTTTCATTTGTTATTTGGTTGTCTGAATGATGCTTTGTAATTATCAGCTGTATGTCGTTCACAAAGGATTTTATAGATCAGGACTTGGTATTTAGTTATGTGTATTCTTTGCACTTTCAGGTCCCTACTGGTAAATTTTGTATGTTCTTAGGATTTTTCTATATATTGCATAGTGTTTTATAGCTACAGTGATTTCAGTGGTATACACTCCTGTATATCAGCACAAAAGATTTCTTTCAGTAGCATGAAGTTATGTTTTGGTGGACTTGTTTTGTCATGATAGGAGCTAAGTTTCCTGTACTAAATGTGTGGCCTGCAACAGACATAAAAGGTCTCATTTTCCATGTAGTGTGTATGCATTTTGCTCCTGCCAGTAATAGGACTCAAATGCTCGTAGTGTATTTCAGAGGAAATTTCATTACTAGAATAAGAAAAAGCTATGTTCAGTCTTATTCCATCAATAACCAGCATTTTCTTCCTCCACTGTGAATATCCTCACTGCCATCCAGGGTAGTAGAGGACTGAATTTCAAAAATTACATGCATAGATGTACACTATGAAAATTAATTCACTGATTATTTTTTAATGAATCTTACTAAATTATTTATCTAAGCTAAGCGAATATTGCACCAAAGTCTTAAAACATCTGATACAGATGGCATTTTCAGTAAGATGCTATGAGTGCAGATGAGCCAAATTAACAGGCTTTGCTTAGCAAAGCAAAACCTTGTAGTTTCTTAAATTTGTAGTACTGACTGAGCTTGCAGATCAAAGGGAGCCATTGATTCTGCTATGTGGCCATGCACCGAGGTTTTTCTTTCCCTGTGCTAATGGACTACGTTCAGCAAAGGCTTTTCAGGAAGATAATGGTATGAAAGGGACAGATCACAGTAACAATAGCCACTTACAAGACAGATGGTTACCCAACAGCCACAACGGGGGATTCTAGGCAAGGTGGCCTGAAAATGTATTTTCATAGTTACTGATATGAAAGGCTGGGGCTTCTGTCTTGGAAAAGCAAATTGACACCAACTCAAAGACACTGTAGAAATTAGTCTTGGCAGAGTTTACACATGACAGCTTCTGCAGGGTTTCTTTTTCGTTTTTATTTTGGCTTTTCTCCCCCCCCCCCCCCCCCTTCCCGCTTTGTTTATGTTTTTATTATGGTGACATAACCCCACATGTCCGAGCAGAAGTGCACAACAGCTGACTCTTCTGAGAGTCAGTGCTGAGAATACACTGTCAGCTGTCCCCAGTGGCCTGGGACTGGTTCCTGCTGAACATCCCTCCCTTCCACTGAGGGATGGGAGGAATGGGATGATAAGAGTCCCTTGTCATGAGTTCACGTGCTGTTTACTGTGAGCAGGAGGTATCTCAGTCTGTCTTGCTGTTTGTTTTCAGGGGACAGTTTATTTTTAATTTAACTCACAGGAATTTTTTACTCATCATTAGTTCATATCTTGTCTTCCTTGTGAGCATCTCGGGTGGGAACATTCAGCACTGATTTGATGTTTCCTAGGTCCATTTCACGTAGAGAGAAATGGAAGAACTTGTCATATGCAAAGTAATAATAGCTATAACCACTTGAGCCACATCATGGGGGCCTTTATTCCTGCAAAAGCAGATTGTTAAAACTCTTCTTGCCTTAGAAGGCTTTTCCCCTGAAACAGTGAGTACTATTGCCTAGGACCCTTTTTTTCCCCCTCTATATCTCTCATTCCTTCTCAGCCATACTGCAGTTGCTTGGGAAACTGAGATTTTTGATCTAGCCTTCCAGCACTAGAAAAGAGGAGCTGCTGCCAGTATGCCTCCTCTTCAGGAGGTCTTTGTTTCTACTTCTTGGTCTTGAAAAAAATTATATCCTCCTCAGAATAAGTGGGAAAGATACCTGCTATGTGATATCATACACGAGTGAGGATGTTGAGTGGTATTTTCCTGTTGTGGACAATTTAGTGAATGTAGCAGGGAAGCAGGTCACTCTTGTAGGAAAGCCCAGGAGCTGTTTGTTATAGAGACTGTGCCCAGATTTTCTTTATCTTTGGTAAGAACTGCTTTCCTTTTTCCTTTCTGTACATACTTAAAAAAATAGAGCCAAAGTTGTAGTACAGAGAGGAAAAGGTTATGCACCTCACAGGGCAAGGAGTTTAAACTGCCAGGCTGAAAGGCTTCTGGTAGCAATGGCTAACAGAAGATTGCTTTGCCTACTTTGACATCACATCCAAGCAATGCTCTGCAATAAAAGCTAATCCAGCTATGGCCATAAAGCTAGAAAACTGGCATTTGCCAACAGGACAATCTCTTTCCATGGTCCAGTTCTGCTGTGGCAAAGCTTCCACTGACTCCAATAAGAACTGGCAGAGGTTCTTAATCTCTTAATCGTAAGGAAATAGAAAGTGTTTCTTAAACAAGTCTTCCTTTTTTTTTTTTTTTTTTAAGATTAACATTTTTCAGGTGTTTGTGCAGTCTTTTATATAACTGTGGTAGTGTTTTCACTGATCTGAATGCAAAACATGTCTTTCCATTGTTTTTCATCTTAACAAGCTGCACTCCTGCACATAACTCCAGTGCTCAGCATGTTTAAATTACAGCTAACACAATCACTGCCTTCCTTAATTTAACTCTTGATGGCAAAAACAGGACCAGATTCTTTCCAGAGCTCTAAACCCCCTGCTTATTTTGTCATTGTTCATGTTTTTGATATGGTAACTAATGAAGCCTCCCTTTAATTGTTGCACAGCCACATTTTAAATGTGGCATTAGGGAGAAGTTATGTGGGGACTGAATGGTAAGATCTTTAACAGCTTTTTATTATTTTGGATGATGTTGCATCAAAACAGTTGCTAAATCAGTATCAGGTTGTTTCCATGGGCTTTTTATGCAGATGCATTGGAAGCTTTGAACATAATGTGCTCGTAAAAGAAAATTGGTTATATCTGCTTTGAATTAAGGCTGACCTTAAAATGTGATTCTCGGTTAATGACAGCAGGGGGGAAGGTGTGTCCCAACTCACCTGCACCCTGTGGACTGGGGGAGCAAGGCACCCCAAGTCACCGGCAGAATTTTCTGTCTGACCTTGCCATGTGGTGCCAGCAGAGGGGTGCAAGGTGTTGCCATGTGGAGGTGTCAGCCCGGGACAGCAGCAGGAAAAGGCAGGGTGGGGGTGCTGTGCTGGGGTGGGAGTGCTGATAGGGTATCTGGGAGATGGGATGAAAGCCTTGTGGAAAAAGAAAGTTGTGCATACGCCTAAGAAATCTGTATCCTTTTTTTCTTGCACTGATGCCTCCTTGGGTTGCTGTGTTACACTGGGTTAGGAGCCAGCGTGAGTTTGGGTGTACTGAAGCCAGCGCTCCTGCAGGTGGACTACTGTGGGACTGCTCTCATCCACACCTGAGCAGTGCCCAGTGTCTTGGTTTCTAAAGGCAGTTTCAGCACAGAAACATCCACAAGTCCCCCGTAGCCCATCACTGTGGCATCTCACTGTTCTCCTATCCTCATTTTGCCAGGAAGATGCAAAGACCCAAGCCATAGGCAGAGTGGTGATCTCTGACTGCTCCCTTGCAGCCCAAGGACAAGTGGGGAGGGAGTGTAAGACACATTGTGCAGCAGCACCAACAAGTACTAAGCAACATCATCCTGCATTTCAAAAGCGGAAGCAAGACTAAAGCGGTTGCTTTTTCATAAAATTAAAATAAATCCTCTGCCATGGGTGAAATTGTAATTTGTCTATGTAATATGGACAATATCTCATTCCACCAGTATTCTCTCTGAAAGCAGTGGATCTATTAGTGCTGTTGGCTTTTATTGAGTGAAGAGCCCATAACTTGGCTCCATCTGAATTTTCCCTGCTCTGTTTTTTAATAGACTGTCTCAGAAAAGTTCTGGTGTTGACGCTTGGGGTCCTGTTAAAATGGGGGATGAAGTATGAAGGTATGAATATGGGTGATGGAAAATACAGATTCAATAAACCCAGAAAATACAGCATGGCTTTAGACTTTTATGACAACCCAACTCTGCTTAAACATCATGGTGTGCCTGAGGAAAGGGTAGCAGGGACTGCATCAGACAAACCAACTCAGTGTTTCCTGCATGCTGAAGAGGACACGTGTGTCCAGTTAGAAGTCACTCAGCCTGTTTCTATAGGATGAGATATAGCTGACAGATCACAGTTAATTACAATATTTCCTTGTATTTTTTGTGTCAGCCACCTCCTGTAAGGTAGCATACGACCTATTTGAGATAACGAGTGAGTAAAGCCAGAACTCCCCACTTTTCTCATCTAAAAGGTTTGGTAATAATCTGGTGAGTCTGGGTGCACCAACTTTTTCATAATGAAAGCTCACAACATTCCAAGGGGTGTTTTTATAACAGACTGTTAGACACACTCTGCTCCTTTCCACCACTACAAACTTTGATGAGTACGTGTCTCCTCGAATCACTGTATTCTTAATGTATTTACAACCTAACTGATAGCAATAGGTGTCTTTCTTCCCAGGCAGTTCACAAGGATATACTAATCAGTGTTTGTTATATTTTTAATTCTGTAAATATTTATTTTGGTACTCTCTGTATTTATTGGCACTGATTCTGGTGTTTGCTTATGTGTCACTGTAAATGTTGATGGTTTCAATAGTCTTGCTTCTAATGAATGTAAGGAACTCAGACTAACTGCACTTTTCTTCCATTCAAAAATCTTAACAGTGAAAAATATTCCCACTGTCATGTGTTATAATGAAAACAGTCAATAAAATCAGTTGTCACTTTTCATCGATGAATGTGAAGGTTGCTTTTTGATGTTCAAGTTAGAGCCAATCTATTCAGTGCACTGGAAAATACTAGGCTTTTCAAAGCAAGACATTAGGGAGTTATGTCACCAAAACAGCATAAAAGAGAATATCTGGGCATTTGTGCAATTTCATTTTCATGTAGAAATGCTTTTAGCGGTTTTACTAATAACATCATAGAATAGCTAAACTTAATTTGTTACTTAAAGGAGGATTTTCAGAAATGAGAGTTTTGGTCTTCTGGTCTTCTGTTTCATCAGCATGTGGTTTTTGTTTGGTTTTGGATTTTTTTTTCCTTTAAACCACTTACACAATGAAATGGACTGAGTTTCATTTTGTTTTTCAAATCAACTTTGTTTTCTGATTTTCCTGGTTGAGAAGCAAGCAGGGAATCTTGTTCTTTTGGCACAAATTGACTTTGGAGTTGCAGTTTTGGCGTGACGGTTAGAAAATGTAGTCTGCAGTAAGCTACATTTCCCACCTTTAAAACGTCACTTCCTTCCTATGACTATTAAATTACATTTATTAGAACCTCTGGTTTGCAACATGCATAAAGCATTTGCTTTCGAGTCAAGTTTTAATCCTTAAGTTTACTTACTTCGCTGAGCTTAGTAGCACTTCTCAGTTAAAGGTTCTCCCATGGAATATACTGAGCCAGCCAGAGTAAGAACTGGAATAAAATCTGCTCAATAGTTTTCAAAGAACAACAAAGCAAAAGGCATGAAAAGCTCATTAATGCTAGTTAGGAGCAGGACATGGTGACACAATCGATCCTATGCTCACAAAAGCGTAACTCCTCTTTCCAATAGTTGGAATGAGGCTGAAGAAATGTTTTCCCAGTGATTTAGTGCACAAACAGTTTTGCATTCAGGCCTTCTCAGTCTGAGTCCACTATTGCACGTTCCTGTCTTTTATCCCATGCATCTGAAAGCAGAAGAGTTTAATTTCTCTGCCAGAGAAGGTATAAATTCTCTGCCACACAGATTGCCTAGTGATTGCCTCGCTTGAGTCCAAGTATAGCTACTGGGATATTGGGGGACAAAGGGGTTTCAATGAAGTGTGGGGCAAATGTACGGCAACCTCATGAACCTTGATAACTGTAGATCTGTGTGATGCAGCTGTTAACACCTTCCACAAACCCAGATGACTGTAACCTGGCAGATCCAATGTGACAGAAAAAAACTGAAAAATCTCCTGAAACCAGACTTGGCCCAAGTATTCTTTTTGAAATCAAAATGAAGTTTCTAATATTGAGCTAAAAGTCCCTTCCTGATTCAAACCAAAATCGATCATTCCCAACAGTACATCTCTACGACTTTCAAGGCCACCTTACTGGAAAAGTGTTTGCAATGGGAGTGAGGACCTGGAAATCTCTCCGTGACCCATACATTGAAGGTGAATGTTCCATCCAAAATCTATCAAGCAACAAGGAGAAGATAATATTCTTGACTCTGAATAATTGGTAAGGAGTGTTGGCAAGTGTAATGGACCAGTCAACTGACCATGAGTGAGTATTAGTCTAATTTTAAATCCTTTCCTTTGAATCATGGTATTTTTGCCTTTCAAAGTCATTGTACAGGAGTTGTTTACTAGGAGCTCACACTGAGCAGATGCCTGGTCCTACCTACCACATTGCACATCTGCTTCCAATTAAAACCATTCCACAGTGCCCTGAGGGGGATGGGGAGGAGGCTCCAAAATTCTTCAAAGGGTTATTTCAGCAGCCATGGATGCTTCTATGGCAGCTGAGGACCAAGAAACGGCTTCATCTCTAATGACATCACTGTTTATGCTCTGCAAAGACCCTTAGCACTTGGATCAGGTATTCACTTAGACCTTGGGAACAGGAGGTCTCCTGTTCTGACTAATGAAGGAGACTTGTCCTTGATCATTATGTGTATATTTTCCAGCTTAAGACAAATGCAATGAGTCTCTTAAGTACAACTCCCTGCAGCTACTCCAAAGATTAACAAATTACCCATGCTGAGGCTTCGTCCTTATGCAAAGTCCCTTCACAAAATGCCTCTGTACAGCACTCCCATGTGAATGCCAGGGGAGAGGTGACCTAGAGCCAAGGGTGCCACCAGAGATGGGAGGGAGGGCTTGTGCCTTCTGATGGAGCACTGTCCTGGAGCAGGGCAGTCCGGGCCCTTCTTCCACTACTTCCTTTCTTGACTTAGAGAAGTCTGCAGGTGCCACATTTTAAAGTCAGATCCACAAAATCAGCTGCACCCAGCGGTGTTGCTGCTCAGAACCTGTGGTCTGAAGTTTTATGATCAAATTTCACTATCATTTAAGTGCTTGCACTGAGCAGGCTCAAAAGCATTGCATGGCTGGGTCTGCTGTCCCATATATCACAGTGGGAGTCACGGATGGCTCTTCCTCTGGCCTCATCACCCTTCTGTTGGTGTCACTTGAAACCCTTAAGTCCCTTGGACAGAGAAGAGACTTGAATAAAGATTCTCCAGGGTCTTGAATGAGCAGAGGCTGCCTGGGTAGAATCGTGGAGGTGGTGGGAGAGGCTGAGGCTGTGAAACCTGGGGCAGCCAGAAGCCTTGCAGGCAGCAGTGTCCTCTTTTGCTTCACAGGGAGATGGTTGCCTCCAGGGCACCAATGTGGCTCGACATGCTTCAAGAGCATATTCAGTTGTAGGCTAGCGTGGGAACAAATGGTGCTGAGCTCCTTGCATGGAGCTAGGAACATCCAAGGTGATATGTGGAATGCAAAGAAAGCAAAAATCCCATGACCAAACAGTTTTTTAAGGACAGAGATTATGTATGTCATGTAAAGCAAATCTGTCCCACTCCTGTCCAGCTTCATTTGTTCACCTGAAAAGACAAAAACACAGCCTAATTTTACAAGAAAATCCATTTGAATAAATAAAGGTAAATGCATCTTAGTAAATATGAGTAAGGAAAAACCTCCTTTTGATTATGGTTGTGAAGACACTGATCACAATCTAAAGAGGACATGAAAAAATCATCTGCTCTACTAAAGTAATGTAGAGGATCAGAAAAACGTTGAAAACAATCAAAAGGATTGTTCTGAGTATTTCTTAAGAAAAAATAAAGACAGATAAGAATTTAGCTAGTCTTGGTCTATGTTTACACTTGGGATATATTGAATCTACATCTGTCTTTCTCTGACTTTCTACCTTTCACATTCTGCACTAATAGAGTTGTTTACTGACAGATAACAAATTTCACAAAAATGCAGCACTTACAGTGATGAAATCACTCCTGCTACTCTTTTGCTTATAGATGTCTTTTTTTCCCCTGTTAACTAATTAAGTTTTTGATCCTCCCAATTAGACCACATCCAGTCATTATCATGCCAGATTTAGTGTCTGATTATGCAGCTGCTGCGTCTGAACAGCCTCATTCAAATCAGTAAGAAATGCTCCTATGCAGCAACTGCAGAAATGGTGCCTGCATCCTTTTCTGAGCTGCCTATTGCTGCTTTCTTGGGGGCTTAACACATTTATGTCTATCATCACTACATGCTGTTAAATTTGCCTGTTTTTTTTTCCTAGGGTCTGATAGAAAATAACATAAATACACATGTTTTATGGAAAAACAGTAGGATGAGATTACAGAGACAAGTTAATCTTGATTCTTTCTCAAGATGTAACGTATTCAGACCGATTTAAAATAAATGACTGTATTGGAAAACAAACCAGACATCAGAGCACAAGCATAAAGGCAAATGCCAGCCCCTGGCTCTGACATGACCAGGGTCCTCAGTCCGAGCTATGAAACCTTACATTTCTGCCTCAGCGCAGGCAAACACACAGCACTATTTATAGCACAGCCTTTTCCTACCCTTCTGGTAGAATAGGCTTCATAGGAGGATTTACATGACTAACCAAAAGCAAAAGCCTTTTGTCCTTCATTTCCATAAGAGAAGGCCAGTGTTAAGCTGGTGTTCCTTGGGCTGAATTACAGAAAATATCAGTTACTAGAAAACCAGTTACTAATTCAAAGGCATCTGTTACCATGGCATAGGCCTTCTCTTCCCTTTTCATGCCCCAGATTTAGCACCAATGATGGGAGCTTAGAGAAAGCTCAAAAAGAACAGTTCTTACCTCTGAAAAAAAAAGCATAGTCGAGGAAGACCACATGTTTTCATGGCAACTAAGGAGTAAAGGGTTAAGACCTAGGAGATGGCTCTGAACCAATAAACAGCACAAAAGACTCCTATTAGCAAATCAAGAGCCCAATGTGTTCTCATTTCCCCCCTTGTATCTCCAATTATACCCTTTGGGCCACAAAGTTACTGTTCCTGCCAAGGACAACAATCAGCACGGGTGATTATTTTAGATTCTGCTACATACCCTGAAGTCTTGGGAAAATGAAAACCAACCTTCCTTTCACCCTCTGATCGGATTTCCAGGGCAGGGCAGGCCCATCAGCTACTCCCCATCCTTTCATCATGCAGTGCCAGCTGTGAGCACCCAGGCTCCCCCCTGAGATGTGACTTTCTCACAGTTGCCTGCCTCTTCCTGCCTTCCAGATGGCAGCAGGGTTCTTAACGAGCTCCCCAATTTCTCTTTCCCCCTTGGGACTCCATTTCAGTGTTATCTTGTCACATCTGTTTTTTTCCAGTTGGATGATGTGCAGGAGCTCGAGTTATGCTTCCTCCAGAGGTTACCAACCTGCAGCTCCCATGGCCTGCCAGACCTCCCCTCTGCAGAAGTGCTCCCATGCAGCAAGGATCGCTAATGCTCTGCTGTGCCCCAGCTGCCAGCAGAGGTAAGGAGCACTTTGCTGAGGTTTGTAGGCTGCTTGTTTCCTTGTCTTGTTCTGCATCACTGAACTTACTCTTTCCTCCCTAGGGCTTTTCTGCAGGGCTTCTCCAGGCTCCCCGGTGCTGTTGTGGGGCTGTTTAACATGGCTCAGGAAGGAGAATGGCTGCAGAACAGGGCAGAGAATTGGAGTCAGGCTGTGATATCCTTTCACAGATGTCCTCCTGTGACCTTCAGTGCAGAACCACACCCCTTTGCTTTTTCCACGTCTAAATGGGGATTGTCAGCCTTCCAGGGGAGAGGTTTCATGTGGCCAAATTCTTCAAATTTTGTGCCACTGCAAGTAATTTATTTAGGATGTCTTCATACTCTGCTGTGGACCACCAGTGGGATAAGAGCCTCTCCAGGTTGTGTGTGCTGGAGCCACAGCCCCACGGTGCCAACACACCAGACAGAAGGAAGGCATGGGCACCTGAAGAAACTGAGCCCAACCTGAGGAAATGTGTGCAGGTGGAAAAGGCACTTGCAGGACCAAAGGACGCCTGAGTGTTAGTCCTGCTTCTCCCACTCTCCTGCTGCCTGCTTGCATGTGAACCAACCCCCCTCCTTGCTGGGCATTTGCACAGTGTAAATGTCACTTGTTGGAACGTCTTCTGCTCCAGCTACTCAAGCGTGGTGCAGGAGAGCAGCCCAGTTTGTGTCTGCTGTTTCTGTCCAAGCTTGCGCTAACTCCAGGGACCGCCCTCCTCCATGACTCAAAGGTTTGATGCAAGTTAGCTCCATGATACTCTTCATCTGGAGAGCTCCAGGGGCGACATGTGTGGTAAGTTCCCAGCTCTCACCTTCCCCTGCTGCAGCTGTGACCAGCGCCTTTGGAGTGGCTTTTACAGCACACTTCCACCAAGGACCCGTGACATGGGTCCCCCACGAGAAGGGCTTGTGTGCTGTACAGGCACTCTGGCTCTCAGGCTCTGACCCCGCTCTTGGTGGTGATGGGTGCGAGCTTCACAAGTTGCTCAGGCTGGGAGAGGATCAGCTCTCTGCAGAGGGTTTTTGAACCCCTTGTGTGTTAGACAAGCTACAGTGCTTACAAGGCATAACTTCAACTGCTGTACAATTTATAATTTCCTTTAATTTCTTGAAGCACTCTAATTTTTACACTGTTGTGAAAGGATCTTTGTTTACAATGATTGCAAAGGGTAATATTTCCAGCATGGGTAACCATGGCAATGAATAATTCTATTCTTAGGAACTGTGCCAGCTGCACTAAGGCCTTATAGTAGTACTCAAGCAGTTTGCTAATGAGAGAATTCTTGTTTATTGTAGGACGACATTTTCCTGTGTCCACACGTTAGCCTGTAGTTTCTTAAAAGCACATTCTTTATCAGTAATACATGGAAAAAAACCCCTCCAAACCAAAACAAGCTCTGTTACACAGCTCCTCTCGCAAGTAACGTTTTCATGTGTTTTTTTTTCCTTTGGAAACTGTATTACAAGATATATTTTTTAAGGAAATCTATGGTATGCAATAGTATGCTTTGTTTTTACTACCACCTTCTGCAATAAGAATGAGCTTAGGATGCTCTAGAGTGGCTGTTTCTTGCACAAAAACACAACACCCTGTAAATTGACCCAAAGATATACGGGTTTTATCTAGAGGAAGGACTCCAACTATTTTAAAACACTAGTTTTATACATAATTTTATTTGACTAATCTTATATTACTTATTAAAACATAAATTGCAGCTTGGAGTCGAATTATAAAATATTGTTCTTATACATGTGTGAAGGATTCCTATGTTTGTAAAAAAGTGCACAAAATAAGTAAAATTTTTTTTCATGTTTTATGATTTAAGTGCAATTTAAATTATTCTAAAAATAAATGTTCCAAATGGAATACTTTTTTAGCTTACATGGTTTAGGGTATGTTCAGTAGAAACCCTTAAGGAATAGCTAAACTGCAGTTCCTGTCATTCCATGAAACATGGTCTCAGAGTACAAAAGCAACCAGGTGGAATAATACCTCCTCTCCCATTTTCAGAAAAACATTACCAACAATACCAAGTCTCTTATCCAAGATGAAAATCCTTAGGAAAGATTTATGGAGCAATTGTTGAATCGTGTGAAGTTGTTTGGAACAGTCGTAGCTTGAGGGTTTCTAGGAAAGCATTCCTTAGCCTTGTGTCTTTGATCATAGAAATGGTGAATGTGCCCAAATAAACAGCACAGCACAAGCCTTCAGGTTTTTCCATGTCGCAAAGCAGATTGATCTCTTTTCCATGGTTAGTGAGTGATTTGGTGCTCTAATTAGTGGGCTCTGTTTTCACCAGTCTCTAAGTGACCTATATCTGCCCACAACCAACTGTCGGGTGGCTCATGCAGTGCCCAGCCTCCCTCTCTCCCTAGGGCTCCTAGGGATCACCCATTCCTGCTCTGTTCTCCAGGAAAGATCTTCTGCCCGTGTCCCTAAAGACAAAGCAAGATCCACCAGCTACAGCTTCCCAACAAATTCAGTCCAGACTGACTTAAGAGAAACTCTCCAAACTTATGATTCTGCTTGGCCTGAGATAGTTTGGTTCTTCTGTAGCTCAGTACGCCCCCACCTCTTTAGCATTTTAAAATCTAGGTCAGTTCTGACATGAAAACAGCCTGGAAAAGCCTTAGTGATTTTCCACCGAACTGTCACAAGTCAATGACCGATTTTTTCTTCCACAGTTTCTTTTTCCAGCTAAGACTGTTCCCTGGGTTTAACTCAAATAATCAAGTTGCTTGTTTTTCCCTCTTCCCCCTGAAGCTGAAAATACTAATTTTGGGGAAATCTACAGCTCATTTTTTTATCTCCCTCTGTTTCATGCCAGTGTGGATGGACAGCCACTGAGAGGGCTGATCTTCCCAGCCCAGGTACCTGTGTCCCAGCAGGGCTCTTGCCGTGCTCCAGTCAGCACAGCAGCAGGGTGCCAGCTCCTGGGCAGCCAAGCCCAGCCTGGACACGTGTGCCAGGGCACAGGCACTGCAAAAGGATCTGATACCTGCTGATTGGCAGGTTTCCTCCTGTGTGTATGAAGCTACGCTGTCTCCTCTGCCTGCTCCCACTGGAGGTTTAGAGGAGATTTTTCAATGGAATGGTGGCACAGGAATAGTTTGTGTGCTTCTGTGCACTGACCTGATGAACCCACACAGACCCAATGGCAAACTTGATGAACCCTGCAGAAACTGCCTAAAAGAGAACTGGTAGCTGACCTTGAGCTGCTGACCTGATCTAAACCCTGAGCTACCCAGTGGTTGCTGCTATTTTCATGGCTGCCCCAGATAGCTGCCTGAAGGTGGGAATGCTCTATTTCTGGGTTTTGTTTTTTAATTTTTTATTAAAAGATGTACTGACAAAGAAAGCGCTACAGAAAGGGAGAGGCAAAAAAGCAGTGGGGGAGGGAGGTTGGGGGAGAGAGAATCACTTCATAGAGCTCTTCCAGAAAGATGACAGACACCCAAGCCCAGGCTCCTTCTCAGAGTTGTAAATACAGCGTACACTTCTGAAGTTCCATGGAGTTACCCTTAATTTACACTGGAGTGCAAGTAGTCCTAGCTGGCAGAGCTGCTGCAGTAGAGCAGGATAAATGATGAGGGAATAGGGAGGCTGCAGCAAGATTAGAAAATAAGTCTGTCCTGAAAGGGGAGATTTAAATAACTTCACACTGGGTTTAGAAGCTTGTGGTGGGACCAGTGTTTTGCACGGTGCTGTGGCCGAGCAAGCTGAGCTGGGATCCCTCCTTTTCACTTGCTGTGGGCAACAGACCATGCAGAAATCCTCTCTCCCTTTCAGGCTGTCAATGTGCAGCCCAAAAAGCTCTGATGTGGGGTCTTATACCACAGAGGGTTAAAGTGCTGTAGTTTCTGAGGCAGTCCTGTGTTCACCCTTTTCTGTGGGCTGCAGTGGTGCTCATTAGAAGCAATTAATCTCCAGTGCTGTGCTCTCCTGTCAGCTCGTGCCGCTGTCATGGGTCAACTCGTCCGTAAGGAAGCAGCTGGGCATCCCACGCTGACCAGCATCTCCTCTGATGTCTCACTTTGCTCTCATCCCTCACAGGTGGTTTGGGTAAATATGTGCAGGGACATCATACATTAATGACACTCACAGCTGTAAGCCCAACAAATGAGGGAAACCTGGACAGCTTCTGCTGCTGCTTCAAATTAAAGTTTGAGACTGAATTAGAAGCAGTTTGAGAGATGTGAGCCATTCCCCTGTGCCTGGGAGCTCTGCAATCTCTCTGTAAGAGAGCTAAAGAGGAATCAGTGCACAGGTTTGGAAATTGTTCCCTGATAGGTCTGTTCCTTAACATCAGTGCCAGCTGTAGATGATATAAAACATTGCCATACCTCTCCAGAGACCTCTCTTCATAGACAAAAGTCACCAGTCTTTGGCACCCCTAAGACCATAGAAGTTACTATTCAGCCAGGTCAGAGGCAGGTTTTCAACACCCTCCTGCCACATGCATTATTCTTTGGCCTTTGTATAAACCCACTTTCTCCTCAGGGCTATGACTGATGTAAAGCAGCTTGACCTAAGGGCTTCACTGCTGGTTTTACAGGTGGCACTGTCTGTTCAAGCAGCTCCCAGTACATGGGATGCCCATTGCAAGGCAGCTGCCAGTAGCCAGCCAAGGACCATAGCCGGATTCAGTCTAAATTTTTTTCTCTCATCTGGTGACAGATCACCTGTAACGCAAATCACAAACGTCACCTGAGACAGCACACTTATTTCCTCAACAGGTCTTAATTCTCCTGAACACTGCAGAAACCCTCCACAAAACATGTAGGAGATGAGGAAAATATCATTTGGGAAAAGGCCAAATCTACTTGCCCTGGGTGAAAAAAGTTGATGATACTGTCATGCAAAAATGCATGTCCCTATTTAACCTGCCCCACCAGAGACCCAGGGAATAGTGGTATCCACTTTTTGACTTGTCAGCCATGACTTCAGTTTCTCATTTCCACCAAACGAAGTAGTTTTTTTCTGCAAACCTATGTTCACCCAGCTTGTAAGCCATTGAAGAGCAACTGCATTAGATGTAAAGGCTGCAAAAACTCAGGTATTAGGACCCTGTTGTATGACAAAAGTAGCTTTGCCAGCATTAGGAATCTGGCTGGGGGTGACCTGTGGGCATAGGAGCTTCCATCCCAGACAACCTGAGGGAGGTGACTCAGTAGCTCCTGGCATAACTGTGCCTTGTGTAAGAGCGAGGAGTGGTAGCCCTTAGACTGGCACCTACACAACTCTAGTTTGTCCTATATCCTACATACTTTCTTTGTCCACACAACACAACACAACTGCCTGCTGGTGGTCTGGTCTCTTTTTAAGTTTTGATGCATTTCAAGTGCATTTTTGAGAGAATTTCACACAGAATTCATTAATGCCATGTTAATGAAGCACAGTGCTGCTGTGCCATGCTGCCCTGCCATGCTGCCAGCACCAGCTCTGCTCCTGCTGCTGTTTCTGAGCTGGGCAGGACTAGCACACATGCCACCGAGTCTCCTACTTGTCAAAGGCAGAAAAACATCCTTTCGTGTAAAACTATTTTGACTTGTAGCTGATTTGCTAAACACGTTTAAGCACTGAACACTTATTAGTAAGTGTCCCTGCAGAGTGCGGGGGGCACCCACAGCCCTGGAGGAAGTGTCAGGGAATGGTTTTGGCAGCGTTTCCTTCCTCCCCTGCAGCCAGGAGCCAGACCCTGGGAGCTGACTCTGGGCAGCTGGCGCGGCAGGAGGGATGGCAGACGCGGGCAGACCGACTCTGCTCAAGCTGCCGTCTCGTGCCTTGCTAAGCCGGTCACTGAGGGATGCCTGAGGGATGCTCCTCCCGAGGGCCTGGCCGTGCCGCTGCCTTCTCCTAGTGCTGCCAGAACCCTGCAACCCTGCGCCCGTTCCCGCACATCTCCAAGGGGTGTGGGCAGAGAAGAAATCTTCGGAGACTGGGGGAGGAGTTCAAAGGCTTGTCGGGCAGGGGCTGCAGAGAGAGGTGTGGTGGGGAATTAATAATGGATTTTGCAACGGGGAAAAAGAGTTTCTGAATCTGGAAAAAAATTGCTCATCTAGTTAAAGCCTTCTTAGTTTGGGGCTCTTCTGCTGCTTGTAGCTAAATTCCCGCTTCTGCAGTTTGTATACAGGTAGCAGTCCCGTGCAGTGTTTAGGATCACTATTGAACATGGGGCCGGGAAGAGACTGAGTCTTTCAAGTTGGATCTTCCCACTTGTTTTTTTAATTACTGGAGCTCTTGCCGTTATCTTCCAGCAGCGGTTGAGGAAGAGTCTGGAATGAGTCATGACACTCTCCAGTTGTTCCTTGAGATGTCCAGCCTGGAGTGGATGGGATGATTTGCCACGATCCTGCCTGGCTGTTTGTGCTTTGCAGGCCATGCAGAGGAATAGGCAGCCCCGGTGCACAGAGGAGGCTAAACCCCTTCCTGGGGGCAGCTCCCATCTCATGCTGGCTCCCCTGACAAGAGCACCTCATGAGTGGGAAAGGCTTTTCTGGGGTGGTTTGCAAGGGTGGCTGAGTGATTGGCTCCGACGTGATGACTGCTCTGCCTGGTTGCTCTGCAGAGCTGTGGTTTCTCCCCAACTTGCTGGAGGGAAACTGCTCTGCCAAGCCACAGGCAGCCTTTTGTATTGCCAAGGGTGCAATGCAGGAGCAGGAGAGAGGAGGATGCAACTACTAAGTGGAGGAAATACAACTATTTACCTCTCCACTGCTAGTCAGTCTGCCTAAATGCTATGTCTGTCCAAGGAGAGTCTGCTTGAATCAGTGGGTTAGGCTTAGAAATCAATTGTAAAGCAAATCCAGAAGATTGCAGCTCTCTGGTGGTACCCCAGGCACTGCCAGCCCCTTCTTGGCTTGCAGGAGCATGGATTTTACTTAATATCCATGCTGGGCCAAATTCTTCTCTCAGCTTAGGTCATTCTTGTCCAGTTATTCCTCAGACCACTTACTTTTTCCCCCCTATAATCTCAACAGTCTTCCAAGAAGTGCTGAGCTTGTCTGGGATTTTTCTTTTGCCCCTCAGGTCCTGGGTTATCAGGTTTTATAGCTTTGGAGTGCTGCAGTGAGCCTGCTGCAGTGAGCCTGCTGCAGACAGACTGCCCTTTGCTGTGCTCATGGGCTGTAAACTTGCCTGAAAAACAAAAAAATGGAGAAATGAGGCTAGTCTGGCCATTATCTGTTGATTTCCATTATAAAGGAGCACCATAGACCATTCGGTCTTTCAGTGATGTAACCTAGTCCTGTACCCACAGGCAGAATTTGGCCCTCTGTGTCCTGGCACAGGAGGCGCAGGAAAGCTGCGGAAGTAGTTCCATCAGGGTAAGTGCATTACCTTCATGTTTTGAAACACAATTCTCTCATAATTCTCAGTTAAAATGCATGAACAGAGATTTTACACTAAAATCTATGATTTCCTCTGAATTCTCTTCCTTTGTGCCTTCTGCACTTGAGCTTTTGTTAGTCAGTTGATACACAGCATTTTACAGCCTCTTTTGTGCAGTGGCCTTTCAGCTGTCATGCTCTGATCACATTCAGCCTAGATGTATAGAGCATTTATTGTTTGCTTCGGGAGTTTTTTAATGAACGTTTTATTTAATATTCAGCTTTCCTTGCCATTTGTCAGCAAGATCAGCATCCTGTTGAATTTCTCTCTGGGCAACCTCAGTGCATCAACTGTGGCTCCATGTCTTGTTTCAACAATAGCTGCAAATAGGCCATAGGATCGTTTATGTCAGTCATGTATAAAAGTGAAGACAACAGAGGTCTAAATTCAGACCATAATGGAAGTTACCTTCTTTTTTCTTTCCTTCTCTTCTCAGGCTCTGACCCACTTTTCCCCTTGTATCTCATCTCTTGTAAATGTCTTGAGCTCCATCTAAGGGTGTCCTGTCAAGGGGAAACAAGAATTATGTTTGCTTTCTTCCCTTGTTTATGTTGCATAGAGCAGGCCTAAGAGGTTTCTCCCTCTTTATCCAATAATATCCCCTTGCTTTCTTTTTATAATAACTCCAGGGCTTGTCTAATAGATTCGCTGGCTAACTGGCATAATACAGATACATATGAAATCTGCTTTGCTGAGAGGAGTAACAGTTTTTCATTAAGACTATTAATGTCCTTCGGGGACTTTTATTCTGTTTCATTGAAATGCCTACAAATATGTAGGAGAAAATCTACTCATGTTAAACAGTTGGATAATTCTGCCATCTTAGCTAAGAGATGTGCAAGACTATATGAGACATCCTGCAAATTCTTCAGCAAAAATAGTGAATGCCAAAGTTGGCATTTTACATATATTTTTCCTTTAGAGCTATAAGAAGCAGTCCCAATCCTCTTATGCTTTGTTTTTATAGAGAAATAAAAGCACAAGCAAGAGCACAAGCCAATTTTTTTTTTGTTGCTTTCCTTGGTAGGTCACTACTAACAGAGCATTTCTTAAAATCCCAGCAAGTGCTACTGAATCCTGACCTGATTTGGAATCTTTTCAAAGCACACAAATAAAACCAGGTTGACAAAGCTGATTTCAGAGACTGGTTTGCCTTTGGTTATGTCAGCTGGGATTGCCACAGGGGCAGGAGAAGCACCAGCAAACTGATCAGCCACCGGCGTTGCTTTCAAGAATACTTCATTACTCTGGAACAGCAGCATCAAACCCTATAAACTTCTTGAGATTGCTGATGTGTTGGCCATGGCATTAGCAATTGCTTTACATGAGCAGTGACCTCCAGAAACACCTTTTCTCCTTCTGTTTCCCTCTTAGCATTTCCTTGAGTTTCTTCTTTCCAACACCCATGTGCACCTTTAGTGCCGAAAGCACTGACTTTCCCTAGTGTTTGTTTCCTCTTCTGCACGTTTCTGCCTGTTATTTCAAGGGGACTCGATGCTCTTTTGAAAGCCCTTGGAACTGGCTTCCTTTTTGCCACAGACACTGCAAATTTGCCATATTTCCCCCATAGTAGGGCCCCAGACTCACTTGTCAGTCATTCTTGCAGGATCGATTACTCCAGAAGAGAACGTGTGAATGGGCAAATAAACTGACACTGAGAACAGTCATAAACATCCTGGCTGTAAACTCCCTTGACATTTCTATAACTTTTTTTTTTCAGAGTTTGTCATTTAAACATGAAGCAAGCTGTATTCAGATAGGAAGTGAGGAATGATGGGGAAGGAGGAAAAAGGATGGATGATCAAGGCACAGATCATTACAGTGATTAATTTAACACCATGGGCTTGTGTGGATGTCTTCCAGGATTTTGTTGCACCACAGAAAGTGATCTCAAGTAGTTTTGGGATGCATATGAAGTTTTATTGCACTTGCTAATCTTTATCTCTAAACCTAGAGTTTTTGTTTTTTTTTAAATCATGGATCTCACTAAAATATCAATATTCTACGACCTGCTCTCTTTGTATTTCTGTATACTCTTCCTGTATTTCACTCCTGGGTTCATCCTCAGAAGTGAATGCTGCCAGTGTTGCTGTTGCCTCCCCTCTGCAAATCATCCATTACACAAAGGCTCTACAAGAGAGAGAATTCGAGAAAAGAGATTTCCTCCCTGGAGGACCAGAATTTTATCCTCATCACAGAGCTTTTACTACTCTGTAATACACAGCAATCATCTAATATCTCTCTTCTTTATCCATAAAATGAAAGCATTAACATCCCCATCTGTCAAAGATTACATGTAAACATTCATCCCTTTCAGAGTGTCATGGAGATCCACATTCCCTTTTGTATAAGCACTGCTGCCTCTTCTTTCCTAACTCCTGATCCAGGGCAGCAGCCTTGAAGAACATTTCAAAAGATATTCACACTTTAGTGATTCATCCTCACATGACGGTAAATACATACGTGAGAATATACTTGCAGAAGGGTTTCCACAAGTCATCATGTACTCAGCATCTGAATAATATTTTAGAGCCATGAAAGGGAAGCTGATTTTAAAGAACCACAATAATTTCAAACTCAGGGGCTGTATCCCAGCAAACAGGTCACATGCCTGCAGTACTATGCTGTTTTCTCCAGACATTTTGGAATCTCTCAGCTCAAAATCTTGCTTTGTGTGTTTTCCATGATGGTTGTCAGTGGTCTATTAATTCTAGCAGCTCCAGGGAAAATTCTATCTGTGTCTTCCTGCAGCTACACAGCATGTGATTTGTTTTCATCTACATAATCCATCTGTCCCCCAATCTGAGAGCCCTAGGTGCCAGGGAGCATGGGCTCAGTGAGCTTTTCTGTAAGGCACGGACAATAACCTTGCATAATTTCTGGCTTTTTTTCTTAGCATCTGATTAAATTAATGTGATTCTGTGTATGAGTCATGTAATGGGTGTCTCTTTAATGTACATCTTCTCAGCCATGGCGCCTGTTTCTGAGACGCGATGGATATCAGTAAATGGAATTACAGGTGCTTGGTTCATCCCAGAATCTCATCTGAAGTAGTGTGATAATTCCTTGCTGTGGCCAGAAACCACATGCAGTGCCTCTTTGCCTCTGAACATGGGTGCCAATCCTCCAAGTTTCTCCATCCTGAGGACTTCAGCAACAGCTAAACAAGAGGCAACCATCAGCTCAGACAGGGAGACCTCCAAGGGAAACTGTCCTGCTTGTTGGGATGCTGTGGGGAGGGGTCCAAGCACACCAGCACTAACAGAGCCTTCCTGGATCCAGCCCTCTGTTACCTGTCACAGGAGCACTGGCAGCTTCCAGCAGATCTGCTCTGGTTCATAGGTCTGACTCTTCACTCAGATTTTCCCATCAGACCTCAAATACTGGAAAAAGCTCTCTTTGTGGTGTGGCCTTTTTAGTGTACACTTTGTCATATTTTTCTCCCAGATAATCTTGATTCACTTAAATGTACAAAGATCTGTGGTATCTGATCCAAATGGACTAGAGGACCTGACATGCCCCATCACCACCACAGCAACATATGGCTCTGGGTTAATTGTGGCAGGCATTTAATCAGATACTTACAGTGTATATGTCCATGGATGTGTTTGCACAGTGGAAACTCTCCCCATGCTCCTCAGAGCCTGATGCTGCTGGATTTTATTTTTAATCTAAAGATTTTCAATTTTTGGGTGTTTACATTCAGGTGGGAACAGCTATAGGGGCACATAAGGCTGAGGACAAGTAGCAAAACCTGGAAGTGTCCAGCATGTTGGATATTAGGAAAATATGCACAGAGTTGTCCAGCAAAATTATGCCTGTTGGACAAAGTTAAGGCTTTCCCTGCTAATATGTAACCCACAGGGGTACTCTGTAAAAAGCAATCCAGACAAAAAGAAAGAGGATGTGTTCACTTTTAAGTTGACCAAAACCATTTTACTTCCCTTTATAATTTTTTTTGCAGTTGCTGCTGCTATAAAAGTCTTTCTTTCAACAAGGACAAACCATGTTTCTTTCCCAAAAATTGTTTGTCTCCACCACAGTGTGTTTCCACCATACCTAGAATTTCACTCTCATGTTTTGAGAGGATGGGAAGGACCCCAAGGCCAAGCTCTGCAGCAAATTAAATACTAACATCTCACCTCATTTCTCCCAGACTTTCTCTCTCCTCAAGTGTGCACAATGCTCCCTCACTGAAAGAGTTTTGAAGTCTTTGCTCTGGAGACACTCTGGAATGGCTCTGGTTGTCAAAATGACTGTTTTGTGTTGAAAATTTCATTGCAGCTCACTCCCCTGCCAGGGAAGGCATTGCTGGTTGGTTCCCAGGTTTGCATGTCACTGAGGTCTGTGCTAACCTCGTCTCTTCACTACTTCAGTACTGGAGGGAAATGGATGCAAGAGGAGACCAAAAGAACTAGCACAGGAGATAAATACCAGGCAATAATAGTTTGCAAGTGAAAAAGGCCTTGAGGGATCACACCAAAATGGGAGTAGACCTGCATGAAGTAGGTAACAAATAGGAAACACACCTTGCTATTAAGAATAATGAAAAGCAGGTGAAATTTCCTCTGTGTGTATGGGTTCTTCTCCTGATGCCTATCTCTCCTGGGAGAAATCAGCCCTTGAAGACATGTGCCCTGGAGAATCCCCAGCTCACAGTTTCCTAGCTACAACACCCAGCAAGGGATTTAATTTGTAATCAAGCCTGTAGCTTGCAAGGCTTTATTATCCATAAATCTTTGAATTTTTCTTGGTGAGAGGAAAATTCATCTCAGGCCCCTCCAGAATCTCCCTCATGATGCTTCAGCCATGTACCTGAGGTCACATGGGTCCATGTCCTGAGGAGGTCACTAGGCCATCAAGATGTCAATCTGCTAATGGACTGATGATCTCATGTTCTCATGCTCATAAGCAACACAGCATCTTGCGCACAGCAGCAGAGCCACCTCCCTTCCTCACTCCCCGTGTCTACCAGCTTGCAACACACCAGCATATCAGCTAAGTGGGCTGATTTTGGGGTAATTGTTCTGTCTGGTCGGGGAGAAGGTGCACTCCTTACAGCAGGAGAATTTGAGGAGCAAAGAGCCAATTTTGTGGGTCACAAAATCACTGCAAGAGAGAAGACTGGCCTATTTCCCGAGGTGAAGAGGAAAAGTTATTTTGAAAGGACAGGCTGGAGTCAGAAGGAGTGTTTGCAGCTCAGTGTCCTCTTCAATGTATTGTGTAGGTTTAGGGTATATCTGCACAGCTCCATGACAGACGGTTCACATCACACATATGGGACTGTAATGCCAGACGCATCTCCAGAGTAAGCCAACAGGTTCCCTCCAAGGTGAAACACACCCCAAGGGTTGGCTGGACTCATCCATTTCCCTTGGAAGACCTGCCCCTGGGCAATATCACCTCATGGTGGCAAACCTAGCACAGGCCTGTACCATGCATCAGGATCTTGTTTTCCCCTCGTGGAGGGCAGAACACCCCCAAGTCTCCCCTTCCCACTTCTCCCATGGTTCCAGGTCACAAGTCACCTCTGCTCTGCTCTAGCCTTTCCTTGGAGGAATGCCAAGGGAGTCCTGCAGGGAAGAGCGTTGGCAGGAGGAGATGAGTGGGACCTGGCTGCATCCCCTACCCATTCCCACTGCAGTACATTTCAGCACTAGAAGGGAAAGGAGTGGAACCCCCAGGCCCTGGGCAGGGAAGGGGATAGAAGAGAACACAGGACTGCTGTAGATACAGTGGCAGTAGCTCTCAACTAATAATACTTCTGGGTTTAGACATTTTATATGCTTTGGATTGTGATATTTACCACAGTGTTGTTACAAACCCTATCACCAAGGCCAAAAGCATTGCAGCAGCTTGAGATCACTGTGTAAGTGTGTTACTCTTGCTTTTTTTCATTTTTAGGACGGTTGTGCTATTGTCTTTAGGTCAACCTGCCCAAATTCAAGTTTCACTGCTGCACCACATGCCTGCTGGACTTCAGCCAATGCCACGAGACATGACCAGTGCCTGTCTTTGTGCTTTGATTTTAGGAACTCTCTTTGCCAGAGGGAAAACAGATGCTTTCCATCCAGACTAATCAGGGAAGAAGTTTCACCCAGGGGATGCATCTGTTTAAAGATAGTTTAAATGTAATCAAATTGGTCAAGTTTGAGGACCAGCAGAGCTCTGCCATGAGGGACAAAGCAAAGGGACTGAATAAAAATAATAAAATCTGTGCTCACATGAGATTCTGGGGACTGTGCTGTGCACTTTGCTATAAACTGAAATACCCAGAGGCTAAAACAGCAGCTGAGATTAAAACAAAGCTGGCATCAGTCCAAGGTGCCAGTAAATCACGTGGGATTATTACTTCACTAGAGATTTTACTGGTGTGCAAAGGAAAGAAAGTAGAAACTGATTTCTGCTAAACAAAGGAGTTAAGAGGAATCTCCAGCAAAACTAAGCCTTCATCCTGCAAAATCTCTACACAGTTCTTAACTGTGAAATTAACAATGTATGAAGCTCTAAATCCACTGTTTCCAAACAGGATGGGGGGCTGACAAGGGCTGCACCATTCCATAAGGGATTATTTTTCTCCATGAGGTTTGTAAAATGACATACAAAGGACAGGAAATAATCAGATATGAATAGATTTCTTATCTACAAAATTTCCTTTTGTGTTTATACAGACGTTGAATGTGAACACAAAGGAGAGCAAGCATTTGGCCTGTTAGAGGAGAAAGGCGGAAGAGGCGAGGAGGAGGGAACACATGGTAAAAAAATAGGATATAAAAGAGAGCCTTAAAAACACAGTGGAGCAGAAGTGTCAGAACAGTCCTTAAAATAACCTGGCTGATGGGTATGATGAATGATGCAGAACCAGTGCTTGCTGTAGTCAGGTGTCCAGATGAAGCATCCTCCTCTAACCACATTCCCTGGGAGGCTTCAGTCTGGACCACTTGCCAGAAACCAGCCACAGCTTGTAGCTGGTACCAAAAGACAACAGATGTTTAACAACATCCTCTGAGAAATAAATTTGTGCAAAACACCGGTAAACATGTACTGATACCCAAAAGCATCAAATCAGTGGGAAGACTGGGTTTTGTCATGGAGAACAGGACTGAAGAGCAATTGGAAGTGGACCAGTACTGTCTCTCTCTGACTGGAGTCTGCTGGATGTCTGATGTGCTGCCCTGTCTCATTTCCGAGGCTGGTACAGCTTTATTGACAATATATCTGAAGTAATTACTTTTAAAATGAAAACTAAAGCATCTTCCCTTATATCCAAGAGAAACATTACATTTTAGATGTTATTTAGTAAATCAGTTGCTCTATATAGATTTTTGGTCACAGCTATGGTGGAATGTGCCTTGGGCTTTGCTTTGCTAAGAAGCACAGATTAATCCCCCGCCACTCTTTCTCCAAGGCTCCAGCACAAATGGTTCAAAGGAAAGTATTAGTGCAGACTGCACTGAACTGTGCATTTACTGAGCTTGCTGCAAGGCAGGCATATACAAAGTGGCTGCAAGTCAAGCATTGCTTGAGGAGGGGAATGAATATTCTGGGGTGAGAGTAATCTGGCCACAGCCTCTGGCCCAGATTTTTGCTGAATTCATCGCCTGACATCTTCTTAGAGCCTAAGTATTAGGAGCCCAAATGTCTGAGTAGGATATGGGAAGTGGATACTGTGAAAGCCTCCATCTGCATCACTGCATTATCTCATTGTGACAGACACTTCAAGGTAATGCCACTCATATGAAATTCACACCAACTATTCCTATCTCAAGGTTTCATATCATCTCTTACGATGGTATCTGAGCCCTCTACACAGTCAATACTACTTGGAAACTCTAGTACATAGGTGTAGTTAGACCAGGGATTTTTCCTCTTCTTGTAGTATGAGGGCTTCAGTTTTTCTGCTTTTTTTCTTCTCCTTTAAATCCTTCCCTGTTTGATGAGCTGGTTTTACTGTGTAGTTGAATAAGCTTTTGAGAGTGGATGATCAGCAACTAGAATTCACAGTTTCTTTTAGAAATGTGACCAAGAAGGTAACTTTAGATGATAATTATTAACAAAAATAGTTGTAAAAAAGGACATAAGAGTCTCTCTTTCCTTGTAGCTTCATGCTCCTATTGGAGTACATCTAACCAACAAGATTCAGAATGAAATTCAAGTCCTGCTTTTCCTATCTTGGAGTCTCTGGAGCATACGAGTACTTGGTGCAGCCATGGTCGCTTTGTAAGCCAAACCCACGTATTCGTAATCCTATTCTTTTTTCATCACCGATGTAATGACATTTACCGGAAAGCACTGAGCTGGTTTCTTTTAAACCTCTGCAATTTAGCCTGCAAGTCGGAAGATGGCAGCAGTAAAGCACGGTTAGGGCCTTTTTTGTCCGCAGGCCTTTGTTCCAAACCATGTTTTTGTTCCAAAAAATGGCAGATTTTTTTAAAGGTGCAATTTTTAACAGTGCCATCAAGTATGACAGGCATCCTTCCAATAGACGAGAATCCATGACTGCCTTTCATCCTGATGGAAACTAGCATCAGGAGCAGAACATACCTTATATGTAAGAGCTTTAAAAAATCATGTTGTCCTAATATCATCAGAAAACTAGTGTTTCATCCTATCCATACCCCCCATATTTCTGTAAAATTCATATACATATAATTATGCGATATAGTGAACACTACTGAAATTCAAGGATCTTTCTTTTTTTAAATTAAAAAAAAAACCCTATTTGTATTGCAAGCATTTCTCCCATTTCTTTAAAGCTCAGGAAAAGCAGAAAGGGTCTGCAGTGGGAATATTCTCTAAGTCTTTGGCTGTGAGTCTGTCAGCTTCACCCACAGCTTAGCAGGGTGCCAGCTATCAAAGGATACAATGATGCCAAGAGACAGTGTGTTTGAGGCCGTTGTCACAGAAAGAAAAGCAAAGAAATGAGGCACTGTCAGTGAGTCTGTGTCCCCTTCTGCAATAATAACAACTTAATATGGTTACTAGACCATATTCTCAAGGTTTACTCTCTGACATGACTGTCAATATGCTTGCTGAGCCTTGGCATGACAAGGCCTGCCCTTCTTCAAATTCTGACCTAACCAGTTGCCTTCTCTTTGCTGTATCCTTGCAAATGTCATTGCATTTCACTCTCACTTCACAGAGATTTGAAGCAATTCTATCTACTCATTTCTGTCACTTTAAGGGGACAGTTCTGGAAGCACTCCTGTGTGAAGCAAACCAGATGCTGGTTTTGACAGTGTGTGATACTGTCTGTGGTATAAAGCCAGTGCAATATGTCTGCAGATGACAGTGTTTTCCCATCAGCCATGTACCTCACACTCTTCACTTCAGTGAGGATGACTTCCTCTGGGACAACTTTCTGTAACTACTACTGAAGAACCAGGTGCCTTTTTCTAGGCAGAACTCCTCAAATGCTCTGGTTGTGGAGTGCGTCATTGCAGCGTGCCCTTCCCTAAGAAGGATGAATTCTGCACAATTTCTTCTCCCTGGGCTAAGCTATATGCTTTAGTCTGAGAGACAGGATTCACATGTCTTCAGTTAACAGGGTCAGGAGTCCGAGTAATTTCTGGTTTTCACTGGATATAAAATACATATGTAATTGCACAACATGCCAGTGTTGCCTTTATTTTGTAACATTGATACATTCAAACTATATTCATGGTGGTGACATGAAAACAGTTTGGTATATTCACATAGTATTTTCTATAAGAAGTTATTCATCTTGTGCAGCTTATTTCTGCTGCTCAGCTGCTACCAGGGAGAGTTTCTTAACTTCCTCAATGAGCCTGAGCAGGCTGACATCAGTCAAAGATCAAATCCCATGTGATTACTGTGCAATAACCACAGCTAATATGGTCTTACTCTGTATACCTCTAGTAATCCATGTAAAACCTAAGTAATCTAGTCAAAATAATAATTTGTGAGGGGTGCATCAGTTGGCAGAAAGGGAGAAGAATAGCTGTGATTCTTCTGCCTGTCCCAGACTCAGGGCTCCTAATGATGAGAGTTGCATCTTCCCACAGCACACGGGTGCTTCAGAGGGCAGCTACAAGTCCCTGCTGTGCACTTATTCCTCCTGGGTAGCACAAACATGTAACCTGATCCATCACTGAATTACTCCAGAGTTCAGACAATAGGATTCAACTAATTTTACAAAGCTGTGCTTATTACTTGCTCTAATGAAGATGCAATGGATCCTGATGACATAAGATATAAAATTACCAATGGGGTTTGACTAATGTATTGGCCATGCAAGAGAAGAAAAAAAGGCGGTTCAAAAGCTGGTACCATCCTATGTCCTGAGAACCAACTGGATTTCCAGCTGATTTTTACAGGTACCCTGACCTAGTATTTAAGAAAAAAAAGGTTTGTAATGAAAAAGACAAGTTAGGTTAGAAATGTGGAGACTGTTTTTTACAGAGCTTATTTTACAAACCTAAGTGTTGTATTTTGTTACTATAAATTTTCATAGAACAATAAACATCCAAAGGTAATGAATGGACATATTTCCTTGGAGCTGGGGGGAATGGAGTTTATGAGAACTGAGTAGGCAATTTATGAAATCAGAGTAGACAGCACCACAAATACCATTCAGTCACACATCTTCCTTAGATACACTGGCTCTACATATGCCTACAGGTAAGATTGAGTGATCTTGCCTGCTTTGCTGTATTTAAAAACAAGATTCAAATCACATTCTCTCAGTAGAGAGAGCTTCTATGTAATGATTGTTGTCAGTAATAACAATTGAACTGATGCTTTTCTTGTATCACTCAGTCAGTGGGGCTAGACAATAAAATAACCTGTCTCCCTTTTAATTTAATTTTGCAATGGGAATCATTGGTACTACTTGGCAAAATCCCTGCACAGAAGGAATATATTTTTGAAAAAAATGAAATAAAATCCCTGCACACTGATGCTATCTTGATAGTGCCTAAAAATCCATCATTGTGCCAACTTTAATTTCCTGATCAAATCAGAATATGTGAACATTATCTATAAAAATGTCTGTTAAAACTTTGATAGAAACATATTGAGTATTGCCTGGGAAAACCCTGAGTCACTCATGAGTCTAAGGAAATATATTAATGGACTTTTCCTATGTGTCTAGTCAGAAAGCAGTTTTCTTCACTACAGGTGGTTGTACTTCCACTGAGGTTCGAAATATAAAATGTTTTGGCTACTTTGTCTCAGGTAGGGCAGATGTTCCCATATATCAAATGGATCCCAGTGCCCTCCAGAGACAGTACTTTATTCAGTACAAGCTGGGGTGTATTACAACAGCTTAAACCACTCTTATTTCTAATTGTCCCTGTGGAACAATCAGAAGTTCAAATTTGTGGACAAATTGGCTTCTCAATACATGCACTCTCAGCCTGTAAGGCCTTGATCCCTCCATCTCCCTTTGGGTGCTAAGCCCCTGCATCTGCCAGTGCTGCACTTGAGCCAGCCTGTTCCCAGTCTGACTGTGGGGGACAGGATGCAATCAGGAGGCTGCTCTGTTGACATCCCCAATTCCTTCTGTCCCACAGAACATGTCACTGCCCATTCCAGAGGTGATGCTATGCATGGCACCTGCAAACCTCTGTGCAGCTGTGGGTCCAGTGGGGTGAGGGCTGTCTTTGTGGGATCAGCTCTCAGCCACGAAAATGCTGAACTAGGAAAACCCTCGAATAACTGCTTAGGAAGTCTGGAAATAAAAGCTGAGCTTTTGGTATTCATTTCAGGTTGAGCTACTGACTCTGGAAAAGAAAGGAATTTGAGATCTGTGACAATTAGCAGACAATTATTGTAGACTGTCAGTAGTGTCCCTGCCTCGCTGCTCCTGCACAATTTGAGAAAAAGGTCTTTCATACTGAGAGATACTGTTGCAGAAATGTTATTTATTGGCATTGCACACATGGGTAGAACTTCACCACCCACAGTTAAAGCTGGAGAGCAGTCGATGACATATAGTCAAGGCCTTAAGAAAGTTCCTGTGGCAGGCACTTGATTACAGAGCACAGTGCCGTGATTACAAACCAAGGTACCCTCAGATCAAAAACCTTAGCTGGTACATTTTAAGCTCTATGAATAATTTAAAATATTCTTCTGAGCCAATTTCTACATTCAGTATTTGGAAATAAACCAAATTTCCCCACATATGGCTAGAGCTTCAAAGTGATACAAATTTGCACATGTAATCCTTACCTAGTTGCTCAGTAGGACATTAGCCACATGCTTACATTAATGGTTAGGCTTCTTCGTAACACAGGGGAGAATACTGTAATTGGTGGCAATGCAGACCCCACCTGCAAGGCCTGGAATATTGCATTTTCCACATTTGCCTCAATTCATTAGTTGGAGCTGTGAAAATAGGATGTGACATCCGCCTGGGTTTGTGTGTGCAAAACAGCAGCTGTGTGAGACGTGATAGGCAATAATTGGCTGCCTGCAGAGCAAGAAAACACCCACATAAATGACGTCTCTCTCTTCTAAAACATTAGGCAAGGAAGCCTTTCAGCAAGGGGCAGGCAGCCTCTCAGGAAACAACTGTCAAATCTGCTTACATCATTGTGTCTCATTAAACTGGGAAATGCAACGCTTCTAATCATTAGTTCAGACAGCACATCATCCCACCATCCATCAGGAAAGTTTTATTGTAATGGATTATTTGTGTCAGTGTTCACCATGGCAGAGTTCTTAGAGACTCCTGTAATGCAACCATTTTTCCTTTTACAGGAAACAAATGAACTATTTCAAACTAGGAATTCTTAGGAAGAAAATAGAAAACAACACAAAAGGCATTATTACATTGCCAAAAGAATTCACAATGGACCCACATCTTCAACACTGTCATCTCTTCAAACCACTCTGTCACAACAAGGGTATGGAAGAGTCAAAGAAAAGAAGCAGAAGAGATCAAAGGAATGGCACCTCTATTAGGAATGAATACACCATCCACGTGTCTTCAAAGTAGAAGTGAAACAGCTTTGGGGTGGGGGTGGTCTACAAAGTCTGAGTGACAATAAGAAATTAAGCATGGAGTATTATTCACCATTCCACATAATTCAGAAATCATACCTATAAAATGAACTTGTTTTGTTCAACACTGTTCAATTCCCAGCAGTCAAAAGGATGCACTTTCCACAGAGTACACAGCCCAACAGTGGAACTCATGCTACAGAGTACTTTGGATGCTGAATGATGAGTTCTTTCCATGAGTCTGTAGAAGATAAAAACTTTGACAGCTGAAATAGCTGTTACTTCAACTTCTTGATGAAGAGCTTCTCTGGGTTGCTGAGACGTGGGAGGTGCAATGTGTGTCCTATTCTTACACTCTTCCTTAAACACTGACTTCTATGAGCTAGTTGAATCTTTAATGAGAGCCAATAGACTTACTAGCATGTTTCAATGGTGTAAATAAATTTTTACTGTTGCTATCCTTATTATAATGGAAATGACAAAACAACACCTTACATCATTAGAATTATTTATTTTTAAAAACATGCTGCTTTCACTAATATAAAAAAACTCAAAGGCCTCTTTGCCTGGAACTGAAAAATAATATGGAGCCAGGAACAACTGGTATTACAGCCAAGACCTTGAATCAGTAGTACAGTTATTTTTCTCCATCTTTTCAGATTATTCCTTTTTTTTTTTTTTTAATTTGTAAGCTGCAATGTTTTCCTTTTTTTGACCTGTAGCCCCCACCTGATATCAATTTTCCTATTAAAAAGGAAAATCAACACAGATTCTAGGAGCATCTAAAATATGTAGTTAAGAAAACATCCCATCATATTTCCAACACCTTTCAGCTGTGATGCCAGGACAAGGCATGACAATGGCTGTGCCTCCTTCAGCTGTCATCCAGAGCCCTCAACCACTGGATCTCACTATGTGCATGTTTTAGGGCAGGGACCTTATACAGCCTACAAGCAATACCATGGTGTAGTCCCAAGAAAAATAACAGCTGAAAGTTATCTTGACCTCTCAAAAGCTCTGCTCCTTCTCAGCCACATGTGGTAAATCATAAAATGGAAAAAAAAATAGAAGCAACATAGTCAGCAGTGTGACCTTTACAGCTGCAAACCTATTGGAAGTCAGAAGAAATTGTCTCTTGATACAGGAAATACTGAGCAGACAGAGATCACAGCAGCAGCTGTCTGGCTGGCCAAATCCAGGTTCTGGCACCTGAATGCCACACATGCCTGCTAGGTAACTGATAAGCAGAAGCATTAATTTGCCCTCTGTTTTGGCACTCTTCAAGTTTACAAGAGCAAACCACTGGCTTTTGACAATAGCCAAAATCAGGGACTTTTTAAAGTCTCAGTATTAAGAAAGGTGGGTGCTTTCCTATTGTTGTGTCCTCACTACTTATTTGCTTCAACTAGCATGAAACCTTGTAGTTTAAGCAATCAGCAGTGGTGCGATAATACAGTTAGTGAAAAACAGAAAAACATGCTCGTGAAGGATAGAGAATGGGTATAGAATGGGATGAGATTTTAATTTTTCTTCATGAATTTGATTCAAGAGCTTTGAATTAGCTAAGAGCGTGGGTTCTACAAATAGTGTCTACTTGATTGTCTGGTCTATTACTAATAAGCAACACAAAAAGGAAGGTAAGGCTAGAGAACAATTCAAGGAATGAAGGTTCCAGTATTTGTCCCAGTAGAAGTCAGCCATAACATTGGCTGCTGCCTGGGCTGTCCAGTGGTTGGCACCAGCCAGCATCCCACTGCCTGCACTGGAAAAGGTCAGAATGAGCTGCCTGGGACTGTGAGGTGGCTGAGGAACTGAGTCAGGCATCCACATCCCTCTTCATATTGTGTGGCTGTCTTCCCTGGAGGAGAAGAAGGAGGTATGAAAGGAGGATATCATGATGGTTAGGAGCAACCTGCACAATGACTGTGTCTTGAGCATCCCCCAAGACAACAGGAGAAGCAGACGCCATCCCTCCACTGCCAGCTCTGTTCTGGCTTCCCATTCTCTGATGGGATAACATGGGATAACATCAGAAACAAGAATAAGATCTGGCCTGAACATGGGTTTCTTCCTTTGCTCCTCTTCACTCATGCGACAGCAGTGCTGGAAGGGAAGTAGGGACCACTTACCAGTGAGGGAAGGGGTGAAGCTTCTAACAGGAACTGGTGTGAGATGGCATGGGGCTGGAATGCCTGGGAGTGATAGGTGATTCTGTCTCAGAAAGTGAGAAGCATTGGGATTTTGTACTTTTGGAAAATGGAGAAATACAAAAAGAGAAAGGAAATATCAGGGAGTTCTTTTGCTCTAGAACTTTGCAGAGAAAAAAGTCACTTTTTGTGGCAGCCAGTAAGCCTACAGAACAAGGGACAAAGAGAGTCCACTGGTGAGACAGTCCCTAGTATCAGAGATCCTCCCCAGGTTAGGGTGACCAGAAAAGCTTCTCCCAGGATGCTCTGTTCCGTTATGTTAACCCCAATTCTGCTTCCCTGGTTGGCCCGTTGGCCTCTCTGCCCCCCGTCACCTTATATGTCCCTGCCCTAGAAAGTTCTCCACTCCAGGTTCCCCCCCTGGCCCTTGCCCCATCACCACACCCCCAGAGCTTCCCCATTAGTTCCCATACCCTAGTCCCACCTTTTTACCACCCCCGTGCCCTCAGATCATTGGTCTCTGATGCTCCCTCCACTCCCCTGTATAACCCTGGACCCTCCATTGTTCTCTGTCCCTGGAACACTTCATGCTTGTGGCTGCAATACACCACTCCCATGGAACCCTATATGGAGACCCTTCCTGCCTCTTTGCCATCGACCCATTCGAAGGAGCTGTCCATGTGTGTGTGCCTGTGTGAGTGTGTGGTGGTCCTGCTGAGCAGCTTCACTTTGAAGATGCTTTTAGGAAGGCACGGCACCTCACAGTCCGGCACCACAAAGCCGCAGTGGAGATCATGACAACTTTCGGCTGTGCAGCGAAGGAACCCTGGACCAACTCTTCTCTCTGCAGGAAATACAGAGAGCCTTTCAAACTCTTTATACAGTGACCCAAACAGCAAACATGGACCAAACTCTGAATCTAAAACAAATGGTTTAATTCTGTATGATATTGAATATCAAACTTCGCTCAGAGGTCATTAGCAGTTGTTGAAGGAAAGACATAGGCAGTCACAAAAGCTGCCCTATTCCTTCAGCTCTGCCAGGTTAGCGGCAGGCTGGTGGTGCTGCTACCTGGAAATACTTGCATTAAATATGCCTGCTCTACTCACATTTGGCAAACACATTTTTTCCTCTCTTTTTTTTGCAGCAGAAAATTCATTTGGAAAGCAATAGAAAATAGTTAAAAGGAAATCCCATCTCTGGAAATGAATGCCCTTGCTACTTGTACTTCCAACATACGGGTCAGGGGCCTGCCTTAGTTTTCAGAAGCAATGTAGGTCAGTATAATGTAGGGATCATGCCAAATATCCCTTACCTGTCCTCTCAGATAGGCATGTTATTTTTTCCCAGATGAAAATGCTAGACTAAAATTTGGCAAGAAGACAAAACAACCATACACAGGCTGGTAATGATGATATCATCGGGTGTCCTGTAGCTTTGAGTTATTAACAGCACAGCAAAATTCATTAGCATGTCAAAGCACCACAGCCCAGAATGCACACAGGCCAGCATAAAGAATTACAGCATGAAAGACAGCTTATGTGGAGAGTCACTGACTATGAAAAAAAGAGAATATTGTGCTTGGGGCAATTCTCATTCATCAGAGTCTTGTCAGTGTGGTTAGAGACTACAGAATAAATGTGTCTAACCACGTTTTGTTTGGCCACACTAGAAAGCAAAGGTTATGAGGGTATCCTCCAGTTTTTTCTATTCAGCAGATGCACATGTATATAGAACCCTTTTCTCTTCCTCATCAGCAATTTCCTTTCTACTGTATAGTACATGATGCCATACCATAAAATAGAATGTATAGCAATCAGTCTGTTTTCTGTCTCTCTAGATTGATGTATTTATACTCTCAGGCAATGTAAATCACTGCAGGCTCCCTGAAGTCATCAGGGTAGTGTTGATTTAGAGTGTTAGGTCTCCAGACCAAAGCCACATGTGGTCATGCTGCAATCTGCCAAGATATTGCAAGCTGATACAATGTGCAGGTGATTTTGATAATACTCTTATCTTGTAGATACTGGTGGTGATAATTAACTGGACAACAGTCCCTCTGAGTTACTGATCTGTCAAGGGTCATTTCAGTGCTGAGGTGTGCTTGGTGCTGTATGTTTCCCAGGCAAGACACAAAACTGATTTTGCATTTATCATAACTGTTCCATGAGGAAGTGTAATGCTAATGAAATCTGGTGTTCTACTTAGGTCCCAAACTGGAAAATTGCCACTCTGCCTACTTGAAGGTTTGTTTGTTTGCTTCCAGTGCACTGTTCTCCCATTGGGGGTTGAGAATAGGGTATATCCTTCTTCAAAACTTGATAAGTACCTCTAAATTCAGGTTGCATGACTTTGGCAGCACTACCATTTTTATTGGTGCAGGGTAACATGAAGTGAGAGATTGTTTTACTGACATTAATGTTCAGTGGAACTGGAGCAGCCCAGTATGAAAAATGGATATTAGTTAACTAGTAGGTGTTAGGTATGAGTAATGAAAGAAATGTGGGAGGCAAACTTTGCCCACTCACTTTGTGTAATACTTGTATCTCTGCAAAGAAGGGCCTCTTTGTGCAGGCATAAGCCTTGCATTCATTTCCAGCTCTGATCTTATCTAGAGAATTTCAGTGACCCTGATATGCCATTAAATTTGGGTACCTATACACTGAATTACTCCTTCCGTTTCTATTCATGTCTTGGCATTACTGGTCATCCCATTTTTCTCCTCCACAGACAGATCAACACCCTGTAATATCCTTGGGCTGCTTTTGTGTGTGAGTCATAACACAAACCAAATGTGATCTGGTAATAGCAGTCAGAGCTTTTGAAATGGAGCACACTGTAATGCGATCACACGTGTAGCCAGACATATACACTGCTCTCAGCCTGCAGCAGCCTCAGAGGCTTGCTATTTTAAAGATACAAAAACTGTCTGTCTATGGCCTACCTACAGCCTAAATATCATGTATCTATAGTCCACCATACAATGCTTCTAATTTACTTCTGCAGTAGGGATTTTCCCACAAAGCAGGGCCATGGTTCTCAACTATTTGGGTAGATATGCCAAAAAAGAGCCAGTCCAGACCTTTTCAGTACCAGTGTATGCTGTTAGATACACCATTATCTGGGATTTTGAGTATCTCCAAGAATGGGGACTTCTCTGGGCATCAAATTTCAGTGTTTAGCTACTCTACACTGAAAAAAGAGGGCTTTGCATGTTTAAATTAAGTTTCCTGTATTCCCAATCTCTCATCTCTTACATGAACTACTTTTTCTTATAAAAATGTCTTTCCCTTTGAATTAGCTATCATGAATTTCGATAATCTTCTAAATATCCCTAGAAGCCAAGATAAATATCTGCTTTCCTGTCCTCAAGAAATGCACAGTAAATTTGAATACATGGGAGTCATCTGATGTACTGCAGTTAAATAAATTTCTGCCATGATACCGTAGGGTTCGCCATAGATATGACTCTCTGCCTTCTCTAATTTAGATCAATGCACTCATACAACACCATTCTCTCAATTACCATAACGTTATGTTTAAAAACACATGGTAAGATGTTCTATATCCTTATAATTTCAATATTAGTTCATGTTTATTTTATTCCCTTGCTAAGTGTTGTAGATGTTACTATTCATTTCTTTCTTAGGCTCCTCCATAAATTTAACAGGGTGTTTGCATTCCAATGGGTAAAACTCAAAATTACTTTTCAGGCATCTGTCTTTCAGACCATGTTTTTAATGGGCCATTACGCTGAAAAACAGAAATAAAATTAAAACCCAAACTGAATATTCTCATAGAGAATCATGGGAATGTTTAAAAAAAAAAGGTGTGTTTTAGAATATGTAGATTTAAAGCACTGCTAAAAATGTCAGAAGAAAACTTCAAAGTATCTCGTGGTTTTCACTGACAGAAATGGAAAACTGCTGGCTTCATTGACAGAAAAGACAAACTTCAAAGTGGATAGTCATCTTCAAAAGCCAGATGCTCCCAATGTACCTGGTCTGCAAATGAAGAGAATAGATATCTTTCCTTGGTTGTCAACCTCTCTCTTTTATAAGCACTAAATTCTCTTAGAAGCAAAAGTAATAAAAGAAAAAGCACCACACATGACAAAATACCATAAATGTAATTTTTTATTCACTCACTTCCAAAAAAATTTTATCAATATTTGAAACAATATTTTTTACCTGTTAAGTAAAAAATATCAACCTGCCTGAGCTGTAGCAGCATCCACTGTTAATTAAAATAATTAATGTACCCATCAATACTCCTGCTCACAGGCTCATGTTTTTCAAGCCAAAGAGCAGGGAGTCAGATGTTGCTAGCTTTCTCTTAGGAGTCTTTGATGCTTCTATGTAGATGGTGCCTGACACACCCTGCAGCAGTCCCACACATCCATCCATCGCTCCGATCTGCAGCAGCCTTCTCTTTCTTGTTCAAAGAGGTCTTTGGCTATGATCAGCAGTAAGCAGTGAATGCCTCCATTGCTCTGGAAAGGTAGTGAGACATGGAGTAGCTATGATGCAGGAAATGTGCCCTTTGAAATTCTTATAAAAAGCACATTTCTATTGATAAAGAACAACATCCCAAGAAAGGCAATTAGTTTTAAGCATGGGTTTCCACTCGATCCCAGGAGCTGTCTGGATTAGCAAATTCAACAGCCTGGAAACTGACTTGAGCTCTTTGACTTTCCATACCATTTAGTTATCAGTTGTTGGCCCTTTTTCCATATCTTGCTAGCAAGCATCTGCTCAGTGTGGTGATACTCAGCTGACCCTAGCATGGCTGTCATTCCCTCAGGGAAGGTGATAGCTCCGTGTGTAGAGTAAGCTTCTGTCTACTGTATGTGCCAACTGTTTGTGATAAATCTGTGAGAGGAAAGAAGATGGGATGATTGAAGTGGCCTTGACTTTTTTTGTCTCTAATCTGCATTCACTGCTGGAGGAGGAGCAGGAGAAGGTGGAGGGCAGAGAAGCAGCTTCCTCTTGAATTGCAGCAAGATATAATTGGTTTCTATAAAACTGACAGGAGAGGGGAGAGCTATTTGACCTGAGGGATAATGTTGGCAAAAAAACATGAGAGTATTAACTGCAGGAAATTATAAGATGATTTTTATCTGCCAGAGCAGTCTGACTCTAGAGGAGCCTTCTTCTAGAAGTCATGAGGACAAAAACCCAAACAAGTTCTAAGACTAAACTTCATGAAAAAGTCTCACAGCGTCATGGTTTCCTGTGACAATTGAGAACTGGACATGGTGTCTCAGCCATTCCCCTTTAAGCCTGTGATCTGCAAATGCAGAATGAGTCTATATAGTCATTGCATGATCCCTGTGAGTTTCTTAATCTGAACAACTGGTGCCCATGACCTTCACCTTTGTCTTCTCACAAGGCTGCAGTCAGAAGTTGCTGCGTGCTGTTCTCTTCAGGAACATCTTGCAGAGACACACTGTGCTTTCTTTCAGGGAAAGTTTATAGATATTCTTCCTTTTTACTTGTTAAGATCACAGTGAGCAATGTTATAAATAAATTAAACTTGTGAAATTTATTCAGAGAGCTTTGATAGTAACTTCTTTTTGGAGCAAGGCTACCAGATGAAAGCTCCCAGATCATGCTTGTTTGCTGAGGTGGTAAAGTGAGGAGATTTCATGGGAAATGTAAGACCACTTTAGAAAGTGTCAGCTTTAACACAACATAGGTCCAGGGAGTTGTAAATTCCAGCCCCACCTTTTAAGAATTGATGTTTCTCTCACAGAGAGAATAAAAGGGTCTTTGGTTCATAGAGGCAGGTTTGGAAATGGCAGACAGTAACTCAATACTGAGTTAATGCCTGTCACAGTGACCTATACTCCTGGCTTTGTGTAGGTATAGAAATGCCAGTGGGAGGGTAGCAAAGGCTTTTTTGCCCCCCTCAAGAATCAAATAAAAATCTTCCACTTTTGATGCTCTAAATATGCTTGTCTTGCCCTATGACATTGTATGAAAAGGTTTTCCTTCAGGAACACACACACACCCCACCCACAAATTTTTTCACAGTTCAAAAGCTACCATGCAGATAGATTTATGTATATAGTGCTCAATGTTCTGTTTGCATTGTATGATAGAGAAGCAGCATGGGAACGCTTTTGGAAACTGCAGCTCTTCAACAGTGCTTTAGCATGGGTCCTTTCCAAAGGGCACAGTCCTTCAGGAATGGGCTGCTCCAGCATGGGGCTGCCTGTGGAGCCACATGTCCTGCCATGTTGCAGCATGGGCTCTCTGTGGACTGTGGTGTATGTTCACCACTATGGTCCTCCATGGGCTGTGGGGGTACAGCCTGTTTCACCATGGTCTTCTACACAGCCTGCAGGGAAATCTGCTTTGGCACCTGAAGCATCTCCTCCTTCTTCACTGATCTAAGTGTCTACAGGCTTGTTTCTCTCACATTTTTCTCACACCTCTCTCACACAGCTCCTACGCAGCATTTTTTACTTTTTCTTAAATATATTACCAAAGTTTTCCTGATGGACTCAGCTTTTGCCAGCAGTGGGTCCATCCTGGGGCCTGATGCAACTGGCTCTGTCATTCATGGGGACAGCTTTTGGTGTCTTATCACAGAAGTCATCCCTGCAGCTTTCCTGCTGCTAAAACCTTGCCGCTTACACCCAATAAAAACTGCCTAGGGATGGATTTCAAATGTACAAAATCTGAACATATAAAGGTTGTTCTTAAGAAAATGTGACTTTTTACATTGCTTACAGAAGGATTCTGGACACTAAAACTGTCTAGGCCTGCCAAGATGAGAAGGATCTGCTGGCCCTTTGAGTGTGGCAGGGAGGCAGTGCCATACGAAAGTGTGACTCCCCAGCCTGAACAGTGTTTGCAAGGCACTGTTTGCCTTCCTACACCCTGGGATCTCAGTACCCTGATAGAATCATGAAATATCCTGAGTTGGAAGGGACCCACAAGGATCAATGAAGTCCAACTCCTGACCAGCACCATCCTAAAAAGTTACATCATGGGCCTGAGAGCATTGTCCAAACACTTGAATTCTGGCAGACTTGGTGCTGTGCCCACTTCCCTGGGGAGCCTGTTCCAGTGCCTGACCACCCTCCGGGTGAAGAATCTTTTCCTGATATCCAGCCTAAACCTCCCTGACTCATCTTCATGCCATTTCCTTGGGTCCTGTCACTGGTAACCAGAGAGGAGAGATCGGTGCCTGTCCCCCCTGTTTCCCTCATGAGGAAGTCGCAGACTGTGATGAGGTCTCCCCTCAGTCTCATCTTCTCCAGGCAGAACAAGCCAAATGACCTCAGCTTCTCCTTGTATGGCTTCCCCTCCAGACCCTTTGCTATCCTTGTGGCCATGCTTTGGATACTCTCTAATAGCTTTTTATCTTTTCATGCTGTGGCACCCAAAACTGCCACAGCTCTCAAGGTGAGGCTGCCCTAGTGCAGAGCAGAGTGGGACAATCCCCTCCCTTGCCCAGCTTGTGATGCTGTGCCTGATGCCCCCCAGGACATGCTTGGCCCTCCTGGCTGCCAGGACACTGCTGACTCATGTTCAGGTTGCCATAGACCAGGACCCTAGTCTCCTCTCCACAGCTGTGATACAGAGTTGTGCTGTGCACCTCTAGCATGCTGGACTCTGTTCTTCCTGAGCAGTAGCAGCATCTGTGTGCCTAAGACCAAGCTTCCTAAAGGCAGTCTTTCAGAGCTTTCTCTGTTGTTTGTGGAAGATGCTTCAGTTGTCTGTGGCTCAATTTCCCTGTCTATGTATTTGTGAGTGCAAGAGGAAACTTGCGAGTGCTTAAATGAGTGAGACCCCAGAATGAAAGGTGCTACACAGACAAAGGCTTAAGTTTAAATTCCCCAGGGCAGGCATTACTGCTTATTTGTAAAATGGCACTCAGTGTGGGCACTCTTCAGTAATAATAGCATTGACAATGAAAAATATACTTTAAAGTCTGTCAGTCTTATCATTCGGTTCACCTTGTGGCAGCACATTTCCAGTTTGAGCTGTGAACCTGCAAGCTGCTTTGCATAGATCTCTGTATGCACAAAGAGTAGTTTGCAAGTCTGGGGCCACATCTATTTGGAAATGAAGGAATGGGTTTTGACAAAATTTGGAATAAATTTGTTAATTTTCATGGGTCTCAGCATGACTTAATTAGTAGGTGGTATTGAAAGAGTACTGCTAGCTGGAGAAATTGCATGGAGCAAGTTTTCCTGTATGAAAGGGAAACGTACAAAACAAATGTGACTTCTTTTGCCATATAAATCTTTTGAAACAATGTATTCCACTGAAAACTGTAATTTTGTAAATTAAACACAGTTAGAATGAAACCTTGTTGAACCTAGGCCCTTGACAGGACAAAAATTTTTTCCCTTTCTGTGTGTTTGCTCAGAACAGATTTACTCCCAAAAAGACTGGCAGCACCATTTCCAATTCAAAAGTAATCTCTGATTTCCCATCCCTAAGGGATTAATAGGGATGAAGCTTAGCTCCACATTTCAGTGCATTGTGTATCAGCCCTGCAAACAAGGAGATGGTGAAAGATCAGGCTTTTAACCTGCCTCTGAGTAGTTCTTGGTGAGTCCCCTTGACTACAGGCATGTGGCAGCTGCCCATTGTGGAACACCCTTCCAGTGTGTCCACTTCAAGCAAAGGCTGGCAGGTGGAGTCAGGGGATGCTGGAGCTCAGAGGGGCACAGCTGTGGGGACAGTGCCCACTGCATCCATCCTCTCACCATACTGGCAAGGGCTGGGGTTCCACCTGTCCACTGGGAAAAGTCCACAGAACTCCAAAGAGTTTGCTTCAGCCACAAGACAGTGTCTTTTGTTATTTGGTATGCTTTCTTGCTTGGGGCAGTATTTTTTTAGAACTTTGTGGGATGGCTTAGCTGCTCCAGGAACCAGCCTTGCAGCCTCATTTGGAAGTCCTGGGAAAGATACGATCTTAGTTTCTTTTCTTAAGCTGAATTTTTAAGAACCTGTGGAAAGAAAAAAAAAAACAAAACAAGAAGAAGGGGGAGGAATAGGTACCTGTGTACATGCAGGGGCAGAGGTTATGGGGCACAGGTGGGGAGGGAGCCCATTGCAAGGTGGTGGGTGGCAGGTGCACAGGGAGAGGCTGCCCCTGCCCCTCCTGCTGGGCTGCAGCACAAAGGCTCTGCCAGGAGCCCGGCCCTGGAGCAGGTGGCCATGGAAACCCTTCAGCAGGGCTGCCAGCCAGAAAGCCAGAAACCCTACCCTGTCACTGGGGCCCACCAGCGAGTTGCTGGGGTTACTGGGGTGCAGCAGTGGGAGGGAAGCCCCCAGGCCTGCTAGGAGCGCCAGGCTGCCCTCTTGATACATGGCTTGATCTGCCTGAGGAAATGCCCCACAGCAGCCGAGTGATTTTCTGAGTTAGCAGAGTTTCCTTTGACCTTGGGTTTAAAACGGCCGACTCCTTTCCAGGGTGCTAATGAGGAAACACTAAAGGACTCACGAGGGAGGAGGGGAAAGGCTTCTCTTGGCTGGTGTTACTCTGGCACAGACTGGATGCCCTGCAGTAGATATTAGTAGTTAACAGGCAGGTCCCTAAGTGCCAAAAGACCCAGGGAAAAGCTGCCATGCTTCTCCATGGAACTGGGATATTTCTTCTCCTTAAAGAGCCTTGTTAAACTGCCTTAGAATAACTCAAGCTTGACAAAGTGGAACTAATTGGCCCTCATTTTCCCAACCTTAAAAAACAACTTTGAAATCAGAAGAATTTTTGAGGCAATGATATTCAGTAGAAAGAGTAAAGCATAAACCCGTATTTTAAGGAATTCAGTGTAATATAAAAACTTGTAACTCTGCAGTCAGTGCGATGTTAAAACATCTGCTGGAAAAACAAAGGCTGCAGGCCACCTCTCTGTCAAGGGTGGAGGTCACCCATCTTCTCAAATGAGCTGCAGAACACTTAAAATTAGAGACTGTCTTGTGTACACACACACTCTTCCAAACTCCTCAGCGTGTCCCATCTTGCTTTGATTTTGAATGACATATTAAGGACTGTATATAAATCCAGACCTCTCCCTCTTCAAACACCACTATTAATATCAGTTCTGATCTCTTTCTCCCAGTCTTTTTATCTGTGTTTTTTTTCTTTTTTTTTTTCCCTTTGAGGACAAGAACTTCAGAAGATAATTATTTTTATTTCCTTGGTTGATGTTATTCTGTTTTAGCCTTTTTTTTTCACAAATGGAGCTGATTTGGTAGTTTCACTCTGCACAATTAGTGTGAGTTTCAGTGACCAAAAATTAATCTTATCATCATTATTTATTCCTACTCCAGGAAAGGATATGTCAAACCTAGAGAATCAGTTCAGCATTTGACCATTTAACCAAGACCAGATCCCAACCAAATCAACCTTTTCCCACTACTGAAAACAGGCTTATTAACCTTATTTTAATATAATTAAAAGTATCCACCTATTTTTTTAACAGTTACTTAAATAAAATAAACTGATATTCTACATTCCTGTTACAGACTGTGTCATTATTACATACTTATGTTGTGGCTTTTAAAGACCGCAGAAAAAATTGAACTCTGTTAGTGTCTTCTTGTGCTCAAAGGTGCTGCATGGGAGACAGTTTATAGCTGGTCCCTGTTCCGAAGACCTACAGATCTGTGCAGGTAAAGTGCAGAAGATAAAACAGATACAGAGAATTGAAATGAGATGACCCAGCTACAGATGATCCAGCAGATAAGTAATGAAATTCAAGTTTCATTATGTACAGGTCTGTACATTCTTAGTGCATTGTACCTATTCCAATTCCTTAATAGTAGTGTGGCTTCAGTTCAAATATTTAACTTCAGCAGCCTTTGTGTCTGAAGTTACTTGAGAAATAGCTGATTGAAGTTCTAAGATGGAAACATCACATTTAAGCACTGATTTTTTAAGGACTGATTTTAACCTTTTCATGCAAGATCACAGTGTCACAGCTGCATATACTATTATGTGACAACTGTTTTTCCCTGGAGAAATTACATATTGTGTCTTCTTTTTATGTTTCCTGTAAAGTGACCTGTAAGTCCTAATTCTACTGCTACAGAAATTAGCAAGCCCCACTGATAGCAAAATATTTAAAATTACCAAACTAAAGCCAAATAATAGAAGAGTTGGTGTGCCCTCAGCAGAAAGGAAAGGAAAGGAAGGCAGAAAGGAAAGACATCATTAGATCCAGTTGTCTGCACTAAATTAGAGGATTTACCTTGGCTTCTGCCACCCACCCAATGCAGCGCTGGCCCTTAGGAATTCAGCATTAGTGCAGAAGGGTCACTGTAACCTCTCCTCATGGTGCAAAAGAAGGGACAGAAATTTGTTCAACAATGACTGAAAAGGATTACTGAGTTCAGGTGAATTTCCATTCTCACCATGAGTGATTAAAGAAGGATCTTCACAGTTAGATCTCAGGGGTACAAAGCACTCAGGTGTGTGGACTGGGGTTAAAGTAATTCAAGGAGGAAGTTGGGTTGGGGTGGGGTTTTTTGCACGGTCTTAAGCCAGTAGCACAATCTGTGACCAGAAAAAGACTTTCTGATCTGTCTCTGTCTGGAGAGAACCTCTGGCTTTTGAAATGACGAGGCCCTCCTTCCACTTACCTGTTTAACTTAAGCTTTTGCAAGTTTCTTAGGTGACTTTGACAGAAGTATCTATTCCATGCTTGTACTTTATACCAAGGTTTTGAATAAAGGATTAACAAGCAATTACTGTTTTTTAAACATAAGTGTAATGCAGATGTTAATAAACCAAAGAGTAGAAGCTTTTGCAGATTGCTGCAAGAAACAGGGTGATCTATTAGAATTTACAATATTTGTCAGGCAATAAATAAAACAATAAAACAACTCCTTATTGGTTATTAATTCTTGGGAAAAAGAACTGCCATGTCAATGCTCAGTATGTTGTTTTCTAGAATAAGACCAGAAGTATCTTTTTTGGCTGATTGATACGGCTTTCTGAGGAGGAATTAAATGTGCAAGGAGATTTGGAAGTGAAAGTTTCCCTGTGAATTAAAGTGTGATAGCTTTCAGGAGTAACAAATACTTAATTAATATGGGAGGGATGCCAGAAGCAGTTATTTTCAACATAAACTTGAAAGCAAGCATAGGAATTCCCTGAAACAAAGCTTTTCTGTTGCCGTTTTCTGAGAACATGTTGTCTTACTGGCCTGTTTGGTAGTCTGGCATCACAGAGGCATCATTCTAATTGTCATTTAATAGAAGCTTTATTTTATTTCATTCTAAATAACTTCCATGAATCTCTCATCACCTAACCCTGGCATTAAAGAGAATTCAAAATCAAACAAGTTACTCAAGAAAAAATTGTCCTTTGACAGAACTGGGGCTTCCAGTGCATTTTAATTTTTCTGCAGACTGCATGAAGTGGAGAGAGGGGCTTCTGTGTATTGACAGCTGATTTCTTATTAAAGAATTTGCACAACAGTTGATATAAAGGTTCAGGGTGAATCTGCATATTTAGTATAGGTAGCGATAAATGAATTTACATTTGCGAATACTGCAGAAGACAGAGCAATAGTAACAGAATAATGGCTTTGTAAAAATCAGGTTTTATCATGTAATTGTTGCACGTACAAGCAGACAAAAAACCAGTTCTGACTCTTCATAGTAGTCATGCTACAGCAGTACACAGAAATTGCCAATAGTTGCACTTACCTTTTACTCATAAAGAGCTCATGGGAAGTTAATTAAATATCAGGAGTAAATTAGCTGCTTTATTTTCCTTACTTAACTACATGAATTAATCCTGGATTCAGAGAGAAGTGTTGCTATTAGCAAATGAGGAATGCAGTGGTGTAAATAGGTAGTGATCTGTAACATTCTACATTTTTAAATTCAAAAGAAGAAAACAGAAAGGTTCATTAGTTCCCCTTACCTGAGTTTCTGATCGAGAAGCTATTGTGAAGAGGAACACTTTTTTTCCTACAAATTTCATTAGGTTTCATTTGTGTGTCATATAACAGCAGAGAGCACCCTAATGATTCCAGCTGCATTTGACAGACACTATTGGCAGGAGTGCATAATGGCATGGGCAGAACCAGGCCTTACTCATTCTTTCACAGGGTTTTCTGCTGTGCTCATTCTTCACAGCACACTGATGAGAGGAACTGAAGCAGTTGTTCAGTTTTACAGATGGGTGACGGAAGCACAGGGGTACCAGATGATAAGCCTAAAGTGTTTTGCAAAGCTAAGCCCATGCTTCAGGTTTCTTCCACCCCTGCTCTGGAGGTGCCAGTGCCTCTTTCCTGGTTTCATGGTGATGGATGTTATAGGAACAAACCATGTGTCATCAGACGTCTTCAGATATGCCCTTATCACAGTGTCCTAGTTTGTCCTGGGATTGCAAAACATCTTTGATGCAAACCACTAATCAGAAATATGGTATTGAAATAACACAGGTCAATATAGAAAAGTAGCTTAGTGTGTCCAGTACAGACTTTTTATAAGTATCTGGTTGTACTGTACTGCTCAGCACCAGTCATAATGTGAACATGCTGCTGCCTCTTAGAGAGGGAAGGGTTGAGCTGCAGTATTTTGGCTGCACAGCTTTCAGTTTGATGGTGCTCTGGCTTCATAGGATGTCTTTAATCCATGGGAAAGATAGGAGCCGGGGGCAAACAACTGCTGGGAATGAGGAGCTATGACTTCAGCCCCCTCATGCCCCGGAGCACTTGGAACCCATTTCCCAGTTGAATTGGACAGGGTGGCAGGACCACTGCTCAGCCAAAGAGCGTTGAGCCGATGTAGCTCTTGGTACCTTTTAGGTTGTGGAAAACCTCCCTGTTTGTCTTCAAACAACAGGGAATCTTTGGCATCTACACTTTTAAGGAAGGACATTTCAAATCATGTCGGAAAGCCTGTGTTTAGGAATACAAGGAACTTTGTAATCTAACTGTAGTTTTAGGGGCTTCTGCTTTTTTCTTATCTACTTAAGCCTATTAAAGAAGGCAGTTAAAATGTTGTGTCTACCAGGAGAGTAATAATTTTATTGTCTTCTAGGTAGGTGTTTAGTTTTTATGAATTTGATTTTTTAACATCCTTTCTTATTAAATACGTAAGCTATAAACATACCAGTTTAAAATACACTGATAAAATTAATACATTTTATTCAAAAGAATGCAATATTTTAATATGACATATTTAGTATATAATTTTTCAAGAAAAATGCAGTATACTTTTAATCTGATACGCTCATCTCTTGATCTTCAACATTCTTTTGAAAATAAACATTAATTAACATTTTCATTGATCTCTGTATCTGCACAGATGACAGAAGAGATATTCAGCCAGTGGGAGCAGAATCTGATCTACAATAACCAGGTCAGTTGCTGTTAGCTTAAGAATTTAGTTTTCTTTTTTTCAGTTTTATAGTGTACATGTAAGGTAGCTTGAAGCAGAGAATAACATACTTAATTTTAATTAAACGAGAAAATGTTCACACAGTTTTTGTTATGAATTTTAATTTCTGTAAGCCAGGTGTAAATAGGATTCACAGGTTTGAATGACAGAGTTCTCTGATGAGATGTCTATCATCCTTTTACTTTGAAATATATTAGCATTGGTTTGATTACAATGTATGAATACATATCATTATGAGACATCTCTGCTTCACTGACAGGCACAATTATTTGGCTTTCTCTTCATATGTATCAGGTAATACTGGTAATGATTTTCAGTCCCTTATTCCTCATTACTACACACTCCTTTTACTCATATCTTAATATGTCAATGTTAGTGCAATGCGATTTGCTTAGTGTGAAGTGATTCAAAGGGAACTGAATAAATTTCAAATATATTCACATAAAACACATGGAAACTTTTCTTAGATTTATATGGCTGCTATTCATACCAGACACATCTAAAAATCACTCACTGGTACTGTGTTACTCAATTATTTGTCCATTCTGGACTTAAGGATAGCTGCCTTTGATATGTCTAATCTATCCATGCGTAGAACTAGAAGATTTTGATCTAGCTCATTTCCAGCAATTTTGATGTCCACTAATATTTAGGATCAAACTTGTGGATGCCCTCAACTAACTAAATCACATGCACTGCACTTTCTTGTTCTGGCTACCTTTTGCAACTCTTCCTTAATGTAATTACTTCTTATATTTAGGCAAAGCCACATGTTTTGTATTATGGTATCTGCAGATATTGTCTTTCCTTTGGGAATGTAACATCCTTCTCCATCATTCTCCTTAGCTGCAGAGAGACACCTGCAAGGCTCCAACTCTCACGGGGTAGGAAGGCAAATGGAGGGAAAAAATTTGTCCTCCCCACCTTCCTCTCATAGGCGGAAGTTACAAATACACCTTTCATTTCTTTTCTGAAACCTCTGAGGTGGACCAAGAGCAAGTCTCACCCAACAGAAGGCAAAAATGATCTATTTTCTGACTTTTCACCTTCACTGCTTCCTTATGCTTCTTTTGGAAAGAGGAGTGGATGTTGGTCTGTTACTTCCCTTCCTCTACCTTTGTGGAGCAGCTACCTTTCCTCCTCCAGAACTCTTTGGAGACTTGGCCAGGTAAGTTTGTTGCAGCTTCTTCACCCCTTGCAGAGAAGTAATACTGAGAAAAGTGGGCAGGAGTCACAGGGGATGCAAAATCCAAGAGGATGCCAAGTTCCCACGAACCAGGTGGCAGGCAGTTTGTAACAGTTCTAGGTGGCAGGAGAGGCACCAAGATGTCAATCAGTATGGCTGCTCTTATGTGCAGGCCCAAGAAAGCCACTTCTGATTATTAGCACAATAACAATGCTGAAATTTGGACCACCTGTTAGGTTCCATACAGTCAGCTAAGAAAGGGGAAGAAAGACTTAGGCACCTTATTTTAGAACTGTAATTACCACTTACAGGTTAGTGCAGTATTGCATGTTTAGAATTGGAAAATATATGTTTGATGACATTGCATAGCTATAGATATATAGTTTAGTTCTTCAACGTGAAAATTCTAAGTAATGCTTGCAAAATTATATTAGTAATTCATTCAAATCAACCCAACAAAGCACAGCTAAGGCTGCAGAGTGGGAGTTCTCAAGCAAGATGTTGAGCAGTGTGTGGCCTTGTACCAGTCACCAGGGGATCAATCCCCCATGTGACAGGCTGCCAGCCCAAGGAAGAAACATTGGTCACTGCCCTCCAAGTGCTCTGGGAGCCAGTTTCCTACCCTACCCAGCTCACAGACCACCCATCCAGTCTGTTTCTTGCCAGTTTGCCCAGGAGGAAGTGTGGGAATGAAGTGGTATAATGGGCTGACCTCCCTCTTCTTTCAGTAAAAAGTAAAAAAGTAATGCTGGAGCCTCTGGCAATCATGCTGTGCATGCAGTGTGAAGGAAGAAGGGCTGTGTGGGGATTTCCCTTGGGGCAGTGGGTGCAACTACAGACAAATGCAGTTGTGTGCATATAATTTACATATGATTCCTCATATCGTGCTGCTCTTATGTTCATTTTGTGTGACATCTGAGCCATAGAGTTTTCTTTGCACAAACATTCACAGAAGGTTAATTTTAATCATTCAAATAAGTAGTGCTTCATAAACCTTTATTCTGAATTTGCACTTAAATGGTTGATTAAATTGGCATCCAGTTAGGAAACAGAAAAAACCCAAGTGGCTTATGTAATTAATTGCTTTGAAAAATATTGTTCAAATTTTCCATATTCAAGATCAATACGGAAAAAGTTAAAATCATATGCATGCAGCAAGTTAAAATAATTTCTACATTTGAGGAAATTAATATTATTTGGGTACATTTCATAATGTAAGAGGACTGCTTAATTTTCTCTTCTGATTTTTTAAAGACAGGGTGTATCATTAAACGCCATATAAAAGAAAAAAAATCCCCAAGCTTTATTTTTTTCTCTTTTTAAACTGCACAGGGCTATGAGTAGTATTCTCTTAATTAATATGCTTATAGTAGAGACTAGTGAGCTCTTAGTATTTTACTTAAGAGCTTAATTTTACAGTCTTGAGGTGTATCAGAGTTTATCTGACCTTCATTGTAAAAGAAATGGTAAGAATGTATACCTTAAATTTTCCAAGTGATACAGATTCATTTTCATGAGTTCTATGAACTATATATCCCTAAACAGCAAGAAATATATTTACTGTCAAATGCATGCTTACAAGCACTCAATTACTGACGATGCTGCAATTAAGAATCTGACAGATGAGGGATTAATTCCCCAGAAACAGGACTTCTTCCTTCTTCTTGTTATGAACACATGCATATGGAGGAAACAGATCTGAATATGCCAGATGAATAAATTAAGAAGTCTAGGATGAAACAGAACAGCTGGAAATGTAACTGGTGATAACTAAAGGCTAATTAGCTTCAATGAGCAATTTTCCACCTGGTTTTCTATTAGCCATTTAGAAAGAGGAACTAGAGAAATTGCATGGTGTGCATTTTCATTCTGAAATTCAATATGAACTGCTGTTCTACCTACATGGTAATTGGAAAATGACTGTCTCTTATGGGTATAAATATTAATGTGACTGATTTTCAAAAAGCCTTTCATTTCTTTCTAAGAACAGACTTTGTTTTGTGCGTTCATTTTCTTACCGGAGGTGTGAGTAGTTCTTAATTTAATAGATATTTAAAATTAAGAGTCTACTTCTAAGAGTATTTTTGAATACTAAAGCCCTTTCTCTGATACTCTTTGTCACTTCTGACTAGTCTGGTATAGCCTGCTATAGCACTTTCTAATCAGCAGTTTCAGATTTTGTCCATAATCCCTGCAGCTTTTGGCTACTGCTTAGAGCATCATAGGCAATGAATAATGAAGTCTGTTTTTCCTGAAATAAGTCATTCAAGGAGTACGAAAGGGACACTAATTGCTCTACATAAAACTTTTCACCTTATTACATACATCTGTATTTATTACATAAAATAAGCCCATTTCTTTTTATACATATTTGTTTCCTTCTGTATTAAGCATCCTTTGGTCCTGTGTGATCCTTCAGTTTGTTATTGCATAAGAAACTGGGTTCTGAGTCCTGTTTACAAGGCTTTTAAAGAGAACTGAGGCTATGCAAGTTTGAGATGAAATGTCCTCATACTACATTCAAAAGTCAGGAGGACGACATAAGAAATGAATGTCATCTTTCCTAACTTTAGCTGCCCAGAAGGGAGATGCTGTACTTTTAGTGCAAAAAAATAGGGTTAGTTCCTTTCTTGGGTTTTTCTCTTTTAGATGCTTCTGATGCCTGTCCTGTTGATAAGGATGCCTAGCTGTGATTAGCCATGTAAGTGTGGAAGCTGAGCAAAATAAATAGTAAAAATGGAAGATGTGATGATTCACCTTCTGTCTATACCTGGTTTTCTCCATTAACTATCAGAGGAGTCACTCAGAGGGTGGTCAGTCATTGGAACAGGCTCTCCAGGGAAGTGGTCATGGCACAAAGCTTGTCAGAGTACCAGGAGTGTCTGGATGACACTCTTAGTGATATGAGTTTGTTTCAGGTAGTCCTGCAAGGAGCAGGGTGTAGGACTTGATGATCTTTATGGGTGCCATTCAACTTGATATGTTTTATGATTCAAGGATTCTATGACTCTACATGACTAACTTAGGTTTAGGCAGTAACTTTCAGAAATCTCTAAGTCAGTTTGGGTGAATCCCATCATACATTCTCTAGGAAATCAGGGGTATCTTTCCATTTAGAGAACAGTGAGCAGAGGCATAAGGCTGAGGTATTGCCTTCCAGTCTTGCATTGGATGCTTACTTTTGGCTTTAATGAAATACTGAAGTTTTACTTCTTACTGAAGTACAGTCTTCAGTTTTTGCAATATCAGTATGTTCCTAAGCATTGTCTTGCCCATGGAAAAGTAGAAAATGCATTTGCTGAGAACCTTATAATTTACAGAGTGATTGTCTTTCCTTTGTACAAGTGGTTTCACTATAACTCATGTCACAGATATTTAATTCTTTTTCTGAATTCTTTTTTAAAGGAAACTGCCCTTAAGGACCAATATCTAATGTTCTCCTTAAGCTAAAATGTCACTCTTATTCTCCTAAAGCCACTGTTTGTACTTTGGGATCATGGATAGGAAAGGGAAAATTTTGACATGGGAATTAATGATACTTACATGATCAAAGACACCTTCATCTACTAGACAAGTCAAAGGATCAATATAATTTTCATTACTTGCCACAACAAAGGCTTTTTAAAATAATGAAGAAGAGTTGTCTTTTTTAAAAGCAAAAAAAAAACCCCAAGCCCCTGTAATTGTCAAAGGTATGGCATTCTGTTGCTTCTTAGTGAGACTTCTGTAGAGCAAGTTCTTGCCAGGGTTGTTTTCAATCTTGACGTTCTGATTAAATTTTAATTTTGTTACAGTAAAAGATGGAAAATTGACTATAACAGTCAAAATATAATTGCTGCAATGCTGTCAATGCAGCAAATACATTTACTCTAATGCCTGTAAGAGATGTTACAAGATTTGGAAAAACAGCATGTAAACTATTAATAAATATTGCTGTAGTAGGAAGAGATGTGCCAAACCCAGCAGTAATTGTAATAACAACCTCTGACTGTATTTCTGAGAAATGTAGATATTTAAAAGATTGTTTGACGGAAAGTATGGGGATCAAGACGTGTCATTGCTCTGACAGAAAATATATGTGATTCATTTTATAGAGTTCTTGCTCAGAAAAGCATAGAAACCCTGATATCCAAAATATCTCAAACCCTGAAAACTTTGTACTTTTGTGAGATGCTTATATTTTGAAAACTGGTTAGGAACCTCCTGATTATGGTAAAACAATGTTGAAAATAATTAAATGCTCTGCAGTTTAGGCATTGAAATTACTAGCCAAGGGTTTTCTTTTATCCTCATCTCTTTGCTGATAGGAAGCAGTGTGATCTAAGGGATAAAATGGAAATGCAAAGTAACACTAAAATCAGTTATTGGTTTTACAATGTGGGTAAAAAGGTGTCAAGAAATATTCCTTCCTTGATCTTAGGTGTCTCTGAGTAAAAGAAAGAAAGAATAGGTGTTTCTGACAGAGATGTTGTCCTAAATGTTTAAATTTTGTGCTAGATTTTATTGATATGGATTTGTATGTGCAAGTGAGGTGCTTTTTTCTTTAACTCCTGATCATGAGGCGAAAATGTCGACAAGTTCTTTGCTCAGGTGATTGATATGCATGCTGGAGTGGGGGTTTCTGTGGAAAGCCACAGTTATTGCTAGGAGATGCCTTCTTTGACTTCAGACTTCAAGGAACAAGGAGTCCCTGTATGTTCTTCAGTTTTCAAGACCTCATGACAGCCATCACTGGGGCAGCATAGCAGCAAATTTATGAGGGAATTAATTAATGAAAACAAAAATTCTAAAAGCAGGGCAAAGCTACAACTCGGAGACGTATGAGTCATACTTTTCAAAAAGTTATAACTGCAGGAAACCTTCAGGGTGTAGTGGGGGCCAGGGCTCCCCCCGGGGTGGCAGAGCAGGGCCTGGCATCTCTCCCACAGCCCCAGCCAGAGCACCGCACACCTCTGAGGGGAATGGATTCATTGCCCCAGGACTGTGGGCAGGTGGGAAGTGGCCATGGGTGTCCCAGCAGGTCCTGCTGGTACCCCCAGGTTCCCTGTCACCTTAATGTAACCCCAGCATAAAATAAACAATTAGCCACAAAGAGCAGCAGTTTTAGGTGGTGTTTGGTAAGTTGTTTTTATTTTACCTCATGTTTCTTTTTTAAAATCATGGGGTTTTTTAACAGGGTGTTGTTGGAGGTGTAGCATCTACTGGTAAGTTTGCAGGCCGAAAACAAAGGCAGAAGGAGTGCTGCTAATGGGCTCACCATTAATTAGGTCCATTACTTTCAACACTGGAAAAACAGCGCTGTGTGTCAGTGAGGAGAAGGAGCAGGGGAATGCCTGGTACCCCATTGTCCTGGTGAAGGGATGGAGGTGAAGGGATGGAGGCCTGGCAATTGTGGCTTGGCAGCATGGTTGGGTCTGTCTGTGAAGCCCAGGGAACAGAGGAGTCCCTAGGGAGCAGAAGGAAAACCATGGTCTTTGACTGCTTCCTGCAGTGTTGCTTTTCATGACTTTGAAAGATTCTAAGTCCTGAGTGACATGTTTCAGGAAGAACTTTCTAGAACTTAGGTGTTCAGATGTATTTTGCCATATGAAAATATGTGAGAAAGATGGTATGGGTTGCGGGGTAAAATTTCTGTGAAATAATGAGCTATTTTATGAACAATTCCACTGCTGTTATTCTGACTTCTGTTGTTCAGGTAGAATATTTCTTGTACAAGCAGCAAATGCATCACATATGTTTGTGAATATATCTACGACGAGTGACAGATTCAAAACCCACATCTGATTCAAAAGAGGATTAACACCACACTGGGTACTGAACACTGTGTTTTTCTGCTCTGAAGTTGTCTGGCATGCAGCAGCATATATACCTATATACAGTGAAATATGCACAAGAATACATATAATTACTTGTATTCAGAACCAGTCAACCTCTGCTTTGTCCATATGGCTGAGCCTATAAAAGCAAGAAAACTTGTAGAAAACATCTATTTCTTAAGCTAAATGCAGTTGTGTTTGACTGGTGTCTGTTTTGCCATCTCTTGACTCTCTTTGTAATTTTCATGCAAAGAGTGAGAACAGCGAGGCAAGAAGCTGTGTGTTTGAAATACACAGATTTGTATTCTCTATTACTCAGTGTGGATTTGTGCTTCTGCCTGAATGGGATGCTCAGTTTGAGAGACAGGTGGAGACTAAATGGGATTGAAGAGACTTAGGAGTGTTTAATATATATCTACAGCTATTTGCTTGGCAAAGATGATGACGTTCAATTGCATGCTAATTCCTTTGCAAAGCCAATAAAAGAGCAGGTTTTTTTTCTTGCAGAAACTGACTTAGAAATCTAACAGTGTAGAGTGTTGTTGTGGGTTTTGCTTTTCTTTACTTTTCTTTTCTTTTTAAAGTTCTCGTGACCTTATTCTTCTCCACAGTTAAATGCAAGAGTAGAGAATTTTAAGGACAAGAGGTGAAGGATTACTCAGGAGGGTGCCAGTACTCCCATTTGAGAGTATGATTTGATGAAGAATAGAGTAAAGTAGAAGATGGGCAGTGGTGAGTAGTGTTTTCTGTACTGACAAAAGGGAGAATTTCCTTGGTGAAGTAAAAATGTCCTGAGAGACGACATCAGCTTGTAAAAAATATGTGCTCTCTGTAACTAAGATTGATTGAAACATGATTTGTCTTTGACTGTAAAGAATTTAGAGAAAAGAGAAAAAAATAGAATAAATTGATTTAGAGAAAATTTAAAGAATTAACCACCAATTTGCCATATTTCAAGCTCATGAGGAAATTCTGACTTCTGTGAAAGTGACTGAACAACTCCTCTTGAATATCATGGAAACAAAGGTTTTTCAATTCTGTTTAAGAAAAGAATGCCATTTACTTCTGGAATCAGTAAGAGAGAACAAAAGAGAACACAATTAAGAGATGAAATTTGTATCTTCTGCAATGATAAACAGAACAGGACAAATTAGTCTTTGACTGGAGTTAAGAAATGTGATTAGACATAATTTTGTTGAAATTCTGCTGCTTTGCCAAGGCAAAGTTTTAGTAAACCCCTGAGGCAATAATAAAAATTACAATGTGCAGCTATCGCAGGCAAGGATTGAGGGTGCTCTTGCACAGATATGGTGTGCATTACTGATAAGCCTTAATGTTCAGAAGTGACAGTAGACAATTACTCTAATTTGCTTTTGTCTCAATTAACTTATATTTTCACATTCTACTTAATCAAACTGAGTTTTATTTGACTTCTATCTACTGACAACTGACCTGCTTTCTTTCCTCTCCCATTCCCCCATAAAAGCAGATGGCTTAATGCACAGAAGCTCATGGCCAGCGAAGCTGAATAAGCTTTGTCTATTAAATATTTTCAGAGAAAAGTACCTGACTTGTCAGTTACTGCTTAGTATATCAAAACCAAAGAAATTATATGCTTTCTAAATCAAAAATTCAACAATAACTGCAGCCCTCCCATTACAACTGTGCATATGGTCTCATAAATCCATACTCTGTACCCAGCAACTGCAATGTCAATACCTTGTTTCCATTAAGGAAGATGAGAGATGATCAGGGTTGGAACAAATGAGGCAATTATGGTCTGAAATGCATTTTCTAGAAAATAACACGTGCTTGCCTGTAAGTTCTTCAAGACAAGGATTGTCTTTTTGTTCCTGTACAGTGTCTAGCACAAAGGGAATCTGTGCTGTGATTAAATCTCTAAACATTACTGCAATATAAATAATTATAAACCATACTGAAAAGGATTGTTTCTGTTTTGGAAAAGGCTATCAGGTAATTGTTCATCTAAATGTATTTAAAATCCCCTCTCTGTTCTTTGTCATTTTCCTAATAATGTCAAGGTAAGTTTGCAAAGGTTGCTTGTGAAACTGCTTGTAAGTGATCACTGAGAATAAGAGTATTTCTTTTAATACACCCAAAATGCAAGCAGTTATTTGATGCTGGAAGCTGGACAGTTTGTTTGATTTAGTGCATTACCCCTGTCTTAACATGACTGGGTCTCCTACTATCCAAAACAATTTCAGTATTTGAATAATTGGCTTTATTACTCTTGGTTTTGTTGGTTTTCATTTTTTGGTTGGTTGTTTTGTTTTGTTGGGGTTTTGTTTGTTTGTTTTGTTTTTTGATTAATGGTACAAAATATTTTGTGTTCAGTTTGAATTTAATAATTAGAAAATGTAATGACTGATACATTAGCTTTTGCAGCTTTTCAGTCAGTAGACATTTCTCAGCCTACCTGGCTGAAATCACTTTCAGCTAATTGAAGATTTTCTCACTCCATTTAGCTGTTAAACCCTGGCATATGGGCATATGGGTCTTGTTATTCAAAATGATCCTCAGAGGAGGCTAGCAGTGAAAATAATATGGAAACAAAAAGAAAATTGGGTTCAAATAAGGTGAAGACAACTCAGTGCTCAAATTGGAAATGCTGGAACTGTCCTCCACTTGTCAGAGGAAGAGGGTTTGACAGAAACAAAGAGTGAGCTTTTCCATGCTACCAGGAAATGTGCTGGGGAGGAGCACTCCTCTGAGGCAAAGAGCAGCATAGCCACATAAGAATAGCTGAATAACTCTTGGATAACCATGTCTCTGTAACTGCCAAACCACAGTTGGTAGTATGTTGCTACTCAACAGTTGCTGAAATATTGCTTGGACAGCAATTAAACATGGTACTAATAATAGCCTGGAGTTTCTTTTGAGAGTGTTTTTTTGGTGTAATTTTTGTTGGTGTTCTTTGTCCTTTCATTTAGAGAAAATTAGGGAAGTTAAAATCACATGGACATCCTTAGGAAGATCTCATAGGTCAACTACATTGTTTCTGGCCAGAGGAAATCCTTGTACATACAGCTTCTTAGCTACCTGCTATTGACTTAGACAAGGCTTCTTCTGAAAAGGAATACCCATCATACATTAGCAGAGTTTTTCTATTAACTAATTTACCAAACTGCTCTATTTGAGTGGGGAGAATGTCAGTATACCCTGTTTCAGTAGAACTGCAAGATCTGCATTTGAGTTCTGCTTTTGCTGCCTCTTATAGTAACTTTGTTGTGCTGCAGAGAGCTTGTGCCTCATTGTTTTTCCCTGGTAACAGCAGTAAATTCCTCACTAATTTGAAATTAGTTTAGGTCTGGGGTGATGTTTTCAGTCTATCAGATCTGGAAAAGTATCACTCCTTAGGTGGAGAATTGAGGATTTCAATGGATTTAAGTGCTTGTTTGCTTCTGTGCTGTAGTTAATTAAAAAAAGATTAAAAAAAAATACATGGTGGGAATTGTAAAAATTATTTCAGAGGCAACTGAAACCTGACTTGATAAGTCTTATTCTTTTATTTTTTCTACTCTATTTATGTGCCTAATTCAGGAATGCCAGAACTTTGAGTAGACACAGAGGCTACAGGAAAGGAGGTTGCCTGCATTAGTGACCCTATTATTGGACTGAATTTCATTAGCTTGTATTGTGAATCCTGAATAGAACTGAATATATTTTCATGTTTTCCTTATCTTTTGAAGAAGATTAGTATCGGTGAAATATTTAGTTTTAGTTTACTTCAGATATAAGATTTTAAAACAAATTGCTGCAAAGGTATTGAAATAACATTGGTGACGTGTATGTGTCCAGTTTATCAACTTCCCATTCAAGAATAAGATTTATTATGCCAGGGTTGGGTTGTTTTGAATGAAATCACACTTTAATTAAATATTCTGTGCTAATTCAAAGTAGAAATCCTGAGTGTACCATCTGTTGCAGTATCTGTATATAAAAATTGCACTCACTAATTACACTGTGCCAGTTGGGTCAGGGATGGCATCAGAACTGAATTAGGTTTAATAAATTTAAAAAAATGTATGCATTTAAGATAAGAACAGCTTCAGTATAAGAAACAAGAAACTAGTATGAATAATAACAAAATTTTCTTACCCCTGTTAAAGTCTGTATTTTTAGTATTGTCTAAAAGGTATCTTTTCGGCAAGCTTGATAATACAAGTCCCCGCAGAAGACTGACAGTGTAGGATGTCTCCTGGCCTCTGTAGTGGTTTGTGATGAGCAATTTAGGAATGAATATTCATAATGTTTTTGTTACCTCCTGGCATATTTTTTTACACTGTCCATATAAATCCCAAAATTGGGTTAATCATCTGAAAGGGGTTTAATTATCTGAAAGTTGATTAAGAGCTCTCTAGTCATGCATGTACTATGTGTTTTCACTGGACTTAATTTACTGATAGAAACATGCCTATTAGGATAATTATTAGATTCTGTAAGGAAAACAGTTATAAATAACGTTTTCCTGATGCAAAAGACTCATGAAATGATACTGCACTGTGTAACTTCACAGCTCAGGTAACTGTTTTGCCTGGAGAGAAAGAGAAGCATATGGTGCATATTTGGCAGCAGATGTGTCAGTGACATGGAGATTTTATCAATAAAAATGTAGGCTTCTAGGAAAACTAGGTACCTCAAAGAGCAGTAGGGAATGGATAAAATCTGAGGAAATGGCTTTGAGGATTTAAGTGATGCCCAAAATTTGAAATAATAGCCTTAAATGTATAACAGGAAGGGGAAAAAAAGCCTTACAGAAAGTTCCTTAGTTTCTATGGTAAAATATCACTGCTAAAAAGTCTTCAGTTTGGGGAAAGATGACTGAGGAGTTCTGTTAGTGATGTTAGGGTGGTAGAAAGGACTCAATCCAGATGCTGGGTTTGGGGTTCCTTTCTTCTGTGTCAGCAGTACAGCTCAGGAGTCTGTTGTGCCAGAGCAAGGTTGCATGGTTTCTATTTGATTCCTCATTTCTCAACTTTAGAAATGTATCTCTTTGCTGTATTCCTACCCTTTAAAACAGGAACTCACACATCCAGAGGGAGTGCATGGATGCCTTTTGGTTCTTGTTGTTAATTTGTCCTTCAGAGATGTACTGATATTCTATTGAGTCATCATTGTGGTTTAAACTTTGATACTGCCAGCATTTGAAGCACATACATCCATATCCAGAGTTTGTGGAGTAAATGATACTGGTGGTGTGTTGCTACCTCTTGTTGAACAGCTTTTAAAACATGTGATGCTTATTAATGTCTGAAAGAATTGTCTTACTGGTACAGAAATCTAGTATCAGCTCTAAGCCCTATAATTTGGGTTTCTGGTTGTTACAAATGTTTTCACCTTGAACTTTTCTCCTTTTTTGTTTTTTTTTACTTCTTAAATCTTTCCATTCTGGGCAAATAGGCCCTTTTCTTCTTTGGTTGTTTGACTTCCTCTGCCATGTTCACCCAGTTGCTTTTATTCTGTTCCTATAATTCTCCTTGCTTTTCTCATCACTCTATGCTCAAATCCAGCTTTTTCCAGTTCATCAATAAAAAGAGTTGTAAGAATACAGGAGTGAGTGTACTCACTTCTGTACAATCACCAAATCCTATGCCTTGGGCCAGACAATCCACTAACCCCAAATTTCAAATCTGTGTCACAAAGAAAGAGCTGCTAGAGATTCTTAACGAGAACTCTTGAGAAGACTGTAACATTTTCCATGGTCTCAGTTTGAAAAAAGTGAGGACCTGTTTTTGGTGAAAACTTCACACTAAAAATTCAGCTGAAGGCAGACATCCTGTGTGGGAGCTCTCTGTCTCAGCAGCTGACATCTGGCAAACACTGAAGCCCTGGAAACTGCCTCCCAGGACAGGCAGTATCACACACATCAGTTCTAGCTGCCAACTTCATTGCTATTGCCTATGGTAAAAAGTGTTTTTTCCACCACTCCAGCGGGTGCAGTCAAGTGGAGAGAACTTCTGTAGGGTAAAGGATATTCAAGTGAGAACTCCTCTGGCCTTTGCTACTTGTACTGAAATGTCTCAGAGCAGTGTCAGTCAGAGAACTCCAAGCAGTGCTGGAAAGTGTGCAGCCCTCTATGAGCAAAAATAATTTTATGTCATTATTTTGTTTTACAAAAGACTAAGAAAAAAGAGGCAATTCTAGGCACTTGATTTAGACAACTCTGAAATCTAATCTCTCTTAACCTGAGCTCTCAGAACTATAAATTCAAGCCAAACTGTTCCACATAATTATGTTGACTATTCCCTGTGGTGCAACACTGTCTGCAAAAGACACTGGTCATGTGAGCATAGCCCTTTGAAGCAGTTATGACCTGTATTGAAAATTATTGAAGCTTAACTAATTATCCAGTGAAAATTCAAAAGCAGAAAGCTCCTCCTCCAACTCTACATTCCCTTCCTTTCTAATGAAGTCATGGGTGCTTGAATCAATGGAAGTTTTGCTACTGATTTCTGCAAATCCAGAGAATAATCATGAGTATTTACTGCCTTCTAGCTCTTCTCATTTGGCTGATAAATTATATTTTGCAGTAATTCTTCGATAAGGCAGTGGAAACTTTGGTTTCCCTTTCCCTTCAAGTGCCATGGGAAGTTCTGTGTAACTATTACATATGTTGGCATTTGTGGGGTTGGTGTTGATGCCTTTTCTGAATTTCAAAGCAGGTGGCAAAACTTAAGGTTGGCTTTTTTCTTCTGATTGCAGGTAGGGTGAAAGGTGACATTTTTACTCACTGTCTTACAGTCTAACATTGCATGTTTTTCTTTCTTACACTTTTGTGCATGATATAAAAGTGATTTAGAAATTGTCAGGTGGACAAAAACAATTGCACTGGGAATTTTTCTTGCAAATAAAATTGGGATAATTTTCTTTGAATTCTCCTGGTTTATCATGGGCAGTGACTACACAGTACATTAACTAGAGTCAAATGGAAGATTTTTGTCCCCATAAATACTTGAAAAACAAATTATTATTTTCATTTGCCTGGTCACAACTTCTTTGCTCTCAACTGTTTATCTAGATAGGAAGATTTAAACCTTTGGGACAGATCATAAACAATTTTCAAACTGTGTGTTCAGCTGTGGTTTTTACCATATGAATCTATCTTGAAACCTTATGGAAAAAAGTTGTACTGCTTTAGTGCTGAACTTTCAATAACAAGTAACTGAAAAATATTTTGTTAATTTATTCCAGATGCAGAAACAGATTTGTAATTAATCTTAATTATGAGTACCTTTAGAAAAAAAATCCTTTTGTAAATATTTTTAAAGGGGGGGGGAAAAAAGGGAAATTCAGAGAAATAATGTTCATTTTTACCTGACTAAAATCTGATTGTCCTTTTCTCAAGGGTTTTAAGCACCTAACACATTGTAATGTGTACTGATAGAAGCTGTTACTCTTTTGTGAAAGAAAGCAAAGACACATTCCCTACAGAGGCACACAGGCACTAAGCATCTCCAAACCACTTGATGCTTGACTGTTTAAAAATATATTTTGTTTGCTTCCATGCTGCCCAGAAGAATTTTCAGTGCCATGAGCCCCACTGAGTGGTGCTAGTTCATGCACACATTTCTGGTTGCATTAATTGGTTTTGCCTCCACTTAGTTTTTGTATAATCTACAGGTGTTGCCCTGGATTGAGGTTTTGTATCTCCTGCAGCTGCTGTATAGCACACCACAGAGGTGTGCTGCAGCACTAGACATTTCTCATCCACACTCTTGCATCCTGGCTAATTTGAAATACAAAATTGGCACACAATAATGGGCTTAAGTTACACTAATTTACAATTAGTTGAACAAAATTAGTTTAGATTAAGAGATACCTTATTCAGAGCTTTTGGTTTTTAAAACCTTTCTGCAAACTATTCTGCCATGTTTTCTGCTCAATATCAGGCTTCACAAAGGCACAGGGATGAGCAGAAGGGTGTTGAGCTCCTCTCCAGAGCCAGCACACTACTGGCACAGAGGGTCAGGGTGATAGGGATGGGAGCAGGGGCCCAGCTCCCTGCTGACCCCACTCCTTCGAAGCCAGGAGCTGCATCCTCCTTATCCTGACCTCGGGAGGGAACTTGACAGGTCTCCACGCTGGGTGGCTCAGGGAAAAGGCAGCACATTCCTCATCCTCCTCCAGAGAGGAGCTGGGCATGCCATGTCATAGGGCATTCAGGAAAACTGCTTGTCTTTTAAAACCTGGATGTAGCTATATGTGAGCTTGGGAAATATGCCTAGTGCTGCAAAGCACTTGGTGACTGATTTAACACATTATTGGTGGTGGACTGCCTGTTCAGCTTGTTATGTAAATGTTCTCTTGCATGCAAAGCCTATCAGGGTCAATCGAGGTCATATGAGCAGTTTGATATGAGCAGATGTGATCAGAGCTCATATGACATTTGTTACTGCCCCTTCTCTGCCCACTCTGAAACGTGGCAAAACAGATCATGCCTGCAATACGAAAATCCACTGTAAGAATGGGAACATGCAGCATTACCTAGACACACCACACCTGTTGTCAATGAAGAAACCTGTGGGGCATCATGTGGAGTGTCACAGTTGCTTGCCTCTAGGAATTTTGATTTTATAAAAAAGAACGTATTCAGAGGGATGGCAGTGATCTTTCCACAGCACATGCATCTTGTACACCACAGACAAATACAAGTTGGTGTAAAGGCTGTAGCACAAGATATAGAAATCCACTGGCCTAATCTTGTTATCATTTTAAAGCAACCTGCTTGTTTTGTATGGAGAATGCACTTTAAATAGCATCCTCTAAACTTATTAGCACTTTTCCATCTTCCTTCTTGTGACTAAAGTACTTTTCATACTAGAAAAGCTCACAAGAGTGTTAAATTCAACTTCTTTAGCGGCTAATAAAGCAAGTGCATGCTTGCTTGGTTCTGGTGCCTGTCAGATCAGCTTCAGCATTACTATGGAAATAGATTAGCACTGCTACAGTGACTCTAATTCTTTCAGCTCCTTGGTAGATTATTGGGCATGCTGTGTATAAAAAAAAAAATACCTCCTCACTGCAATAAGAGATCTGAACCTGGGATCATTAGATAATACTATGTACAGACTGACATCCCATCCTACTGTAAGCCAACACTCACTTGGAAGAAGACTGTACCTTGCAACAGAGCTTCTCATCACCCCTCTTCCCAGCCTTGGATGCATGGATCTTCTGTCCCAGGATACAATTATATACCTTATCCAGAGTGCCAAATTAAGATTGTAGGAGTTAAATTAAACAAGAAATAAGCAGCAGAATTAATTCACATAGCTAATTGATAAAAAAGCCCCAGAAATCTCTGGTGAAATGTACGAAAATATATATCTAAGAAAAGCCACAGTCTGATGTCTGACAATAAGTGAGGGATGAAAAATGCCTCTAGAAATTAGCTGGGGAACTAAAATTCACAACTTTAATGTATACTAAAAATCATGGACTCAGTAGAAAAACTAATCGGTTCTGTTTCCTCCATTCTATATCCTCTATTAAGAGCTCACTGTTCTGTAAGCAGTAATTACTGATTTCTGTTCCCACAGAGCACAAAATATTATCACTATGTTTCTGCTAACATTCTCTTCAGGTCCCTTGGTACTAGCTGTCCTTTTCCTTGAAAAGTACTTACTCAATTTTACTAAAGTCAGTGCAATGATTCATGCTCTTGGTTTTGCTTGGAGATTTAGAACTGACAAAGGGCTTATGTGCTTGAGAGTTCCTAAGTAGTTTTTAGCTTTATCAATCAGAGTTGCCTTTATAAACAGTCTTGTTTTTATCCTTGAACCATCGCAAACTACAACAACATTGCATTACAAATACAAAGCATCAATGCTTCAAAAAAATGGTGTATGCCAACTGAAATTACTGAGAGCACACTTCTGCTCTGAGTCTTGTTTCAGTAGCTTTATTTTTAGTTAAACACCAGAAAGTGGCTTGTATGAAGACCTGATATGGCAGCTGGGAGGATGCAGAGCAGAGAGCATCAAGTCTGGCTTGTGGTGAATTAGCCTTAATTATTCAAACTCATGAGTGGCTTAACAAAAACCAATCATTGCTTTCTCTCTTCTTCCTTCTGGCCTCCCTTAGCTTTGCTGGTTCCATTGTTTATTGGTGTCTGTTACAGTCCAGTCTGCCTGTGACTGGTACAGATAAGCTGGGCTGCTGGATCACAGGCAGGGAGCCATAGATAGGGGGTGAAGAACAGCTCTGCTATTGTCCCTTTACTAGAAATTAATTATAGTGATACCAAAGAATAAAAACCATTTATCAGTTTTAATGGCTAGTGATCTATGTGACAGCTTTAACCTAAAGAAGATTCAGCAATTACAGTGAAGTTATAATTTCTGATTGAGATCATCTGTATTTATAATTCTAAACCTTGTGTAAAGTTTGTCTAGTCTTTAATGGTGTTAATGTCGAAATTATTAAAACTGCAAAAATAAAGTGGCAGACTAGCTAAGATCCTATACTGTATTCAATGAGCCTTTCCCTGAACTGCAGAAGCTGTATTTAGAAGCATCAGATGATTTTCATGCTTCCTCCATTAAAGCTTGAAGGTATATTCCATATTCTTAGGTTATTTTCTTAATTTTCACTATTGGGATAAAAATCAACATTAATTTGCATAGTGCTGAGTTAAAGCCTGGAGATAAAAATCCTGCTGTGGTTCTTCAGTTTGCACAAGTGTAAAGCTGAGAGGTGCTGTTCATAACTCAGTGTTTATTGGTCTGATGGCAACATCTGTACCAGTGAATGGAATGGGACAAGACTCCCTGTCTGCAGGGCAAATAGTGCGACTCATCTTGAATTCCTGCAACTGAGTTCTCCAGCCTGCTTCTCAAGCCTGGACACCTCCATCCACAGTGCTTATCAGGCATTATTTGCTGTCTCCACTTGGTGTGGTGAAAGTGGAAGCTGGTTAAGGCCAAAATCGCGCCCTTTAACTTGCTGGTGCTGTGCATGCCAGTGCAGTTTTGAAGATGTTTTAATCAGAGGGTTAAAAGGTAAGCTTCTTGCGTAGAAGAGAAGGAAGAAGAAAATGATAAATGTAAATATTTTAGATGATTTTTGGAATGGGGAAAATACTATTGTTAATGCATTCATCTAGTCTAATAATAAATGCCAGAATTTTAATTTATTATCAGATGCAGCAAAGAAAACGTCCATGTAGTGAACAGCTACACACTATCAAATGCTGTTCACTGAGACATAATTTAATTCTTGATGGCTTTTTGAGTTGGAAGTTAAAGAACAGGTAATGTAATAGTTTTGCAAAAATCCACTTTACAGGCCTTTTTTCATTTTTTCTTCCTTTTCTAGAAAACACCACAACCCCCCAAGTCATCCTGCATAAATGGATAGGAATATGAAATAGTTGAATGAATGACCTAAGCTCGCACAATGAAGATACCATTATAAACGGCCTAGATAATTTGGTATCTTTATTTGTTGAGAATCTGATCTAACACAAATTGTATCTTAGATCCAGGCAAACTAGGGCACAATTGCTGGAACTTCAAGTGTGTGACATTTGTCTAATCCATGATGAAAACGTCAGTAACTGATCTCAGCAATATTGTTTTACCCATTGTGTGCTGACTTCAGCATTCGAATATGGGACCTATTCAGGCATTGATGCTTACAGATTGTATCTCATTGGTTTTCAAGCCTCCTACTCTTCAGAAAAACGTTCTTAAAATGTGAAATAATCTTTCTGGATAAGTATTAAATAATCTGATTTCTTGTGCCTTCTATAGCAAACCTTGACAAAGAAAAATCAGTCACTGGCAGCAGATGGGATGATATGTCTAATATAGCTCTGCTTTCTCTTTTTCCTGTGATTAAGTTGTATGTAGACCTCTTGAATGTAGAGTTTTCCATATAAAAAGCTGCTATTAAGGCCATGAAGAGATTTTCAGGGATTAGCAAGTGCTGCCTGCAACTTTCTGCATTATTTAATACACTGTCCCTATTTCAGTACATTGACTAGTTTCTTTTGTCTCTTTCCAGAGTTTCTCCATGAAAGCCTTCAGTACTCTCGACTTGGTAAGAAGAGTCATTTTTTTCCCATGTGATACTTATCCTATTGATTTTAACAGAAATGCACTTTCATTGAGCTTGCAGATATGCAGAATGTGTCTCAAGAGCAGTGAATTTCCTCAGTCTTGGCATCTTCATTCTTAAGAGCCTTTTCAAAATGTAAATTAGAGACCAAGCCTACAGAATCAGAAATTTTAGAGCACATGCTAATTGCAGAAATCTGAGATGGTTGCTCTGAATGGTAGGTTGTCAGTCAGGCTTGCATTAATGTGAGCTCTGAGGATTTGTATTGCTAGCTTAGAGTAACTCAAGAGGAAGCACAAATCTTTTCTCTCACAGGGATGGCAGAGCTAACTCCCAACTCTATCCACTTGCCCCTGAAGCGATTTTAATTATTGTGATCTTGTTAGCATAATTCAACAACTTTAAAAATTAATTCAATGCAGGTCAGTTAGAAACTGAAATGGTGTTTCTCACACTGCAAAATTACAGCATTTACACAGAGATCTAAACCACTGGAAAGCTATGGGGCAATCCAAGTGTTTTTAGGCTTTTTTGGATTACAGGATTTTTGAATCAATAAACTGTCATTGAAACAAATTGACAAACTAACCAACACCTCAAAATCCTGCAGCTAGTGTTTGCTTTTAAGTTGTAGGGTTATAAATAAATACATTCATATGAAGATGTGGGGGATGTTTCCTGAGCAAGTAATAACTCTTCAGTTAAAGAAAGTTCATTTTTTAGATAGATTAAATATGTTCAGAGCACTGCATTTAAAACAGTAATTTTTTGGAGTTCACTAGAACAGAAAATGTGGTCTGATAGAAGAGTAAATGAGTTGAGAGATGTGGTGCTGTAGTCGATGCTTCCAACAGGCACGGAAATCACTCAGCAGAGGTCATTGTATTTCTGTCTTACGGTGTGGTTCAAGAAACCCAGGATGTCATGTCCTTGCTCTGACAGGAGTGTTTGAAGGATTCTTTGTCTGTCCTGCAGGTGGAAGCAGCAGGAGCCGTGATACTTCAGGGCTGGCTCTTGCTGCGGCAGTTCAGCATTCTCACAGACGAGTTCACACACCAAACTCGCAGCCTTGCTTGCAAGTTTTCAAGGCTGACTTGTTGGTCTTGAATATATTGCTTTATTATCATGAAAAGGAGGTTTCAAAAACTGTGTATTGACATATAGTCAAGGAGGATATTCTTTCCAGCTGATGGCAGAGTGGAGAGTTGTAGTGCAGCTGGTTAGCCTTTGCAAAGAAATGCAGGTGTGAAAATTTCTGGGGAAGTCACAATAGTGGGCAACAGCAGGGGAGATTCCAGGACTGATTCAGAGCAGGCTACAGACTGCCAAAATGTTCTCAGCATCCTTGCCATGGTCTTTGAAGAATTACAAAACTAGGAACAAGATAAATTGGTCTGATTTAAATCATACAGGGAATGGCTCAAGCAGGTTTGGGAATTCTGCTCTCTGTCTCTGTAGAATTATAATAAACCTTTCTATTAAATTTCTTTCTTAAGCCTGCCTCTTGTAATAAAGATAAAGAACACAGTGGTTGGTAGCACAACAGACATCATATGTGTGTAATGATGACTTAAAGAAGCTCTGGGAAACAGTACAAAATGTCTACTGATGGAGGGAAGAAGGGGATGTCTCTGACATCCAGCAGATGTACTAAATAGTTTCACTGTCTTGTGCTGGGAACAAATGTACCAGGAATGTCTTCACAGAGTTAGGCTCTGTGACAGGAATTCTTCACCAGCTCAGTAACTTTCTTTGTGTAAGACCACAGAGTAAGGTCTTCCAAAACTAATTTGGCCAAACTGTAAGCCATATGAAGTTTGTCTTTATTGTGTCTTGCCCTGCCTGAAACTTCTGAGTACCTGCATGTGATTTTACTTCATCAGAACAGTGGTACATGCAAGATTTTGTGCCCTGGAGTGAGAGCTGGGAAAGGTACTAATGTGTGTGGAATTGCACAGTACAGGAGAAAGAGAGATCTAGAGATGACTGCTATGCACAGTCGGTGAGAGCAAATGTAACAGCAGCGGAGAGTATCAGAGGATCTTTAATGTGGTGAGTGTATTACATTTTTGCCTTGTGAGACTGTCACTGCCAGCTGAGTTGCACAGTGGGGATGAAAATAGCACATGTATGAACGTTTGGTGCAGCTGTATTTAGGACATCATCTTTTAAGTCAAACCCTGTCTTCTTGTATCTAGTAAGAGCAGTTATGCAACCACTGCAGGAATGGCAAGAGACCCAAGACAGGAAATATTTCTGATGAGGATAAAAAGTGAATTGAGCTGGCAGACAGAAGCTCTTCTGGCTTATAAGAAAAGTGGAAGAGGAGATCCTTCCAGAGTCGTGCTGGTGCTGAAAAATATGTGCAGGAAAGAAAGAAACAGGAAGAAAAACACGGAGAAGGATGAGACACAAGGCAAATTAGCTGGGGGTATAAATGAAGCCTGGAGAGATGGCCCAGTGTACATTAGCAAAAAACAGCACAGGAAAGGTGAAGCAGGATGGAAGAAATTTGGGTTGGACTGGGCTGAGAAATGAGTAGGAAATTAGAAATAAGATTTAACGTGGCTTGCATGTTGCTCTGTTTATGTGAATATATGGGCAGTGAACTCTTCCACAACAGTTACTATCATATTACACAGCAATAAATGCTATCCCACCTACACATTTCCTATCTATTGCTAACACAGAGAACACTGTACACACCTTTGACCAAAAGCCACAGCAGCTCCTGCAGATAATAACCTCAATTTTCCATTTCCAGGTATTGATTATCCAGCGAGGACAGCAGAGTTAAAACTATAATGATTGGACTTTTCATTCCCAGTCTTTGTAGTTTTGGGGGTAACTCAGGCTACTACAGGCACTTCAGCATTTCCAACAAACTGGTTCTACACTAGGGATGGGCAATAACTTGCTACCAGAATCATTTATACTTGCATCCCTGTCTCAAATTTTGTAGTAGTTTAGGGACTGATGCAACCACTCAGGTTCTTTTTTTCAGCCTGTAAGTAACAAAGACAACTCTCTTTTGCTGATCAAATTGCTCCCAGGGACTTTTGGACAACCATGAGAGAGACTTCTTCTCTGTGTAAATATTTAAGCAGTTCTTCATTTACCTGTTCACATGTGTTTGTTGTACATTTTTAGTGGTACATTTTTATCCATGTACTAACTATGCACCCGAACTCTAATGTTTTCTGGGCTGTTGCCTTTATCGTACTTACACTTTAATGGATGAGATAAGCTGCACTAAAGGTATCTTGTGTAAACTTCTGATAGTTCTTTGATGGCCTACAGACATCTTGATCATTAGTCCATTACCTATGTGCTTATCCGTTAACAATCCCAAGCCATTCAGTTGCACAGTTTTGGTAATTCTAAATACAAGCTTCCTGTGCCTAATGCCTGCTTTAAGCTTGCTGTGATAAACAATTGTAAACCCCAGATTTAGACCTTGAGCTGGGACCAGGCCATAGTCATATGCCAGGGGCCAGTGCAGCTGAAGAGGTAGTGTGTTAGGTTATGTTATCCTTTTTCAATTTAATGGCTACAAAGTAGTGTATTTGGAGTGCCTTGCTTTATGTTATTTTGTGCGTGCAGGAGACAAAATTTCCTTTTAGAACAACACATTGATGCTCTGAACCACTGAAAATGCCATTTGCTGAAATTTCTCTTCCACAAGCCAAGAAGGGCACAGATCCAAACTGATTCTAAGCACTCTGTAGAATTTCTTAAAATGTAATTCATCATTTGTAGTAAACTTCAGAAAAAGGTACTTCTCACGTACTCATACCTTCTTGCTAACTTGTCAAGGAGCCCAGTCTAGATCACAGAAATAATTCAGTCCTTATAATACATTTTAAATGTTACCAGGTTTTAGCAAACTACACAAAAAAAATTTAGTTTATTTCTTTTTTAAAGGAATTTAGAACAATTAATGTGTTTTTGACTGAAAAATGTTTCCAGAAACCCTTTTCTACCAGTGACAGTGGAAAAGGGGATGTTAGAACAAGCAGGATAAAAACCTTTTCCAAAGTAATAGAAATTATTTGCTCAAATAAGAGTTAACATTTCTGTTGATTATAGTTCAGCTGATATGAAATAAATGCGCTCTGACATATTAATTCTCCATAGGGTCACAGTCATCTTTCTAACACATACACTGTCATTTACTTAAAACTCAATTCAGCTTCTAGTGGTGTTATTAGCCTTCTAGGAACATTACATCAGATGTCTGGTTTCAGACTAGAGCTGTTTTGACACACAGGTTCCCTCTTGCACGTGCTGTGGAGGGAAGGAATAAAGCCTTGCAGGCAAGGAACTGAGCTGGGCAATGGGAGGTGTCTGGGTTCACCTCCTATAGCTGCTACAAACTTCCTCTATGGCCACGGGCAAGTCATTCTGTCAAAAAGCACAAGCACACACCTCACCAAATCCTTTTCCCCCAGTGAGTCTCTCTCCCTTCAGTAACATCGACAGCATAGTGCATGGATCTTCTTTTGGATATGCACAAACAGGAGACTTTCTGCTCAGTCTGTTGAAGCTCATGACCTTGAGTTAAACATCATAGCACCACAGCAGAAAGGCATTTTACAAGAATGAATCCTGACCTCTAAAAAGATTTTGAAAGAAGTGGGAAAGAAACACAAAGTTACTAAGTGGCTTCTTATAGCTCCTTTACCAGGTCAGCAGTAGGGAGAGGAACAAAACCCTGGTCTGTGATGCCTGCTGTTACTGATCTCAATTTAACAGCTTTCCCGTTGATGTATGGCTTGTTCCCTCTCATTTGAATTGTCACACACATTTGCTTTTTATCTAGATGACTGGTTTTGTATGATCTTTTTAAACAGAATTTTACTTTTTGTGCCTGCTCTCTGGTGATCCTTCGGTGGACAGACAAGGAAATTCAGTATAGGAGAAAAGTGCTGTGGTGGCTTCATAGTGGGAAATCAGACTTCATAAATACAGCATGGTACCAGAGTGCATGGAAAAGAATTATTTGGTTAGTTAAACGTACCTTATTTCCAAAAGTCACTTTATATTTTCCTGTCTTACCAGAAGTTCTTTAAGGAAGAAAGTGGTTAAATAACAGATAAGGAATCAAAGAGTTATGAATAAATGGTCAGTTTTCATGATACAGCGATAACTATAATCTGGATTTATTAGCTGATGGATCAGACAATGATTATGGCAGTGACACTAATTAAATATCTGTCAATGACAAATTAAAAGGAATAGGGTGTCCCACTGGGGACAATGAAACCCAGTGATCTCAGGCTTGGCCACCATTCTTGGGATAGTTTGGAATAGTCAGGAGAGAGCAAATAATCTCTCACCTTACCAAAGGAATGGCCTGTTGAATGGCCCCTTAGCTCCAGACCTCTGGGTCATTAGATGTGCACTGGGATAGAGAAGTGTCTCTATGAGAAAAATGAGCTCAACTCATTTTTCTCTTTAGGCTGGAAATGAATAAACAGAGGAAGGGTGTGACAGTAATATATGGAGTTATGAATGTCATGTGGAGGTGGAATAGACAATCATGATTTAGTGTCCAATGAAATTATCAGGTATACAGACAAGAACATAAGCAAGGCTGAGTACTTTATTATACAGTCTCATAATTCAATTATAGAACTAGTTATTACAGAGACACTGTAGTGCCCACAAATGTCAATTGCTTTAAGAGTAAGTAGACAAGTCAGAAGAAGGTCCATCCAATATTCCTAAATACAAATGCACTTTGGCTTTGGAAGTCCTTGTGCAAAGATTGCTGAAATCTGAAATAATCAGTAAAAAACTATGATAAACCTGCCCATATCTTTACTTTTACAAAGCACCCAGCAATGGCTACCCTAAAAATATAAAGGCTGGCTAGGCAGACCTTCGGTTTGAACTCCAGTGTCTGTTTCTGTGTTCTTATGGTTACTGCAGACTCAAGCCTTTGGTATTCTGGTTGGTTTTGGTTTTATGTATTTATTCACTGAAGGCTGCTGGAGACAGGGATTTCTCTTGCACTGTGGGTGTACAGTCTCTAATGGAGTGGGATGGGTCCCTGATTGTTCCCCAGGGCCTGCTATGCTACTTTCATACACATTGTAATTAAAGTTAGGTAAGAGCCAATTGAAAATGTGCACAGTAAACAGAGAATCTAGTTTGACATGCTCATCCCACAGCTAAAGTTCTGCAGTTACTTATGTGGGAACCTGGCACATTTTTTCCTTCCTCTAACTCTTCCACTTTCACAAGGCTCTCACTTAGAGCCACGCAGTTCTTCACTGTCCACAAAAGTAAGTACTGACTAAAGTAAGTACTGACTAGCACAAAGCACTCTGCCTGCAAGCTTTTTCCTTCAAAACTTCCCTCATCTGTCTTCCAGCGTCCCAGAGATACAAACCTCACACGTGCCATCGAGGAAGGGAGAGGATACTTCCTGGCACGGAACCATTCCCTGGCTGTCCCAGAGATGCATTCTCTGTTGATTTCTTTCTAGCACCCCAGTTCAGGAACATCCCTGCCAATTGTATAATGTGGAGCACCCTTTGTAGTGAATAACAGCTAATGCTGAATTAACATTCAGAAAGAGTTTGAATCACTTGGTCGTAGAGCATCAGCAGTCAACTCCAAACCAATTTTTTCCCAGCATTCTGAGTAGTCTCCAGACCAAATATCAAGCTAAAAAATAATCACTTTTTAATGTGTGAGATTAGGTTTCCTTTGGTAACTCCGTGATAGTACCAATCAGGATAGTTTCTAAAATGCACAAGGACATCAGTGAGGGCTGTTGACTGGAAAGATACACAGATTAGAAATTGATTTTATTGGTTAGATTCTGATTTTTGGGTTTTCTTTTTGCCATTAGTACTGGTTTTTAATATACATATATATTTGGGCAAAAATAGATTGGCTTCACTTTAGTTTATATTGTGTTTGCTGCTGTGAATAAAATCTGGATTATAAATTTTTTACATGAAATTGTATTAAAAGATATGTGTTGTAGCTTTAAAGTTCATTTAAACACCTGCCTTATTCATTGCTTTTGTAAAATCTTGGATTTTGCCAAGTATAAAATTTGGCTAAAGAGTGGGCAAATGGTAACTCAGTTATATTTTTGAATAATGTTGATTTAACTTGAAGGTCTGCTTGGTGCTTCACCTAAGGAGAATCTAAGGCAACAGGGGTCTACCTGAGTGGAGTTATCAAGAGTACCCTGCTGGAGGTAGGATGTGAAAGATCTTCTCTGACAGCAACCATGAATGTCTCACCAGATAAGCCTTAAAAGGACCATCAGAGAGGAAATACATTGTAGCACCATGCCAGTGACTTTTGTTAATTAAGAACAATGCACCGTTTAGACCCAAGGCTGGGGACTGCTGCTTTGAACTCCCAAGGCAATGTTTTGTTTGTAGAGCTGGGGAATGACACAATGTTACTGAGACTGGCCAGGACAGGATGCAATCCTTGCAAATGCTCTCTGGTTGTTACTCTTTAAGAGGTGAGTCTAAAAGAAGATAGTATCTGTCTTAACCCTGGACATTCTGAAGGGGAAAAGAAAACAATGACAAGCTCTTGAGCATCTCAAAGTCTGTTGATCAGAGATTTTGCAATGCATTCTTCCCTCTTGAAGGTGGTGTCCTTGAGCACATGCACATTCCTACTGCTAGCAGATTCCTATTGCTGGAGCAAGTTTTGGAACAAATCCCTCTCTTTACATTGGTTCAAAATCAGAACCACTGGCTCTGAGATGTGCTTTGCCAAATATTTCATTAGGGACTTCTCTTAAACTTGCTGGGCCAGTAGCCCAGAATTATGACTTCTGCCACTTTGAATTCAATCACTTTTCTTCATGTTTCCTTAGTTACCATATAAAACAAAATTTGCAGCAATATTGTGGTGGAATGGGAGGAAAGGAGGATTTCCTAGAAACTTTGTCTCCTTTATGACAGTAATGGAGAATATAGTTGGCATGACATATTTCTTGAATCATAACTTCAATGTTTGTTTTACTCATGGCATAATTTCTAGCTGTTGCTGATACGTATGATTTACTGAATGAACTGTGCATTGATCCTGCATTACTGTGAGCTGACTGTAATGAAGCGTTTTCTTTCAGACCACCAGAAGGAGCTATTGAATTCAAAAAGCCTTTCCTTCAAAGTAGGAACTCCTAGCACAGCAGGGAAACCCGTAGGATAACAGAGCAGGCACACTGTCTTCCTTGGAAATCAAGCCAAGGAGCAGATTCTCATTTAGGGTCTGCATCTTTTTGTGATCCACTGTACTGTAGAATCAAAACTGATTTTACAGGGTTTAAGATCCAAAGAGATGAGAAATCTATTGAGGCAGGTTTACCCAAACATTTTTCCACAGGGAGTGTGGAACCTGCCGTTTTCCATTAGGTCACAGCTCAGAGATGTTAGGCTAACAGACCTGAAAAATGCTGGAGAGTTAATGGCAATGTCCATAAGGATAAACAAAACCCAAAGTTTTTCTTATCCATGCTGACTGGCAATCAAAATGCACTGCCAGAGGTTAAGTGTCTTCTGAGGTGATATGAAGATGTGCAGCTATTTACTGTGTCTCATGATCAGATTCGTAAAATGAGGCATGAGATTTATAGCCCACCTTCTATGAGTTTGCCCTTTATATTTGACCAAAACCCCTTACACTAACAGAAAAAATGCTATTTTGCTTTGGCCTGTCTTCCATTTACACCTTTTTCTGTCTGAGAGCAGCCTGAAAGTTTGTGATGATTGTTTGAAGGTGGTGCATTCTGTGTGAGTCTGTGTGTGTAGCTTTGAATTAATATTTAAATTAATGTTTAATTAATGCTTAATTAACAAAATGCCATTTGTCACTAAGCTTCAAATTGGAATGCACTATACAATTTGGTAAGTCAGTGTTTCCAGCATATTAAAAGAATATTTGTTTTAAACACGTGTATTATGCATGTCTTTAGATTGACACACCGTAAAAATGTGTCTGAGGAATAACTTTTTCTGAATACCTGCAGGCAGTGGTTGAGGCTGACTGATCTCAGCACTGGCTTTTATTTATGTTGACTTTCTTACTTTATAATGTACTTGTTCTCAAGACACTCTGCTAGTACTCAGGCATAAGTCTGGGTGTGTATGTGGAATAAATCAAATATTGCTCTGGGAAGCTTACAGTGCAAATGGTAACTAGACATGAAAAATATATATAATAAAGTAACAGGAGAGCAAGGAGCAGGGAGGAACTGAAGGATAGTGGTGTGGAAAGCAAGAAAAGATCTATTGACTAGACAGAATATATATATTTTGGAGGTTTCATTTGTTGGGCTTGCTCTTTGTTTTTTGTGCCATGATAATGTCCAGTAGCTTTTTTCAGACGTGATGATCTTGTGTTAGATACTATGCTGTGCAAAGGTGGAAATTGAAGGTTGTTTCCATCTGAGATTTAATCTGTATGATTGAGATCTAGGAAAAGACAGTTGGATTACAAAGAATGGGTACTATAGGCAATGAGTTTTGTGTCAAAAACTCTTTATAAATTTATAAATACTTTTGCTTTTTTTTTTTGTAGCAGTATCTGACAGAGATGTCTTCTTCCAAAAACAGTTTAACATGCCCTGTGTTCTTTTTCTTGGGAAGTGGGAACTAGTTAAATGCAGCTATGCATCTGTAATGACCTTGTACTCTGACTATTGATATTTTCTGGAGTTATGGGGCTGTTGCTTTGATTAAAATCAGAAACAACCACCAATCTGTGCTCAGCAGCACAGTGAGCACTAGGACCATATCAGCCAAAAAACCACATATTGTCATGCTATGGATTTTCGTCCCCAGAGCTCTCTGTCATTGTGGCACAAACTACCAGAGGACCTGTCCCACCCTGAGTCTGACTTTCTGCAACAACTATATCTCATAGGAACAACAGCATCATTAGCACTCAGAAAACAGTTTCCAGTCTTGGAAATATATCTTTTCTCACAAAGAAAACTTTCTCCTTTAAATTCTCCCCAAACCTGTATCTTAAAGAAAAAAAAAAATAGCTTCCACTAAATTAGAGCAAGAAGACACTTCATGTTATTTTGCCTCTCTGACATCAAACTGGTGCTTAAATAATCCTAAAAAAAAACCTAAATAGACAAGTAAATGAAGGCAGATAGTAAGAAGTCATTTGCGGAAAGAAACACCTTTCACTGTGCACGAGTCTCTTTAGAAATACACAAATATGTTACTATCAGTATATTATTTACAGGGATATTAATCTTATTTTATCTTAATGAAAATAACAAAGCTCCCTTATGACCTAATCACAGGAAACAGATGACTGTGATTATGCTGAAGTGGCAGCATACATTGTTCTGTCCTTTAAAAATGTGCATCAGATTTCTATGCCTATGTATGTCCCTACAAAATTCTACTTTTCTGTCTTATTCAGGTTGAGGATAATTGGACACTGGCTGGTTGGCTTGTTGAACTTCTTGGAAAGGATCCTGGTACTGGGAGTTGAGCTATGGGGTTGCTTTGTTAGGATTTCAAATAGTGGTTTTGTGATGTGGCTTTTGTACCCTCTATACACTGAGGGCTTAATTTTTGCCAGTGCAGGAACTAATGTACAGGAATCCAGCTATATGCTGTCATCTACAGGTTTGGAGCATTCCTTAGCTCTTGCACGGTGCTTGGCTTCTTCTGGCCACAGGACTTAGATTATTGGAATAAATGAATTTTTACCGAGTCAGATTGTCAGTATACTTACGACTCCCCTTGGTGAGTCTAATCCATCCAATGTCAGTGCAACTTTTGTATGAGAAGGTATTTGTTGGCAAGAATAAAGGGTTCATAGTCTGGCCTCTTTCCAGTATTGCAAATTTGTTACTTGTGGTGCAGTTACTGACTAGTAGAAGGAAATATATTCAGGACATTTTGATGGCCTCCTCATTCAGTAGCAAGCATCTGTCTAGAGTCACAGACCAGACCTACAGAGCAAGTAGGAGAAAGTTAATGCATCTTTGAACTCGGTCTCAACACTCAGTAGAAGTTTTCAGTATTAACCTCAAGTCACGTCAGCGTTCTGAAATGTCAGTACATACACTCCCTCCTTCAAGCAGTGCTGAGAAAGAGGCAGTTTCAGAAGCAGTTGGTCCCACCTATGTTGCACTATTGGCAGGGGAGAAAATTAGGTGACTAATGAACTAGAGACCTATTTTTGAAAAGATAAATACACATAAGAGACAAGTTACCCAAACTAAGTCTGTTCTTTACATGATGGTGCTACGATGTGATGGTGTCAGTGAGAGCTGAGTGCATCTGCTGTGCCTATGAGGGAAGTGTCTCCCCTGTGTAGCATCTCCCATGTCCTGTAGCACAGTCTATGCATGCAAACACTGTTAATTGTGGCTATTATATGTAGTTTCCGTTTTTCCTTTCTTCTCTTGGATCTTCCTTTCCATGAGGGTAAATCTGCCGCAAGATGTGGAAAAAGTACTCTGAAGCAGGCTGAGAATCATAAGGTCGTAGCTTTCCTGTCCTGTCCTGTCCTGTCCTGTCCTGTCCTGTCCCTTTGACCTTTTTGTCCTGGTCTTCAGATTAGACCATCTGTGAATCTTGTTATCTAGTACTGTGCAGAACAGAGTGTGTGACTGATCTCTTGGCACAGCCAGTGTGTTGCCTTGGTGGGTTGTGTGGGATGAAAAAAGCACAATACATGCCTTTTCTGTCTGAGACTTGTTTATCTGCATGACATCCAGGCTGCTCTGGGAGAGCTCTCCCCTTGGTGATTGCTGGCAATCAAAAACAAATCAAATCAAGGCAAAGTTAGAGAAATTCTCCTATACAAAGAGCTGCTCTAAAACAAAGCTGCATTTTTGTGGTGCATTGTCCTGGCTCTGTGTGAGTCCTGTAAAGAGACAAAGGCGAGCAGGAAGGAAATCTCAGCTGCTTAGTAAATGCCCTAATTTGATTTATTTACTGCTCCCTTCCCCCACTCAAACTGTTCTGCTAACCTGTTAGTCCCAACTCAGACAAGTAAGACCTGCTAATCTGATTAGTCCTGACACACAGGAGCAAGGCTGCTGGGAAAAGCTGGACCCTTACAGCTGTTTCAGGCTTCAGCTTCGATCACAACGTTATGGGTTAGCTGAATGTATACTGCAGTGTGACAGAAGCCTGCAGCATGCACACAAGTGAGCAGTGTGACCGTCACTGAAGAATTCTACCCTGGGTCTGAAGCCACTGGAATACAAACCATGTTTCGTGTCACCTTCAATGTAGTGACAGAGAAAGTTACCTTCACCTTGGCAGCCTGCCCCTCCGCCACATGGAAGGTAAGCTCACATATGCATAAAGTAAAAAAGGTTGATGGCACCATAAAATATGCTTCTGAGCATTTTTCCCAACCTTAGGCTGTGCTTGAAAAGTTTTAAGGGGAGCAATAATGTTTTAAGGGAATTGCACTGCAATGCAGCATATGCACAACTGCTTGGAATTAGACTAAATGGATCTCATTCTGGAGAACAGCTTACTTGTTGCCTTTTAAAGCTGCTCTCATTTGACTTTTAAAATAGCCAAATTCATAGTAATTTTGCTTATTCTGGTCTGGAAATACCATTTATTTACATTAACAGCAAATCTAGAGAGATATATAAACATAAGCTACTCACTTCTGTAAGGAAGGGACACTGTTTGAGGAGAGCTTTCAAGATTCTTGAGGAGAGCTTTCAAGATAATTTAGGGATTCCAAGGATTTGTGAAATTATGTTAAGTTAGAACACATTATAGGATTATGCTAAGTTAGAACACAATGCATCTCTATAATGAGGGACTAAAATAAAAAAACCCTTAGATGCATGATAATACTCAATGCATGACAATAATTTGGCAGAAGTCAGACATGCTTTGCACTTCAGCTCCTTCTCCCATCCATCAGTTGAGTTCAGATCTTCACTTCCTTGAAACACATGTTCCCACCTTGTTTTGAAGAGACTAGCACTGTCAGGATGAGATGGGAACAGGTCCCTTCCCTTCCCTTCCCTTCCCTTCCCTTCCCTTCCCTTCCCTTCCCTTCCCTTCCCTTCCCTTCCCTTCCCTTCCCTTCCCTTCCCTTCCCTTCCCTTCCCTTCCCTTCCCTTCCCTTCCCTTCCCTGATATGTGCAATGCACAAACATAAGTAAATATTTTAAAGTAAAAGCGAAAAGAAACTGTAGTACAGTAAACTTCATAAAATGTAGTACATTTATTGATGAACTAAATAAAAAACATGTAAGAAAGTGGGCACAATTATATGAAAAAACAAGACGGGATGCCAAGCCAGCAGACGAGATGGCTTTGCAGTAGAGCTTACATAAGTAATGCAAAGTTAATTTAGGGAAAGCTTTGTGGAGGGAGTATGTATGTTTTATTGGCCAGCTATTACAGCTGGAAAAAATCTGTCGTGGTTTCAGGTACACAAGCCTTCCATTTTGACAGTAGAAGGCTAATGAAAGACTGTTTCCCCACAGCCTTACTTTGCTTATGTCTTGTGTCAGCCAGAACAGCACTGGTATTGCAAGTTAATTTAAATCCTTTGAAGCTGAAAGAGGTCACATCCTCCTGCTGTAGGAGGTAGGACAGAGATGTCTACTTTCAGAATGCTAAGTCTTTTTCTTCAAGAGTAAATGGCCCAGTCCACAGATAATGCTAACATGTTCTGCCTTTCCACATAGCGCAGCATGACCAGCAGATGAATCTTGCATGGTGTGGTGGGACCAGGATGTGGTGGCAGCTCTGTAGCAGGTGTCTTGGTGCTGGGAGAAACAGAGCAAGTTCTGTCCCAAATTGTTATCTTTCTACCCTGTGCTATGCAGTGTTTGTTTCTCTTAGAAATTAATTTTTGATTAGAAGTATTGGTGAAAAGTTTATTTAAATGATCTGTAATTTAGTCTATTTAAATTATCTGTAAAATATTAATTTCTATGATATTCTAATTTAAAAAACACAGTACTCCTGCTCCAGACGTTTCAGTCTGTAGGGCATAAGCCCCACTGGTTTTGCAGTACATTGTTTTGTAAAAAGTAGTTTAATTAGAAGTGGGGGAGGTTATGGACATGGGACAGCTAGAGGGAAGTGACAGCTGAAAAGGGCTCAAGTTGACAAGTGCAAAAGGCTCAGAGCTGAACATGGCTGTTCACACAGGCACCAATGCCTGAAAGCCAAAGCAAGAAGGATCACTACTATAAACCATGAGCATCTTTATTATAAAGCCTGGAGGAGGCGACTGGGCTGCTCTTTCTCACCTCTTTGTGTCAGTCTGCCTCTGCTTATTTCCCTGCTCCTTAGAGAATGGGCTGCTGGTACTTCTTGATCTGTTGTCAGGTGTGTAGCTGGTCAGCAGAGCAGAGGGCTGAGTAATCTGAGATGTGCATGGGCTATAAAAATCAGACTGCAGTTGGTATCAGCTTGGCCAGAATCCCTCTTCAAAGGGCTTTTCAGGTTTTGCTCACTTGAATTACTGTTGCGTTTTCAATCAGTTGCTGCTAACATTTGGGGAGTCCTGTCTTGTGCCTCTTTGTCTCCTGTACCTGGCTTTAAGAGCAGATAAAAAGATCCTGCAGCTATTGATACACTACAAACTCCTACCACTCATTTCCTAACCTGTGAACAGAAAAGATGCTGCTTAGATAAATGCAATTCAAATTCACAGGGCACCAGCAGATTTAGTTACAGAATGTATTCGCTTAGGGAGGCTTAGCTGTGCTTGAATCCTATTGATTTACTGCTGGTGGTTTGGCTTTGTTGAATCCCGCCTTAACTGTATGGAGGAAAGCAGCACAAACTGCTGGTTTGTGGCTTTCTATTCAAGGCCAGGAAATTCACTCGATGGGGATCAGCCTAACTCAGGGCTTTCTTGCCAATTGATGCTGCACTTTATCTCCCTGACATGGACAGATAAATGAGCTGGGGGCAGCTTTGCAGTCTGTTGGAGCCCGAGCCGAACGCGCATTGTTGCCAACTTTGGAAAGCTGCACAATGGCCCTGTCTCCCCAGCAGTTACAGCCGTTGGGGCAGGGACCTGTCGCCTGGAAGGCTGCTAAGAAATAATGATGTAAACTCCTCCCTAAGGATGTGGGAACAATGTTCAAATCTACGAAGTGGGCAATATGTGTGATAAGGAAACCAGAAAAATCAGGGGCTTAGTGTTCATTTTCTTTCTGCAGCAAGCTGAACACAGTGCTTCAGCTTGAAAAGGACTGGTGGGGAGGTAGGGTGGGAGGCGTGGGAAGCGGGCAGCAGCACGCAGCTTTTCTGGCTCAGATTAACCTCCCCTGTTGCTGCCTTAGGAACCTCAGTTAGACTTGCATAGAGCTACAGTTGTCTGATCTGTTCAGCAAGTGTAAGGGCACATTAGCCAACAGTCTGTTCTTACTTTGTTGTCATGGTTCCTAAATACACCCCCAGCATTGAAAACCACTGTAGTAAATACAGTACATACAGAAACAGGCTGATCTATGGAATTAGTGCATGAAAACAAAGGACCAGACCATGAGCAAAAGGACAGTAATGTGGTGTCAAATATCATCCTCATGTGATGGCACATGAAAGAGCACTGCAACAGGAGGACAGCATGAATGTGGCACATACTGTAATGGATTACTCTGGGGTTGAATTCACTGTAAGGCCTTGCATTGGTCCAAGGAACTGGTTAGCTCCCCAGATGCTATTAAAGCTGTGGAGGTGATGGAGATGAGGAGGCTCAGAACTTTTGGGGAAGAATTTCTGTTTGTTCTTTACTTGGGCCTTGTTTTCAGCTTATAGAACAATACATTTCTCCTTGAAGAGTAACTGTTTCTAACTGTTAAATATAGAGCTGCTAAACACTTCCAAGTCTAAATTCCCTGAAAAAAAATTCAGAACCTTCTGTTGCTCTCAGTCTTCATTTTAAATGCTATTTTTTTCCACTTTGCTTTTAAAGAGTATTCCAATATATACACCAGATACCTGTACATTAGCTTCTATGAACTTTGTTCAAGGTTCGCAAGCACGTGTGACACATCTCTTTATTTTCCCAGCTTGTGAGTGCAGACTCACAGCTTGTATATTTGTCACTTTTGGATGCACCCCAAAGGAGGTTAACAAAGTCCTTTCCCTCTATGCAATATTCAGAGTCCTGTAACAAGCTGTGACCCCGAATGCTTGTCTCACTAATGTTGAACACCACTTCACAGGGACAACTCTGGGATTATGCCTAATTTGGGAGCTACTGCCATAGAAGTAAGTACTTTTTGAAGTGATGACTTACTATTATTTCTAGCAACAGTCTCAGAGATTTATTACTTTGAGCCATGATAATAGATCAAGGTTTTCTTCCCGTCATTATATTTCTGGGAATTCTACAGCTCTACATGTCTCCTCAAAGTTCTTCCTAGCACAGATTTGCACATTCTCGGAGGACTTAAGTCCCTTTCTCTCTCTCTCTCTCTGATTATTTTTTGTTATGTTCAGCACACCCTCCTTTGCTAGCTTTTGCCACTCAACAAAAACGTCAGTATTTTCTTAGCCCCCTACCAAACCCTTACGTGAATATTTCTCAAATGGATCAGCAGATTCTTGTTAAGGGTTCAAGTAATGCATAAAATCAAGTCTGCGATGCTCCTTCGGTCCCCAACTGTAGTTCACCAGCAGATGGTAGCAAACATCGCCTTCCTTGCGAGCTCCGCCTGGGCTTCAGTGAATGAGAAAGGGCCGGGGTGCCTCATCGGAGTCATTTGTTTCCAGCTAGAAGAAATAAGCTGTAAACAAAGTAGTTGTGCAACTCGGAACAAGGAGGATAATCACGGAAACCACGGAAATATTGCTGCATTCGGGACAGAAGAACTAAGTAGAGGTCGGAACAAATTCACTGCAGTGACTTGCGCTGAATGGCATGAGAAGCATTTTGGTGTCACTGTTATTGTTCTCATGGTGACAAAAAGGGACCATTATTTGCAATGTAGCAAATGAGCAACATTCAGAGAGCCATGATAAAATTGAAACTGCTCTGGGTCAGCTCTGCCCGTGTATGTTGACCCTTTGTACTGAAGACATGGAAAGTTCAGGATGGGTATTTTTACTAAAGGGAGTTTCTAGCCATTTATTTGGGGTTTTTGTGAGCTGTACCACTCTAGTTCTTTTATATTTGATACGGGCTGTTGATTACCACTTTCTCTCACTCTCTTCTGTATGCTTCTCATTCAAATGGCTTGTTATGGCAGCAACTTCTCAGCTTCTTTTTAATGACAACAGCTAAAATAACAACTACTGAAATGAGAGACAGAGAAAGCAGAGAGGGACAGGATAAAGCACAAGCTGCTAAACTGTGGTGTAATTCCCATAAGGAAATGTCTCTTCACTTATAAGATAGTACAGCATAGATCTGGGCAAACTATTTGTGGCAAATCATTGGATATTTTTTGCCTCTACTGTTTTCAGTTGTACCACCTCTCCTTTCAACTACCTTACTGAAGATTTGAAATTCTTTGACTTCTTCAAGCAAACACTGTTTAATTCCATAAGCAGTTTCTGGGAAGCATTTCCTTTGTGCTCTTTTCTCCATCAGTAAGTGTTTGATGACTAAAATCCTAAGAGTTGCCTGACTGCATACTGAAATTTATTTCTATGCTTATTTACTGGAAATTTAAAAAAAAAAATAGTCTAAATACAATTTAAAACTAGAAAATGGCTTTTTATAGGTATAAAAATTACTCCTTCTCCAGTGCTTACCATATTCTGTGCCAGAAAACTTTTATGGTTAAGCTTTTAGAATAGAAAGGAAGGAAATCAGTTACAGTGCTGTGCTGCTCCTTTCACAGGATGACTTGATCTGGAAAGCAGTGCAGAATGCAAATGGGACTGGCTACACCTCTGTCAGTGCTTATGCCCCATACCTGAGGATTTCAGCTGAAGCTGTCAGGATTCTCTTTTGGCCTTAAATCCTCCTATTTTCTTGCAACTATTCAAAATACCTAAATACTTCTGTGTCTTTGGCAGGTATAGCTGGCCTGAGTCCTTTTAGCTCCACTGGCATCAGTCAGGGGTGTTATATTGTGTTGAACTTCATGTGCAGAGTACAAAGTCCTCCCAGTGTGACAACACTTGTCTCCCAGAGCTATGCCCTTGACAGAGGTGATGAACAATCAGTTCAGGGACAATCCAATTGCTTTGGAGTTTTTGGCCCATATCCTTTGGCAAGGAGATATGCTGGGAAAGGCCTGGGCATTAGTCAGCCTCACAACCTAACTTGACAGAGGTAGAACTGAAAGAGGGCATGTGACAGTATTTTGAATGTCATAGTTTGGCAGTATGGTAAATCTGCCTTCAGGGACTCTCACATTTCATCAGAAATGCCGTGGCCATCTGAAGCCAAGATTTGATTTAACATAAACCCACTGTTCATTCAAATTTGTTCAAAACCATTGATGAATCTATTTTGTACTGTCAGGCTTTATGCCCAATCAGGTACAATCTATCTGCACATTTCTGTTCTTATGCTAGATCAAGGAACATCTGCCTCCCACAGCCATCATAAAGCCTTCATAGAAGGATGAAACCATTACAGAGCTTAAACTTTCTCCTGTGTAGTGCATTTAATCTGTCTGAACTGCAGTCACCTTCTCAAGCCTGATGAAATCCATTTTGTACTGTTGGTGGTGCTTAGATATGCCATCATGGAACCGCAGCCTAAACACAGCCATACAGAAAGCTGGTGTCAAAACTGTGAAGTCACACCTCTGATCACATTTGCTCTCCCAATACACATACTGATGGACATCCACTATTTCAAATATTACACCCAAATTGTCTGTATTCACTAGTTAACATCAGCTCTACCTTTAGTCATCCTTTACTGGCCTGATGACATATTAGGAAAGGAGGTCAGAGGTCTTGATGAATCTGGGTAAGAAAAAGGTGGGAAAGAGCAAAGGGGAACTGAAATTTGTCACTGGACAGGATGACTAGAAACCCAGTAAACTGCAAGTGAGAATTGCAAGGTTCTTGTTGTACACAAAGAAGGGTTGTTTCGAGCTCTATGGAGACTAGAAAATATGATGGCACAGCACCAAAACAAAGAGGCATGTGTAAGGGGGAAGTTTAGGATTTGTCTTGTAGAAGTTTTGGATTCTGACCAAAAAGAATAAAATTTATGTGAAATACTGATCTTGACGGGAGTACGTTATGAAATTATAGAGTGGCTATGTGTTTTGCCCATGGGATTCAGTTTCTGTTCCAGTGCAGATGTTTAGCTCTTGGTAGCCATAGTAGTACTGGGGTATTATAAATCACTTAGCCAATATGTGAAGGTCTTCTCACTATTACTGTTAAAAAATGAGCAGTTGCAAACTTGGGGCAGCATGTAGAAATCATCTTCCACAGCAGTGGTAATTCATTCCTCTTTATACAGTATCCATTGTCTTAGTGCAATTAAAAGCATCCTAAATGCTTTACAAAGTATTAAAAGACATGGTCCTGGCCTAAAGTGCTTTCTGGTTTAGTTCAGACATGACAGAAGACATGTGAGAAATGAGAGTGAGATGGTGCAGGGATGAGTGAGACACAGAGTTCCTCTAAAGAGAGCACTCTGGTGTGATGTTTATACAATCTAAGCATTAAATTGTGTCCATTCCCCCTCTCCTTTTTGAAGTCAGCATAACTTTTTTCAGAAGCAATGGTTGTATGACATTAACTGGCACTGAAAGAGTTCTGACTGATGACAGCTTCATTTTTTACTTTCGATAAGAGCTCTTGTGAGTCACATCACAACCTGGGGCATTAAAGAAACATGTATCAATTTATCTTAATATGCCATACTGTAAATCAGACTGATTTACCTGCTGATTTAGAAGAACTTCAGCAACCTCTGCAGCGGGGACAGGCACCTCCAATTGCTTGGGGGTGGGCAGTTGAGAAAACACATGTTGCATACATCCTTTAACTCCCAATGTGGCCATGCGGTAGAGATATTTCCTGAGCTGTACTCTGTTCAAGTTCCTTTTAAGGCCAGCAAATTCTAATCAGGCTAGTAAAAACCTCAGTGGTCTTTGCAAAACTGGTCTCAGCAGCAGGGAATATTTAGCGCTGTCTTTTACTGCTGTATTGACGATAACAGCACTTTTCACAAAAAATATTTCCTGCCAACACCTCCTCTCTGAGAGCCAGAGAGAAAACTGTAGCTTGAAAATCTTTGCTTACAACTGGGGAAAAGTAGTCCTTTGCCTTTGTGAGCCTCTGACAGTTACTGAGGTTCCACAGTGCAATATTCACTCGCTTCCCAAGGAAACTGATCAGTTTGTCCATGTTGGTCATGGATCATGCTGTGCTGGTTCTGCTCTGTTACTGATCCTGAGGGTTAGGAAATGCAGGATACAGGATACTGCATGGATTTCCTCAGGTCTCGGTATTATCACACCAAGACAGGAATGTGTCCTTCCTACCGGCCATGGGGTCTCTCTGTGATCAGAGAGGAGGGGTGGAACAGCTTCCTTAGACAGGCACTTTGTGTCCAGGGACAGAGGTGGTAGACAGGCACATCTAACTCTCTGGAACAACCATGCCATTTGCTTCCTTTCATGTCTTTAAGCATCCCTCCCTCTGTCCTCTTTGACCAGGCAGTCTTGTCTGTTTATGATTTAGATGTGATCAAATCAGCATCCCAACACCTAGCTCTTTCCAAGGGAGGATTTCAGAGGATCGTATTGCTGGTGGCACTGAGTATTCGCTTAATGTTCATGAAGAGAGATTTACATCCTACAGTGATCAGCAAGCAGCTCTGTAAGGATGTTACATTGGATCAGCCTGGTGGTCATTATGTCTCCTTTGGCTCTGATTTCCAGCACCCAAGCTGAATGATGAGACTAACCAACTCAGGAATACAACACATTTGTCAAAATGCACTCCAAGTCCCATTGTTTGACTCCATATGGAATTTTATTAATTAGTGGCTCTGAACGTTATCCGGCACCACACTGGCCTCCACTGGCCAGTCTCAGGCTTGGCTTGAGCCAGTTTTGCAGGCTCTGTTTCTCACAACCATGTGGTTGAAGGGGGTTGCAGGCAGTGCTGAACCTCTGCACAAATGAGGTGGAAATTTTAGCAAATATTTCCACTATTAACTCATTCTTGCTTGTTTTCCTTATTTCCCAGTCTAATGTTGGGATATTTCACCTCTCTGTCATTATCTGTTGTCTCATTTCCACGTTGAACTAAACTAAGGGGCCCACTGGTGCTGTGTGGATCCTGTAACAGGGAGGGGTTCTGCTGGCCTTGCTCACATGACACATCTTTCAGTAAAATGGTTCTGGGAAGAAAAAAAACCATGCTTGAAAGAGGGAACTGGAGTGAGCAAAAAGTTTTCCATTTAAAGTTGGTAAATCGCTTGATAAAATGAATGAAACAGTGAGCCTGTGCATAACTCAGGGTATAGCATATGTGGTGTGACAGAATTCTTGTGACCTCTTCTCTGTCTTGCCATCCTTTGGGCAATAATATCACAAAGCTCTGGAAGAACTCTGTGACTCCACGTAAGCTCAAAGATAAGCTGAGCGGCTTTCACCATTTAAACCTCTTTAGGGTCCTAATGCATTAACAGGAGATTTACGTAGACCAAAAGTTACATAAACAGGCATTTATGAAAAAGTTCTCTTTCATTTAGGTGCCAAAATTTTACTTCTCCCTGAAAGCGAAGGCATTGCATTGGCATTTAACACTGTGGCTGCTACTTCCTTCCCCCAGGGCTCTGAAGTTGTGTTTTGGAAGATCAGTAACCTGTCTATGTGTAGTCTGCAAGTTTGGATTTGTTAAAGAGCATTAAAGAATATAGAGTTTGATACTTTCTTTGGTTCAACATTAAACCAAGCACTTCTTCTCTATTCAAAGCTGCCATTTTGACCTTTACCACTGTATTAGAAAGCAGCAGCCAGCTCAGCTGTTTGCAGGAGTTGTTTGCCTTCTATGAACTCAGATTAGCTGTTCCAGTAACACTATTATTGTATACTATTATAACCATTAACTAGTAACTCTTCAACACAATGAATCTCTGTATTCAGAAGAAACTAGAGCACTCAGTGGGTCCAGTGCCCATTACTCAAAGGATTTTGGACCAGGGCTTGTCCCTGAATTACAGAAAACATTAACCATCCGGAAACTAATCATGCAACCTTCTCTTTAGTTACTGAGTCCTTGAAATATCCACTGATTTTTCGTAAGACATAAAAGGTCTTTGCAATTTTCTCTCAGTGTTTTTCAGGAAAATGGTTAAGGGGGCACTAATTACAGATTTTAATGGCTGAAGAGTCTCATTAAAGAAGATCCGTAAGGACCAACTGTCTAGATTAGGAGACACAGTATTTTCACTTCTGGAACAAGGCTAGGAAGGCCTGTGTTTGTGCTTAACCCTCTCTTACTAGACAGAGTCATTGCAGTTTCTAAACTATGGGCCTGGCATACTCTGCAGGTGACCCAAAAACCCTGGTCTCTCCATCATCTTTATAGGCAGGCAGTGGATCCCACCTAACCATATTTTACCAGGGAAAGCAGTGTGGTAGTTCAAGGCCTGGAGGGGCGTATACATTTGAGTGTTATCTCAACAAACATTCACTATGCAGACAGAGAACGGACCTTGATGCAAGAGTGGGAAAGATTCCCAGATCCCAGGTTAGTTATTGTCAAACATCAGATTTATAAAGCAGAGGAATGACATTTCTACCTGTAAGCAATGCACCATTCATTTGCCCAGAAACTGAAGGACTGGTTGTCTCAAATGATGGATAATCTGAGCTGCTGTGTTTCTGAACTTAAAAATGCTACTAATGACCATTAGTCATGAGGGTGACAAATGTTCTTGTTTGTGCCAATGTTTAGCCAGTCTGAAGAGATGTAGGTTTAGTAAATGATCTCCAGACTTTGAGACTCTGCCCAGTTCTACATCCAAAGCTCAGCAGCAAGAGGGAATCATTTATGCCACTCTGAAATGAAGAAATAACAGAGTGAAAGCATTAAAGCAATAAGACAAAAGCCTGGCTTTAGCCAGGGTACAGAAAACTATTCAGCTGATTTTGAAAGCTAGTCTCCTCCTCTCAGTTGCACTGCACACATTGCAAGATAACTCTTGCTTTAAACAGAAGGTACCATTTGTAATATACCCAATCCATAATTTAGAAGAATGTAGACATAAAGCATCATGTATTGTTCAGTAACATGACCTGAATAACTTAGAATTTCAACTGTAAAATTCAGAATCCAAGATTGCAGACTGAACTTTTCTGATGAATTAATTTTCCCCAATTAGAGATCTCATAGCTGTCCTTGTGTTGTGAGCAGTTCAGATCATTCCACTCATTATGCTTTGCAGTTTTGTCAGCAGAACAATTTACTGCAGCCTGTCCATGTGTAGTAAATCTGTAATGAATTATGGAAATTTGCTGTGAAAGCCTGACCTTTTCCAATGTTTGTTTCAGCATTTCCCAGTACTTTTGTTTTAATGGTCTAGGCAGAAAGAAGTAATGTCAAATATTGCTAAAGAAATTCACTTGAAAGTCTATCTATACACATGAAAACTCATCCTTACAAAGATATTATTTCCTTCAGCCTAAAGTAACACAAATATTACACTGAGACAAAACTTTGGAGAACATAACAGGCTACTCATTAGGTTTTCACCAAAGCAATTAGAGTTATTGCAAACACAAAAATTATTTGAAGTTGTCTGTTAATCAGATATACACCACACAGCGTGTGATCACCATTAATGTGGATTTCAAAAAGCTCAGAAGTGTGGCTCTGTTTTCTCATATATCCTGAAAAATAGTTTTTATCTCAACAGTGGTGAGATGCATTGGCAAAGTATTGTAATTTGAAAGTTTAATTCTGAAACAGAGAGTTAACCTGGGAAGGGAATCCTCTGACATTAACTTATATGGCCTCTGATGGGCACAGGGTTGAATATCTCAGCTGGTAAAAGGATACTGTGCTCTGGACATATGTGGTTTAATATAAAGCCTTATAAATCCAGGGAGAAGCTTTCCAGGCTTTGGATCACTCTTCTGAGACCTAATTCCATACCAAGTTAAGATGGATCCATTTCCTAAACAAAGCCACAGGTATAGGCAGATAACAAAGGAGCTTCTGTATTCTTTTAGGCAGGCAAAAAGAGATATTTATTTTGGAAGCCTTGAGGTAGTGTCTAGTCCAAAGAATCAGAATGAATGTGCAGATGCTCCCTCTTAAAATTATCATGACCACAGTATTCCTTGATTTGCTGACAGCATGGTCAGATGAGCAGCACAGATCCAGACTCTTAAGTTACATAGTAACTGCAATGCAATTTAAAATCCTTTGCTCTGAAGCTGATGTAAGCATATATGCTTACAAGGCTTCACAAGGGATTAGAAATTTATCTCCTGGCCATTCTCTTCTTCCAGATAAAGGGATGATCTTCTTCAGCTTTAGGATGCCCAGGTGGACCATTTGTGCTTCTAAACCTGACTGTCATGGGACATTTAGAAAGCTGTGAAATCAGACCTTATAAAGAAGCAGAAATTGCGGAGCTAGTAACGGGACAGGAGATGTAGAAACCTACAGTGCCATCTGCACTGAAGACCTCTGTTGTTTATAATGTAGCTGTGTCAGTGCAACCCCTTGAGGTTGATGAACCATTCCCTGGTGCTGTTGTTACTGCACTAACCTACAAGAACTGTTTGCAGCATTTCAAGTCCTGTTTTGCTCCTAGGTAAAATCCATCTATATAAGAGGCTTGGTAGCATCACAAGTAGGCAAGAATGATGCTGTTTTGGTACTGCAGGCTGGGTCACCTCATACCTTAAAACTTCCTGTTTGTAGAACACATTTTGTGTTTTAAACTTACAACAGTTGCCTGTTGAATAGGGGAGAAGAAAGCAAAAGGGAACTCACCTCGTCTATTTACAGCACATTACTTGATTTTCAGTCTAAGCAAGATATTGCTTGAATGTTACAATATTGCCATGAAATAAACCTATCAAATTGGGCAGGAGTAGTATGCTTATGTAGGGAGAGGGTCAGATACACTACTGCACTCACCTCTTGCTTCAGAGTTGCAGGCTGAAGTGTGATGAACCACAGTAGAAACAGTATCAGGGGGCAAAAATATGAGGGGGAAAATGCTGACCTTTATAACATTTGGTGCATTCTGATGAATATATGCATTGGGGTGTTTTAATATTTACTTACCATTGTAGTGTGTTTTGTGTTCACAAAATATGTTCATAATGGGGCTGCATTCTGTTAGATGTTATCTATGTAGATGTGAAGAGTTTCTGCCCTGAAGGATTTATAAACCAATAATTCTAGTTCAGTTTAAACAGAACTTATTTAGTAAGCAAAGCCTTTGGAAGTCTGTTTCCTGCTTATATTCTGTAGTGACTTCTATATTTTCAGATATGCTGGGAAAAGAATTTCCTGAGCTCAAACAAACTACTGACCTGCTTGTCTGATAGCTGTTCACTATATTTATTTCCCAGTGACCAAGGTTTGTTTCACCTGGAGCTGGAAGTTCAGGAGCTTAGAAGGCTGGTGCCTGTGTTCCTGTTAGCAGAGCTCCACTAGATCACAAAGGGAACTCTTGTGGAGGCCAGACTGCATCATCATGTTTCACCCTTGTTATCCAAGCCAGCAGCAAATTCATTTAGTTTAGAGCCAAGAAAGATCTTGTCTGTGGTGGGGAGTGGGAGATTATTCTGTGAGTAATTTTAAATGGTCTTAGTGTCAGGGATTCTTTTTTTTTTTGTCTTTTAAGAAACTATCCCATGGTCTTGGTTTTTAGGAAATTCCCTTTGCTATTTGGTGTAATTTTTCCTTTACTAAGCTTTATCATTATGTCTATAAAAACTACATGGATGTGAAATCTGAAAGCACCTTTTTCTCCAGTTTATTTTAAACAAATTACTTGAAAAATAGATTTTTGAACAGATTTTATTATTGAAATCCTGAAACTGTTAAAATCAGTACCACCTGCTCATGAGTTGAATAGGTTCAGATTTTTTTCTTTGTAAGGAATATATTGCCAGGGGTTTTTTTCTTCTATGATCTTTAGAACTAGCCGACATCTAAATTATTCAATTGCAGTACAGATTGTGTAGAAAAGTGTGAAGAACATTAGCAATGATCAAGGGACAGCTAACTTGACTTCCAGTAAGAAGACATTTTGCTACCAGATGTGTTCATACTCTTTGCAAATGTAGTTTTAGAGCTTACTGAATATTGCTTGCTTTGGAATGACCTCACATTATGTGTTATGAACTCCTGAAACAGATTTCCTTTAACAAGACTTAGGGCCCCTTACAGGAGAGGTACAGTTCTATGATCTTACAACATGAAGTTTTCTGCCAAACTGGGGATGACTCAGCTCCTGTCACAGAAGTACAGTCTGGCATATAAAGGTAAGCCAGCTCTGGTCTCATCTGTCCTTAATGCAGTGGACTATATTATATGTTGGTTCAGTGTTTGTGAACTGGAACTATGACTGTAGGGTGGGTGATTTGGACTCAGTGCGGTGGGCATTGCTGCAGCCCTGTGGTGGAGCAGAATCCTGAAACATGTGACAGTGTTGTGTCTTCTGGTACAGCAAGGAGAATTACTGCAGAAGCACTAAACTGCTAAAAGCAATACACCTCAAAAAACCTTTGCTACAGCTAAAACTGTAGAACCTAATGGCTTATTGCGACCTCTTCGGAGTATTTCCCCTCGGGAACTCTCTGGATGCTTTTTATGAACGGATGCTCTGCAGGAATTTTGTTTCAGATTTTATGCCAAAGAATTGTAGAATAAACACGCATTTTATTTTAGAGGTATTTTGATGCTTCTGCATTTGTTTTTTAATAAAGCTAGAAAGTGTGGAGAAGACTGGAAGTTAAACAGACTGAGTACATCAACTTCTCTCTTTTGCCACACCATAAAAATACCAGTCTCAAATCAAGTTACAAATGATCCTTTAAGACAGATTAATTCGAATGTGCTCTCTCAACCCTATTAAACTGTCATCTTCCCCGGAGTGGGGATGGGCACAAATCAAACGCGCAGATCACAATGACCCTGGTCTCTGTGTGGGAGTTGAAAACTCATCTGATGAAGGGTTTGTGAATGACCTTTCGCTTTGTACCAGGCTACATCGCACTCTCCAGTCAAATACCCATTTAATCCTTAATCTAGTGCAAGTGAAGTTGTTCACGTGCGAGCCCTGAATTCCCGGCAGGAGCGAGCTGTGCCCCGGGCGAGCCCGGCTGCAGTGAGCGGGAGCACCGCTGGAGGGCGAGCGGGGGAAGCGCTCCGCGCCGGCACGGCCAAAGCGCTCCCCGGCTTCTCCTGCCCTCGGCCCGCAGTGAGACCCGTACGCCTTGCACCGCTTCGTGTGAAACGTGGGCTTGTTTCAGAGCCTCTGAAAGCAGGGGTTTTTTTTTGGTCCTTCTGACATTAACAGTATAAAATCTTCATTAAGTTCTTCTCTTGTTTAGCTCCTCAAAGAAGAGTCAATGAGTCACATTGAGTCACTGAAGCATTCCCGGAATTACACTTCGTAGACATTAGAAAATGTCGGAACAATAACAGCATTTCCCCTCGTGCTTTTGGAGGAATACAAAATATGAATCCCATTAGTTTAAATAGTTATGGTATTGGAAATTGTACTGGTCACAGGTTTTATTTTTTCCTTGGTGCCACAAGTTGTAAAGTCAAGTTGAAATAATAGGAAGACAGAAGGAAAAAAGTAGCATGGTATTCTTGCTTCTTGAACACTAGTGGTATCATTATCTTCCCTTTGTTTTCAGATATAACCTAGTGAAAGGCTCTTTCAAAAGCTAAACGCCTTGGTTGAATCCTTTCTCTGAATCTATTTACCAGCACAAAAGACTTCGGCCTAAGAATCAACACAAAACCCTGAAGAACAAGGGCAAATGGAGCAAATGTTCTGCCGATCTTGTGCTATAACGTAGCAAAACTTTTAATTTGTGCGTAGCCAGGAGACAAGGTTTTTGTTTTTATAAAGGTCATGATTTTGGTACTTTCTGAAGTCCTGAAGATCTGTTTCTAATCCCTTCATTTAGCACATACTAGGAAGTGATAAATCTGTATAATTCGTTTTAGAAGTAGTAGTACACTTTAAAAGCATTCTGAAATTATTTAGCTTATCAGTAAATCAATTGAGTGACATTTCTACTTCTCTTTGCAGTTTTTTCCCAGCAGTTAAAGGACTTTATTTATTTTATGTGTGTCATCTACAGAGTTTGTACTTCAGTTGCTTTCAGACAACCTCTTAAGGCAACAGTAGTCTGAGCCTTATATTTTCCATCAAGCTTCTGACTATGTTGTGAAAAAACTAACTTCTACTAATGCTGACAGTAGGATCCATGTGCGTTTTTCAGTTGGATATATTAACAGTCCCTGTAGAGGTGATGTTTCAAATTCAAAGACAGAGTAACTACACTGTCTGCATTATTTGTTCTTCCTTCACCCTAATCCAGAGCGATGGTGAACAGATGCAATATGCTTCTTTTGATCAGTGATTTCCTGTCCTCAAAGGACCTTGTGAAATTGCCTCTCCTTCCCATTTCCAGATGGTCATTCAGAAGTTCAGTTGAATTAGGTTTTGAAAACATTAAACATTATCTCATTCTGTTCCCTGTGATTATGTTTTTATTACTTTTATGAGAAGGGCTTGCTGAACACTCTCTGATCTGAACACGAACTGTTTTTGCCTGGGACTTGGATGGCACCACATCCAAGTCGTCCATGAAATCTACCAGAAAATTTTGCAGACAAATTAGTCCTGAACGGTCTAGAAATGTAGAATTATGAGAGTATCTTTTTCCTCAGGGCAACTTTATCTTACCATTATCTCTCAGGGTTTTCAATCCTTCCTGTCACAATCTAGTGGATACCTGTGTGCTAAAGCTTTGGTGTTATCTTACTAGCAGTAGATTTAGGACATAAGTTTTGGTTGTTCAATGGTTTGTTTTGCACACTGACTTCGAGAAAGTGCTGGCAGCAACACTTAATAAATTTTTCATTGGTAAGAACCTCACCAGCTATCAGTTTTCTATTTCTTGTCCACTCAGTTTTCCATAGAAAGTTTGAGATGTGGATCACAAGAAATGTCTTTGACAGGCTCCTATTAACAGTTTTCAAATGTGAAGAAGTACAGAGGTTTCTGTTTCTCAAAATATTTCCATGTATCATGTTCTGATTAAAAATGTATGTATCCTATTATGTGCACAAGCTGTGTCCCCTGAGATGTGAAACTTGTGACCTACTTTGAAAACAGCACTACTGCAGTTCCCCAACTTCTGCTGGACTCTCTTTCTCAGTATCTGCAGCAATTTCCTGCACTATGTTAGAGACTGCTTTGGATGTGACCTGCTGCCCACAGTAACCCTTGCTGTCATCCATCTTTATGTTGGCAAGCTTCCATTTTATGCCAACATTCCTGCAAGAACAACTGAAGAATGAATCAGTCAAGTCACCATAATTCTTTCTCAGTTAAAGAGATTTATTTTCATAACCTGGAGCTCTGGACTCCATGAAACATCTGGATGTCCGGGCCCTTGTTCCTTGGCCTTTGGTAGCTGGATGATTTCATAAATCTGATGCAGAGTTGAGCTCATTTATCTTATTCTTCCTTGTGTTCAAGGTTTGGATTGCTCTGGGCTATTTTTCACTCCTATTAAAATCTCTCAGTTATTTTGTCATCTGCTGCTGAGAATATCAGAGGAAACTAATATTTGATCAGAGTAAACTGATAAATCTGATATAAACGATCAGAATACTTCTGGAGACAGTGTGGTGCTGACTTCTCCTGCCCTTGTTATAACAATGTGCCTACTAAAAGAGGTGCCTGTCTCCCTTCCATTAAAAGGGGTGGAGTCTGCTTGCCTGCCTGCCTGTCTCGATGCTCAAGAGACTGGATAGGTATTTCTGTAGGTGCAAATTAACCATATCAGCGATATAGGAGAGTGGGAATGGGGCAAGAGGAAGCCTGGGGAGAGGTTTAACACAATAGAGGGAGACTGAGGAGAGAGGAGATGTGAGGAGTTAGGAGGGGACCGAGGACGAGTAAGCAGAGAGCTAGAGGTGTTGTGTGGGAATAAAATGAAGAGAGAGAAAGATGAGGAGGTAATCTCAAATGGAGAGGGCTTTTTTAGTGAAAATAGATGGCCAGAAGTAGGCGCAAATCATTACAAGAAGTGAGGAAAAAGAATGGTCACTAGAGGATTATGAAGTACAGGAAACAATGTTGTACATTGGGAAGAAGGATCTCCTCTGTACTGGAGGCCCTGTTACCTCAGCCAGCTAGAGGAGCAAGAGTGCCCTTTTGTGCATGTGTAGACTGCAATCTTGGCTAAGATATTTTACAGTGGGGAAGTGGGGGACCTTTCATTTGAAAAGTTTACTGTAAAAACATGGTGTGATGGATGATTTTGTTTTGATTCAAAATTGGTAGCCACAGTCTGGTTTATTTCATAGTGCTTGAAACTTCTTGATGTGCATCTCCAGGAGAAAGACGTTTCCTAGCTCTGTACCCTTTATAAAGTACCCTTACTTTAAGTTCATTAGGCTCTCCAAAGATCATTAAAGAGATTCTGCCATGCTTAACAGGGCCCCAAATACATTATCATATCAGTTATGATCTTTTGATTAGACTTTGCCTTCAGCTTAACTACAAGCTCCCCTGAGAAAAGTGGCCGTAATTGAGTGTATTTTGATATTGAGAATACATTCTGTCAGTTTTTTGATAAAAATTCTATGTGTACCATAAAATTTTCTATCCCAACTAAAATAGAATAATAACAAAACATGAAGAACTTAGTTTATCATATCTGCACCAACACAAAATTATTATGTTCTTCTAGATAATTACTTCCAGTAGAAGTTCTGTCAATGAAAAGTAGAGGAGAGAATAATTCATGATTAATGCAGGCCTCATCACACTAGTGTTATTTAAAGTGTTAGCAACAATAAAGTATTGTTGGAACATCCTGCTAGAAAAGAATTGATGTATTTGTGGAATAAGATGAAGATGGAGTGCTTGGAAATATTAATTTTTTTTACATATTCTTATAAATTATATATGTAAGGACAAATCAAGGAAATCTATTCTTTCCAGCAGCCATGCCATAAAATGTTTGGCATCTCATCCCCTGGATTGCAAAAAATTCTTTCAGTTTAACATATATTTTTTGAAAGTTTTCATTTTTCTGTTCAGAAAATTGGTTATTTGCAATATAGCAATTATTAAGTCCAGGTTGAATGTACCTCTTAACATACATAGTCAAGATGTTTGTAAATTTCACCCTTTAAATTCAGGGTTCATAATTTGTTTCAGGAAATAGAGTGCTATATATTAGAGATACTGTATTTACAGCCATCTCTAGACCATGTTTATTTTGAAGTTTTTTTAAGAATTATGAAATCCTTATGGGTTCAACTGTTTAAGGAATTGACTTTTAGCTCTCAGGTCAAATGAGAAACTCATGTAACTATGTGTCTGCTACTTTATGAAAGTATCATTTAATTTACAAAACAACTGTTTTCAAATTTAAATAGTGCTATTTTTTGTTTGCTTTTGCCTCTTTAAAAGTTAATTGTAGACTGAGTTCTGAAGAAAATTTACATTAAAAAAAAGAAATAAAAACTAGACTTTAAAAATTTTCTACATCAAATGATTTAAGCTATTTTGTGTTTTTTTCTTTTAGTGGCTAAAGCTCAGAGGATTTCAGAATAATTTACCAATAGAGATGCATTTGTTAATGTGGGAAAATAATGTTATTCGGCTCAATAGAGAAGAAGCACCTGTACAGAGTAGTTTAGTTTTGAATTTGATATGCAAAAGTATTTGTATATGTGTGAATCTATAATTCTTTCAGATGGACCAAATAAGGGTTAATGTTATCTCTAGGCCAGAAGCTGTTTATTAGCACTGGCATGCCACTGAGTTCCATCTCTATGTCTGCTGAGTGAAAAGATATTAAAGCACTAACCTAATATAGTGAAGCAGTAAAATCCATTCGTGCCATCATTGTGGCACACACTTGTATTCCAAAATAACAGAAGCAAAAAAAGTCTGTGTAGTGTTGCAGCATGACTGTGCTGCTCCTTCACTTGGGTAACCAGTTGTCTTCCACTGCTATAGCCACTGTATGTTTTTGGCCACATTTTGCAGCTCTGATTCTGCTGGTTTTCCACAGCTCCTTATCACAGCAGCCCTCCAAGCATGCTGCAGAGCTTCAGATCTCTACATGTGGGGACAACACAGTGAATGGACCAGCAAAAGGAAATTTGAGTAATGCTTGGTAAATTGATTCAAGAAAGCAGACATTTCTTGGAGACAGACTTCAGATCGATATTCAGGTCTGGTCTGTGGTAAGCAGTGTCCATATATTTGCTTGAGCTGGAGGATGAAAAAACATGTTCTATGTGTTGCGTAAGTTCTTGTTTTATTGCTTTCACAAAGATTATGCATAGTCAGAACCTTAGAAGCTGACCAGAAATGTTTCTTATGTAAAGTTATATACAATTTTATCAAATCCATGTTACCTAATAGTCCTATAAATTGTTTGGGGTATTATATAGATGTCCTAGGCTACAGAGGAACTGATCTTGGCATTTCCTAAATGAAAAAATTAAAAGAAATCAGATGGAGGCATTTTATTGTTGCTGAGAGCCACCAGAGACTCTGTGCTTCACACAAGAAGTTATTTCCTTGTAGGTAGTGCAGGAACAGAAGTTTGTTGCCAGTACTGCACACAGCAAACACTCTGGTTCATCCAACTGGCCCCATCATTACCATGCTACTGCCAGCGCTGATCTATTGCTTCCTTCTGGGTCCCTGGTTTTGGAACAGAGTGGGGGAAAGGGCTATTTGCTCACTGTTGTTTGAACAAAACCTAATAAACCAGGCCCTGTCTCTACGAGGTGAGACTTAGCAAAGAGTCTCTGCCTGTGGCACAAAGGTTACTAATTAAAGACTTTGCGCAAGTAGCCAAGCTGACAGACAAGGTATTAGTAAAGAAAAGTGCTGCTGTGCTCAACCATTCAGACTGAGCGACCAAATTTCCCCCAGGAGGTGCAGAACAGGTTTGTGAGGACACACTGACCACACAGCAGTGGTTCTAGAGCAGTATTCATTATTGGAAGGAAAAACGATGATGCATTTTTCCAGCACAGCACGTGGTTAGATGGGACTGTGGCCTTTCACCCTGACATTCTCAGCAAAAGTTGCACTTTGTGTAAGTGACTCACAGGACATGCCAGCTTCGGTAGTTAGGAAACGTGTCTGTGCCCTCTGGCTTCATTAGAAACCAATAAGCAGAACAGTAAACAGACTACGAGTTTTTGGCATTTTGGGTAAGGTTGCTTTTAAAATGTTCTTCTGTATTTGAAAGGAGGACATGACTCACTTAGCAGAGTTACATTATAAATGCCGGCTTAAAAGTGTCCCATAATAGCGCTTTTCATTGCAGGCTCTCTGCTCGCAGGGCTGGGAAGAGTACACCCTGCCACTCAGACCTGCTGTCCTTTCTTCCCTTGTTAAAGCAATGCTTTGATGCTGGCATGGAGACAGATGCAAACTTAGCGCGGCTAAACACCAGTTTCCTCTGATCACAGTCTTTGCCAGGGTCTTTGCATATCAGCTCTCAAAACACTCACAGGAAAGATCTCAGAAACAAACTTGAGTTATAAGTTACAATTGCCTGTTATTAGTTACAGTGTTATTGTCACTTTAGAGCACAGTAATGAAATTGTCAAGGATGGAGAGAAGTTTTTTGTTCAGTAATTGCATGAAAATACAATTTAAAGATATAAAAAATCTATAAATCCATAAGATCAAAGCAAAGCTGTTTAATCAGACTCTTTTGGTGGCCAGTTTCTGACCCACTACAGTTTTTAGTTCCTGTTCATGTTCCTGTGTTGCTGCAGACTGCAAACTCCTCTGGCTTTCCATGCGGAGGAGTGAGACTCATCTCCACTTTGCTCTATCAATATATTTAATGGCCTTATTTAGAGAGCTGAGCACTTGAAATAGCCCCTAAATGACATTCAGTGGCCTTCACATTTGCAGTGGCATTTTCCTGCTCTGAAAACCTGTCATTTTAAATTGTCTTTGAATTCTCAGATGACTTCATTGAATTTATCTCATTAGGCAAATGGTTCTGAAAATTACCTTCAGTGACAAGACTAGAGATTGTGATAGAAAGCAATGGGCAAAACAACCACAAAGAAGGATCAATATTACCATGCATTTGAAATGAAGATTGCTAAGATCTGGAATTGAAACACATGCTATTTACGGAAAATCACTAGTTACACTAGAGGTACCACAAAGAACAGAGCCTAGTCAGTTTTCCTTATCTAAGATAACTCCAATACAATTAGCAAACTTAAATTTGCATATTTCATTTAAATGGCCAATTACTGAACAGAAGCAACAAATTATTTCAGAAAAAGCACACAAGTATATATGTGTAATGTAACTGCAGAACCTAATGAGATAAACAAAAGAGCACTAATCATAAATGATTAGCAATATGTCAGCATTATGAATTAATTTTTCATAGCACAGGCAAGGTTTCCTGAGCAAAATTTCTTAACATAAGATTTGTATTCCCAAAGCATGATAATTTCTAACCAGATGCTCAGTGTTATTGATGATGATGTGAATAACTAGTAAGCCCTTTGGGGGAATATGGGAATAATATATGGAAGAAGAAAGAAATTATTTACAGTGTGCATGAATATGAAATTTTAGATGATTTTTCTTTGACTCTGATCTTAAGAGGTTTTCTTCTCAACTCAGCAAGACATTTTGGCAAAGGTTCAGCTGTCACCAAACTGGTGTAACTGTTCCCACTAAGATTCAATACTGAAAGGAAAGAATTTGTCTAATTCCTCATCTTCTGTTGCCTGTGTTCAGAATAGCTTTAATGATAAGCACAGGGCACTCCTGCATGTAATGTGGTAGCAGTAAGAGAATTAGGAAAATATCTGAGATGCAAATATTTTCAAAAGTGTATCTCATCTTATTCTACCTACCTTGGAGATAGATATTATGGATATGTTCAGTTTAATTGGAACAATAATTCAAGCAAGGGCTTGAAAAATTTCAATACCAGTGACCACACTCGTGAATTTTTCGCTTGAACAGCCATGTTATTTTGAAGGGGATATTATAGATGTATTGGTGTCTTTCATCGTCTGGCTGCAGAATCAAATTCTTTCTGTGAGTCCTGATCAAAAACCAGAGATGGTTTGGATTGGGAGGGACCTTAGAGATCATCTAGCTCCAACCCCCCTGCATGGGCAGGGGACATCATCCACTAAATCAGGTCTGCAGGTCTTTAAGGCATATTGCAAGGTAGCTTGAGCAACTCTTGAGTATGGAACCTGGGTAAGAGCTGTACAAATGCAGGATGCTTGACGAAGTGTCTGAAGGGACCATTGTGAGGGGGTTTGAATTACTTGAAGGGATATCTTCTCTTTGGTTCCTTTTCCCTTTCCCTGATCCAGTTCTAAATAGAAATAAAGTATTTTCAATTTTTAAATTAGTCTGCTTCTCTTATAACTTATAAGTAAGTGCTATAGTGAGTTGTTCCAAGGCATCTGTAGTATATTAAAAACCTAGATAAAAGTGACAGACTGGGCTTACATAAATATATCATCTTTACTGATTGTCTACATGAAACTGATTAAAAATCCCAGAATCCCAAAATGTGGTGTCATATATTGAATAAAACCTTGAAATGAGAACACCGTAAGTAATTTCAAAGTTAGGCACAAAAACATAATATGTCTAGGATATGTATAGTTTTGCTAGTTCTTAGATTTACTGAATTATCTATTTATACCATTGTATTTTGGTATAGTGGGTATGAACCTTCACAAAATATCTACAGCCAGATGTCCTTTTATATTGAAAATCCCCGCATTTAATATTTCAGTTAGTTTAATTGTTATTTCACTTTCATTAAGCTGAAACAACACACACCCCTCTCTCTTTCTCTCCTAAATATATATATTCAAGGAGTGAATTGCAAATTTTGAGAAACAAAATATATAAAATATCAAGGGGGAAAGCACATTATAATGAAGAAGGTATTAAAAAGTGTATCGTTAATTCACACAATGTAGTTGAAAACTCAGGTCTCCAGTGTTAGATTCTTGTTTTCCCCTTGGTTTTCTAGTGATGTTTTGGTTGCAAGGATTTGAATATAGCCTGGTGGAAATCAGAACCTGAATTTATTTAAGATTCCAATGAAATTGGTACAGTTGAATGAGAACATGGTCTGAAATGTTGTTTGAAAAGAAATAGTACTGGATAAAATGTCTCTGCCTTCTCTGGAGAAAGATTGCTCAATGAGGTTATGTGTTGAGTAATACCAACTGTGTTGAGAAGCTCAGAGAAGAGTCATTGATTCCAGCTGAGATTCATTCTGAGCTTCTGGCTTGCTTTGAGTGGTGATCTCAAAGTGAACCTCAAAGGTCTCATACCATTGTGAAGCCAAAACATGAAATCTGTTTACTCAGACCCAGAAGAACTGAAATGGCTGATTCTCGTACAGCTGTTTCACCCATCTTTCCTGGTCAGTGGCTTTGCTCATCGATAAACAAAAATGGAAACTGAATCTCCTTGGGCACTGTCTGTTTTCTCAACTGTCCCCTATAATGTCTGTCTACTGATTTGCTTATTTTCCTTAGATTTTGACCAAACACCATGCACAGAAATCAGGCAGGGAAAAGGGCCATGTGTGGGGCAGGGTACTGGATCAGCTGGGATCTGGCCTGTTGTTGTGTGACCAGGTACAGTGTGCCGCCCTCTGGCACCATTCCCACCTGCAAGTGGGGCTGCTAAGTACACTGACGAAAGTCACTCCAGTTTGTCCCCAGCCAAGTGAAAGATTTTGACATTTAGTGTGTCACCTGCCAGAAGACTATTGGTTTTGCCGACAGCTGGTGAAAGGGAAACACAGGCCCTCTAAACCCATTTCTTGGTAAGCAAAGGGAAAGCTGCTTATTGGCTGACTTTATTTTCAATGGTGGTCAGCTAGGCACTCACACACTGCTGTTTTGGACATTAAAAAGCTCCACTGTGTTGTGCTGTTTCATTTAGCCTTGCGATTAACAAATTGTATTGTGCTCTCTAGCTCAGTCCCTGTTTACCGGAGGCATGAACTCTGCCTTGTGAACTTGTCCTTAAAGCCCTCCAGAAGGCACTGTGAGCAGGGAGCACCAAAACCAGAGGTTTCTACATCACAGAGACTGACTGTAGCTAAGTATGTATCAGCTCTGGTCTTGCTGCCTCTTTTTTGGGAAGTGGGAACACACCAGATGTCTGTCAGGAAAATGCTGCAGCTTTTGACAAGAATCAGTAAAACAATGAACACAGTGCTGGAGGCACTGAGTGTGATCTAACATGCTTTTTAGGGAAATCTTCTGTTTCATATCTAGAAGAGTTACATATGAGGCAGCAAACTCTCTGTAGAATGAAAAATAATTTTGTGATGAGGGAACTGTGTGAAAATCAAGTGAATGGCAACTTGTGCTCATTAATGCACTTGCAGTACTTGGAATAACAGTAATGATTATTAGCCTTGACCTGGCAAAATGCCAACTTACATGCCTGCTTTACTTGTTTTGGGAAGTTATTAAATATGCTGCTAAAAATTGTTGTCTACTACTACTGCAAGTATGTCTTGTTTCACTTGAGAAAATGTTGCATTTCACTGTGCCAGTAGTACTCTAAAATGTCTTTATTCATCATTATCATCTAAATAATGCACATAGCCTATTATAAAGCTACACTGATTTGAAAAATGTAAGGTTGATCCATTCCCACAAGAGACACAAATGTTATTGGTGTTAAACCCCAAAACAGCTTAGAAATTGGCAACATTTTGCACTAGGAAAATTGATTCCACATTAAGCTATCATAGAAAATGCCAAAACTCATCACTGAATGGTGACAATTTGCTAATTATTATACACATGATTAAAAGAAAATCCTTTTCTTTCCAACTGATTCCTCTAATGATGAAGAATGTATGAAGCAGAAACACCTATCACCTGCAAAACTACACTCTCTGAGGCAGTGCTTAGGTGGTCATACCTTCCCATGGCATCACGTTTCTGTAAGGGAAAGTCAGAAACAGCAAGATATCTTTGAGATGACGTGTTGAATTGAGCTGTAAAAACATTTTATTGTTGCTTAGGCATGAACTCTGTACCACAAACAGAGATAAGGTGTCCCAACTCTTGGCAGCAAGGCAGTATTAGGGCTCCAGAAGGAGCTGGTGGAAACCCTCTGACCAGGAGATCTCTCAGTGCTGACCAGGCAGAGAGCCTGGCTTAGGCACACCTTCTTACTGCAGAGTAGCTGAATGTGTGTCATGGCAAGGCATTGCTCTTCCACAGCCTTGTGCATTCATGTCTTGTAGCATCCACCACACTTCCTTGGTCACCTGTCAGATGTAAGAGAATTTTCCTGGCACACAGGTGAACTGTAGAAGAAGATAGTGAGAAATAGCCCTATGCTCCCAACCACCCGTTAAGCCTTAAACAAAACAAAACAAAATCCTATGAAATTGTCTGCAAAGATTCTGTGGACACTGGCGTTATTTGCACACAGTTTTTTTGCTATTGGCTATTGGCCCAGACAAATAGTAAACACCTGGGTTCGTGGTGATTTTTAACTTTTTTTTTTTCTTTTTTTTTTTTTTTTTTTTTTGAATGAAAACACTTCTGGAGCTTCTTAGTGTCAGTATCAGTCTGAAACTATCTAAGATAGCCATGCAACCCCTCTTACTGTGATTGTGGGTTTTTACAGGTATTTTTACCATGCACAAAGACATTTTGCAAGCAGGATATACATTGGTGAAGAGTATTAATTAATTTTTTATTGGCCAATCAGTCATCGGTGAAGTGGAGAAGTTAGCCTGTGTTGCACTTTGGAACTGTCTGGTCCTTGCTGAGTTGCCATCTGCCAGTGCTCTGATTTCTTTCCTTAGGGTTTTGTATTGGTTCACTATTTTTCCTCTCACATGCTTCAGTTGTTAACTCTTACCAATTATTATTCAACCTTTACATCTCTCTCTGTGTTTTCACCTTGGGTTTGTTGGGGTTTTTTTTTAAGCTTTAGCTCATGTACTTTTTAAAACCTTAACAACTGTTTTACCAATAAAATTAAACTGAGGTCATACAGCCTGGCTTCATCAAGCTATACTTGGGATAATAGATGGTTGAACCCTGCGGCCACAGGTTTCAGCTGCAGCAAGCTCTTTGTGGGTTTTGCAGAGCTGCCTGCACAGCAATAGCTAATGATTAACTTTATAGTCTTCTCTATGATTTCATGCTTTTCCTGAATAAGATGACTATTTGAACCTCTCTATTTTTTGATCCAGTTAGATCTGTAGCACAGAGTTATCCTTTGAGTCTGGTGTGCTCAGCAGTAGTTACATACTTTCAGAATGAAGATGTTCTATAGCTTTTAGCTTTACAATGAGCGATATAAAAAGCACCATAAAGAGAGTGTTGTTTGTTCTGCTGAAGATAACCTTCCTGTTCTGCTGAAGATGATCTTCCATCTTCAGAAAGTGACCCTGAGTTAGAGTTGGCTCTCACCAGGAGAGGACCCAACTTGAGGGAAGGTATGGAGAAGACAGACATTCTTTTCTTAGAGGTACACCATGAAAGGGCAAGATGCCATGGCAGAAAGCTGTGGCAAGGTAAATTTTACCAAGATAAGCAGGAAAAAAAATGTGTATACTATTTAAAGAGAGAGAATTAAAGTACTGTAATAGTTTACAAAGAGAGACTTCAGAATTTTCCTCCTCAGAGCATTTCAGAATGTGACTGTACAAGACATTGAGGAAATGTGTTGAGTACCTGAGTTAGTTCAGCTTTGAGTAAGAAGTTGGAAGAGAGCTCTCCATAGTTCCCTTCCAAGTTAAATTTTTTCTGTGATTTTCTGCTAATACATTACATACCTTACCTCAGGGTATTTTCCTTTTTTTGTGCCTGACTGAGCTGTTGAACAGGAACTTAAAAGGTAGTACATAATTCATAATTCTTCACCAAATTGAGAAGGGCAAGGAATAATCCAAAATAAAACTAGTCCTTCAGACTGTCAGATTTCAAAGTGGTGGACTGATTCCAGCTTTTGAATCCTGCAGTCTTATTCAAGTAACTCACATATTTGTGCATATTCAAGTTCTTACAACTTAATACTGGGAATGTACAACTTGATTATCTAATTAAAATTTCATTTCACTCTGATAAATTGCCTTATTTTGTAAAGCCATCTGTACTACAGAAACACAGATGCTAAATGACCCAAAAAACCCCTTTTTGTCCTAACTTTGATTTAAATCTTTAAACTTCAAAATGTCTTCCTCAACCAGCACTTGACCACCACAAGTCTACCACTTCCTTTGTAAAGCTGGGCATGTCTCAGAAGATTCTCAGCACATGATTGGAAAAAATGTTCTCCATGCACATGTTCACTCGTGTTTTGCTATACCCATGTACATTAAATTTTTTTTTTTTGTCTACTAAACAGATATTTTGTGGTACAGATTTGACTTGTCCTGTTTTACTGACAGGACATCTCAATCTGGAGTGAGGCAAATGCGCTGGGATTACAGGAAAGATGCTAGTTTGTGTGGAGGCTAGCTTGTGTGGATGTGCATAAGCACCATGCTCCTGCCTGGCTTTTCTAGCCTTTAGAAGAGACTGATGTTCTTTTCTGATCCTTTTCTCATTGCTGCCTCAACTGTTGTTAAAACCAAGAAATTAATATTCATGCGTTGGCATTCCAAAGAGAGCATAATTATGACAACATTCTTTTTTCCTATTGTGTGTGAGCAACTTGAATATAAGAACTATTACACTGAAATATATTCTTGATGTTGCCACTGATATCAAGCTTATTGTCTTTGTATCTTTTCACATCATCCTGTTTTCTATTTAGAATACTTAGCCTAATTTGCTGGTGTGATTTTAGTGTGTGTTTTGAGAACGAACCACTCAGTCACCTGAATACAAGAGTAACACATTCCTGTAGACTATATGTTTTGCACAAGTTACCAAAAATGTGTTCTTCTGAAATTGTTGTGCTGGTCTGATAATTGCACTTTGATTCCCTGGAAGTTCATGCTTTACATGTGACAATAGGATTTTAGCTGTTACAATGGTTTCTATTTGATGTTCTAAAGCTCAGGGAAAATAAACCATAACTTAACTGGACTTTGTTTTATATTCTGTGGGAGGGATCTCACCTAAATATAGACTTCTGAAATGAATTAGACACTGCAATGAATTAGAATAAGCTGATTTTCTAGGTTCTTCTTCTCATCAATATGCACCTCCAGAAGCAGATTCAGACACCTGAATCTATATCTGTGTGAAGAATTCATCAAACTAGCTGAACATCTTCTCCTTATGTGTAACAAACTGTACATTTTCTTATCTGAACAAGATCTACATTATCCTTTCATTTAGGTGTCTGTTTTTGTTTTAATCTTTAACAGCGACACTTCAGAGAGAGAGGGAGATGAGTTTGCACTACTATAAACTAATGCTTAAAACTTTGTCCAAAAGCTGATTTATTCACCTGTGCTGGTGCATGTCCCAACACATTGCCTGCTCAGTCCCTTCTCTGCACTGAAGGGCAGACCCAGCCTGACATAAAGCATCAGCACACTTTACCTACTTATGAAAGGTAAAGGTTCTTTAAAAGTTCTTCTGTAAGTTTAAATCCATATAAACGTGTTTTCCATGCTTTTCATAAATTTTCTAGGAGCACACGTATTGTACTCCTGTATCTGGCTTCACTTCCTTCCTGAAAGTCCCTCATGCATTTTTGTTCAATGTGGGCTGCTGTCTGCCCCCAGGAAGCAGTTGCCCTGTCTGCATTAACCTCCTCTATAGTGTGTACAGAAGGCTCTGCATGTGCACAGTGATCCCATGTGTACAGCATCTTCCCAGCAGCAGCCTGTGCTGAAGTCCTGACCACAGGACTATCTGGACCATCTGGACTATCCTGGCACCACTGCAGTGCTCCTATGGCTGTGCATGAAGATATGAACAGGGCAGCCTTGTGCACTGAAGGCTCATTCATAAGCCCTGCAGTTTGCATCTTGGTCTAGGAGTACACCGTGTGGAAAAGAGCAACCAAGGCCACACAGGAACACACATGAACAGAACCCAGAGCCCTAAGGCAGTAACACTAAACTCAGAAACCAAGAAAGTAATCAGTGGAAAGCAAAACCCAGAGGAAGGAATTCATTATGAACAGCGGAGTCCGTGGGTTGCTGATATGTTATCTTTGCCAGCCAACCTGACTCACCAGCATGCTGAGTGTGTCTAAAAGGCTGCAGATACGTTCAACTTGCCATGTGCCCACAATCAGTCTCTCCAAAAGCGTTCTCAGACAGCGTGAGAAAAGCGTGACCTGACTCCTGCAGAGCATGGCTACTCGCAGGAAACTTGAGTGCTCCAAAATCTACCCTAGCTGGGAGCACTGCTATTGTCTCGGAGCAGAGGGATGCCAGGAGGGCCTGGAGCAATCTAGTGAGGAGTTAATTAAAAGAAAACAAGTTACAGTTTCATCTCATTTGCTGAAGAAGGTGGTTGACTCTTTGTTGCAGTGGGCTGTGAGTGATTTGCTGTGCTGGGATGAAAGCCCATCCTCTTCAATCACTCCCTAGCAGAGCAAAATTACCAGTGTCAGGAAAACTCATTTTGTGGCATTAATCAGAATGGATTAAAATGGAACGATTTCTGAGCTGCCCTGCAAGAATAGCTGTGGGACATCAAAGAGAGCCTATGATCCACCAACACCAGAAGACTGTGTCCTCTGGTTTGAAATATTGTCATGAGCCAAATATTTATTGCAATGATGTGCTAACTGCATTGTGTATAAAAGCACTTCAGTGTTTGATAACTTGTGTCCTGTCTCCTCCATTGTAATATAACAATCAGATAAGTGATTATTTGGTGTGTTCAGGTGCTCCTGTCAGAGGAGTTTAATGATCCATTTAAAATCTTGGACTGCTTCTTGATTTTAACTGTTCAGTAATGATGGATAATGGACTACCACAGAGTCTATTCAATCCATTAGGAATAAATGCATTGCATATTATAGCTGCATGCAGTCATTTTAAACAAGAATGTGTCCCTGGCTGCTTTGAAAAGTATTATTCTTCTTCTAAGGAAAGAAAAAGCAGATTGTGTGTAGAATTGTGGTGTTTTATGATCCAATAAGTTTCTTGCCTTAAAAATCTGTTTCAGATAACGTATTTGAATTTGTTACACAACAACATATTTGACAAGAGTAAAAAGGTTTTCTTCCAACTCCAGAAATCTGGATTGTCTGTGGACCTTGGAAAAGGTACAAAATGTCTCACACTGGTTTTGTGCTTGAAGAAGAAGAATGTATGTACAAACTGCATATACAGTAGATATATGTGATATGATTTTCAGATGCAAAGTAAGACAAATATGTGTCTGCTCATATTCTTTTCTACTTTATGTAACATCCCACATCAACTATAGTCATGTATATGTCATTGCTGAGTGGAAACCACTAATCTGTACTTGAGAGAGACACAGAACCTTAGACCCCCCAGCATTTCACTGTGGTCACTACCATATTGTCATTAAAACAGTCTCTTGTAGAAGTTCTTGGGACTATAGTATACAGTTGTGTGAAAAAGTCAGCTTGATGCTCAGTACCAGTCAAAACAACAACCGATCAACCAACCAACCAACCAACCAAATAAAACTCCCCAAATAAAATGTTAAGAACTGCTAAGAAAGGAGACAGGAACAAAATATTGCAATATCATTGTATAAAAAAAGAAATTTCCATGCTTATACTGTGCAGAAGACTGCTCTTTCCAGCTCAAAGATACAGAATGCCATTGGAAATGATCCAGAGGCAAGTCACAAGAATGCTCAAAATTATGCAGTGGCTTCCATGCAAGGAGCAAATAAGTTAGGATTCTTCAGTCCACAAAAAGCCCCAAGCAAACAAAGGGAAAATACAACACAAATCTATAAACTACCAAATGCTTATATGATAGGTTTAGAATAAAGGGGGTGATTTGTCCCCCAACATGAGTTTAAACTGTGTAGTAGTTCTGCCATAGGATGTTCCAGATACTTTAAGTTTCAAAAAAATAATTCAAAAAGTTCAACAGAAATCCATTAAGAGCTATTACTTATAAGGACACAACTTCTGTCTGATGAAGCCCCTGAAGGCTGGAAAGTGTTCTGCTGAATTACCACCACGTGTTTGCTGGAGTTTTTACAATTTTTGCTAAACATTCACTTCTGGCTGGAGCCAGTTGTTGAACTAAATAAAACTTCTTGCCGTGGTACAGCTATTCCTCCATAACCTGAATTAACTTACAGTTTAAAAAAACAGAAGCCTCAGTGTGGAGCACACATGGGGAAGGAAGGAATGGGACAGCACAGCTAGGTGGGCATGGCATGAGACTTGAAGTGCTGTCCCAGGCAATGCTGTTGGGAAGGCTGGAGCATCATCAGGTCTTCTGGCAAATTCATGCTCATGTAAAAGGCAGATTTTCACCAGCGAAAATCAGATATTTGTGCCAGTATAGCTAAGACTGTGTAAGGTCTTAATTCATTTATATGAATGGCAGAAAGTGACACAGCATTTGATTACTGAATCACTATTTTAATTTTTGTAATGAATTACATCCACTTTAAACTCCATTGGAAAACCTGCTTACTTGTTTTGCCATGATTCCTTCAATTGCAGCATTGCATACGAGACAGAATTTGACTCACATATTCTGATTTGTGTGGAAGTATGTAATCTATGTGGCACTTAAGAAACACAGGAGATGTGTTTTCAGTCTTTTCAGTCTTTTACTCCAGAGATACATACCTGCAGTGTCAGAGCAGCAGCTCTGTGACGCTGTCTCACAAGGTTCAGAACAATACTGGAAAGATATCTGTGAACTCAACAAGATTTCATGGTTTGTTTGGTTTTATTGTCTCCATCCAAGTAGAATCTGCTCATAATGTGAAGGAATCTATTATGTGGGAGGCAAGGAAAAGGATTGTAAACAACCATACAGAGGGTGATTAAAAAGCTATTTTCCTTTGAAGCAGGCCTGAACTTCCAGCTACACAAGCTTTGGAGACAATTTCAAGCACCAGCTTTCAAGAATGCCAAACTATACATCTCTACTACTGGTTATTGCATTTAGAAATAGTCTCCGTGTAGCCCTGGTCAGAGTCCCTGGAGGACTTTCATTTACATTGGAACATTTTAGTACATCAGAAGTTAACTTATGGTATGATTCTGTCACATTAACACACCCTGATCTGCGCCCTTCCCTGTGAGTAAGGAATGTGAGCAAGGCATACAGTGACCCTGAGATTTTTAATCAAACTGACCTAACTTCAGCTCTAGATTGTTCACATCTTCATGTGAAGCAGTGGACCGTTTCCTATGAAGTGAGCTGTGCTGCATCATGAAACCCAAAAAATATTTCCATAGTGCCAAACAGGGTGGGTGAGTCAGATAATTTCTGTAATTGTTTCTCTGGAAAATTGTTCAGTACTTACAGATTCACTTGTCTGAGGCATCCCATGTGCATATGTTATCCCTTTCATACCATTGCTGAAAATAAGCCTGTAATATCAAGATGAATAATTGTCCTTTGTAACCGACTCTTTACAAACCGTATCTTTTTTCTGCATCTTTGCATCAGAATACAGAATCAGTGACCCAATGTCTGCTTGTAGGGATGGCAGGAATAAAACAGTAGAGGTGCTCCCAGCTTCATCTGGACCAGATTTTATACTAATCAAGTCCTATTTAGCTGCAAGCTATCACTTGATTACTAAAACCCTTTCTAACGCAGCAGCTCAGTTTATACAGAAAAAGAATTGCTTCAGTTTCAGGGCATTCAGTCTGATTCTTCTTTTGAACATTCATGAGTAGTTTAAGAAAAAATAATCAGTCTGTTTTCATGGCACTGGAGTCTCCATTTTATCCTCAAAAAAAAGCATTTTAATGGATATATTTCTCCTGCTCTGAGTCAGAATCATCCAAGGAAGGGATGAGTCAGTAAGTCCAAATGATTTTTGAAGAGAAGACTACCTCCTAAAAGGGATTACTCTTAACCCTCCCCACAGAGGTGTATGGAAGGAAGGAACAGCACACACTGACTTTGGGCAGTGCTAACCCCAAAATGCACGTTTACATTGCTGTGGCTGCTGTGACTGTAACTTGTGTAAGTGGCTGTGTCTCCAAAAAAGAGTGACCTCCGTTTCTGCTGCTTGGGCTGCTGTGCCAGCAAAGTGCTCAGCAGGAAGCTGCTTAGGGTGGGCTTTGTAGCCAGCACTGAACTCTGAAACAGAAGGTGCTATGGGTGCTAGGATCCCGGGAACTCTTTAGGCGCATTCCTACCAGCCCCGGTGATGCAGGGCAGAGTTCTGTACCGAGCCTGTCTGAAAGGCCTTTGCTCCAGCAATGCTGGGCAGGAGGCACTGAGTGCTGAGCAGACAAATGCCCTTTGGAGTTAATGCTTTTCTGACACTGTTACATGCTGTAGGGAACTGCATTCTTTCTCTATGTTATATTTTTTGAAAGATAGTCCATATTTTGATCCCAGAGGAACCTAGGGGATTGTCCATAAAATAGGAAATTCTCTCATTTCAATATAATTTTAAGTATAGCAGGCATACATGAAATTTTAGAAGGGATCATTCACTGAAGCCTGAAGCACAGTTCTAAGTGAGGAAGGATGTGCAAGTGGCTCTGGGGCTCTCTGGTGCAAGGAAAAAGAAGTTAATTTCTCTACTGTGCTGCAATGTGGAAATAATTTGGGCTGGAATTTGCGAAAGCACTGGCTTCCTAAGGACACAGATTTGAGACTGCCATCCATGCAGAGTACCTTGAAGGCTGGTAGGAAGAAATTGGCACAGGCAGCTGGTGAGAATGGGGATAAGGGACTGTAAGAGGACACAGGAGAGCTCTGCTAGCCTCTGTCTCACTCATGTGTGCTGTAGATTCACCATGGATGTGTGAAGATGGATTACCACTCTTCTTCTAGCACAGAGGGGCCCCAGAAAGGAGAGGAAGAACAGAGAAAGGTAGCATGGATACTTTCCAGAACAGTCTCCCAGCTCTCCAAAAGTTTCGCATTTGAGAGCCTGTCAGAAAGTTCAGTGCTTGTTGAAATGTCAGCCATCCAACTACAGCCTAAGGTTTGCAGGAGTCTTTAATGCTTATATATAAATAAATATGTATACATTACATATATATGTGTATAAAAATATGTAACCCTTAATTATTTCAGAGTGCTGTCCACAACGTTATAGGTTTTTCAGCATCCTGGCAACCTGTGCCTGGGAAGCTGATTGTACAGTCATCTTCCAAACAGTGTTTATGAAAAGTGAGGACTTAACTGGGATGTTTTCTATGGACAGGTACAGCAAAAACATACTAAGGTCTATTGCCAGTGTTGAAAGGATGAAGTGCAACTCAACAAAGGAGCTTGGTCAATGCATGAACTGGTAAATAAATGATGGTGTAACTGTGCTGCCTTTTAATAAATAAACCACTTGAGTCGAAGAAAAATGACACTGAAACACACTTAACCATAGTGCTTTCAGGAACACTGCATGCCTCCTTCAGAAGTGATTTATCAGCTTCTTGATTCTGATATTTATCCACATAAAAGAGCAGTAAACACTTTGGACTCTTCAAATCTGAAAAGATGTTTCTGTATTTGCCATATGCTAGCCCAGGCTTTGGCTGCATGTCACTTATGCCAGTTCCAACAAGCTGAGGTACTGAAGGGGGCATTTCTTGTTTACTTCCCTGGAAACAAAAATAGTGTTTAAAAAAGCCCTGGCACTTGAGTGTATGGCTCCTAATTTTAACCCACAAACAAACCACTCCATAACTGCTTGGATGACAAACTGTGAGGAAATGCAGCATGTGACAGCCTGGTACATCTGCCTCAAAAACTGTTTTGTCCAGTTTTCTAGAAATTATGGCTCCAATGACAGGGAGTGGGCATAAGAGCTTTCCACAGCTCTTGGAATACGGACAAGCAGAGATGAGGAGCTCCGTGAGTTCACTTGCCTGGTGAGTGGGTTGTGATGTCTCCTTCAACCTTGCTCACCACTGGGGATTTGGACCAGACTGATCTGCCACTAAGCAGACTGGCTTCTTTGCACCAGAGCTCCTCTCTGGGATTTCAAAATCTTCCTGTCTGGGGCTTTAATTGAAGCAAATATGAAGCTTTTCAGGTATTTTGCAAAATGCATTTTTCATGAGAAAAATCTTAATAATATTCCTCCGTTATTGCGGAAAGGATTTCAGGCTTCAACCTGAATGCTGCTGGAGGCAGGAGCAGCAGGGGCTCCCTTACACTGGGGCCAGAACACACTGATGCAGAGCACAGGGAGAGGGAGCTTGTGCTGCTGTAGATCCTCTTGCTGGAAAACGAAAAAAACTGAGACAGTGTGTGTTTCTGCATGCACAACTACACATCCGAGCCTATCTAGGTGGGAAAGCAGCCCATTTCTTACTTTAGAGGGTTCAAAGGACAAGAAAAAAGGACAAGAAAGTATAATTTAATGCCGAGATCCTCGCTTCCTCTGAGTTTTTCAGAGGAAAGATTTCAAAGGGGAACACTCACAGTTCTCATTTCTGTTGTCAAATGAAATGCAGAAACAACAGCAGAATGTGTAAATTTTATACTTAAATTATTCCTCTGATAGAAAGCATGAGCCCTCATAGTCTAAAAAGTATAGTACAGGACATTTGGCTTGCTTATTAAGACTTCTTCAAGTACTTGTGAATCGGAGGAATTTGCAGAGCCAATCTTAGAAAAAGACAAAGGTTGTGTGGTTGATCTTGCTGACAAAGATAATGCTATTTGCAGAAGTATCTGCTTTGAACAAATCCAGACAAATTATTGATGAGAAAAGAAATTTGACAAAGGTTTTCCCCTTACTGTTCAATTGTCTGTGGATTTATTATATTTATTGTCAATTTAAAATTTATTTACTTAATGATTTCTGAAGATAACCTTTCTTTTTATGCTTTGTTACTCAGAAGAATCCATTGCATCAGTGGCTCCCAGACTCTTCTGAATGAGCCTCCCACCTACAATCTCATCTTCTTCCCTGCCCCCTCCATTCCCAGCAGCTCTGTAAATCTGGGAGATGAAAGAAGGGGGAGGTTTGTACCATAAACCATCTGGCAGCAGTTCTTTTTGCTGTCTTGTGTCACTCTCTGCCCCTTTGCTATTACCTGGGATTCAGAAGGGAGTCTGACAGCAGTGCTGGGGCCTCTGTGCTTCCCATCCTCGGGTGCAGGGGGAGGCAGTGCATGGCTCAGGGTCCCTCCTTCACCATTCCTGGATCCAGCTTTCACCCGCTGCTCTGTGCCATAGACAGTGTGCCTGTCTATGGAGGGGCTGAGGGAATAAGGAGTACATTCTAGTTTACAGTGGTTTAAAGTACCTGTCCTGTTGGTGCTGTATGACCACTGTTAACATGCCAGAGCTGAACTGTGGGGAGAGCACAGCACATGCACGATTTTTGCCACTCAGGTTATTTTATTCTCTTTCTGATCATAGCTCTTAACATCTGGTTTCATATAAAGCACAGTCTGAAATGTGTTCTCTGCACAAATCCATAATATTTACTTCAGTATAATTGTTTGCACTAATTCCATGGCTGCATATGTAGCTAGGTTTGGGACCTAGACATTTGAACTGGCTTCATTTGTGACTGGTAGGGATGTCATTTCTTCTTCCGGAAAGTTAGGTATTCATTTTAAAATGAGTATAGTGCTTCCTCACTTCTTCCCTTTGCCTGGAACCTCTCCTTGGCTTATAATGTTTTTATGGTTTGGGGATTGTTTCTTGCCTTCTGTCTACTAACAAACACCATGGAGCCAAATCTGAATAGGAATTTCTAAGGGCAACCATAGTATAAATATTAGAGTAACAGTCACATCAATTGCTACAAGAACTGTAGAAACAGAACATAACAAGAAAACACAGCTCTAACCTCTTTATGTGTAAGTAAAAATTGCTGCATGGCTTTTTGCAAGGTTTGTGCAAGCTGAGCTCAGATACTACATTTCAACTAGACTATGGAGTGAATCAGATAATAGTTGGGGATGGCACTTACACTGTATTAATGAAATATGTTGTTTGGTGGTTATATAGAAAAGGATTACCAACCTCATGAATTTTATCCAGTGTGATTGATTGCCTGACTGTTTAATGTGAAGTTCCTGATTAGTCAGCCTCCCAGATGGTTTTTCTCTCCTCTTACATTTCTATTTAGATATCCTTTATCTATTTCTTTTTAAATGATTTTTTTCATTATGTTTTCTTCAACAAAGAATTCTTTCCTCCTCCCAACCCCTTCTAATTCATTCTGAAGTTTAAATGACAAATAAAAAATGCTAGATTTGAAAACTCTGGTAAGCTGCAAGAGGACTGACACAAAAAAAAAAGTGTACAATGTCTTCCCCACACTGTGAGGCACTGGAAGATAACTGCTAATAATCTACCATCTGTTTATAAGATGCACATAGGTCATAATTCTAAAAACTTTTATGGCATGATATGAGTTTATTTGCCTGGTAATCCAGTGAAGTAAATGGAAATATATACAGCAGTAAAGTACCTCCGAGTAAACTTACACACAGGCTGTGTCTGTTTTAGACTTAAGCAGGGAAAAGCCATGGGTTTGCACACAGGATCCCAGCTGTGCCAGCCTGTTAGGATGTTGCCCTGTGTGGATCAGGGCCAGACCAGCCAGCACTTGCTCTGCACCCAGGCAGCGTGGATGGAGCCCCTTTCTGGGAAGGTAGGAAAGCTTAATGGTGTGGATATGGTCAAACGATGGCACTTGCCTTCATGGCAAGAGACAAAACTCTGCCACTTTGCTGTACTCAAACAAATACATCCTTAGAGGCCACTGCTGTATAAAAGGAAAAAAACCCACATGATCCATGAAATTCTGTGTTCATGGATAGATGTCAGTGACAGTTTTCATAACTATGCCTGTCTTGAGTAGTTGAAATTATGCTCTACACTTAATTTCATACATTTTTCAAATATGGTTTCATTTTTTTCTGAGCTTTCTGGAGCTTTTGAAACTGTCCTGCCCTTTGTCCTCATCCCTTCCTGCGGATGGGCTTCATGAAAACCAGAAGCCCCAGCTAGTTCCCTGAGTGTGGCTTCCCCTGTTGACTTTCCAGCTCAAATATAGAGAGAAATCAGGCAACTTGGACAGTGCAAAAATTTAGACCCATTTTGTGAGCTGTGGGGATTAGGTTAGCAGTGGTGATTCTGACCCACTTCTCAGGAGAAGAATGGAAAAACTGTTCTCTTTGCTGAAACCACTTATGAACTAAAGTCTGTTTACAGAGAATGGACCTTTTCTTCTTCTGTTCCACCTTTCCTGAAAATGTCATATAGAGTCATATTCATTAATGCTCTTCAATAAATTACAAAAAAGATTTAAATATTCTTATTACAGGAATAAGTATACTTGTAGAGTCACAGGTCTTATTAATTACCTTCCTGTAACATGTTAGATCCTTACCCATTTGGAAAATGCAGCACTTATGTCAGATCCTGAAAAAATAACATTAGGATTAGGGGTTTTATATAAAGTACAAGCAAAATAAACCAGTAAGAAAAACACTTGAAGAAGTGGAGCCTAGAATTGCTCCTCTGAGTTAATAAAGATGAAAATCAGGTTCTTGAGACCAGTGAAAGACCTGGCTCAATATTTTAGCATCTCAGTTGCTTAGTGTTTGAAATACATTTACCTGCAATGCCAGTTATGTTTGTTGCCAAACAATCTCAAAAGCCAAATTGATACATGCTTTGGAATTAGCCTGTAGCCCCAGAGGAAGTAGGGTCATTTCCAGGTACTTTGGAAGATCTCTAATAGCTGTTCCGGCTGCATAAAATTAGGAAGAGTCTGAACCTTTTTTAATTACTTCTCTGCAGAAAGACTGAGCCATCAGCCTTGTTCTAATCCTCTTCCTTAGTGAATGAGCTTATTGCTCTGTTAAATTGCAATACAGGGAGAAATATTGTGAGGGGGTCATATATTCTCTCACAACTGTTAATGTGATGAGCTGGAAAACAAACTCTGACACTAAGAAAGACACTGTTCTGAAGAGAATTGGAATCCCAGCCCATGAAGAGTCAATGCTAGGGTCTAAGGCAGTTTTTAATGTTGTTGTTTGCTTTTATTATTTATAATTATTTTATTTTCTTTATTCCTTTTCTCAGAGTAACATCAGATCACTTGGATACAATGATGAAGATTTGCTTATAACACAGTGTATTGACAGTAGCCTGTCAGCTTTACTGTGGTACATTTCCAGCCAAGTATGCAAAAATAGACACCAAAAGGCAATGATAAACTAAAATTATACAGAGAACTTCTAAAGGAGCTAGAAAAGTATCTCAGTGTTGTTCCCTCTTGATATCAACAGTCAGGCATACAGGAGTCTTCTTAGTAAAAATGTTATAGGACTATGGCTGCATGGATATTTAAGAAGGGAACTAAAATAAGGGAGAAATAAATACTACATTTGACAAGATATTTCTAGGAACTGGCAATACAGAGGAAGAGATGGCAATTTTGCATAGCGTATCATAGGATAAAAATAACAATGATTTGAAATGAATTATTTGGTACTGAGAAGAATGTCTTAACTATAACTTCGTTCTATTTATATAATTTTCAGTGTTTCTTACAGAAAGTATAGGATTTGCATCTCTTAGTTGTGTCTTTGACATATTCCATATATAGTTTTTGTTCCCTTTCATTCTCTCCGCTAATAATCAGTCAGCAGTGGCAAAAACACTGTCTTTGCTATTCTTTTAATGGAATTGTCACACAAAATACAGTAGAGAAACTTTAACTTGTTTCTGGAAACTCCATATTTTTTTAATGATCAGAACTTTGTTGGGGTTTTATTTTGTTTTTTTCAGAAGACAAGCTCTTTAACACCTGGACTGTTAACACATACCCAGTTCAAAAGGATGAACTTACCAATGCATATCATACACATCACATACAAGTTTCCTTTCATAGTTGAGACAGTCCTAAAGAACCAAATACATAAATTTTGGACTGAAGAACAGTGTTAATTTACTCTATACTTTATCCAGAATGCAAAAGTTCTTTCATAATACACTGAAAATAATATAGTGAAATGAGAGGAATACTTTCAAGAACAACATATGTTAATGTCTACCCAAGGAAAACACAATTCCAGATTACCAAATTTGAATGACACCCAATTTTCATCCAAAAATTATTTGTTGATCTGATTCTTATGCAACCTTCAGCTAAAAGAATCCAAAAACCTGTGTAGCACTATTTTCAACAAATTCCAGTTATTTTTAATGTATATTTGAGGTGCTGGTGGCCATATAGCTTAAAATTCTCTGAAAACAAAAACAAAACCAGCCAACCAAACAAAAAAACCCACCAAAATTTTTGTCAGAATATAAGGAGAATCTGATCTCCTAGAACTCATGGTTTCAAGATCTTACTCCACCAAAGGATATCAATCACTCTCCCAAAGGCAGCCTTGCCCAAGAAGGTTCACAAGCTTTCAGAAGAAATACTCATTAGTGATGGGATTAGATTCCCCATCAAGGCACTTTTTTTCCTCACTTAATTGCTAATGGGCTAATGCTAAATCCCGTTTGAACCCACTGAGTCTTTGAAATACTGTGGAAAATAGTTTGGAGTGTCAATATTACAAGACGACCCAGTGTTAGCAATTGCTGGCTGACAAAGTGTAAGTCAGTGAACAAACCAATTACATTTTCTGTTATGTTCCCCCTAAAGCAAATGCAACAAGTATCCTGAAGGTCCACCCTCCTTACTTTCCAGAGCATTCCTGAAGAGTATTTACTGTGAGCTTTGTGGGTCTTGCTGCCAGTGACACAGGAGGGGCAAGCACAGTGGATTGGGGGGTCCCTGGAGGAAAGCAGGGCCAAGAGGACCCCACTGTGGAGCAGCTCCTCAGTCTGTCTCCAAACTGAACCTAGACAGTCAAGGATCATTCATAACAGAAATACAAAATTTCTCCCCTTTTCCATGACAAAGTTTGGCTTTTCATATAATTGGTGTATGAGAATTGAAGACTTCATGAGTTTGAAGAACAGGAGAGAATCTGCATGTAAGTTTCCCAGAGGGATACCTGAATTGTAAAGGAATGCTAAGCAATGCTGCAGACAAAATAACATGTTTAGTTTTGACTCAAGAGTTGTAAAAATAAGTCCTCCAAAATGAACTCAAAATTTGTTATCTTCTATCCATCTTAGACTGTTACTTTATTAAATGTTGCAGATATCACAAGTGGTCCACTGGTAATTTAATTACTGGTGTGTACTAAGGCGGGCCAGGAAATGCAGTATTCACAAAGACAATTGCCAAAGGGGTACATGGTCCACTTCAGCTTTTCACCACTGCTAGTGCTGGTGAGGATATACTGGGAAACTGGTATCTTAGCAGTACATAAAAAGGTAGATAAACTCACATGTTTTGTTTCCCAGGCTGTGAAAAATGGATAAAATTTCTATTGCCCAAGTAAAAGTGATAAACTCTGTTCACCTTCAACTGCACAATTGCTTTTGGCAGGAGCTCTGGAAAGTTTTAATGGAAAAAGGCTAGCATAGCTGCAAGATCAAGAGGTGAATGTCTGTCTGCTCTCTCTGCAGATAACTAAAAACATGTGCCCAAGATGACAGCGTTGTCTTGAGTATAGTTATTAAAGCTTGCTTAAGTGGAAAAATAAAATTATGGCCATTAACATATATTGGCTGCATATTGTAGGGAAACAAACTCCACATATTGGGTTCCTGCCTCTTTCACAAATGTGAGACAGTAACTTTCACCAGGAAGTGAACTCAGTTAGATTCTTAGGATATAGTTAATCTTTTTTTACCAAATAAGTTTCCATGGAAAAAAATAAAGACATTGAAAACATTAAAAAATAAGAGAAAACAAGATTTTGGAAAGCAAACTACATGAAAGAAAATTAGTTTTAATGTAGTTAGCTAATTTAATCAATTTTAATGACTCATAGAATCAGAAGGGTTTTTTTCAATTTAGAAACAGGGATGAAAAGGCCATTCGAGGGCTTGCAGGTGACGATACTTTTCTCACCTGCTATTATACTTGTAAGCAACTTCTTCATAATTCCAGCTGGAGCACTAACATATGCTTATGGTACAGGTGAGAATGTCTTTCTGCATGTTACAGCAACAGTGCAGGAAAATATAAGTATCTCACTTCCACTCAAAATGTGCCAGACTATCTGAACTCTAGGAGTATCATTTTGAGCCTTGCTTTTCACTCATGTACAATGAAGGCTTCATCCAGCAGCAAGCTATAGTTCAGTCATTAATCATGTGCATTTTAGTAATTCTAGTTTTTTAATTTGCATATATGGATAGTAATCAACAATAGAAAAACATCAGGAGTGTAAATGGTGCTTTAAAACGTATTGTGGAAGAATATTCAGAGATTAAGCTGTGATTCTTTATGCAGTCACGTTTTGAAGGGAGCAGACAAACTGTTTGAGCTCTGCCTGCTGCTAATAGACACCCTGGTGGAGTATTTTGCTCTCAAAGCCCAGAACTCCTGCTTTTTTTCTCCATGCTTTTATGCCATTAAAGTTCTTGCCCTTGACAGTTCTTGAGAGAACATAATCCAAGACACGCCACATGTTCTGACAGCCTCTTTTAACAGGCATTCCAATGCATTTTTCATACTTCATCTTTCATGCAGCCTTAATCATCTTCCCTTGAAAGAGAAATGATACTGCTCACCTACGGCATTTCAAAGTTTACACTTCTTTGTTTAAGTTCTCACTTTTTTAGATTGACAGTCAATTTCTAAGGAGATAATTGAGTTCTACTTATGTAAGCTTTGTGTTACTTTTTAGAAGGTTTGATTGGGGTTTTTTTTGAGTTTTGCAGTTGCACAACTTTTTGATATTTTTAGGAGTTTTGGTTTTACTTTTGTGGGAATTTTGCAGGCTATCTGCCAGTTCTGCTTTGTAGTTACAATGATACACTAGTGTTGCAAAAAGTACTCTAATGATGTGCTTGAAAATGACACGGTGTCAATCGGTTCTGTTTGCAAAATGAGTCAACGTAAGATTCCATAGGGAAACAGCATCAAAAATGATGTCATAAAGATTTACCTGGTGTCAGCTGAGCTTTAGTTTATTGTCATATTGGTTGAGGCAGTACTCATATATGTTGCCTTCATGTGCCACACTGTTCTTACAGCACCACTACCATGAAGGAATTCAAATGTACAGATTCTATACAGTGCTGACTCTTTGGGCTTTGTGCAGTTGTCAAGAAAACTTAGAGCTACTGAAACCTATCTCTGTCAGATGAAAGAAACTGTCCCTTCCTGCCTTCCTGGCTGCTCATTTCTTCTCCAGGGCTGTCAAACCACTGAGCTAGCACAAGTTTCTCTGGCCTTACATTGAAGTGGACCAAAGAAACGCTCCAGGTAAAATTATACTGTCCAAAAAGCTTTTTGGGAACAGCTTTGGTGAAATGGGCGAATTAAGTTGAATGATCTTATTAGACTCAGCCTATTAAATGCAGTAGATACAATAATTTCTAGAGGAGCTCTTGCAACTCTGATAATTGAATCCTGACATTACAGAAGGGCTAATGTAAAAGCACAGCCGCTGGCCCCTCTTACAGCTCTGTGCAGCACGGTCATAATGGGGGGGGGAGAGGACCAAGGGGAGCCATCTCCTGACTACATGCCCCTGGAAATGCTGTTCATAGACACAGAGACACTCACAATGCTGATACCTGTAGGATGGTACCAGAGTGCTCAATGAGCAAGTGCTTGCAGCACTGGTTAAACAAGGGTAACTTCCCTCACATTTATTCAAGTGCTGTTAAGCTGCACAGGAGGAGGAAGGAGCCAGGCTTTGGCTTTCCTCCCTTACAGCATAATCACTGGGAGTCCTGCAGCGATCCTCAGAGGTGTGGTGAGCCTGCTGCCTTCCACCCCGCAGGGGCACAGATGGTGATGTGCCAGGAGGGCTGGTTCTGCCAGGGCAGGGATGGGACTTGTTCCATGCATGCTCCCTCAGACACATCTCTTATGATGGTCTAATGTATTCTTCCAGGGGTTTTGCCAAGACTAGTTTTTTCCTATAGACCTGTGGTTCAGGGAATAGGCAATAAGTATAATTAAAACTGCTTCTACTTATTTCCTGAGAACTGAGCTTCTCTTGCTTCCAGCTGTGTTCCCTGCTAGAAGAGGTGGCAGCTGAAATTGCAAATGTCTTCCCTACGGCTGAAAAGGTAGAAGAAATCATTGTGTCTCAGTATTGTCTTTCTGCTCCTTAGGAACCTGAGAACTTTTCAGGGCTGCCAGACCACTGAAGCTAAGCCTTATGGTAGCATAAACTGAATTCCTCAGTCAGAGGAATTTGTTTGGGTGTGCATGTTTTTGTCCTGTAAACCTGCCTGCTCTCTCACTGTTTTGAGGAAAGCTTGCACTGTCTTTGGATGAAATATTCTCCTGCTTGATCATGGGCTTGACCCATGTCCCAGACAACTCTTGCAGGGCATCATCCTATGGACAATCACAGCTTTGTGGTGTGGGAAGGGATGATAGCCCTTCCCATCACAGCCACATGAGGAAGCATGGGGACCCAGCTCTGAGCCCTCGGTGTCCCTCTCTTCCTTCACAGCTGTGTGTCCTGGCAAAGCAGGGCTTAGGCAGAGCTATCACAGCCCCTGAGTTCAGAGGTAGTGACTAGTGTCTTGCATCATATTCAATATGATTTCTTTCCACTGCGTTTGTAACTTGCTGCTGCTATGAACTTCAGAAACCTTACTTTACTCCCCTGGAACAAATAATAAAAACAATCAGTCTCCATTAGCATACAGCAATTCAACATCCTGACTTTTATGAGCTCACTGTAGGAGTTTAATTAATTAAGGATGATTCTGCATTCTTCACAAGGAAGATTGGCTTTCTTGTTTATTTTGTCATAAATAGTCTCATATGTCGGAACATTTTGGAAAATGCCAAGGAAATACGCTTCCCTCCCACTTTGAGAATATTCTCCCTCAGCATTTTTGTGTGTTGTTTTTATTATCTTTGCCTCCAGTAAAAACCCTAAGATAGGCATGATTTTCAAGGAGAAGGCTTCTGTACAAACAGCCTTCAGTGCATGTTAGCAGATTTAACAAAAGATTAAAGACAAGAACAAGATTAATAGGAAATATGAAAATAAAAAGCTAAATCAATCCTGCCAATATTCTCAGGTCCAAGTTTTTGTTTTCCTCACCATAAAACTATATCTGCCAAAGTGTTTCACCCTTTATTTCAATTAAAAAGTATTTCAATGTAAAATAAAATATTATATTCAATATGAAATATTGCTGCTTACACAATTCAATTCTAAAAAGAAGGAGTGACAGTAAGAATCATGTGTTACAGCTGAGATCAGCTCTGTAGGAGTAAGAGCAGGACAATAATCTCTGGTGACAGGAGAGAAAGAACAGGATAATGCAGCAAGAATCCAGATTCCAAGATTGCAGATTTGGGCCCTCTGATCCTGTTGGCATCACAGCACTGTAGCAGAGCAGAAGCAAGTAATGTGGTGAGCTTCTTCCCAGAGACTAAACAGTCTCTCCAGATCCAGCCTGACAAGGAAAGCCTCTACTCTTCCTCCTCAGCGTAGCAGAGAGAAACTCTCCAGCCAAACCCAATGAAGCTGCCAAACCCTGTTGGGTGGCATTTTTCATCTACCTGCCTTGTTTGTAACATGTGTAACTCTTGCATGCAGTGCCTGGTTAATCCAACATTTGAGGGTAACTGCTAGGCAGTGAAGTGCACAATGCTATTTATTATTAAGAAAATTAGAAAAAGGAAGGACCTCTAAAAACTGGAAGCACAATTTCAATTTTTTTAACAGTCACAACTTCATCCATATTTGTGGGTGTACAGAAATCAGATAAATAAGAAGCACCATGTACTAGTGTAACAAGCCCACCTCCTGCCCATTGTGTCTCTGCCTATTCTCCCAACAGAGAATGCTACTTGGAGGAATGCAAGGTTGGCACAGAAGGGTCTTGGAGGAATGCAAGAAACATCTACTGTGTGCAAGGAGCGTGTCTCAGGAGCACAGCAGACAGTGTGTCTCAGCAAGGCAAACGAGCATGCTCTGAGCACTGTGCTGGCAGCAGGACTTTACCAGCACCTGTGTGAGCACATTTTGAGCTGGCTTAGATGTGTCTGAGCAGCTTTATAGGCAGTGCACTGTTAGCAGTACTAAGCTGAGGCCTGCAGTCCCTTAGTTTTACAGGCCTGAAATTTCCTTCCGATAGGAAATCCTGATACCACAGCCTCTGTGTGTAGCTGAGACCCAGAGCAGAAAGAAAGCGAGCATGAAGGAGCATGTCTTGGCAGCTCGGTAGCTACAGCGCTTACCTCAGGAAGGGGCTTGGGGTTCCTATCTCTACCCTCAAGATTATTTGTGGTTTTAAACTTTGAGCATCCAAAGTAAGTCATAGCCCATCTCAAGTGAGGGAACCAAGCTTCTGGCATCAGGCAGTGAGACACCCTCAGGCCTGCTCCCCTCACATCCCACAGCTCCTGAGGTCCTGGAACAGCAGCCCAGCTGCATTAGGAGGATCCTTCTACCTCTCTCCTCTTCAGCCTTGTGGTTATGAGGATTGTATAGGAGATAACAGATATGAATTTGAATTCTACTTGGCCAAGGGATGCAATTAGCTGTCTTAAACAATTAAGGTGAAAATCATTTCAGGAGACAGGTTACCTGATCTAATAGATGAATATCACTGAGAGGCAGAAGATCACTTGCTTCCATTACTGACTTTATGCCAAACCCACCAGTTATTGGGCAGACTGTAGACCCATAAACTCACTAATCCATGAAATGAGATGAGATGAGATAAGATGAGATGAGATGAGATGAGACACCTCAAATAACTTCTTGCTGTACAAATTAATTAAATTGTCTGGCAGACAAGTCTGAGAAATTGAAGGAAAGGACCACTTTAATCTGGGAAGAGGGTGAGACCTTCTCTTTCAGCAACAATGGGCCAATGGATTAGGCCCACAGCTAAATCCCACATTTCCACTTCTGGCGAATCCAGCAGCCACAGATGGGCCACCATTGGCATCTAGAAAACTTTTAAGCTGAGCAGAAAGCCTAGTGTGAAAATGCTAAAGAAGATGCAGAAATTTCTTTTTTTTTTTTTTTTTGCCTTACATACTTAAATTTTGCTTACATCCCATTTTAGACATCAAAATAGGCCTTATTTTGCATTTGCCTAGTCTTGGCTTTGAGACATTGATTCTTATGCTTCTGCTGCTAAATTAAAGGCTTCACTAGTTCTTGTGTGACTACCTTCTGATAAACTAAATAATTTAATCCCATTAAATCGCTTACTGCAAGGCATTTTCTCCAATGCATTTGAGGCTTCTCTTTTGTGGCTTTTCCAATTCAACATTATTTTCATCCTAAGTCTTCTCAGGACATTTGTAAATTATTTTGTTGTTCATTAAAAATTCAACAAAACCCCTATGCACCCCTGGGGCAACTTCTTACTCTGTGACTGACAAGGCACTAGTTTAAATCCAGAATGTTTTCCTATTAAACATATGCAAAGTTGTTCTGTCCCCACACTTCAGTACATATGAGCAACCCAGAAGCAAAATAACAGTCTGAAAAAGTCTTTGCTTCACAGGGAGGATCTGACACCAGAAGACACAACTGCATATGCAGTTCAAATGCATAGTGATTTTTCAGGTGTTGCCCAGAAGCTGTTTTTAAATATATTTTTGGGAGACACTTTTGAGTATGGAAAATTCATATAGCTAGTCAAAATGATATATATGCCTATAGGATTTAAGCTGCGTGAAAATTAGCATTTTATGTTTTGTTGCTTGTTATTGGTAAAACCAAAGTATTTTTCCAGTCTTTTTTATTTAATATGAAAAATATAGCTGTTAAATAAAATGAAAAATGACATCATCCTCACCTCATACAGAAATCTGTTCAATCTAGTGGCTCATGTATTTACATGCAAATGTCTGTACTTGGATAAAAATTGAAAGCATAGCACAAAGCCTTACAACACAGACAGGATCCCATTTGTAGAAGATGATGACAGTGTCCTGGCATTCCAGGTGCAAAACCCATAAAGCAACACTCTTTCTCATCCTTATGCATCTAGGAGATGCACGGGTTGCTTTTACTCTCTTATGCACTTCTTCTTGGTATTTTCTTCCACTAAAACCATTACACAAAATGGTCAAGTCTTTCAGTCTCTCAGTCTTTCTCACTATCTAGACAATGCTGATCTTTTTATCATGCCCTCTTGGTCTTCTGTGTTTCAAGATGATAAGCTGGGGGCTTACAGAAGTGAGTATCTTGAGATATATTGCTATTAGTAGAGCTGGAGGTGGCTACTCAGCTGCAACAGAAATTTCCCTGCTCCCTGGGGTGGTGGGAGAGGCTTTGGGGGAGTTTAGCTTCTGCAAAAATCCCCTCCAGGAGATCTGACTTGCAGGGTGACTTACTGATTGTGGCTCCATATCTTCAATGAAAGGGAATGTCACTGGGTCTGCTTATGCTTCCCCACCTGCCAGCAGCACCTCTGCTCTTGTTCTGCTGAGCTGTAACTTGGTGTAAGTGTGGCTTACATTGTGTACATGTAATCTATACAACTTCCTTGCTGATAATTGCCAGAGATAAGAAAGTGCCCTCTCTGCAGCCTGCACATGACATGCCTGCTATGGCACTTCCCTAATGCCGGTACAACATGGATTTGATCATGGCAGATTGTTTTCTGTGTATTATCCTGAACTCAGATCAAAGCCACACACATGTCCGTACCCATGTCAGGCCCTGCTTTGCTGTCTCCATGCTAAATCACAGCTATGTTTTTGCCAAGTAAAGAGGACACATACTGGAATCTCTAACTCATTTGGGTTTGGTGTGCTGGGAGACCTGATTTAGGTTTGCACCTCTTAGTGGCCCACTAAATCAAGGCATTTTAAGCTGGGAGTGTTTATGTGCTGAAAATCCAAACGAGACACTTTTAGATGGAAGACTTACTAACTGGCATAAATTGTGCTAGGCTGATCTCAACACCTGGTTCTGTGTTCACATAGGTCTTCCCTAGACTTAGCCATATCTCATTTGGCCACACATCTGACTACACACAGTGTGACCTTTATTTATGTTATTTACAGCTAGCCCCAAAAATGATAAATTCTGGCTCTATCTCAGATATTCATCCAAGCAGCAAGCATCTAAAAACCAGCTCTGCAAGACAGCCAGCCATCTGGAACAAGAAAAATTCATTTCCAAAATGTAGTGACAAAGCAACCTCCACACGTCCTCTCTAGAGCACTGGCTTACAGCCAGCAGTAACTTTTCTATGTAATATATTGGGAAATATTTGCAGTTCTGTACTGTATCTCCTTGGTTGGTGAGGATTTAGCCCACCTTTGTAGAACATCAATTAATATGCAGTAAAATGCTTATTTTGGTTGCTTATCCAGTACTGCTTATCTTTTTAAAAAATGAGTCCACTAGTGATCTATATTGGCTGATGTACTGTCTGAAGCAAATGTACAGAGTTGAGTGATTAAAATATTGAATTAATCTACTGTTCAGAACTATCTGAAGGAGTAGAACTACATCCAAGATTAATTTTATTCAGTATTTCCCTTGGTACATTTGTTTTGTGTTTTTTTTCTGTAGAGACTTGAAATATTAGCACCAAATTGTCTGAAGCATTTATCTCTTGCCAATAAGACTATCGGTTCAGACCTAGTAAAACATGTTCAAGCTTTTCCAACATAAGCACTATGTACTTTATGAAGTCTAAATTAGGTTCTTTATGAAATCAGCACAGTACATGTACAGTTTCATTAAATATGGCTTATTATCAAGAACATTCTTTTTGGAGAATTTTGTGGGCTCCCTTCCAAGGAGAGCAGAAAAAATCTTTCAATCTGACACACTTGAAGGAAGGAAATAGCTGTTGATTTTTCAAATTTAAATGCAGTCATTTTTCCTTGGGTCATGTTCCATTTGAACCTGCTTGTCTTCTGAGGATGTTGAGGAGGTAGTCTGGGATAAGTTCATCTGAATACCCCATAGATGGATTCCTGGGCAGCTCTTTAGAAGACTAGAATTCTCCAATACATCTGATTATTTTATAGGTCTTTCTGTGCTTAAATTTCTGGGTAAAATTTGTATAGTCTGGTCTTGGGCATGTTCCTTGCAGTCCCAAAGGCTGCTGACCTTAAGGTCACACATAAGCTCTGTGTACAAAACCAGTCAGTGTTTCTAGAAAACAATGGAGTCACCTTTTTTTACTCCAAATTACTTGCCAAATTTTTATAACTGACAAATCACACTCAGTGTGTTTGGATTTTAGTTAGGTTTTTTTAAAATTTGATTTTCTGTGGCTAGATCCCTCGTGCCATTTTCCTGAGACTGCTGCTGCTGTTTTTAAGGTGTATAGGAACAGCAGAGTATCTCTCCCATCCTATTCTCCACTATCTTTCTTCCCTTTTCTCACTGTGGAGCAGGAAATTGCTCATTTTGCTCCAGTATTTGGGGACTGTATGAATTTGCCAACCAGTAGACTAATCAAGAAAATTTAGATAGTAGAAGTAATGTGAAGCTGGAATCCATGGATAAAACTGTGCTATTTTCTCCTCCATTAACTCAAACTAATTCAGCATTTGGTGGTTTTTGTGGAAATTAAAAATTTTTAAGTGATTTATTTTAAATGTATGTGATAAAACATCATCAGCAAATAATTTCTGGACATAAACAATATCATTCTTTTTTATTAAACTTCCTGACACTGCATTTCAAGACATGAATTCAGTAAAACAGTAGTCCTGGAATATTTATGGTGTGTAGGGACTAATGGTGTCTCTAAAGAGATGTTTATAGGGGACGAAGGGATACTAGGCTCTTTGGTGTATAAGCTGTACATTACCGAGGTGTTTGCTTTTGCTACTAAGAGAATTCCCAGCTGATGGGGAATGCCATTTTGGTTAGGACTTTCACTTCTGCCAAAGTCTAGCATTACAGCAATAACCAATTTTTCGTATTGACTTTCTTGCCCTTAAAAGCCATCTTCTGCACAGCAATGCAGTGACAGGAGCATTGCCATAGGCTGTTTGAATGATTCCCAGCTGGCTTGGTTTTGTAGGCCAAGACATGGCTATCATAAATCTAGGTATGTCCCAACAAGGACGGGAGAGAACAAGGGTAACAATGGTTTACATCATTACGACATCACAATGTCACTGAAGTGCTCACCAACCTCAGCTCAAAATACATATGGGGAAAGGGGGAAGGGAGAGGGAAGACATCTAAAGGAAAAAAGGAGCTGCAACCTGAATTATAACAGCTCACAGATGGGCCAAAGGCAAAAAATAGTTATGTTTACAGTCTCAGAAGTACTGGATTCAATAGTTGCTCCCTATATACACCTTCTGTTCACAAGTAAATGAGTTTTTATGGATATAGTAATGATCAAGTAGAAGCACTTACTCTGAACACACTTCAGGTGCCATTTCATAGCAAACAGATAAAACTATTTCTATTGTGTTGTATTAAACCTATGACCCTCAAGGAATGGCAACAGCAAGGTATCAGTTCCAGAAATATATAAGGTCTTATCCACACAAGTAATTTCGTGTTTTTTAGCATATATCAGCATGTCTGTTGTGTTTTTCAGAATGTAATCTTTCATTTTAATATAAGTAATTTTATACTCCTTATGCTCAATGATGATATAGACCAGTCTTCTCCAGGAACTGAGTTTGCAAGAGATGTCATTTAGAATTGGATGGAGAGACAGCAAGGAAACAGAAGAGCTAATAATTCTTTCTAGAAAGGACTTTTTACATGACTTTGGTGATGTAAGGGTCTTTAAGCAGCTCTAATGTCAATGAAAGACAGTCTGGAAGCTGGAATAAGTTATGGTGAAAAAATTCTTCCTGTAAATGACAGCTAAAGCCCCGTGTATTTTCAAGTGCATAAATTCGAGGACTTCCATGAGATATGACACTACCATATTGTGTAAGAAGATTATGGTTTGAAATGAAAGAACAAATGAAAACTTCAGAGATGAGGGGATACCCCTAATGGGAACATGTTAAAGAGCAAGAAGTGGAGGGGTCAGTCAGTGTCTGGACAACAAAGTGAGAGATTTGTCATGTGTGGGAGGAAAAGAGAGGGACACTGGCCTTCTCTGTGCATTTGCACCATAACCCTGACTTTCCCACGTTTGATCCTTTCTCTCTGTGCAAATTTGAATCTGTGGCAAGGTTTGGAACAAATGCATCTCTTATTCAGTCATTCAGAACTTTTCTGTCATATAGCATTACAGTGACCCAAATTTGGCATTAAAAGGAGGAATCAAAGCAAGGGATGACCAATTCCATTACAAACTCCTTTGACTATATGAAAAACAGGATGCAGCTCAAGCCCCCTCAACTCATTCTAGCCTGGAGGTCACTTCAGTGGCAAACAAGCTTTTTAGTTTCCACCCAAATGGCTGTTGTTTTCCGATGGGTACGAAAGGAGGCCCAAGAGTTCGAAATTTTCTGGAAGTGAAAAGCTCTTATTGAATGAGACACTACACCCTATCCAAAGGGACAATCTCCAAAAATTCCCTGTGTAGGTGGGTGAGCATTTCCACCCATCTCTCTGAAGCATGTGAACAAATGTCCAAGATTTAAGAGTTTGCCTCTCAAACAGATGTTTGAAACAACCATTGTTTGAGACTCCACTGATGTTTAAGACTCTCATTTCAAGTATTCATAATTTGCTTTGTGTTAGGACAAGTGGGCTTTCACAGGTGTCATGATGAAATAACAATTTAACATTTTATCCAGTATGTCAGTGGATGCAGATTTCCAACAATTAAGCTAAGGCCTTGCAAAGACTTAGAACTGGTGTATTTGTCTTTTGGTCAATATTTCCTCTTTGACTGCTTACAATAAATTTTGTGAAGGGTGGAAAGGTTGTATTCAGGCCTATGATATCCTCATGTGTTCTTTGCTGGGTACACTGTGATATGTGCTGTTTGCTGACCTGGGATAAGACTTATTTGGCAGAATGATTGCTGTTGCAGTCTGATGAATCTCTGATGTGCTTTCAGTTTCTGCAGTGCTAGATTACTTTGGAGGATGTTGTGTCTCAGAATTGAGCATCTGATCTTGAAAAGCAGACGTATACTTCCAAGGAGATTCTGAGTCAAAACATATTTTTGTGGCAGTCAAAGGCACATTTTGCATTTTTGAGAAGTATTTTTATAGTAAATTACTGTAGTAATAACATATTAGTTATTCTAGTTCTCTTAATTTTCTGATTTTTTTTATTACTACAGAGCTCCTGAGACAGGAGAAGGGTTGGTATAAAGGGGTTTGAAGCTATTTTGTCTTGGGGAACCTCAATATTTTCCACAGAGCAGAGCGAAGTCTTCTGTAGGGAACATAGATGCCTGTTGAGAGTAGCATGAATATAATTTCACATTAATTACATCTAATCTTCAGTAAGTACAGACTTTTTCTTAAGAGTCTAAGCAAATCCCACTTTTCTTTTTCTTTAGCTCTATTTTCTAGTGGCTTTTGTGTTTTGGTTTGGGGTTTTTTGTTTGTTTTGGTTTTTTTTAATAGTCGTACCTAGAAGTTGTTTCCATTGGAAAGTTAATTTTCTTTCCAGGTGGGAAAGTGAGCTGAACTGATCTGCCCTGCAGCTCCCCAGTTGCTTGTCTGCTTCTGGCACAGAAAAGCAGCAGAGCTCATGGAGGGGACAGCTCATTGCAGCAATTGCTTTGGAATTGTACTGGTTTGGTGTAATATGAGATGCTCCCACAGCTGTCATTTCCAAATTCTTTAGAAGTAGACCCTTGATCCTCAGGGATCTGTAAACCACAGAGGAAAACCACTGCTTAACTACTCAAATTATCAGCTAGCTCATTTGCATGTAATACATATCTAAACACTGTTTCATTTGGGATATTAATTACAGCCTGCACGGAAACAATATGCATAAGTCTTTAATTACATGGAAAGATGTTGGATCTTCAAATTGGTAGCTGGAAATCTTATTTCAAGTGTTCAAGAAGCTGATAATTGCTTGTGACAGCCATTTTACTCTGTAAATAGGTTTTGGCAATATATCGGCAAAGTACTGACTGATCTGATTTATGCTGCCAAATGCCAGCCAGATGGAGCCCAAAACAGCCTACAAATTTGTAAATATGATATTTCTTCATAAAGCTTCAACACTGTCCCATTTGTTGTCTTACATATCTGATTGACTGTGAGTGAGCTCAGGCTAAAGGGTTTTTTTCATTCTTAACTGTCTTTATTATAACTTCTTGTAGTGCAATGTAAAATGTGAATCCCTTTATGTTCTGGGCTGAACCAACGAGGGGCTCTGCACACCAGTGTTTAGTGCATAGAAAGCAAATACTGTATGTCCCATGTCTGACTTCTTATCAAAACAGCACTGATGTATTTACAGCACTGACGTATTTACTGATCCTGTTTGCAGCCCCATTACGTGTGAAAAGATGCCAGTACCATTCTGACACATGGAAGTGCATTATTTTCAGAACAAATGCTGTCAGTTTTGGGGGAATCTGTAAAACAATTCCTTTAAATCTTCTTGAACTAAATTGACATGTGGAGAGCTTGCACATTTAGCAAAGCTGAAAAAAAGAATAGGGATTGAGAGATCTTTTTGTAATTCAGTTTTCTGTGCAGGATTGATCCCACTTTAATAATCCATAGATAAAACCTTAGAAGTTATTTGAAGAATACTATTTGGAGGGTGAGGAACAATGAAAATTTTCCTTGGCATAAAAAAATTCAAGCAAGATTAAAATCTTGCCTCTCAACCTTTCTGAAGACATTTTGTGGCACTTTGTTATATTAATTTGAAGGGGAAAAAATTAAATACCCTTAAAAGTACTTAGAACTTCCTTGAAGCAAAATTCTGATAGAGATCCAATGGGGAGCACACAAATACACAGAGCAGAGAGACAATCACAAGCCTTGCTGAAACCCTTAGTAGGATGCATATTCTAAAATGAATGGGGTGAAGCTCCTGGTGAAGGGAGAGGGCCTACATAATTGCATTTTTTACATAGCTTTTCACAAAGGCTTTGCAGGAGGGACTCTTGTAGCAGGTTTCTTCACAAAAGAAGGTAATTCTGAACTATATCTGATTCACTGGTGATAGCTTCCCTGTGGAGATGATTCAATTCTGTAAGTTTATTCATGGAATTAGTAGAGTATCAGTAATATATACAATGAAATGTATCTCTCTGTTGCTAGTTAAAAAATTACCAAACTGTATTGCTTCCAGACATGTGAATCTTCTCATTTCAGTAGTATATTGGATGAATTCAGTGCTAATTAATGAAATTATTAAAAATTAATTATGAATCTGGTAATCAGTAATAGATTCAAACCTCCTGTCATACTCTACAAATGTAAGAAAAATTGCAATGTTCACAGAATATCAACCTAGCTTTTATGGCTGCCTGCAGTTGTCCCACCTTCATCAAATTAATACAATCATCAAATTAGTCCATCTAGAGTATTTATAAACATTACATTGATTACTGCTGTACTTCCCTGTACTGCTCCAGCACACAACAAACTTCTCTCAGCTGAGGAAAATCTCACAGTAAACATCACACAAATGACATGAAGACTTCTGTCTGATACCTAATACCTACACAATGTGAAAGTCATAATGAAAAGAAACAAATAATATCCAATTTAAGCTACATACATACATTTCTGACATAAAAACCTGCCTAAATACAAAAATATTATGGAATAAATCTAATTAGTACAAATACATTTCTTGACATATCTGCCCAGCAACTATACACAGAAGCTCTTCTCTCAGTTCTGCTTTGGGTCAACCTTGCCCCTCTGTTTTGAATTCAGTAATAAACTAATATATCTGCTGTGTCTATTTTTGCCATAGGTGGGATTTCCAAGGCTTAGTTTTACCTTCCATTGAAGGTAATGGCAATATTTCTCTTTAATCAATTTAAATAAACTGGGCCAGCATGGATTATCCTCAGAAATCTGACTGTGCTGTTTATCTCAAGAAATCACACTTAAGCAATGAGGACTAGGAAGAACCCTACGCAGACTAAACTCTCATTGCTTCCCTCTCTTATTTTGACTTTGATACTTGGCAGTAAAGAAATGCAAGCACTGTTAGAGCTGTAAAGTAGTCCTAACTGGCTGTTTAATACCTGACACTGATATACTCATAGAGAAATTTCTCTAATAGCATCTAAAAAGCTGTGAGCTCCTATGATTCTCAGGTAGCCTTGCTTGAGGCCAGCAGTGGAGAGCTCAGCAGAGGGGGTGGAATTAAACGGGCTTCTAGCAATTGTCATAGACATTTTTCAGCTAGTTCAAAATATACAAAGAACTGATGTTTTCTCTGAGGCAAGAAACAACTAGTTTCAGTCTTGTCATAAATACAGCACCTTTCTCAGCAGGAGAACTTAGATTGACAGGCCTACAAGTCCTCCATTTACCTCTAAGCCTTTTGTCACTAATGCATGGTCATTTTAAAGTAGCTGACTTCACACTGTAAACCACCCTGTACTGATATAGTTTGTACTTGCTGCCAGAAGGGAAACAAAGAGGCCCCAGTTGAACCACAGCTTTGAAAAAGAAGCAATGCAAATTAGCCTGTGTTACAGTCCCACAATTAAATGGTTCCTGGTATCTGGTGTGGCTTCTAGAGAGCACTTAATGTGAAGGGATCTGTCCTACACCATCTGCATAACACAGATACTCCCACAACCTCTGGAACTTCTCATTGGGAGTCTTCTGGGAAGCTTTCCTCCTGTAGGGACTATATGAAAGTGAGTATTTCTAAAGAATCAGGACAGCTGGAAGTGACCTCTGGGACATCCGGAGGTCTCTAACCCAACCTCCTGCTTGAAGCACCTCCCACGAAAGCAGGTTATTCAATGCCTTGTCCTGTCAGCTTTTGAAAGTCTTCAAACATGGAGGTTCTGTCACCTCTCTGTGCAACGCAAATCCTCTTAAAAAACCTTTTTCTCTATATTGCGTCAGAATTTCTTATTTTACACATTGTATCCATTTCTTTTGCTTCTACTGTGCACATTTGAGAATAATCTGGCTCTATCTTCTCTGCAGTCTCTCACAGGTAGTTGAAGACAGCACTAAGTATCCTTTGTAGCTGTACCACACACAATAGAAAGGAAATGTTTTCAGAACTTCTGCTCAGTTCTGGCATTGTGTAGAAAAGACTGAAGACTTCATAAACCCTGAGAAAGGGAAGAAAAAATGGGGAGCCTGGCTCTGGAATTCTTTTCCATTACAAATTTTGCATGGAAAAACCATTGAGTAAAATGTATCAGTGGTACTGGGAGCAGAGACTTGGAAGCTGTAGAGTCATGAAGATGTGCAGTCAGACTTCTTCCTTTTGCTCTCTCTCTGTGGCTCCATGAATCTTTTCATCACTGCATCTTTGTGCAATGGCCCTGCTAGGGAGAAAGGTAGCTAACCACCATAAGGATAAGGACTAGTGGGTTGAAGTGTTTGCAAAAGTGCTTTGAAAAAAAGGAAGTCTAGTTAATGTTTCACACACTGCTGTGTAACAGAACTGTGTTATTAATCATGTTTGTCGTGAGACCGATGAAAACAGTAAACTTGAAGGATTGTTCTGCTAGGCATACAAACTGAGAATGGCAGACAGCCCTGCTCAGCCTCATGGGTTTAGAAAAGGAACAGACATTAAAGATAGGACTCATCTGGCCAAGGGCAGCTAGATGTCTGCTGGACATCATAAAAAATAGTTTCCTCCTAGAAATGTCTTTTTCTCCCTAGTGACAGGGAACATCAGATGCTATCTGAAATGAAGCCCATGCCATGAGCAAGAGAGGCAGTACTAAAGGGTACTGCTCAAGATGAATTTGCAGCAAAAAAACACCCATGTTGCCTTACTGAGGGGGAACGAAGCAGCTGTAGAGGTAAGGGAAGAAGGAATAACATGGAAGGGGCCAGTACAGAGCAGAGAGCAGCTCTAGGAGGTGTAACGAGAGGAAGGCTGTTATGGTGTGAAGAGACAGGAGAGGCAGAAAAGGACTCGCTGGTAAATGAAAGATGTACAGAGCTCCCTAGCTGTTGAGACATTTCTGCTTTGGGATCTTTGGCAGCCATCCCTCCTGTCTGAAGAAAAATCTTCCCAGCAGACTGTGAGCATGTCTGGAGGGCATTAACCCAGCTTCCAGTGTCCCACAGTGGGTCCCTCTCCCTGCATGCTCCTTGGCTGTGTGGTGGCACCTTTGGCCACATCCACTTCTTTTCTTTTCTGTCTCCACAAGCTGCTACATTATGCACCTGTTTAGCACCTGTGACTCCATCAGATAGCTGGTATCAGGTTTTTTCCATCCACTGTGTTTTGATAACAGCCTGCTTTTGGTGTGAAAAGGGCAAGGAGGCGTCTCTAGTTTTAGATGTTGCTCCCCACATGTAGGTGCTGTAGTGCTGGCAGCATGTGGAATTTCTCCCCTTACAACTATTGTATCTCCAGCCAGGTAGACTTCAGACAGGGATATCTGGTTCACCCAGTACTGAGATATCATTTAATGACTCCTTGTTTAATGCTCATGTGACTTAAGGTGATAGGATGTTTTGCTTCAAGACAAAATAACAATTGCTTTGAGCTGCCTGGAGGTACACATCATTTCCAAACTACCATTTAACTCTTACCCAAGGAGGAAATTTAAAAACACCTGTCAGTGCAGTGCCTTTTAAATTAATCCTGTGAAACAAACACTTGGAACACAGAGCTCAGTACTTAACCCCTGATACAGGCTCACAATGACTCAGTAAACCTGAAAACTGTTCTAAAGAGAGAAGGAAGGAAGCTGATGGTTGATCCTAAATAAATGTAGTCGGCAGGCAAGATTTAGGGTAGTAGAAGGCTGTGCCACAGGTATAAAGGGGCATCACTGTCCAGCTTTCCATCCCTGCAGATGATGGAGAACTGAGCTTCACCAGGGCTGCAGTAGCTCCTAGTTAGCCCTGGAGAGCATCATGGTTCCTTTAAGAGCTGGTCCTCTGAGTTCTTCAAATATCCCAGAGGTAAATCACACATAGCTGTGTGTCACGGAGAGTCCATACCATTTAGATTCCTAGAATCCCAAAGAAAGATCTCAGCTGCCTGTTCTGTACTGTCTAATGCCTAGGGGAACTCTCCAGGGTCACAAAAAAATTGTAAGTGCATAAAGTTAGCCTGAAGAAATCAAACTGCATGCACTAAATATATATATTGCCTTGAAAAAAATCAAATTTTCCTATGGACAAATGCACATTTAGTATGTTGGTTGTTTTTAGAATCCAATGCTGGATTTCGTACTTTTTTTCTTCTCCAAGCCTTTGACAGCTCACTGTAAGCTTTGAAGTCTGCATCACGTAACCACGAGACATCTCAATAAAAGACAGGTAATTTCAGAATTAAAGATTCACTGAAGGGTCTCAAGAGCCAGAATTTAGCAGCAAAAATAGAGGTCCATCAGAGACCCTCCCACCAGAACATTTAACTCTTTCTCCTCGACTTCTGTGCCATGGTTTGTGTTTTTCACAGAGGGCCAGACTGCACTTGCTCTTTGCACTGGTGTATGGTGAGATGTATTTCTCTTCCACACCTATATTATCCCACTTCTGGCCAAGTGGGCATCCTTTGGAATTGCAGTCCCAGTCTCTTGGTATGTTTTTCATCAGACAGTTTGCATAACACATTTTACCATCACATTTTTTCTGTTGCGCATTTTATTGTGGACTTACAGGACTATAAACTGCCTCAGAGGAGTTGCTGAATATAATGTGCTAACTGTGAGGCTCACATAATTGTCTCTGGTTTCCCACTGCTGAATCCATGCATTTGTAGCTCCACTGCAGCCTCTCTTATCCTCTGGTCCTGTATGCCAGATGCAGATGATCTGTGGTCCAGCAACCTGCTGCCTCTTGCCTGAGAGGCAGTGAGCAGCAGAGGCTCTGCCACACTTTGGGATCTGTCCCTGAGCCTGGTGCCACGGTTAATGGGCTGCAGCTTGACGACACAGTCAGCAGGCTCCAGGCTGCTGTGTAACCAGCCTCCCATGCTCCCACCTTCACAGCTTTAGCAGGGGGCTAATACTGATGTGTTCTGACTTTCTTAGGCCATAGTTATTTTTTTTCCACTCACTTGAGAAACATGAAAAGACAAACTGCATTGGGGAGGCTCAGCAATAGTAAGACACAAGTTTTACATTTTGTTTTCTTTTGTAATTATAGTAATTACACTGTCCCTGTCACCCTGCAGATTGAGAAGACCTGAACTGCAGAGCTGTCTGCACTTGAAATACTCCTGTGTAGTGGAGTATTGTGGAATAGAACATCTGCTGAAACAAACTTCCAACCATAGTGCTACTCATGCCTGCTGCATAAAGGGAAGCTGTTTGCAGGATGCTAATCTCTCATCCTGCACAGCTCGTTCTGAGGAGGGCTAGGGCACAGGGGTGCAAAGCTCTCATTATTGTCTATTACCTAATGCTAAGCATGCAAGGGGGGAATCTGCTCCTCTGTAATCAAGACCAGATGAAAAGCTATCTGACCTGTGGATGTCTGAAATAACAGTTTGTTCTCATTCCACACCATACCTTGCAGGCAGTGGTAATGATTTGCCCAAAAGTCTGCTGCTGCACTGTGTGTAATCAGGTAACTTCACTCAACTTGAAGTTAGACATTTAGAATATCATCCTCCCTGAGCAGAGGCAAGAAGATTTTTGTTACTTTTGATATCTGAGCTACTACGTCTAACCAAAATATCTTTAATGGATTACTTAATTTAAGTCATCTTCAATTCAGAGTAAGAAAGCCAGCTCTCCATATGTTAGCTTTCTACAATCCCTGTAGGACTTTTTTGTTGTGTTTCTCTGGTAAATATTTCCCTCTGGAAACGTGGGATTTCCTCAGAATTTCCTACCTCAGTGGGAGGAATAAGACTGTAAAATCTAAAACAATCCACAAAGAACTGGATAATTAAAATAACTCAGTACTACGGGACTGGCTGGCTCAAGCCACAGCAGTTCAAGCAAAAACCCTTTTCATACCTTCACCTGGCTCCAGGGCAAAGGAAAAGACAAGTGAATGACTTTCAGTCCTTCCCTTTAATCTTTTTCCAGTTGTTGCTGGATTTTGCATGGGTTTCTTGGGGTGTTTGCTCGAGATGACACAAGATGAGCATCACATCCCTGGGATGGAGGCTTGCAGCATGCAATGACTGACTGCACTTCAGCAGATGAGGTAGAAGTGTGAGCAGTGGATCACTGCAGAAAGATGTCCACTCATCAGTGACAGGCCAGTGACTGTATCAGCATGTCCTCTCACTGTCACTGAGCTTAGAAGGGCCTTTCCAAGCCTGGCTGCCACTCTGAGGCAGCAGAGGTGTGCTGAGCTGCCACTACTTGCTTTCTAAGACAAAGAATTGGATTTTGTGGCACAGTTAAATCTGACACTTCTCACAAATGCTAAATTAAATCATTATTTATTGCTGTTGCTTATTTGTGAAAAGCTGGCTTTGTGCCCAGCATTTTGATGAATTCTGACTCCTGTCTCTATTGATTCTATAAGACATATGACAAAATGGAAATCAAGTTTTCTGTTAGTGAGGATTAAAAGATGTTGTGAAGCAAAGATGAAAGGACTGTTGTCACTCACCATTTCTATTTGTAACATGGACTGTTTGGATATATAATGGGATACCAAAGAACCATTCCATTAGTAACTATTATGCAGAAAGATGCTATAGTGGCACATTTGCTTCAGCTCTATTAATTTCTTTTGGAACAGAAAATAATATGCAAATTTCCAGTGAAGCAGTAAATAACTATCTACCCTTATTTTACTAGTGCTAAAGCTAGTTTCTGCCTAGCTCCAGACTCTGGAGAAGGCTGCAAGGCAACTGTGGATTTTGGTTCTGATCTCCCAGGTGATTTCCAGCTCAAAGCCCTCTTCTGAGTCAGTCATGGTCTTTCAGCATGTCACCATCTAGGTGGAGGTTTTTCACCTTTAATCTCTTATAAGCATAATTAGGCAGGCCTGGATTTATCAGAAATGCCAAAGAGTTGTTAATCCTCACTCACTTGCCCCTGCCCTCTTCTGACTGCCCTCCCAGTCAGCGCTGAGGGCACAAGTGACACCCCAGAAATGGGTGTGATCTGAGAGTTCATGAGGAAACCCAAAGCCTTCCCTCATGTCCAAGGCAGTTTTGAACAGCTCTTCTACCTCCAGCACCATAGTACAAACCAGAAACCAGAGACCCAAATACAAGTGAGGTGTTTCTCCTGGCCCTATGCCCAGAGTGGCTCAGGGCCCTGTGATTTGGAATTCTGCTAAATTGCAAAGGAAAACTGGGATTCAGCTAATGGAGTCCCTGTTATGTCCGGGTCTTGAACATCCTTCATCCCTTCCATGGTATCTATGGATTCAGGGCTGCATCTAACACTCCCTGTTGACCTGGCTGCTTTTCCTTTGTCTTCAGTAGATTTTTAGGTTCTGCCTCATTACACATTAAAAGACCTATATCCTCCTTTCACTGACCCACGCTTGACCTCATTTGTCCAGGGGCCCTCTCCCAGCATTTGGGGAAGGAAACCTGTGTTTAGGAATTGATGTCTCCCTGTGGCTGAGGGTGGCATTGGTGTTTGTGCCTGTCTGTGGCAAGCCTTGATTTTCTTCCCTATTACTTTCTCTCCAGCTTAGTTTACTGTGTGTTCCTGAAGACTGCGAGGATACTTTTTCCTTAGAGGTGACTATACACATGCATAAGGAAGGGAAAGAGGACAAACACAGCTGTCCTCTGTGCCCCAACCACCCCCTGGCTCACTGTGCAGATGGTGCATGCAGCACTGATGGAGGCAGGGGAAAGAAGTGTGACTTGTGCTCCTTGCAAGTGTTCCTCCATCCACCTGGAACACTGCAGAGGGAACATACTAATGAAAACATGACATAGGTTAGGATAGGTAGAAGGAACAAAGTTTCAGTGTGCTTTTCTTGTTATTTCCTAGGGAACTACTGCTGAAGTTCAGTTTCCAGAGCTGTAGCTGTGATTGCAAAAGTGTATTCCAATGTATGTCACTGTGATTCTGTCATTTGTGGGTGTGCATAACCAGAACTGAAACACACATCTATGCACTGAGGTAAAAAACTGGGAAAGAGTATTATATGAAATTATTTACAAAAGGAAATTGCTCCATGACTGTCCTTTCTTTGAGTTTTTGTATGCTTTGACCAACTACACTGCCCTGTGAGTAAGAGTAGGTGAGGAAGAAGCACATATCAAGAATGGGTTCTTCTGTGCCTGAAGAATAGCTTCCATGGGTCTGAAAGGCAGGCATTGTCAGAAATCCCTCATCCCATAGGAAAGCCTAGAGGTCCAGTACAGCCCAGAGGACTGGAGTTTGTACAAATGGGAAGGATGTTAGCTGGCAAACTCTGCACCCTTCTATTTTCTAGATATAAGCAAGTGCTATGTTCTCGGAAATCAGCAAATATTAGCAAGAAATTCAGGCTATTTTTGTCCAAAGTAATAAAATTTTATCTTGAAATGGGCCATTTGGCCTAGTCCAAAAGAAGCTGAAGTACTTTTATTTTAAAACTGAATATATTAACTTTATTGAAGCTGTTAAATTAGAACCTATGGAGTCTCAAAGGGTGATAATTTAAACTGTCCTTTTTTAAGTATCAGAGGAATCTTAAGCATATTTAGTGTTTGCTATATATAACAGATCTGTGTGATTTTATCTGAGTCATCCTCCTCCTACTTGGATGGTTATTTGTTTACTGAAAACCAAAACACAAGTCTCTGGGGAAGCCACTGCTGTAATCACACTTTGGGTGGTTTGATTAGCGCAGCCTCTTCTCTGAGGGGTCTGAACAATATAAATTCTCATCCCCACTGGTAAACACCTCAGGGTGTGCCAAGAAAGCCAAAGTAAGTGGCACTAAGCTTAGGGTTTTACAAAGTTTTCTTTCAAAAAAAGGATGCTGTTTCTCTCTCTGACAGTAACATGCTTCCCTATAAAACCACTGTTTTCTGTGTAGCTTCCTGTGACTTTATAAAAAGCCCATGCTGAGCAATTTGTTCTTCTACAAATAGAGAAAATCATGCTTGTAGGATGCTGAAGTCCTGTGTCAACTGACATTTGGCTGCTGGTTGTAGCACCAGTGTGATTATGATCCAACAGCCACTGTATTTGACTCACTGACAACTGAACTTGTGGCCCAATGTGACTGACTGTAGGAGCCATGACTGCTACTTAGCAAAACAGGGTGCAAATGTCACTGGGGCCCCTGCAGCTCAGAGAACTATTCCAGCAAAAGTCTTCAGTGAGCTTTGTGAAGGCTGGGCTGAGCTGTGTTTTTGTGAGCAGGGATAAGCAGGCAATGTCAGCCACTCACAGAGGAGCAGAAGATAAAACCCTGATGGGATATGCTCCACAGATCACAAGTGTCTTTGCTGACCTTACAGAGCTACAGAGGGGAAAATTTCCAGAGGACCAGAAGGACAGCAACACTGTCTTCACTTGGCGACGTTACCAAACTCTTCAGGGGTCAACCCCTCTACTAAACTTTTATGATCTGTAAGTGGTTCTGCTTCACCTTCCTTAATAGACTAACATTTCCACAGCACTTGTCAACAAAGTAATCAAGTACCTCCATGTAGGACTAAATGTCTGCTAAATAACACAGTCGATTTAATTTGATTTTGGACTTGCTGAGTGCACTCACATAGTGGGATGTCAGGACAGGTATAAATGGTAAATACACCACCCACTGTGTGTCACCCATGTCAGAGTAAACACATTTCTGTTCTGAACAAGGAACCACTTTGTTTCCCATACCTGCTCCTGCCCTCAAGTACCAGCAGATGAGTTGTGGCTCTATTCTGGGCTATCTGGTCACAGATGATGCCTTTCCTTGATGAGTTCCAGGAGCAGACAACTTGGGAGGACAACTTCTCACCTCCAACAGACAGCTGGGGCTGGAAAAGAAAATGTGGCTGTAACTCCATAATATCCATGATATCCGTGAGCAAGATATGTTCAGAATAATATTGTCCTGGCAATGAAAAAAAAAAAAAACCAACCCAAAAAACCAAACCTCTCTTGATTTTCTTGGCATCCTGGCTGGAATGGACGGTGGCAGTACCCTGCTGTTGAACTGAAGTCTTCCTGCAATCCTGAGGTTCAAAGACTTCTCAGCGTAGTTCTAAACCACTCTTCTCCTTTGGTCCCAGTAGGCCTCCAACCATCTGGGCTGCAGATCAGCTGTGCAAAAAGCTCTGTGTTTCTTGGCCTGGTGAATAGAGAAGAGTAAAGGTTGACAAAATCAGATTCAGATGAAGCAAGGAAGAGCAAATTCCAAGGACTCTCCACTCTGTGCCATAACTTCAGCAGCCAGGCATTTAAACCCATAGGCTGTGAGCAAGAGATGGCATGTAAAATATGACAGGTGGCCAAGTTTATTTAATATGTTGGCTTTTCCACTGCTTTTAGCACTGTTATCAGAACACTTAATTTAGTTACATGGAGCAACATGGAAAAACACTGGCGAACATAAAATGAAAAAGCTACTTCCAGGTAGCTTCCAAATTAACTATTAGTCCCTTTGCATTGCTGGAAATCTAATAAGGCACTGATTACATATAGGACTGATGAGTTTTTAAATATGCTCACATTCAGCTTTTATGTACATATTGCTCAAAAAGCCTTGAGGCAGGAAATATGAAGTCATCTTGTCAGGACCTCAGCAGATACCACTAGGTCTTTTGAGCTGGCTCCTCAAAGGCTTTCTCTTTATTCCCATATAGCAGCTGGGAAAGGGCCAACTCTGAGTGCTTGGGAGCCACTTTCCTCAGTCATTCTTTTGGGATGGGACCACTGTAGCAAGAAGATGAGTTAACCAGCCCTCCAGTGTGAGACAGTCCAGCTAACTGGAAATTCCAAGTAAGGCAGGTCATGTGGCAAGTCCTGGGAAGCATGACAGCAGCCACCAGCTGAGGTCCACAGCGCTCACTGGAACTGCAGGCTCTGCAAGGGTTTGCTCTCCTGACTGGTACTCCCAGGTGCCTGAGAAGCCAGGCTTATCCATGTGCTTTGCCAAAGAGTGAGACCTGTCTTGTAGAAGAGAGGGCCTATTTAAAGGGGACTTAAATGGACAAATTAGATATGCTTCCCACAGCCACACACCACCCTTTCCTCCTGTGGTTTCTTGAACAGTCTGTGCAGCATGACTGGAGAGTGCTGGAGCTCACGCCAAAACTGCCTAGAACATGGAAGTGAACAATGGTCAGCTCTTTGCTCTCACATTGGCTTGAACCTGTATATAACCAGGCTGTGAAAACTGCAGCTCTCTGGGAGCATCTCAAACTATCATCTGCAGACACAGGCACAGCACGATTTGCCACCTTCACTGTAACTCTGGCTTTTAGACCCTGCATGCCCTTCCCTGCCTTCTGGCTCTTGATTAAGTTGCATTTTGGGCAAGAGTGAAATCCAGCTTCTTGACCCATTCTTCCTCTCACTTCTCTTCACCATGTATCTTTGCTGCTTGCCTTGTTGCCAGCTCTGGCACTGCTCCACTTACAGAATAAGAATAAGCCAATTCAACTCACAAGAATGGCAGAGAATTAAGTCAGGACAAGTAAATAGGGAGCGGGAGGAATATGGAAATGGGGATAGAGGGAAAGGGAAATTAGAGAGAAGGACAGCAAAGGCCTTCTTCCTGTGGCAGCCAGATTTTAACTTGGTTCAGTGGTCAGAGGTTACTGGTGGAGTTGGCATCACAGCTTGGGCTGCATGCAGATATATTACCCATTTAAAGAACAGTGTTCCGATATTGATTGACTGATTGATGGATTGATTGATTGACTGATTGATGCTGTGTCACAAGAAGGCTCTGCTTGGGAAAGCTTCCAAGTCCTGCCTCTCTGAGCACTTCTAATCCAGAAGATTCACGGTTAGAAGAGGAAATCCAAAACTGTCAGTCAAGGCAGGATGCAGGTCTTTCAACTTGCTGCGGCAGCTGAGCGAGAGATTTGAACAATAATGTTGAGAGACCTTTGAAAGGATTTTCCTTTTTAGAAGGCAAACTACCTCTTCAAAATGTCACGCCTTCCTGTAAGCAGGACGTTTATAAAGTAATTTGAAATCACTCCCACAAGTGTTCAGCCCTGTTTGAAACATGACCAGCTACAGCAACCTGCACAGCACGAAAGCCATCAGGGGAGGAGGCAGAATGTCACCCTACAAGTATATGCTACAAGATATAATATAAAAAGAAGTGACATTCCCCAAATCCTTCTGAAGCAAAGCCAGGGGTGACTGCACCAGGCTGCTATGGTATGCTGGCACTCAGGCTGGCATTTGACACTCCCTGAATTTCCTTCCTCCTCTGTGCAGCTGTATTTCATTAGCAGGCAAGTGCCAGCGGGAGGTGGAAGATGATGTCAGCATCTGTACCTGGACTGGAGTGGAGCTGGTGCAGGCTTGCAAGCAAAGCAGTCAAGAATCACAAGGTAACTTGGTAAATCAGAAGGCAGGAATTCAAATGAATGTAACAAGGCCCGATGAAAAAAGAGCATTTAATCTTCCACTGGTTTTCCTGATTTTTCTTCTACCAGAGTCCTCTGGCAGTGTGTTCAGGTATAAGTATTGCATCATCTGAATGGAAGCCTTGGTGATTCAAAGCTCCCAGGGCCCTGAAGGGCAAAGGAGCTGCACAGCAGCTTTAAACAAATTAACACTTTCCTGGGACTTGTTCCTGTCTATGTCAAGAAAGAACTTTTCCTTGAGAGGAGATGAAAGGTCTCCAGCGTTGTGCAAACCATCCATCTATCCTCACCACGGCTTGTAAAGTATGTGCTGGGACAGATCTCAGGCTCAGCTAGGAAATAGCAATAACAGCTATTGTTAAGGGGAGGCTGCAGCTGACCCATGTTAAGATGTTATTGTACACTGAGCCCCTCTTCCCCTTCTTTCCCATCACAATGCACTCCAGCCCAAGCACAGTCCTGGTTTCTGACTGCATGCTGTGAATGCTCTGTCACTCCTATGTGAGGTGGTTCATCTCACAGGCTGTAAAAAATGGGGAAAATAAAAGAAGTATTTTCTGTCAGTTAAGTGAGTTGAAATGGTTCATCAAATTGTCAGAGGAATAGTGGAGTTGGCATGAAGTGGGGGTGAAGACCACTGCCCAGGAGGGAGAGAGGAGACTGCCCTGTTTCAGTGGTAACAAGGCGTTAACTAAGGCATGCACCTGGTGAAACCTTACCCTCTGATGCAGTGGTATAATTGCTCATTTCGTCACTCCCTGGCACAGTTCTGCGAAAATGATCTGTACTAGCCTCAGGGATTTTCACAGGAGATTTTTGTTTTCCAGGTCATTTTGAAACTGAGGGGATACAAAAGGTGCCACCCTGTTGGCAGGTCTGAGGAGGCAGTAATCTTCATGGAAGTGTGACAGGGATAAAGAAGTAACCTCTTAACCCTGTTAATCTGTGGTCTGGACAACATCTCTAGCTGTGTCCTAAGAATACAGTCAGGCAGTATATATGAACTGGGCTAAAAGATAACTACTGCCAAAAAGTGCCAGGCAGCCTCTCTTCCCTTTCCCCTTGGATTCACTCCTGCTGTTTCCCTTAGAGCATCACTGATGCTCATTTTGACTCTGGTGAGCTGGTAAAGGAGTCAATACAGGGCAAAACAACCCCACAGGAAGAAAATGAAGATTTTTCTGCTCATTGAATGAGATAGATCAGGTAATGGTAAAGTCAGACAAACTCCAGCTCCAGCAAGGGGACAGCTGTTTCATCACCAGCTGCTGCTGTGAGTGGCACAGCTTCATCATCAAGAACTGTAGGCCACAAATACATAGCACTTGCATCCCCATCTGAATATAGGATGCCTGCCTCATCAGATATGGTCTATTTCCTGTAGCTGATACATTCACAACTGTGATATTTAGGGCCCGGATTCAATAAAGATCAAAAATAAAGTTATGTCGAGATGCTTTCCAGAACACCATGCTGAACAGGGGTACATGCACAAGTTTAGAAAGATTGAGCAAGTGAAACAGCCACAAAATGAGCTCAGTTCATTTATCTGCTTTGGGTAAGGGTCCCTTCAAACACCAGGATTTTCAGCTTTAGCTTTTCAAGGAGTGGACCACAAACCTTGTTTGTTTGCTGCATGCTTTTATTCTGGGTTTTGTCTTTCCAGTTCACCTCAGTATTTTGTGGCTTTTTGTGGGCTGTGTCTTGCTGGACTGAGTAGGACCCCAAGGAAATGATTCTGTGAAACTCAATTTATGGTCGGAGCACTGAGGAGGTCAATCCTAAAATAGGAAGGAGTTCTCAGCCCCAGCTCTGACAATCTGCTAATCCCTCCAGACACTGTTGAAAGGATATTTGAGACTTCCATTGCTGGACATAAATCAGTATCACATTCTATAGGATAGTTCAAGAATGCCTATAGAAAGTTTATGATTTGCATTAAGGGCTTTGTGGGTTCCTGGGCTTCCCTTGTATTGTTTTGTTCCCTATGGCTAAGGCAGTACCCAAACTTCCCACCCCACCGTGCATCCCCCAGCAAATAGGTCTTTGGCACACATTGCAATGTAAATAGATGCCTAATGCGTGGCCAGAATAATTAAGCTTTAAAATTCTAGCCGAAAATCCATTGTCACACAAAACGGACCATACAGATAAGAAGGAAGTAATGAGAACAGCCTTTTACTGTCTGCACTTAACCATAAATACTGGCCAGAATTCAGGAAGGATTAGGTGTTTCTACAGGAACCAGAGCATTTGCAAACATAGCACTAAGCAGCTGCTAATGCTTTGTGCTCGAAGCTCTGGGCCAGAGCCCATTTCTTGAGTTCATTCACTCCTTTGCTTTCCAAAACACCGCTACTAAAGGCCGTAGGACTTTTCTGCCATCTCATCAGTATAGAGGTTCATCTTCAATAGCAGGTCTAGTAAGTGTGCTTGTGCAACTTTCTGTTATCTTATGAAATCCTGTGGATGATGTTGTCAGATTGCTACAATTCATAGCTATCTATGTGTGGTCAGACAATCTAATTATTATATAATTTCTAAGTAAACAGTGCAAGCAGGTTATTTTCACATTTTGGTTAAAAAAGATTCAGAAAAGCAAAGCTAAACAAACTTAGCACAAACGATATTGAAAAATAATATACGACATATACGACTTCACACCCCACCCTTACACCCAAATAATAGCTTATTTCGTGGATCTGGGCTCAATTTACAAAGAGAAGAGTGACTTTAGTACTTATAATTTTGCTAACATTGGAATATTTGTGTGGTATGCACAATGTACCTAAAAAGTCGTCTTAACCTCTTGTATATTTTATCGGGTTTTGCTAAATGATGATACATTATTCGAAGTTGAGTTTTTGAGTTCATGAAAACTCTGATTTTCTGTACCCTGTGGTTTACAATCTGTAGGACAAGGAAAGAGCGTTATCCCATTTGACTGGGAGAGCACAGGCACAAACAAGATTAGATGGGATGTATAACCTAGTGCAACTGGGGGCTGCTATTCCGCTGTCCCACTGCACTGCCCACCCATCTGCCCGGACTGCAGCCAGAGTTGCACAATCGTAGCCAGGTCAGCTTGATAAGCTGATGAAATGGAAAATGATGGCTTTTGGGTCCGTTGGTTTTCAAGCGGATCAGCCCGCTGAAACAGCTGCCCCCGTTGCCCCAGTACAGCTGCAGCGCACAGCAAGCACACACTGTGGCAAGGGATGCAAGGAAAAGATGAGGGTGACACTCACCTTGAGCCTTGCAGCTCACGGTCACCAGCTGCTCAGGTGCAGGGTCAAACTGAGCTCAACAGCAAGTCCAAAGAAGACCTGGCCAGAAGTGTAGCTCCCTCACACCACCTTGGAGCCAGCAGAGCTACAAACATTTCCAGTAGTTCCATGGGTTTCACGGAATCATCCATGGAACCAGAGCACGGGGCTAGCGGTCCACCCTTTTGGACCCGCTTTAAAATACACAGAAAACTTAACCAAACCTTGGCTACTGAAAATACTTTGTTTCTACACGCACAGTGAAATACAAAGCATCATGGTATTTGTGCCAGAGCTTCACAAACTTCTTAATACCTACCAGTTTCTTAAAACATATACAACATTTAAAATAGCACCTATATAGTTGGTATGGGCTCGAGATGTTAGCTGGTGATAATTTGAGAAATATGCACAGGTGCTGGAACTGTATTTCAGTATCTATCCTTAAAAAGTGTAATGAAACGTCTTCAAAGGGTGTGACTTCCAAAGTTGTGAATGCACATTTAAGCTTCTCCTTTCTTTCTCTCTTCTCTTTTCTCATTTAAATAAAAGCTCGGGAAACGATTCTCAGCTACAACCCAGTAAGAAGATGTGGATTAAGACTCATTTGATTTTCTTTTGTTAGTTTATGTTTTGTTTGTTTTATTTTGGTTGGGGGGGGGGGGGGAAGAAGAGGATGAGCGTGGTGTGAAGAAAATGAAGCTGCCTGGGTGTTGAGGGGAAGATTATAGTCACTTGTAATGAATTTTCAAGGTTGGCAGAAAATGCTAGATCTCTCACTCTTTATGCTGCTCTGCTGCTTCCAAGCTTAAGCACACATTTAACCCTGATCAGAGAGAAAGTTTTCTGTAGTAAATAATACACAATTGGACCCTTAATATTTGTAAATCCGTCAGTTTTTAAGGCAACATTGAGTAAAAACACTGAAGCGTTGCTTGTAAGACTCTTTTCAACTCGAAATACCAAGGTTCGGGTTTTGTTATTTTACCCCCCACTCCCATCCTTTTGCAACTGGGGTCAAAAAAGCCCTGCAGGGTAGCATGGTTTGCACAAGCCTGCCAGGCTGCTTCCATAGCCTAAATTACCAGTAAAAGGGCTAGAAATCTGCATGCAGATCTGTGTAGGGTGGCAGCAGTTTGGATGAGGGGATGCATTAAAGCCCATTAAACCCCACGTGATCCCTGCAGCACAATTCTCTTTTATCTTTCTTCTCTCCACTGCCTGGAGACTAAAGAGCTCATCTCCATAAGGCTCATCTCCATAGAATTGGGGAAGTAAAGTCTTCCACAGGCTTTACTTGTTTCTGACCCTCTGCTCTTTCTCACAGTATCTGCTGCGGCTTTACAAATCTTCTTGGGTACTTTTAAAATGTTTTAAGCATCTTTGGAGAAATCGGAAAAATATATGTGAACAAGTTAGAGGAAAAATACAAAACATTTTGTGACCTCCTGAAAAGTTCCTAAAATTTAACTCACTTAGGTATTAGAAATGGGCTGTTTATCTCAATAATGATTTTTTTTTTTTCCTTTTACTTGGCATTACATGTCCTTCAAAGACTTGTGGAAGTCCTTAATATTATCTGCTGTAATGAAGCAACCCCTTGGTCTGGGTGGGAAGTCTCTAGTGTATAAACGTCCAGTCTCTTTATTTCTTCCTTGGACAAATAAGACCACACAAACCACCCCGCTGCACGCTGGATAAATATTGCACATAATGAATTGTTTTACGCAGAGGACTTCTGAGGGGGGCAAAAACTTAAATGTGGTTACTATGTCAACAAACGACGGGATTTAGGCATTTTCTCAAGGACTTAGGTCTGCAGAAGACTGAGGGAGAATTTATGGAGCGTGTTGTGCTGACACCCTCCCAGCTGTTCCTCCCCCCGAGCGGAGCAGGCGGGGGAACGGCTCCGGGGGCGGCGACGGCTTCTGGGACCCCCGGGCGCTTGGAGGGCTGGGAACCCTCACGGAGGGAAGCCCGGCTGCTCGCAGGGGCGGTTCGGGGAGGACGAGGGCGCCCCAGCTTTGCTTCGTGCTGAGCGGAGATCCTTGTGTGATTTTTGGGAAAGCTTTGTACGTGCAAGCGTCTGCAGCGCTTTCTGAGGAGTCGGCAGAGCGGTAAGGTATTTTTTCTCACGAGTTTCCTTTCGTGCTCGTTGCCCGCTCCCTCGCCCAGTTACGAGCGCCCACCAGCATCCCGGTGCTCCGAGCGTGGCCGCCGCTGCCGTGTCCCGGGGGTGGCTCCGGAAACACCCGGGCGACAGCGGGGTCTCTGCGGGCTACCAGGCGCACCCCTTGCAGGAGAGCGTCGGCCGCAGCCGCGGGGCTGTGCGGCTCTGGGGTCCCGTGGGACTGCGGCCCGCGCAAAAGCCTGACGCGTAATCCACGCTTGAGTGATGCTATCCCCAGTTTGGGGTTATCCGGGGGTCGTGAGCGCTTGTGTTTTTTGTTAGTGCGTGAGTCTGACCTGTCTTGTATGTACGTGTGGTCATTCCTGTTCCTGTCTGATCGCTCAATATTAGAAATTAGTTAGGACGGCTGAGGAATGGTAGAAGTTGCTGAGGGGGATTCAAGTGTTGTCTGGGACACGAGGAGATGTGCTGGAAGCCACCCATGGGGTAGCTGGAGTTGTTTTGTGCAGATGCTCCACCGTCCTTCTCCTGTAGAGCTGCCCATGGCTCGTCCCTCCTTTTCCAGCACAGATCTCTGGCAATTCCCTCACCCCATCCTTATGTATCACAGCTAGTCTCATTTGGGATAGCTAGCTCGCGGGATTTTGAAATTCATCACACAAGCACATTTTTTACTGTGAAACTGAAGCCAGTTGTGTAGCATTTCCTGTTTCCTTTACACCCACAAACTCTGAGTCTTAAAAAGCTTCTGCCTCCTCGATTCCCTGAAACAGAAAAGCCTGGGGCCTCGTGCATCAGACTAAAGAATAACCATCTCAGTGCTCCTGTAGGAAAAGAACAGCTGTGTGGAAAGATCAATAAACACCACCAGTTGCTTCAAAAGTCGTAAAATGGAAAGACTCCACAAAATAAAACGTGTGGCAGTGGCTCCAGACACTGCAGGGGAACTCCTGGGAAATGCAGTAATTAGTGGGAAGTCTCAGACTTGTTTTCCTTCCAGTGGTTCCATGCATAAAAATATTTGGTTTAGGGGATGAAATCACAGTGGAGGGAAGAAATACTTACCTATGCAAAAGGAAAGCTTGTTTATGCTTCATGCATCGGAGAAATGGTTCATGAATGGTTTATGTCAGTGAAAATAAAACACTTGCCATGTTGCCAAGGCCACAGACCTCAGGTGAGCTGTGTATGTGCTGGCTGATCCTGTGAGCTGAAAGTGTCTGGGGCTGCTTTGGCTTGTTTCACTCTTAAAAAAACCCAAAAGTGATAACCTGTTTCAGTGATTTTTTTTTTCTACCTGCCTTTTCACATTACTGTAGCTCCTTGTTACTGTCGCTCTTCACTCCTTTGTTTAATCTGCATATTTCCCCAAGTTTTCCTTCACTGCCAAAGAGAGGAATCGTTTGGGAAGGCCCAGCTTCTGCTTGAGTCTCTCTTGCCTCTCCGTCACCACCTGGAGGCCCCCCCTGTGTTACTTGCTGATCTCTCCTCCCCACCCCTTGCCCTCTTCAGCCGCTCAGGATGTGATGGTCCTTCCTCATCTCTCTCACATCTTCTCCAGCCCGGTCCACTCCTGTTTTCCTATCTGGATCTGGCTGCTGCGTTCATGCTCACATTGGCCAGCCTGTGCCACCTCCTTCCAGCTCTGTCACCACTTTGGGGATTGTTTTTTTCCCCAAGCCTTACCTGAGAGCACCCTGTCACAAGAAGTTTCCTAAGGAATCCCGCAGTCTCCACGACGATGTCCTGTAAAGGACAAAGAGCTGCCTGGGGTTCTAGCTTTGCTGCCAGGGAGAGTGTGCAGAACTCATGCAGAGCTCTGAGTGCATTTATTCGATGTAAGTGGCTGTAGAAGTGTCCAGTGATTCTCCTGTCTGTACAGAGCTTAACATGAGAAGGGTTGCTTTTCTTCCCGTCTTTTTCACATCTCTTCTTGAACATTTTTGACAGATGTGTGCCCCCCGAGCTTAGGCTTGAGGTGTGATTGATAGACAAATTAAGATTTCTAAATGGTTATAAAGCTAAGTCCCAAAATTAGTATAATTTTGCTGTGTAGGGGTTTGTATACATGTGAAAACTTAACAGTAGAATTATGACGGTAACTTAAAGCTCTTCAACTCATGTAGGGATTTGCAAGGGGACTGGAAGGAGTTGGTGAGACCCTAGATTCCCCTTGGATGCAGTGCTTGCTCCATGCTGTGTGCCAGGGCAGTTGGTCCCTCCTGCCATTTCCTTTCCCAACTGTTCAAGCCCCTAATTCATCACATGGAAGCCTCCAGGCCAGTCCAAAGATGTACACATCATGTGTCGTGTCTGTACAACAGTATTAGTAGTAGAGTGATCCTGGCTGACTTTACTGTAATGGCCAGTGGTCTGCTTTGAGTCTCACTTCTTCAACCTTTTGCTCTTATGGGATGTCACCCAAAGCTCTCTGAATTCCCATTCACCTTGGCGGGCTTCCACTCTGCCTCACTGCAGCTAATATCATAGAAAAGAGCTCCAGGATTGAGTTCTTTGATTCTGCCTGAAATGAGTATTGTTCTTCTAGGATAAACCCCGAGTATCCCTTCATCCAGGTAGTCAATAAAGATATTAAACAGGGCTGGCCCCAACAGGGAGCCCTTGGAAACACCACTGTTGACCAGCTGCCAGAAGGATGTAACTCCATTCACCACCACACTCTGGCCTCAGCCATCTAGTTTTTACTCACTAAACAGTGCCCCTGTCCATGCCATGAACAGCCACTTTCTCCAGGAGAATGATGTGATAGACATAAAATCATGACTGAACTGTGTGGTGTGGACACTTGTCATACTCTGAACTAATTTCCTTGCTGGAGATACAGGAATCCTGGGAAGCTCTAGGAGAACCATGTGTTTCTGCCTATGGACAGGGATTTTGCCCCATGGACATGGTGGGCCATGCTCCCTAAAACTTTGTAGTTGCTGTGTGTCCCTGATGCCCCACATCCCATGTGCAGGATGTGCACATCCATGGCAGGAGCATGCCTGAGGGTGTCATTGGCTCACTGCAGCCTCTGGTGGGCTCAGTAACGGGTTATCTAGAAATCCTTGGCAAGCAGCCTGTTCCTCCTTTTCCAATCAGACTACATTTCTGGATGGAAGAATGTACTATTTGAGCGGGTAAGGCTCATAAGGGAATGTAAAACCAAGTTAGTTTTTCGTTTCCCTCTTCTTTCATGCCCTTAGGTGAAACAAGTGGATGGGTATAATTCCTGAAGACACGGTGCACCAATTAAATGCACTTCCCAGGGAGAGCTGGAAATGGAGATTTCCTTGTAGACATTATAAATCCTTTCCAAAGGCTTTTTCCTTTTTGTTGATTAGTATAATCAGCAAGCAAATCTCAAATGAATGAATAACAATCAAATATGCCAAAGTTGTGAGTGGCTAATTGGTACTTGTTGCCTTTCTTCCAGTTTGCATTATCATTCCTCATAGTGGCATTACACGTCATCTGTTCTCAGAGGGACTATTAGTCTCCCCAGAGAATCACATATTTAATTACAAGTTTTTGCTTCTCCTCTCACAAGAATACCAACACATTGTTCCATGAGGTTTGAAAAGAACATTGTCTATTTACTGTATCTGTTTCAGTCCCTGTTTCTTCTGCAGTTTTTGTCTTCTAAATACCTGTCCCTTAGATTCCAACACACAAGAAACTGAGTGGTTTGCCAGTCCTTGATGCTGCTCTCTCCGCATATTCTGTTTTTAGAGTCCTAGAAGAACATAAGCAGAACTCATTTCCAAGAATTTATGAAGCAGCTCTGATAAACTAAGGCTGTTACTCAGAAAAAAATTGGTGTCTCTCAATGAGTTGCATGAATGTTTTTTGCATGCAATACTTAATGGGAAGGGGATAAATGGACATTATTTATGATAATTAGAACAATCTAATGTGACTGTATCAGAAATATTGTGATGCTTGAAAAATTGTTATTATGAGCAAATGAAGATGCAGTATTTTTGTCTATTCTCTGCCCAATTAATAATTCCAAATATTGGAACTTCTCTTTTTTTTTTTTTTTTTTTTTTTTTTTTTTTTTAAGAAAATAATAGTGATGTAAAAGCAGATCAGCAGATAGGTGATCCAGAAGTTTTACATTTCATGACATAGTGTCATTGTAGTCTATTCAACACAATAGTAAGTGTGAAAGATGTAAGTATTCATGGGAAAATGAAGTCTCTAGAAGCTGGACACCATAATGCTTTTCCTGCCTGCTGTGATACAGCAGACTGCCGTACCTGTATGTGTCCCAGCTGAGGGGAAAAGGTCAAGGGCTGCAAGAAGGACTTGAATAAGGCCATGGAGGGTTTTAATTAGAGGATTTTAACAAGCTTCCCAACTAGATGAGAATTACAGCTGTGGCTGAGCTCCTGTGGCAGTATAGAGCAGCAGCAGCAGCAATCCTCATATGCTTCGTGAAGCGTGGACAGCGTTTGAATGGCAGTTGTGTAATGAATTGATTTAGTAGGGGCAGGCTCAAGACCCTTTTCTGCAACTGTCAAAAACAACCACATCTTCAAGGAAATCACTGTGTACTTTGCAATGCTGGGGCAGCAGACAGATTGTTTGCTCATGGAGAGATCTCTACTTTTATAAGCCAAAGACTAGCCAAGACAATGTAAATCCCCACCATGTAAAAAACTAGTAACCCAAATTGCACAGCCTGACCATTGAAATGTTGTTTTAAGTCTTCCTGGTCTGTTTTCAATTTAAGCAAATTATCTGGCACAACTGACCAATTAGTAAAGTGAAGCAAAAAGAAAAATCACACAAGTTTGCATCTGCTGATATTCTATTTCTAGTTGTGATGGGTTTACCACTCTATGTAGAGATTTAGTGGCTGGTACCACTTATTAAAAGAAAGGAGGTATTTCTTTTTTCCTGCATGAAATTTTTCTTCCCTTGCATATTGTAGAATTGCAAAACGCTGAGACAAGCATGGAGTCAAGGAGTGAACCTGGCTCATGTCATGGTCTTACACTGCATCAATCTAAGAATGCTCTGATGGATTACTATATACACACAAGTACAAACACACACATATGATCTTAATGACATAACACCAGTACCAGATGTGGCAGATAGGTAATAAGAATGTGAAGGGTATTATGCTATATTGGTTGTAAGTCTTCCCTTTGACCTTCCTGGAAGAGTTTCAATAGCTCCTACGTGTTAAACCCTATGTGTGTGAGGAGAGGTGTGACTTTAGATCTCAGGGCTTTAAGAGCGCCCATTTGAGTGGTTCTGTGCTGGGTGAGGCAGAGATTGGAAGAGCTTTGCAGGTGTATTTGTATCCTTCACCTATGAATTTTGGGGAAAAAAGCAAGCCAAATTGATTCTTTGGGCCATCATCTGAGCCATACTGACCTTCTATAAAAGAATCCATGAGGAAAAAACCCAAATACTTTTTGCCCTTCTCCTAAAAAAAAAAAAAAAATCAGGAGAAAATAATTTAGCTTTGAGGATCTCATCTCAGATGAAACTGCCAGGCTGAGAAGCTACAGGACAGAGGAAAATTACAAGCCTTTCTTCAGAGAAGAGGTATCTGGTGGTGATGAATGACTAGGTATTACTGAAGGAAAAAGACCATGGAGGAAAAAAGCAGTGAAATCTACTGAGTTCCCCCAGAAGGGAACAGTCTGTATCAGGAAGAAGCAGGGAGGCAAACTGCCAGTGATGCAGAATTCATTATCTCTACAAGGTTCATTTCTCTATAAAAACACGTTACTCTGCTAGAACTGTGTTTTCTGTCACTGATTCCTGGTCTGTAGCTCCATACAGAACAGACCTGTTAAACTACAAGACAGGGAGAAAGGGTCATTGTTGCTCAGGGAAGGACAGTCCTGTGTCCCTGGAGAGGCAAAGGGCTGCTTAATTATAGGCTCAGTGAGTGATCTCTTCGGGCCTCAGTGGTGTTTGCCCTGACTGCTACATTCAAAAGGACCATCACATGACTTTTTCCTCCTCCTGCTTCCCTGTTTGATCCCTGAAATTGCCTAACCTTCTTCTTTCCACTGTGCACAGCTACCACTCCTATCTCCTGTCATCAACTTCTTTATAGTACATGATTTCTCTTCACTTGGAATAGAACTCCCCAGCCAATCCTGCCTTCAGATTTGGCTGTAAAATCTTAAGAAGTTCAGATTCAGACTAAAGAGTCAGCTAATTTCCCAGGCAAACCTCCTCCTTTACAAATATAAGCATAATATTTTCTGTTCTTCAGTCACATGATTATCAGTCTGTATTGGAAACACTCATTAACCATCCTTGCTAATGCACATGAAATGTCTCATTTTGGTTAGTGTTCTGTTCTGGGAGAGAGACAGTCCTTTGTATTATTTAGTCTTTTGAGAATCTGGTTTTGCTGTTGTTCTCAAAGTATTAACATTGTATGTAGGTATGCGGTTCCGGAGAAGTTGTTTCACTTGTATTAGCTGGATTATTTTAAACAGAAGGAAAATTGTTTATGGGCCTGAATCCCCAATTCGTATTAGTCAAATGCAACAGTGATTCAATAGGAACACAAAACATGGCTTATTTTTGCTACCCGAAGTGTCATTACTTGAAGCCATGACAACAGATAATAGTGCACATTATTGTGATAAGAAGAATTACTTGTCACACAATTTTAATCCAGCTCCAAGTACAGTGGAAATTTCAGAAGCCAGTCTGTTGAACAGACAGAGCCTCCTAAATCTGTATGTACTTACACTGTTGGCACAGAGTGCCCAGTTAACAAAGAAAGCACCTACCTCATTACAAAGAATTATATGTCTGAGATATTACATCATTTAACATTCCTCTGTCTCTTTCCCTTCTTTGTCTTCCTGGAGGGAAAATGGAAGAGAAGAAGAATGTTATGCCCCTTGCTAATGAAAAGCACCAAACATTTTTTCAAAATCCATCTTTGTTCTGTGTTCAGGACACTTAATCCTTGAAACAGTAAATTTTCTCTGTATTGCTCTCACCACATGTTCCATAGCAGCCTTTGATTTTGAATTTGGATAAATTTTGTGCATGTTTTATGAGAATATTTTGAGTCTTAGGTAGGTTGACCACAAATGGAGACAACTCTACTGAAGAGCTTGGTTTGATTAGTCATCTGGTCTAACAGTCCCATTGAGCCTGAGGTTCAGCAGGAGAGCCGAGGGGTACTCAGCACACAAGAACTGGAGAGAAGGGCTGGTATCTACTGTGTTAGCAGCTCATTTATCCTGGGAGCAAATTCAATCCCTGCTAGTACACACAACTTCCTCTGAGCTGTGTGTTTGCTTGGAGCAGGGGAAGGTGAGTGAGATTAACACTTAGACGGTATCACTTATGTCTGAGATGATAGTGTCACATCTGTCCTCTGTACCTGAGTCAGCTGGAAAGTGCCTGACCTGCAGTTGCAGTGCAGTCTGTGGGACAATTGCTGCTTAGCTTCAAGGCAAGGCTCATTGATCTCATCCAGCATTTTTGTAAGACAGTCAGAATGCCATATTTGGTGTTTCTGTTTTTTTTTTTTTTCATATTTTTGTGTTATGGAAATGCTTTTGCTCTCTGAAAACACACTGGATTTGATTAATTACGTTAAACAAATTTGAGAGCAGTTTACCTACACTGTAACCTGGCTTTCCAACACAGGGCTTACCTTACACATGCTCCTGACTACCAGCACTGCTTTTGGGAGGCCACCTTTCACACTGCTCTGTGCACAGGATCAAGTAAGAGTAATTTGGTGCGCAAGAACCAGCTGTCTTATTTAAAGTCAACTCATGTCTTTCATTCACCCAAACCGTCCTGTTGGACTTGCCCATTGAACTCTAGGTAAAAGTGACTTTGACTTACCTACTAGGCCTTATCACCCTGTTAGATTTAATAAGTAATTGATCATTTATCTTGGTCAGATTTATCATTTGTCTTCTGATTAAAGAGTAGAGATTTTCACAAATTAATCATCCCAGTGATTTCTGTTTTATTTGGATTCTATGGCTCTAGATTAAACTTGCCAGCACTGCTTACATATTCTGAGGGCGTTCTTTTCCATATGGCTTCCGTTTCCTGGGATAAGAAAATAAAGGAGGCTTTCATGCACGTGCAGAAAATAAGAGTCTGTTGTAATTTTCAAAGTTCAGATGTTCAGCAACTCACCCAGGTACCCTCTTGAGGCAGCAGAGCAGAAGCTGCTGAGCTTAACCCACATTTTGTCAGTTGTTTCCTTTTTCTAATGAAGGAAACTTCTCTACAAAAGCTTCTGGATTCATTTTAACCACACTTAACATTGCTATGATGAGGAGTGTACCTCCTCCTTCTCTTGTATTTTCAACTAGGTTTTAATTATGGTAATTTCATGTTTTACTTCCATGTGGAAGAACTGCAGCTGAGAGCTTCAAATGAAGCCAGGATCTGTCCCTGCATTAATATTGTTGCAGAGACTGAATTACAACCAGAATGCTTTTTCTAAGAAGCAGATAATGCTGCCTCTGGGCAAAATGTATGAGTAAAAAGCTTCAGTCAGGTAACAGAATAAAAAAACAGATTTTAGTAACAACAACAATAATAATAATAACAACAACAATAACAATGAGGAGGAGGAGATGGAGGATACGCGAGGTTGCACCAACTAGAAAAAATCAATGCAAGAGTTAAAAAGGAAAATCTTGTCTAGAAACCCTTGTTTAAAAGTAAGTTCCTGAGTGATATCATCAGTTTGGGATTTGGGCTACTAAGGGGAAGAGTTTGGCTATTTATGGTACTACAAATTAATGTTTGAAAGCTGGCTTTTATAGATTACTGTGTTTCAGCAAAGTTCTGTTGTGGAACTTGAAATTCACTCAGAGCCAAAACAGTTTCCTTTTGTTTTCATCACTTGTCCTTGCTTATGACAAGGGTCAGCATTTTTAAGTACAATGATTTGGAACTGTTTGAAGTAAGCTATTGCTTTGTTCCAGTGTGTTAATCAGGACCTTGTAATTAAAAGTAACCTCCCAACAATGAACCAAGGGCTCTGTGGCTCCTTGGCACACTGCATGGTTTGTTGCTTTGTTGTTAAAACATTTTTATGTTGCTGATGGAACAGCTTAGCTATCCAGGAAGAAAGTAGCCAAGTTTGCCAAATACCTCACTGTCACACACAGCATAACACACTGGAGAAAAGGTTAACATGGAATTTATACTTCCTGGTGCACTGGCTGATGAGAGAGGATGAGTGAATTTTGGGGAACTGGTGGCATTCTTCAGCAGGGCTTTGACTTTTCAGCTTGTAAGAAAGCTGAGTTAAATACGTTACTTAAAACCTGAATGGCAGCATAAAATATAAGAAGTGTGTGGGGAAGCTAGAAAACAAAAGATTGAGAACATCATGCTTTTAAGGGATTAATTATTTATTTATGATTTATGTATTACAGTCATTGAGATTGTTAAAAACCAGGAATCCCCCTCCTAATGGTACAAGGAGCAAGTATGACCACCACTTAAATATTTGGGCAATAGTCCAGAAACCCAACTTACACATCTGCCTATATGTTGTCTTGCCAACTGTGCTCCCTCTTCTCATTTCCTCCTGGAAACCCATCCTTCCTCTTTGATACTTCACCTCTTTCAACACCCATATTTGGGAGGCTGGAGGCACCCAGATCTCAGCACTCTCCGGCATGACTAGGGTTTCAAACAAACACAGCATCATCTAGGCAAGAGATTAAAATCAAACCAAAAGGAATGTATTTCACTTGGGGTACCAATTAATTATGGAAAATAATTATGGGAAAGTCAGTGAGATACGAGGATATAGAATCCAAAGAATTAATACAAACAGAAAGGAAGCAGAAAATTTTGTGGAAAACTATCCCAAGAGGACTAGAAAACAGTGTATTCTGAATGCAGCTTGTGATTTAAGAAGACTCTAAATTCTAGATTGCCAGAAGATGGGAAAGTAAAATAAAGGGAAACCTTTTCTGTATTCATCTTGTTTCTTGTTCCTCCTTAAGCCACTTGAAGACAAGAGAGTTAATTAGATGGCCTTTGGTCCAATTTAATGCAGCAGGTCCTTCCTAACAACTTTCTCTTGAGAATGAGATGCAGAAACAGGACTAAAAATTTTGTCCTGGATATTTCACTATTTATTTCTAGTGTACCTTTTTCTTTTAATTTTAAATATTGACATCTTATCTGCTATGTTTCACAATAGATATATTTATTGTATTTTATCCTCTCAGGTGCATTTTAACTTCAGTGTAAGAAACTGTCTTATTTACCACTGATACTCTGAAGAGATAATGCAGCTGTTGAAGGTTTCACAGTCTTCCCTATGAAACAGGCTCTCAAGGCTGAAGAATACACATTAGCAGGTTTTGCTTTTATGGATGTAATCTGCTGTGTTTTTTCTGCATGAGGGCATGAAAAAGAGAATGAGAACGAGAGAAAATTGTAGGAACTTTTTCATCCTGTTGCAAAGAAATCAAACTTTCAGGGCGGAGGACAGTGATGTTTATTGTGCACTGACATTACCAGCATCAAAACAGTATCACTTCCAAGTCCTACAAAGAATACTCCTGTGCTGAGAACTCAATTAGTACATCATTTTACCTTGGCAGCAGCAAGGTACTCAGCTCTTGGGCTGAGGAATTAATCTTCTCAGAGGCTTTAAAATATTGTTAAAAATAAACCAGGATCACTTAAAACATCTTGATGGTTGTTAATCTGCTCCCCTCTGCATCTAGTGTCCAAGCCTAATTGCCTTGTATGACCTGGTGATGAATTGGTCTTATGAATAGTGCTGCGCCTGGATTACTTTGCTGTTGCTAACCTAAATATTTGCAGGGGGAATTGCCCTTCTTTCAGGGCCTGCTTTGTATTTTGTGGGGCTGTTAAGACTGGGAAGCCTTAATGTAATTGATACAGCAACATGCAGACATGCCAACTTCTGTCTTCTTTTCTTTTTTTTTCAATTTATTTTGTTGCTGCTTCTCTGTGTTCTGACTATAGTAGAAGATTTGGCATGAACTGTTGGTAGGTGAACTCTGTATTCCATGTTTCCACAGTTTTCAACTGAACTTTGAGATAACAAAAATTAGTGGAAGAAAGGCCCTGAAAGTCAACTGTTGTACTTGTGGAACATATACAACATGGGAAAGATGTTGTTTTTTTTTTTATTAACATGTCCAAACTCAGGTCACCAGAATGAAAATATTACTGCTAGTAGTGTGCTTAGAGTCCAAGTCTTCTTAAGACTTCTTTGCTTTGGTTGAGACTGCTGGCAGTGGTTGTAAAATGCAATGGTAGTTTCCAGAGAGGGAATGGTCCTCTGAAAATGTAAGAGATTTCCAACTAAGAGCAATCAAAGGCAGAAATTCTGCAGCCACATGAATATTACCAGATGCTAAACCATCTCATGATGGAAATCCTGGTTGTCATGGGCAACTTAAACCATTCCCATATCTGCTAGAGAGACAACACTGCAGGGCACAGGCAATCTGGGAAGTTTCTGGAGTGCATTGAGGACAATTCCTAACCCTGTCAACTGAGGAGTCAATGACAAACAGCACTCTGCTGGACCTCCCTGAGCTTACAAACATGAAACATCTGGCTGGACATGTGAAGGCTGGGAACAGCTTTGGCTACAGTGACCAATAGTGATGGAGTACAAGATTCTTAGAGGAGGAAACAGGACAAATAGCAGGATCACAGCCCTGGGCTTCAAGACAGCAGGCTTTGGCCTCTTCAGGAACATCCTTGGAAGATTTCTGTGCTATAACATCTTGGAGCAAAAATAGGTAGTTGTCTTTCAAGAATCACCTCCTGAATACTCCAGTCCAATAAGCAGGAAAACAAGCAAGGATGGCAGGAGGCCTGCATGGATGAACAAGGAGCTCCTGATAATTTAAACATCAAATGGAAGAATACAAGAGTGTAGTGGGTTTACATGGCAGGGTTTTGTCTGTGGGAGCTACAGGGTGGCCTCTGTGAATAGGAATGAAGAGCTGCAAGAGTATAGGCTAATCAGCCTCAGCTCAGTACCCAGGAAGGAGGTGGATCAAATCTTCCTGGAAGCCTTTTCCAAACCTATGAAGGACAAGAAAGTGATTTGGAGTAGTTAACATGGATTTGCAAAGGGGAAATCATGCCTGGTCAAGCTGATAGCCTTCCACAACAAAATGACCAGCTCTAAGGACAAGGGGAGAGCAGTGGGTCTTAGCAAAACTTCTGACACTGTTTCTGATAACATGCTTCCAGGTAAACTGATGAAGCTTGGACAAGGCAAGTGATGGTTAGGGGGTGTAAAACTGGGTGAACCACTGGGTTCTAAGACATGTGATCAATGGCATGAAGCCCATCTGGAAGCCAGGCACTAAGGCTGTACCTCAGACACCAGTGCTGTGGCCAGTACTGGTTAGCATCTCCATTCTTGATGGGACAGTGCACCCTCAGCACATCTGCAGGGGATACAAAACTAGGAGTAGCACCTGTTACACCAACTAGAGCATCTGACATCATTGATGAGAGGCTGAGACAGCTGGGACCATTCATCCTGGAGAAGAGGATGCTGAAGGGATCTTACTAAAGGGCATAAATACCTGATGGGAGTGAAGCAGTAAAGAGGAAAATGAGAACAGGGACAAACTCTTCTCACTGGTGTCCAGTAAAAGGGCAAGAGACAATCTGCACAAACTGAAATACAGGAAATTTCTGAAATTGCTGAAATACTGGAACAGGCTGCCCACAGATGCTGTGGAATTTCCATCCTTGTAGACTTCAAAATATTATTTAAAACTTGACAGGACATGGCTCTGCTCACCTGCTTTAGCTGACCCTGCTTTGAGCAGGGGAGTTAGACCAGGTGACCTCCATAGGTGTCTTCCAACCTCCACCATTCTGTGAGGGGGGCTGGACTGGATGGTATCCAGAGGAGTCTTCCAACCTCAACTCAACCTGCTATTCTGTGAGTTGCAGATTGACTGAAGATCAGTTTGTGCTATGCAGTATTATTTGTGTTTCAGTTTCTCCTAAAATTTCTAACCACAAAGATATACTTAGTATTTTCTTCACTTTCTCCCCTCCCAGCACCATGATCAAAACCAGTGTTTATATAGCAACACCCTAGATGAGCACCCTGGTGAGTGACCTGAGACCAAGAAAATTACTTGGACTTAGCCTTTTTGATAATCTTTACTTAAAGATTTATAGAAGCAGAGGAAAGTCCCTTTAACTTTTGTGGACCTTGTGTCTGACTCAGAAGGCTGAAAATTGTAAAAACCCAGTCTTGCATGAGAAGAGCATGGCTCGGAAGAGTTTGTTTCCTCCTTTTCAGTGAAGACCTTGAGCATTAGTCAGACATTGCAGAGTTGTAGTTCTGTCTTTATCCTCTCATGCAGTTAACTTTCTTGATACTGGTATCCCAGTAGGGCATTCAGCTAAAATGAATTTAACTAATAATAGGGAATTCCATAATATCTGAGTTTCAGATTATTGCATGAGACATAATATGAAGCCTCATACTTCACTATAAATTATTAATTAGTTTTGAAAATTATCTTGGATATGTAAACCTATTATTGAGGAAATCTGCTGATATTTCCACTTTTAATAAATGAGTATGATATTGCCATTAAAGATTCTCATTTTGATTATTCATGGAATAACTAAAAGAACTGTAAGACAGAAATTAATTTCTCCTTGAATTAGTGTTCTCTTGCATTCACAATTGCAGTTATTCTTCACATCTTTCTAATTCAGAAAAAAAATGCAATTGAAAGTTGGTTATAACTTCTGGGGAGGAAAAGGGAAGATTGAATCACATTCCAGCAGATCTTCTGTAATACAGAACTTTGTCTTCTATACAGGGATGTACAGGAGGGAGGTGTACAGGTCCTTCTGACTGGAGAGCACAAAGCCAGGGGCACTCTATATTTCTATATGTGATGCCAGGCTCTCGAGATAAATGTGTGTCTCTGGGAAAGTGTAGCTGCACCCCCATTGTACACCCGTCAGGAAAAGCAGGGAGGCTCATGTCCCTGGCACATTTCTGGCAGGTGTCTATCTGGTTTTCCACGCTGTTCTGCCACGGGGATAACTCTGCTCCCCACCAGCAGTGTCTGCTGCAAACCCGGTTGCCTTCCTGTGCCACTTCGCAGCTCTCACAGACATAATTGCACCTTTGATTTCTGCCTCTTTCATCTGCTTCAGATTCACCAGGTATGATTTTGGAATTTGGTGCTGCTGCTGCCACCTGCCACTACTAGAGCTAGGTGATAAAGTTTTGAGGTTCCTTGTTATTTTCACTTTTACAGATGTGCACTCAGAGTGTACCATTCTGGGTAATCCATTTTGTCCACACTGTCAGGTGCAGCTTGCTCAGGGTAGAATCCCGCTCATAATAACCAGCTCACAGTCTGCACAATACTTACTACAAGGCTTTGGTTGCAAGTTTAGATTATTTCTGCATTGGCTACTTAATTTTACTTTCACCAGCACACTCCCAAACCTTTGCTTCCATATGGTAAATATATAGAAATGCTGCATACAAGACTCTCCAAGACAAAAACTTTAAAGAAATGTTCCTGTAAATGTTCTTCCTTCCGTGTTACAGTTATTCCAAGTGTATGTTTAACTTGCTGATTTCACATGCTGCTGTGCAGCCGTTTGTTATATATTAACTTAAGGTTCAATCCCACAAGGTGCTGACTGCGTCTGGATCATGCTGAGTCCCTTTTCCTCCCAGAGCTGTTTAAAGGCTTACACGGGGTTCAGCAGAACTGAGCCCAGAATCCAGGCAACAACAGGCTCTTTCAAAAACCGAACAAGTTTTCAGGAACAAGGTTTGTACTGTAACAGGATAATAGTTTGTGCAATGGATTTTCATACATTTAGATTAAATATTATCCAGAAGAGCAGACCTTATAATTAGTGGCTGCTGGAAGACATAACCATTTAGGTATATATGGTGGTAATTAATTAAATTTTATAATTATGGTTTTATTAGTTTTTCCAGTTAAGTGCAAAACCATGACTGAGACTAAGATCAAAATATCAAAAGATTTGTGTGTTGGCTGCAGTGTGGTTTGTTCCTCTGTGTGTATGGTTTGCGGAGTTGCAGATCATCTGTGCAGTTCATCTAGCAAAGCCATTTGGGCATTATTCACTGCTGAGCTCACACACTGCAACTGTCTGCTTGTGCTCTGTGACTTCGAGGGGATCCCACTGGCAGTGGCACTGGGGGGCAAATTCCCTGGCATTACCCCAGCTTCCTGTACCCACCTTGGGCAGAAGCCCACCCAGCCACAGAGCTGAGCCACTGGTGGCTGTGTGCACCAGTGTGTCATCACTGATGGCCCTGGGCTGGAGCACTGTCCTCCACTGTCACTCAGAAATTTTGAAAGGCCAGAGGGTACTAAGCTGATCTGTTGCTTACATTTTGGGAAGCCAGGAGAATAGAATGACCAAATGTGTCTTAATGTGACCATACCATGCTGTAGCCTTGTGCAAGCTACAGTGTTACTCTTTTTATTAACGAAACTTTTTTCAGGAGAAGACGGTACTATGGTCTGTGTTGTAATGTAATTGGCATTGAAAAAGTGTTGTAACATACTGTTTCTAAAAAGCTGTTCTCACTGTTTTGTATGCAGATGAAAACCATAATCTTCCATTGTTTGCAAGGAAAAAGACAGGACCTGAAAACTTTAAGTAATGTGGTTTAATTCCATCTACAAACAAGGAAAATTACTTCCAAAATGGCAGCTCCTGCCTTTCCTGCTAGGCAGGGAAGAAGACACTCTTTGATTTTGGTTCTGGTATCACCTGCAAACGGTGGTAATTGAGAACTACAAACTAGACCTGAATTTTGCTTTCAGACATACTTAAGGTTGGCCAAAGCCCAAGGCACAGTTTTGCTCTAGGAACTGTTGGAGCAATCTCGCTTTAATTCAAATACACCTGTGTGTTAATAAACGTATCTTTTGAAAATAAACAATCACCCTGTTGGCCTTTGCCCTTACTCCCCCAGTTTAACTATCAGGTGCTCACACATTTATTGTAGATTATCTCTTGAGATCAGTGTGATTTTAAGCATGCAACAGCAGAGAATCACCTACTTAAAACGTTTGCAAGATCACAGCTCTAGCAATGCACTCTAACTGACTTGTGGTATGAAATCAGTATGCAAGTAAACTGAGGATTAAGCAACTTGCTGACTGCCAGTTTTCTTGGAGTAATGGCCATCATGTTGGCTGCTGTGCTTTTCTGGGGAATAAGAAAAAAACCCAAACAAAACTAAGCTTTTAGGAGTCTGGTAAATTAGAGAGCTTTCTCTGTACCTTCGAGCATAATTAGCTAAGCTAACAACTTAAAAGTTAAGAGTTGTTTACCCATTAAGGGAAAGCCAGGAAATAGGTAGAAGTTTATGGGATCAAAAGTGGGTTGCTGATGCCAGTGAAGTATTTTCCAAAACTCTCAGCATAGGATGAAAGCACCACATGATTCCATGTAAGAATACTGCAGCTGAAAGTAGTCACAAGTACTCAATATCCTCCCTGGGAAAACAGCTCCTGGTTTAAGTGAAATGAGCCTGGACTTGGTCGTATGCTAATTGCTTTTCATTACTATGTGTTAGCAAAGCTGTTTAATACTTGCCATAAAGCCTGGATTTGACTCTCTCTCATTTAATACCAGGTTAATTCTGAACTAATAAGCTCTCAAAAGCTTAGAGGTTCCAGTAAAATGAGATTTGGCTAAAAATTGCATGTTGGTTTCTACCAGTAACAGTGGTGTAGCTTTGGTGCTCTAGGCAATGAGAAAGACTAGTGAGAAAAGAGAATATGCTTCGCTGGGATGCTGAATGATTTAGTGGAAGTCATGGTGTCTTACTGTAAACCTTAGGAAGGGTTTCTTAGCCTTCAGAACAGTGAAAGATGTAATAGTCAACTTTGAATAATTTCCAAGTGTTTATTTGTATGACGTATTTTGATTAAGTGTTGGAAAATCAAGACATATAATATTGTGCATGGAGCAGGATGGCTGTTATTTCAGTGTTTCTCAGGCAGCAATATCTGTGACTCTGAGGGCTGAACACTGAACAGGAGCTGTTTATGAGCAGAACAATAGCAGGATTTCTCACAAATGAAGCATCTTCTCTTGACCTGATACAGTGAAGTATAAAGATGGTACTGCAGCCTGCTGAAATTGGCTGGTTACAAAGGTGCACCTCTGGCTCTTCTGTTCAAAAAAAAATTATTCCGGAATGTACTGTCCGTGGCTCTTCAGGACTTTCAGAGTTAAAACTTTCATGTAAGTCTTGTCCCTGCTAGGAAAATTACCAGATGCTGACAGGGGGTGTCAGCAGTGCCTCAGCTGAACATATGCCGCATATGGTTTGGCTGCAGGCACAGACAGGGAGGCCCTGTTCCCTGCTGCTGCAGAGACTGGTGAAAACAGGCTTTAAACCAACTGATTCCAGCACAATACTAAACGTTAGCCTCTATGCAGTGTTCACCCTACCAATGAGACTGAATAAACTACTCGAGTATAGATTGGCCTGACAAGATTTTTGCTGCATCAAAAAAGAGTTAGGCAGCATCTTTACTGAGTTATTTTACAAATGGTTGTTTTGACGTACACAGCAATCCCGATTGCTGTGCACTGTGATTATATTTGTACTAGTTTGTGGTGAGGCTGGAATTGAAACTGAATCAGAGATTGAATGCAAGGCAGATTAAAATCTCTGTTTACCTTAATGATTGATTGTAATCTTTGACTCTGACACAACAATGCATCATAAAAATTAAATTAACTGTTTTCTGGAGAAACTATTTCCCTGCTTTTCCAGAGAACACACTGAAAAATATTTCCTGTTTGCGGTGTTGCCACAGAATTTGGTGATTATTTGTGTCTCTTGTGTGAATCTGCTACAGGAACCCACCCAGCACCACCACTCAAACACCCACCTCCCACCCACACATTCTGGCACCCTGTGGCAGAAACACAGCACACAGGGAATTGCTGAGGGCAACTGCATGTTCCCCCAGCCCTTTCCAATTCACAGCACTCTTGAGCAGCTCCTGAGAAAAATTCCAAGGCTGGACCCATTTCAGGAGTCCTGTTGCTTGTGGAAAGCATTTCCACTCTCCTTCCTGCGCTTCCCCCCCGCCCTTGGATGCTTACTTCCACCTCCTGCCCAGCAACAGCTTGGGTGCAGCCAGGGGAGCTGCTTCAGCTCGCAGCCTGGTGGGAAAAAGCAGAAGGCATGTCCAGCATATCTCCCTTTAGGTGGTAGCCTGCTCTTACATTGGCAGGAGCCACCAATTCTACCTTCATCCTTAGAGACCAAGTAGATCAAAGGAGGTGATGGGAACAGGATCAACTGATCTATGGGGAGCAGCAGCATCTCTGGGTCACTGTGTGGTAACAAGACAGAAAGGTAGCCATTTCTGTCTTAGCATAGAAAAAAGTTTGCTGAATTATGTAATGAAAAGCAAGAGGTGGTAAGAGATCTGGCTCAGGTATTCAGTATTGCTTAGAGAAAAGACAGACTCTAGGGCAGAATTTGCGCAAACTGCCTCCCTTTTATTCCCTCCTGGAACTGGAAACATGGCTCATATCTCCAGGTTAGTAGTTTAGCATGTTGAGGGAATGACTTGTAAGGTCATCTCCAACTGATTCTCTGAACCTGAAGTTTAAGGTCTTTTTAAAAAGGACAGTGTCACTGACAGGAACAAAAGTGTCCACTTTGCTGTTTGTAATGTTCAGGCAAAGACAGCTCACCAACGTAAATTAACTTTTTTAGTAAGGCTGTGTGTAATCTTTCAGGTTCAGAGCTACCCCGTGCTCTTACCAAACATAAATTATTAGCCAAATCTGCAAACTCCAGTTTAGAAGATTAATGGACCATCATCAGAATAGTTAATTGAGTCTTGAAACAGGCACTTGAATCTGAACTCCTTTCAAAAAATGGAATTTCGGGTTTGTCCTCTGCATGGGTGGATAATGGATTATTTTCCCTATGTGTACACTTTTTATAGCTATCATCACTGTAAGCATCAAAGTGCCAGGGGAGCATTGACGGATTGGTCCTTGCAGACCCACAGGTTATAAGGCACTACTCCTATCATCACATATTTTACACACATGGCACTTAAGCTGAGAAAAGTATGCTGAACTGCCAAGGTCAGAGAGAAACAAAATCCAGAATCTGTCTTCCCCAGCCACAGGGAAGATGTCATAAAGACATCCCTCCTGCCTGAAATGAGTGTTTCCTTTTTGGTCAGATAATTTGCCATTACTTTTGGTTGTAGAAGAATACAGAGTTGTTTTACCACTAGTTATAGGAATATGGCTGTCTGAGCCAATGGCCATAAAAGTCTCTTGGAGCACTGGTTCCAGTTCCCCCACTTCAGGCAATTATGCATTTTGTTACCATAGATACACATAACTAACTCCATCCCAGGCTACTAAAGCTAGGGTTTCTTCCATGCTGTTCTAATAGGAAGACAGTTGCATGATTACAGTGTTCTGATCTTAAAAATAATCTGATTTCCCATCAAAATGTGACTAGCCTGTGCAGCTGCCATATCTTACAGATGCAGTAATGCAGTATGTATTATTTTTATTGATTCCTAGAAACAACTGTAATATTTACAAATAACATGACTGCAAGAGATTTCCTTGACTATACTGCAGATAAAAGTTCTAATTTAATACATACATTTTTTTTTTAAACAGGACAAATAACCTAGACCAAAATTCATAAAATTGTGTCTGATTCCCTGTCCAGACAAATAAATTTTCAAGTGAGTGGCATTGTGTGTTTTCTGCATCTTTAAAATTAGGTAATTTCTTTTCTGGACAAAATAAATAGACAGTTTGCTTAAATGTGATCATCCATGCTTTAAAAAAATATTATTGAGTTTAGTATTAATAATTAAGAAAATAAGTAGCTACTACAACAGCAGAAAAACAGAATAATGACTATAAGATGAAGTTTTATAATTGTGTTGAAGTTTTCAGGCAGGCTAAATTCAGAGAACAAATGTTATTGAAAAGACCTAGCACAGAAATGTTCTTCTAGCACTTGTCACTTCTAGCACTTGCTTTGCTCAAATTATTCTTTTCTAGCTTTTCCATTCCAAGGCATTCTTGATAGAGTAAATTTAAACAAAAAGTAGAAATTGACAAACTAAAGGTAGAATTAGCAAGATGTTTTTTTTTTTTTTCTGAAATGGAAAGAGGAACATGGTGGAGATGGTAATTCAATCATCTGGCACAAGAAATATTCCCATGAATGTTAATTTACTTCAGACTGTAACAAAGATAGCAAGTTTGTCATTGTAGAGAGAGACTAAAGAAAGAAAAGTATTGGTACTAATTGAGAAGTAAACCCTGAGCAACTGTGTGGTTCTCGAAGGCCATGAATCAATACCACCTAGGAGGCTCCTAACAACAGGATCCCCCAATCCTTCCCACCAAGTGCAACCTGTTTCTCTTTTTCTTAATCTCACTGAAATATTCACTGTTCTGCCCTCATGAATGTATCAAAAGCTGTAATTATTCCAGGTTTTTTGCTCTGGCCAGCACAGAGTTCCCAAAGTCTGCAGCCACACTGTAACCAGGTGGGTATTTCTGGTGTGTCACGCTGGCCAATTATTCTGCTGACCTGTTATTTTGTTATAATAAGCACCAGAAGCAGGATGATCTTATGTAACTTTACATAATTTCTACTGATGTGGCATCATTCCTAATGCAGTCCACTACCTGCTTCACTCTTCTAGTACCTGATGGACACTATGCCTCTGCAGAGTTGCTGTATCCCCTCCTTCCTTCAGTGATTTAAGTGAGCACTGAGTGCTGCTTTGTGATTCCTCCCTGAGCCCAGGGAGAAGCACCATCGCTCCAAAATCGAATAAACCCACACACGGCCCCTTGCCATGGCTCACACACAAAAATGCTTCTCGCTGTCACTCCAGCTGCTGGTCAGAGTCATTCAATGACCCACTGCAGGTGGTCCTCAGCCCTCAAACTCCTCAAGACCCTTTCTCTATGTATTTATTTTTCCATGTTTTTTTTTTTTTTTTTGGCATCCTTGTTGCATAACAAGGTGCCTTCATATCCTCAGATAATTTTGGAAGGACAGTTTTGAATAGAGAAGAGGGAATGGCAGGGTAATTAAGTGTGTGGGGAAGACGGTTGATAAAGAGCTCCTAATAGTCATGCTATTTACATGCTATTATTTCAAGCAAGAAAAATAAATACAGAATGGCTGTAGGGCCATCAGACTCTGCAGTGAGGGGTGTGACAGAGAAAAGGACAGCACCTAGAACAGAGCAGGAAGAGAAGGCAAAAGGCTGCAGAGTGGGACAACTCCAATTCTGAAATCTCACCCTTTCTTCCCAACTAGTCCCTATCATTTTAATATACAGCCACCTAACAGAAAATCTAATATCACGTTTTTCAAGATAAGAAGGAAATGAAATACATGGTATAGAAAAAAAAAAGTGATTCTTGACTAAATGTTTTTCCTTCCTATTTCTGTCAACTTTTCATCTCCACAGTCCTTTCTCTTCCTACTTCTTATACTTTGTGAGACACAAAATAAAGGTGGAATTCAGCCTTCCTAATTGGTAACTGGAAGTCTTCTTTATGTTAAAACACAATGATCTGTTTATTGGAAACTGCTCTTCTGTAGTACCAGCCATCTCTCCATGTCATGCTGTCTGAATAATGCCTCTTGAGGATGGGGAGGAAGAATAGCATCACAGTCAGACCCCGTGGGGTTATAAATAGCATTCAAGCAGCCTGAAAGGCCGAAGCCATCATTAAGTTGCATGCAGCTGTAGTGGTGTAGGTGGGTGAGTAAGAGCAACTCGGAGATGGGATAATGGTAACCTGGTACACAAGGGTCATTTTTCATTGATGGCGTCACTTCATTGGGCTATTGTGTTCTCCCTAAATTAGGTCCCTGTGTTTAAGAGAGCTGAGCAAGCTCAGCCTCTGCAAAGCACATTTCAAAGAAGATTAGAGGGGAAAACAGTTTGTTGTGTATTGTGATTTATACCAAATTGTGATAAACCTTTCTCACTTGGGTCAGTAATTGCTTTTATCAGCACCAAAGTAAATGCAAGCGGAAGGGCCTTTAGGAATCTGCACACCAGTCTCCTGCATGTGGGCACTGGGGACTTTCACCGGACAAATTAGGAAGTTAACACAGCAATTTAACTCAGGCTGTCCTTTCAGCATTTTCTTAGCAATGTGATTAATTCTGTCATCTTGGACTTCTTCAGTGCCAAGACGACAAGGTCTTGGTTTTGGAAAATCCGTTTCAATTTATTTTTATTAATTTGGTTGCACACATACAAAAATGGAAACATCCTATACTAATTTCACATAGCTTATATAAAAATACCCAGGTGAAAATTATTAGCAGCTTATGTTAGTTTGAGCTTGCATAAACAAACATACTACTCTTCACTCATTTCTAAACTGAAAAAATTGAGATCTTGATCCTACTCCCAGTGAAGTTGGTGGGAGAGTTGCCTTTAACTTCAGTAGATATATGACTCAGCTTAATTCCCCCTGCAGGACCCGTCAGTATGTAAAGATTTCTTGGAGGTTAATTACTTGCAGAAGAGACTTTGCCTGGGATCTAAAAGGAAGGTGCAAATTGCACAACTGGAACCTTAGCTATGTACTGCAGCCTGGAAAAGACACTGCCATTTAAAGCAAAGGGATCTCTTTTTTCAGTAATCCTGTGTCTTAAAAATTAAATTGGGTCATTCATTAATTTAGAGTATGTCTTAGAGAGTCACTTCCTTTGCCATCTTGCCCAGTACCTGTGGAAGTAGGACAAATGCTTTTATGTTTTCCTGAAATTATTCCTTCTAGCTTTTTTTTTGTTTATACTCTCTTTCAAGAGTACTTCTTAAAAAAAAATCACTACTTTGAAGTAGTAGACTTTTAGAAAGTATTTATGAAAGAAACATGAAAGAAATAACTGTTGTGGGAGTGGAAGAGAGGATTTCTAAACTAAGTAGATAGAATCATTCTTATTTAGATGTTTCAGATTGATGTGTGTGACTTCATTATATAAATGTGCCCTTTGCTATTCTGAAAAACCTAAGATGTGTCACTACCAACTGAAAGCTTGGGGAAGGTTGTTCCTTCATCTTTAAAACTCTATATTAATTCTCCCATGTCACATTTTTTGTAATCCTTTCCCACCTGTATTACACTTTGAATAATCCTTCTCACTCCTGGTCACATGTGCATTAAACCTCTTTTAAAGTACAGACTTAGAGCTTCTAAAACAAGCATTTCATTTTTGTTGCACTAAGTGCGATGTCAAATCACTATTAGAAATCTCACGCATATACCAATCTGGAATTTATTCTGGACGTTCCTTCCTTCATAAATTGCTGTACTTAGTCAACCATGACATGTACTGCTGGCACTGCCCCTCTGTTCCCTGCAGCTTTTGTTATTCATCTGGAGGCAAAACATTAGCCTGTAAATAACAGAATTCATAGCTCAGTCTTCCAGAAATACCCATGCAAGTGCTATAAATTTGTTTGTATTAGCAAGCATTCTCAGTGGCAAATGGTAATAGTATTCTCATTTTGCTTTTTTAGAACTGTAGAAAAACCTTAATACAGAAAGGACTAATCTCCCGAAACTTTGGTTTGTAACTTTGAGAGAACACCGTGGCTTGTAAGAAATGATATAGTGTTCAAGTTTATAGTCAGAAGAGGGATTTGCCTTTTTTCTCATGGCGGTTCTGTTGATAAATTCTGCTTTGCATCATTTTACTATACCTTGGTGTGATGGCACCTGAATACCATATACATTTATCAGCCTTCAAAAAAGAGAATTCAGATTAAGAAAAGATTTTGTTAATTATTGGTCTGCAGTACAGGAAGTTAATCCTGTTCTCAGACACACTCTTGGGCATACTGCATCCAGGCTTCTCTGAATAGTATGCACATGTGGAAGGGCTGACTGAATCAATGAAGCTGCAAGATTTAGAAGAGGGTTTTACCACACTACCAGCGGAAAAGCTATGATGACCAAGTCTGGAAGATTAAAACTATCTACTTTTAGAAACTTGACAAATATCTAATTCACTAGATACTGTTATATCTGTAATTGCAATTTTCTAGGTATTTTCTTCATTAAATGTAGTGACATTTAAAAAATACAACTTGCAATATAAATTCTTACCTTATTATCTAAAGTGAGTTTTAATGTGGCTTTCTGAGGAAATTAAATTTTTGTGTGCACTTTGTTAATCTGTCAATACCTTCTTGGATAATTTCTAGCTCTTCAAGTCTGTTTAATCTGCTGATGAGCTTCAAATACATTTAAAAGATGGTTTCAGATCTCAGTTATCAGGATTTCTTAAGTTTCAGAAACACTGTTGGCTGGATAAAGGAAAGACCCAAATTAGTGGCTCAATTCAGCTCAATGGTTATCTCTGCTTTGTCTTTTTGTCCAGCTGGTCGATAGAAGACACCTGAGGAACTGGAGGTTCCCTTCTCTAAGTGGGCACAGCTTGTGGTTTAAAAAGTATACTCAAAAGGAGTGTGATGCATATACCTGGGATATCTATGGAAAGGAACACAGGAACACAAATCCATAGAAATCCAGGGTTGAATAATGCTGTTAGAAGCTTTCAAGTGACCAGCACAAACCCTTATAGATACCAGTGAGACAAGTTTATAAGACCTGTTGAAAGTGGCTTTTAAGTTAACTTCTGACACACTTCTTGTCTCATATAAATGAAATTTTTCTCACAGTGTTGCCACTAAGGTCATTCTCCTGCACGTTTAATCAACTTCACTGAGTTGTCCTTCAGAGACTTCCCTTTCCCAAGGTCTGAAGCAGACACTTATTGTCTGCATTGACACGAGAACTTCCCCAAGCTAACAGAGATCACCAGCCATGGCTCATATGGACCCTCTCCATACAATGTCAGCATTTCCAGTCTTAATCTGCATTTATTTCTCCTTTGCTTCCCATGCCCAGCACTGTAAAGCAACCACTTTGCCCCTCCATTTGAGTAATTATTCCAAATTCACTCCTTCCATGGGAAGTACCAGAAAGCTGTGGCCAGCAAGAGCAGGGCTGGTGGCAAGCTGTGCCTGCTGCTGCTGACTGCTGGAGAGTCTTGTGGTCACTCCCAGAGTTATTTGCAACCTCATTTGACCTGCATCCCTTAAGCCCATTTGTTTGCCTCATCCCCTAACTACACCTTGCCTTTGAGAGTGTCTGTACTGCTCTCCAGAGAAGTAATTACACAGCGTGTGCAGTCACACCAGTCTCGGATGAGAGGCAGTGGGGCTGATGGCCTTCGCTAGTTCTTTAACGCATCTGCTCTGCCATGCAGGCTCTCTCGTCCCAATTTAATTTTGTATCTTACTTGAGCTACAATAAAACTGTTCCAGTCCAAGTGTAGAAATATTTTTGGACAATAAACTTTTTGAGCCAGGACTACCAGTTAGTACAGGTCTTTGTCAGGAGTCATGACACAGGGGTTTAAAACACTGTCTCACAAAATTTTCCTTGTAGTATATGAACTCTGTTCAGACTGTGCATAAAATGTTGTTCCTGCTGTTAAGTCTGAAGAATAGCAGCAAGCCAAAAAGTTGCTCAGGTTTTGGGCGGAAAGGCAGCCTGGGAACCAAGCGTGAGTTTGGTCAACGGGCCGTGCAAACTGCACTCGCCAGCAGGGCACACGGACCTAGAGACGGCGAGGCGGGGCGGGGCACCATCCAGGAAATTTTTAAGGTCCTAAAGGTGACCATCCCTGCGTGGCCGTTTGTTCCTACGGCGGAGGGGAGGAAGGCAGCCTCCCTCCAGCGAGGAGCAGCGCCGGAGCCCCGGCGGGAGTCACCGGGCACGGGCGGAGCGGACCGCGGCGGGCGCGGGTGCGGCCGGAGCAGCCGGGGGTTCGCGCCCCGCCCCGTCCCGCCCCGCCGCGCCGGGCGCCGCTGCCATAGCGATGCGGGAGCGGGCAGCGGCCGGGACGCGCGGTGGCGGCGGTGACCCCCGGCTCTCCCCAGGTAAGGGCGCTGCTCCTGGGCCGCCTCCCGCGGAAGCTGCTGCAGGCTCCACGCTGCGAGCTGCATTTTTAATCTCATCTCGCTGTGTTTGTTCTCCCGCCTCTCCCCCGCGCCCCTTCTGCCCGCTCAGGTGCAGTCTCTCCCAGAGCCGCTTTCTGTGGGAACTTCCCTGCCGAGAGCAGCGTCTTGTGCTCCTTTATTGTTCGGTGTTTTCTTTCCGCGTGGAAAGTTGCGAGCGGTACCAGGGCGCAAGGGCCGGCCGAGGGTTGGGTGCCCGGCGGGCTTTTGTCCGGTCCGGGTGCCGCGGCGGCGGGGCTCGGCCCGGCTCTGCCCTGCCCTGCTGCCCGGCAGGCTCCGCCGCGACCCCGTCAATAGCGGGGATTAGAAACTGCGGCGGGGGATGTTTCAGGCGTCTCTCTGAAGCGCAAGCAAATCCTTTTATCCGCGGAGGGATAGAGGCTCGCAAAACTTTCAAAGTGCGCTCAGGAGGGAGCAGCCTTAAAGCCAGCGGGCACGGGCTCCGCAGCTGCCGCGTTTCACCTGGAGGTGGGGACTGGCTGTGCGGGTCCCGCCGGGCGCCCCGGCGGTGTCCCCGCGATGCAAACGCCGGCGGGCTCCTGCACCTCCTGCCGCCGCGCCTCCGCCTCGCCCACACCCCCCTTCCCCGCTGCCCTCCGAGCCCCCGCGGCCCTTGCCATGGGAAGGAGACAAAGAAGGGTCCGGGGCTGCCGCTTTCCCCAAAGCACAACTGTATGCTTTCTCTCCTTGCTTCGGGGCGAGGGGGAAATCCCCCCGCCGCCCCCATGACTGTGCCAACAGTGGCAAGTTTTCGAAGAGCCCACTACCCCTTGCTGAAAGAACCGTGCCATGAGGTTTGTTTTTAAGGTGGAGCCACCTTCAGACTGGGCATCCCAGTGGTTTTCGGGGCATTGCTTACTGTGGTGGGGCAAGCGCCTGCCTGCCTGGCAAAGACCCCTGGCCGGGGCAGGGGACGGATCCCGCACAGCTTTCCCAGACACTGGAGCGTGGTTTGACCTGCTGGATCTCCCAGGCTCAGCTGAGGAGGAGATTCCTTACACCACGTCCCAAACACTCTACTCACTTTCAGTTTTACGTTTTCATCTTGCTGTCACCACAGCATATGCTGGCTTCTGGGTATACTGCTTTTAATTCTTGTTTTCTTTCATAGGAAAAAAGACTTTGCTGTGCACTTGATGTAATTTTTTAGGATTTCATGTGCCAGGGGACAGACAAGTCAGTCAAGTGTCACACAGCCTTCCAAAAGAAGCAAGTGTAGGAAAAATTATGCCTGTTTCCCTGTTCTTTGCCTCCTGTTTGAGAATTAGGTGTCACTTGATGAATGCGTTTTAGATGTAAACCTCCCACGTGTCTTGGGGCTCAGTGCTGAGCACCTGAGGAGGAAGACTGGATAGCTGTTATTGGGAATTTCGTTCTCTTAAGTGTGTATGAGGATTGTATTTACCATGATAAGGTAGGTGTGCTAGTCATACTGAATTTATTAGGTGATTAGCATTAGAGAAACAAGTACATACTGAAATTATTCTGGTCTCTTAAATTGCTAACGAATGTGATTATACTTTGAGGGAGTTACGAATGCCTTCTCTGCACCCCTGCAACACACCTTTGTTCACCATAGAAGAACAGCTTCATTTTGTGTGTATGTCTTTATTTCCTGTAACGTAGCTCAAACTTCTTTTAGTTTGTGACTTTGTCAGAGAGTTTCTTAATGGTGGCTTTTGTTTTCCTGATGCAGGCAGCACCGCCTGAGGAGCTCAGCTCACCCAGTCGATGTGAAGGCAAGGCAAACCAAGGTGCAGCAGATGAAGGGGAGGCAGCCAGGTCAACTGGTGGAGACAGCAGTGTTGCTTTGAGCTACCCCAGCCTCCGCCTCCATGCCTACAGCATCGAGAGCATGACAACATTTCCGAATGGCTGTGGAAATGGCACCACTGTTACGTGCATAGTTATGGATAATAAAGAGCCCCAAAACCAGACTACCTGTGCCAGTCATAATGGGGGACACAGCACCAGCAACAGTCATGAGGAAGAATTTCAAGAGGATAAACTCAGCCCTTCCAAAATCATGCGCTTTTTCACCACCCCTCGGAAACGGGCTAATTCCAGCTCTGACAGGCCTCGTTCTCTGGTTTTGATGGGCAACTCATCCACGTGGAATGCCTTCTCTTCTATCAGAAAGATGGGATCTTTCAAGAAGTTGAAATCTTCAGTTCAACAAGGAATTCAAACAAGGGAATCCTCAGACATCTTAAATGAGAACAGCATAGGCAAACATGGTTCAAATGGGGCAGTGGTGCAGGTTCAGACTAACAGGTATTCCTATTCGGGGCCTCTGCATGATTTCCAGAATGCAGTGGATGGTTTAGCTTCTGACTGCTCTGATGCGGAGGAGAGCGATGAGTCTTTCCTGAGGAACACCCATCGCTCACGCAGCATCAGGCGGGCTTATGGTGCTGGCCGCATAAACTTGCTAGACACAGATAAAGTTCAGAGTCGCCACAACTGTGTTAGGCCAACATCACCTGTCATTGCAGAGCCAAAGATCTGTGAAATTTTGGTGAAAGACTCTGAAAACAACAGGATCATTTATCGGAGAAGCAAAAGTTCAGATAATTTGAACTTTCTGAAGAAAAGCTCATTCAAACGGAAGTCCACCTCAAACCTTGCTGATCTGAAGGTTGCAAATGAAAAACAGGTACCAGCAAGGACTGTGAGCGTTGCTTCTGCTGACTCAGACAAAAGTGGTGGAAACCCTGAGAGGAGATCCAAGCGGTGGAAGAGCCCTATCAGAGCAAAGGATTTTGATCGAGTTTTGAAACTTGTAAGTAATGTTACAGATGTTGCATGGAAGAAGGATGGCCCCAAGAGCACGGCTCCTTCTCCCAGCGAGCTGTCCCAGAGAACAAGGTCAAACAGCAGGCTGCACGATGACTACTCCCGCAGGGTTTCCAGCTGCACGGATCATGACAGGAAGAGATGCACCTCCTCAGTATCCAGTCCAGACTCTTCCTTGCCAGGAACACCTTGCCTACAAAGCCCTGTGACTGCTCAGGATAAAGAGGCTGAAATGAATATATCTGTCACTGAAGATAAAAGCCTCAGGACATCATCAGATATCCCAGACTCTGATAGCTTTTCTCCCACGCTGAATGACATCAGTCCATTTCCCAATGAAGTCTTTTATTCAGACTCAGATGAACCAAAAGCTACCCAGCAGTGTACAGATGAAGCCGAAAACCTTCACCTTCCAGTCCGGCCAACTACTCCAAAGCCTCAAAGTCCAACTGCAGGGAAGGTCAAGTGCAGTATGAATTTCCACTGTCCAAACCATCACAGCACGTTGTCGCTGAGCTCATCGGAGAGTGAGGAGAGAGTTGAGATACCAGGGCCAAAGCTGGGCAGGAATCCTGTTTGCTTCCAGGACTCAGTGCAAACTGTGTACTATGATGATGGAAATGAAGACAGTGGCATAAGCAGCCACTCTCAGCTGAGCCTCAATTTAGCCTCTGGTACTGAAGAGAAAAAGGAAGAGGTAAGAAAGAAAGCAAAATCCTTCAGAAGCTATGTATATATCCTGTCAGGTTTTGTCTTTATTAATGCAAAACAATGCAAACAATGCAAAGTAATGGCTGCTGCAGCTTGTTATTGCTAAAATATGCTGACAGCAATTATTTCTTTTAATGTATTCTCTTTGGATGCTAATGTCAAATTATTTTTTCTTTGCACATTAATATCAAAGAAAGTTTTGGCAGCAAAGCTATTCATGTACGTTTTCAAGGGCAGCTCATTGCACCCTGCAGAAACACCAGCTTATCATGTGGCCTTGTCAGATTTTACCAGCCTGAGCAGGGTCTGGCTGTGTTTCCTTCACAACTGAAAGGTCTTTTTTAAAGAGTCCGTGTATTCTGAAGTAGTGTTGACTTACTGTAAAACACTTTGCCTGTGGAAACCTTGCAGAACATGGTAATATTTGTAGAGCAGTGTGGCGTGAAAGACACAGTACAGAGGTTTAAGCATTCAGTTATATCCAATGTTTTCCCTGTGCAGCGGTGCCCATACTGAGGGTACACTGCTTGCTTATTCCTTTGCTTGCCAGCTGCAGACAGCAGTACTTTAGACGCTGGGCTGAGTGTGTTGCTGCTGTTGTTTTGGTGAAGACACTGTTGTTTTCACTTCACCAAATGCATGATTTCATACTCTCAGTGAATGGGTAGACAGATATATTTGCAGCACCTCTGAGGTAAATTCACATGATAACATTGTGCCCCCACCTAAAATATGGTGTGAGTTGGCACCAGAGAAGTTGCAATGATTTGGCAGTGTTGGTGAAGAGCTGTCAGACATACCCTGCCCCTGTCTGAAGCAGTGAGGCTTAGCTGAGCCCCAGTGATGTGCAGTAATGGGGTTTTGAGATGCTTGGGCTAAGGTAGCTGTGAAAGGTTTGCTGCTCGTTGGAAAAGATATGCTGGGGCAAAAATCCAAGTCTTTTACAAAATAAAGCCAACATATCTTTTAAGCCACCTCAGTTTAACTAAGGTATCTTAGCCCTTAGGTATGAGAAAGGCAAAGGCAATGCTGCAGCTCACAAGCTTCAGCCTTTCATGCTTTAAAGTTTTAAAATGTCTGTGAAGCTGTCCTACTTTTAAAAGCTTGGCACAGTTTTTGCAAGCTAACTATAAATGGTTACAGAGCTTTTCAGTATTGTCCTTCTTCTGGAAAAAAAGCAAGTTTGTTTACTGTTGTGTTTGCAGCAATGGTAAGATTGAAAAAGTAAACTCACTCTGTATAAATGTCTGGGCTCAGAGGTTATTCCTCTTCTGGAGCCCTAGAACTGCTCCAGTCATCCATATTTCCAGAACTCTCACTTAGATACAAGGAGATGCTTTCACACTGCCAGAGGAGGCAAGAGCCCTAGTGTGGATGAATGCCAGTTGTATTTCTCAGGAATAAAATGGGAGGTAGAATTAATGCTACTCATCTACCATCTAGTGGTGATCTGCCATCATGACCCAGAAGAAATTCGTCTGGTCCTTCCCCTTGGCTTCCGACAAACCAGTACAGTTTTTACATGAACGTGTGTACATTGGGTGGATAAAAGTTGCTGCAGTTTTTAGTTTTAACACCACGTTCTGTTATTATCTAACATGCAATTTAAGCTTTCTCCTTATATTACAACATATTTTAGGGTAATTGTGAGTGTCTTTTAGTGCTTGCTTCAGTTATCTAAAATACAGAGTGTGCACTAGTGGCAGCTCTGGGTTTGTATAGTGGGCAGGCAGACAGTATGGGATGGATCCCTGCAAAAGATAGAAGAAGTGGTGGCCAGGGAATAGGCCCCTTGGCTGTAAGCCCTCACTCTGCTGTGAGCACTGTGTGCAGCCCCTGGGCTTGGTAAAAACAGCTGTAGCTACTCAAATGGCATAGCTGCATCCCGACAGACCTCTCTTCTGATCGAAAAAACCAAAGTTTTTGGAGGCGGTAGCTGTGGGTTGGAAGTAGGAGCTGCGCAGGACAGGGTTTGCTTTTATCTTACTATGCCAAGGATATAAAGTCTGTTGTTTGTTTTTTCCATGCCTGCTTCTCATCTCATACATAACCCTAAAGCTGTGGCACTCAGTGTAACTGCAAAACAGGAAGAGTGGTATGGTTTCTTCCTACCATTTCTTTGGAGCATTTTGTTTCCTCCTTTACAGCATGCTTCCCTCAGCATGGAGCTAGCTTGGCACCAAAGATATTTATGCCAGGTTATTTTTTAATTGGAGTTTATTCAGCCTGTAGGCACTTTTATGAATGCCACATACTCACACAATGAGGTCACTGGGGTTTGAACTTTTGACTGCAATTCATTTTTACCTTACCACCTCCGCGTTACAGAACTGTACCTGCCCAGCAAGTTGTTCCTATGATGGTTGAGTGCTTGGTTCGCTCTCAACAATCATTTGAGATGTAGTGTGGAGCCATGGACATCACACATTTTCAAGATTTTGTCTGAACCTTAAATACACTGTGTGGATGGACAGCTCTGCACTGTTCCCATGTTTTATGGATCTGCCTTTCTGTACAGATTTCATGTATAGGCCAGTATGTATTCCAGTACAGCCTCTAAGGCTTGGAGACATATTCTGGTTCAAAGCTTAGAGGGTACTAGCAGTCAGGCTCAAAATAGGTTCTCTTTTCAGGACTGGCTGCTGTAGATGGAAACAGATGTAGTTTATTCCCTTATTCACTCATCTAGTAGATTAGTCAGCAAATGAAATCTGTGGAATTTGGACCATCTCTATATTTTCCCAAATATGGGAGATAAATATTTCTACCTTGTTTCCCCACCACTGATTTTGCAATAAAGCTGATTTTGCAGTATTCATGCAAGGACATCTATTCATTCATCAGAATCGATATTTTGGGACGTTTGAGATCATGCCACTTCTGTTACTTTGTTGGTTTCACCAAAATGCAAGATTTGGACTGGAGCAGGGGAGATTTCTTGTTTTTTGGTCCTGACAGAGGTTGCTTCCCAGGGAAGAGCTAATTAAGTGCAGCCTGGATCCGTGCCTCAGCACTTTTGAAGCTACAGAGGTGTGAGTCACCAAAGCTCACCTGTGACATCCCGTGCTTTGCCACTGTCTGCTTCATGCCACTGTCATTTATATTCAGTATGTTGCTTTTAAATAGCATGAAGAGATGACTAAGTACAAGTTTGTACTTGTTTGGAGTGTTTCACATAGTCTTTGCTTTCATGGAGAAAGAGCCCCATGTCTCTGGAATAATGAAAACTTAGCCTGCTTCAGACTGGCATGTGTCCACCACTAAGGCTGCCTGAACAAAACACTGTTCTGAATTTGTTACAAGAAAGTAAAAATCAAGTTACTTGATATTTCACCTAGTCTTTAACAAACTCTTAGAACATCTGGTATTTAGGTTGCCTTGCTGGCATCTGGCTTCACAGTACACCAGACTTTTTATTACTTGAGTACCTTATCTACATGACCATAAGTGAATGATAAATTACAGTGAAGAGGTAACTGCTGTAATTAAGGTTGAGTCACAGTTTATTTGCAGACAATATTTTAAATGTTCTGTCTGTCGACTCATTTCTGTTCATGCCATACAAAAGTCGCTGGTCCTTATTAGCCACATCATAAAGTCCCCAGTACTCAGCTGACAGAGTTGAGCTGGTTTGACCTGTACAGGACTCTGGGCTCTGAATATTGGGCACAGGGGGCTTAACTTGGAGGACAGCTTATAGAGAGGAAGAAGAGCTGTATAGATGGGAATACAGAGGATGCATATATGTTTATCCTGCTTATCCTCACTATTTCTGGCTTCAAAAAGTGTCCTCAGAGTGAAGGACCAAAGGGTGGTAGCTGGATGTGGTCATGTTCAATACCCACAAGGAGCAGCCGGGAGCTGAGGATGACCATCTGTAATACCTGCCTCAAGTTCCTGAGTGCTGTGGGGCTGGTCATGAGCACAGCTGCTGGGAGCTAGCTGCTTTCAGCTCTCTGAACTCTTCCTTTTGGATTTATTCACCTCTGCTTCATCTGCATGTGATTTAGAGTGTGGCTAATATGTATAACTGTAAATGTGATAAACTGTGAAGGATAATTAGATAAAGTAGTGGGGGTATTTCTTAAACTGGGTTTACTCCTAAGGGGCTTGTAATTTGGAGTAAGGGTTCACCACTCCAATGGCACTCTGGTCTTGCTGGCTACAGGGCCTGGGGACAGAGCAGCAGAGCCCCCTCAGGCTCTCAGCAGCATCTTACAGAAAACTGAAGTTTCAGTGAGACCAAGCAACATAGGATTTGCACTAAACTCTGAGCTGTTCTGCACAAGTCAGGCTACATTCACACAATGTCCCTACAGTCACTCAGTGAATGCACTCCCAGAAGCGCTTGCCCAGAGCTAGACTAGAAACCACTGTGTATTGCTACAAACCCAAATTGCAGAATCCATTGCTGCAGTAATGCAGCAGGTAGCCCTCAAAGGACAGGAATATCTTCCTATTGCAGCAAAAACTCTTTCAACTCTCAGCAGCAGAGCTGTCATCCATTCAGTGCAGCCCAAAATCGTTTGTTGCTGTATCTGCTACTAGGAAGAAGAAAAACAAGGCAGTCATGACAGTAATCTGAATTCTGGATCAGGTTGAATTTTAGACCAAGTAACTCTGCAGTTCTTAATAAAATTGTCCATTCCTGAAAACTGTAGGATAATACAGGAGTTACTGTCATCCCTGCAGAAATGTTTTGGATGGTGACAGGGAGGGCTCAGATGGACTTCACTGCAGTTAGCCTGGGGCAAGCTGCTCTCTTACTTTATTGGATGTGTGCACCTCTGCCTTTCCAGAGCGTCTCATATTTGACTCTAGTGTAGCCATCCAGTGGCACCTCAGTAATACCCAGGCGCTGCTTGCCCTGGTATCAGGAGTAATAAATAATACCCCAGAAAGTGGAACAGCACCTCTGGCCATGTGATTTGGTTTTTTTACATCATGTGCAGTGTTGAGCTGTCGTCACTGAAAATCCATCTCATTGCTAGGTGGTTGAGATATCCATAAGTGAGCAGAGGCAGCTGCAGAGTTTCCTCTGAGCCACCTGCATTTTCCTATTCTGGCATCTGGAGCCTGCTGTGTTGCTTGTGGTACCAGGATGCTGTGGCAGGCTGGGAGACTGGCCGAGTGCTGGGGGGAGCCGAGCACAGCAGCCTTGCCCCCACCCCATGCTCTAGGAAGTAATAGTTGGCAGAGGTAGAGTTGCCCAAGGCAGCTCCACCCCTCACTGGGGTTTGTGACTGCTGCTGGGGCTTGCTGAGGGCAGGGCTTGGGCCTGAGCAGAGATGATGAGGCTTTGCTCTGGAAGGGTGGAGAGAGTTCGGAACCGGAGGATCTCATTTTGGAGAGACTCTGAAGAGAGGCAGAGGCTTATGTTCTTTTGTGTTTTGCTTTGTTAGCATAAAGTTTCACTTCCAATCTGTGGTTATCATCTGGCTTTTGAGGTTTTCCAGTGAGTATTACAGAGATAGCCTGAAAGAAGGAAAAAGTTTCTTGTTTCGCCAAATAAAGGGAAATGTAAAAAAAAAAAAATTTTTTCTAGACCTGTTGCTTGAGCTGGGGTGTTCTGAGTCAATTCAGAAAATGCTTAGGGATTTATTTAGGGTTTATTAATACCTGTACATCTAAAAGAAGCAGAGAATATGAATACCCCTGTACTATACAGTACATTCTTGCTGTTCTAGTTCAGATACTGAAGTAAAGAAGGGACAGTATAAGAGCATCACCCAGCCATCCCCAAGCAGCAAGTCACCTGAAAACTAGAGGAAACAGTTTTCAGGGTTTTAGGACATCTTTGTTTTTCTGTGAGTGATAAGATTATTTTTGCTAAGGAAATACATTTCCCTGCAAGCCCCTCCCCTCTGCCATTCAGAAATATGTTAGCTGATTTGGTTTTGGAAATGAATTAGAGGAGAGGACAAAGGAAATCCTCGAGGCTGAGGAACGGATTTGAGAATCATGAGATCCGCTTGTCATTTCCAGTTCAGCCCTATGCTTCTACATGACTTAACTGCTTTGTATCTGTTCCTTATCTGTGAAACATGGATATTACCAAGGTGAACTTTCTAATCTTGGTGAGGCATATTGCTGAGAGGGAAAGCTTTATGCTTTATCGTTGATTGTGATAAGCAGGCTTTCAAGGATCAGGTTAAATGAAGCAAACCTGCATTAAAAGGCCTTAGAAAATAGATGGCTACATTTTCTTTGTATCTATATAGCCTGATCTTTTAATGTGGTTTTGTTGCCTTATTTGTTAGTTAGAACACCACAATAGCTTTGGTGTCCACAAATCTGAAGAGGAGAATTAGACACATTTTTTCCCAATTTTTAAAACTTCTAAAATGAATGTTTTATCACAGCAGTTTGTGTTGGTAATGGGGGTTGATTTTGCTGTGTCACAGGGCACAGTAATATAATTTTTCTGTGCTACAATGCATAGTATTTCCTGCATCCATTCTGTGAGGTCATTCTGGTGTAGTGCAGTGGTATTCCTTTAGGGAGTCCTTCTCAGAAGCAGTGATTTGCAAATTTTTAAACTGTGGCTCCACACAACTGTTTCTTATGGGGGAGGGGGAAAAGAAAAGGCAGGTTATTCTCCAAGCAGCTGAAACTTACGTTAAGTGTTGACTATGGTTGTATTTCTTTGATTGCTTCTGCTTTGCTTGTTTATATAGGTGTAATTGCATTCGTTTTTAAGGAGGGTTTTTTTGCAGTTGTTTAATGGATTGTATTTTGCCATCTTGCAGACCACTGGTTGAATAGCCTTTGTATTCTAGGGATAGATAACCAATGCATTTATGTGGGGTCTTCTCAAAGGCTAATTAAAAAGAAAATATGTTAGTGACAGAGGAGGCGGAGGGGTGTAAAGGAAAAAATATAGTACAGTGTGCATTTAATTAGAAAGGAATAGATGGGAATTTTCTTGAATTGGACTGGTTTAATAATTCTGGTTTGTTTGTGATCGAAGATGCAATTGCTGAAAGTGTGCTTTCTTCTACAGTAAAAGCAGTCATTTCCATGGTAGCTGTTGCTGTGATGGTATCACTGTTGGAAATTGTCAGCTTGTTGGATCAAAAGGGGATCACTGGGCTCTCTTAGCACTTCAGAATCTTATATAAAATCTAGAAAGAAAGCAATAAATAAACTTTCTCTGGGACGCTTTATTTATCCAGAGTTTCATAATCTCTATGTCTGTTGCAACAGTTTGCAAAAAAGAGAAAGTATTGATCATGTCCACGAAACAGAAAACAAGCTTTTGACCTAATTAAGTAGCGATGGTAAATGAACTTCAACTAATGGTCTCCCACTGCTATTTAGCAATGAGAAAAAGTGCAGAGGTTACCTTTTATCATGTACCTGGGTAGAGACATGTTGTCCAGACTTTTAGGTCAAGGTGGCGAAATAATTTATTGCTACTAGGTCATGATCCCTTGGCCTTTTTTATGTTTAGTGGCTTGTATGAACTGAAAAGCCAATTTAATATTACTGCTGAGTTCCTCAGATTGGGCAGTTACTGTCTTAGAGAGAAATAATAGCTATTTAGTAGTCACCAATTATGTCATATAACTGTCATTGCTAGTGTAAGAAATTTGTACATTTTTTATATAGACCCCTAAATATATGCAGAAATGTATATTCTTGATCAAAATACAGAGATGTCTACATGACCTAGCACAAGTATTGTGATATTTGCAAGCCTTGTCATTTACAGAAGAACATGACTGATTACCTATCACAACTTTTCACTGAGAATATGTAGTAATTGTGTTCTGAAACTTCTCAGCCTACTCAGGTTTTCCTCGTAACTTATTCTGAGTCAGAATCATAATCTGTTTAATTTATCACATCTTTTAATAAATTGCATTTGCAAGTTAGTATGTGTTTTTGTAAAGACGTTATTAGATTTTGATTATCCGTTTTCTCTGGGTTAGAAAAAGACAGCAGTAGTTAGCAAAATTACATTTCAGCCAGGCAGCTCAAACATACAGAGATGACAGAACAAGAAGTATTGCAATTTATTGTGTAGCTAAGGAAAACAAAACAAAAGCAAAAACAACAACAAAAAAAAAGAGGCAGAAGCAGGATGCTCTTTTCCCTGGAGAAGAGGAAGGCTGGGGGTCTTTGTCCAAGAGGCACCTACTTGTGACTTCCCAACAGATTACCAGGTAGGGAAAAAACTTTCAGGAGAGATGTGTCCCCTTATACCTTCGCACTTGTCTGTATGTATATGTTATGAAACATTAATTGTGTTCAGAATATAAAGATAAAATTTAAAAAATCCAAATAGGTAACAGTAGGGGTTGAAATGCAGATTAGTGGTCAGGGAGCCTCGGCAATATACATGGTCACCAAGACCTCTATAAAGTGGTGATTTTAATTAGAGAGTTTATTGGCTGAACATGTTGACAAAAAAACCCCAAAGACGCTCAGGGCTTGTTTTTTGCTTTGCTATCATGGTGTCAGCCCTCAGAAGTGTGCCAACAGCAGGAAGCTGACCAGCAGCAGGCACTGTTGGGTCAGACTTCTAGTTTGGGCTTTCTCTGCAGCAGAGAATAGGGTCAGGTGTAGAGGATGAAGGGTTATTCATGGTAGGTGTAACTGCACCAGCAAAAGTCCTGCCATGCAATTTCAGGTACCAGCAATTTCTTTGCCATATCACTGATAAAAGTTGCATCCACATAAGCAACACTTTATCAGTAGTGTACAATTCAGATCTTGTGCTCCTTGGGCAGCATTTCCACTGAAATCAGTTCTGAGTTCTGAATTTATCAAAGGTACACGTGGTCTGAGCAATAGTTGGAGAACCTGGCTCTAAAGACTAAGCTAAGATTTTAGTGATTAAGCACCTGATGCTGATGTTGCTTACCTTGGTTATTAATGGGTACAGAGAACACCAATAGCAGTCATGTGCCATTAAATGGAACAGGGTTGTACCAGTGCCAAGTTGAGCTGGGTGAGATCATGATCAAGTCCTTGAAGTTGCTGTATGTGGATTAGGAAATCAGTCTGGGCCCAGGCACGGGAGGGGTTTGGTCTGGCTGGGCACAGACTCTATGGTGTAGTTGTTTACCTGGGAGCAGCCTGGGAGAGCTCTCACTGTAGCCTGTTGGGTGCAGTCAGGGGGTCCTGGGGAAGACAGCATTAACAGCACACCTGAATGTGGCACCTGGAGTTGAGCCCAACTAAAAATAGCTGTCAAGTAGAGTGAGGGACGGGTATCAAAGACAGCTGCACACAGCTGGAAAACACCTCATGGTGAAGCTGCACATTGCTGGAGCAGGAGGTGGGGACCAAGCAGGGTTGCCCACAGCACTGGGGAACATGGTTGTAGCTCCACCTAAACCTACCTGGAATCCAGTTTGACACCTGGTTCCTGCCTGTAGTGCTGCCCGGCTGGTCACTCAGTAGGCTTGGCTGATGCTCTTGTTTGGGGGCTCAACTTGATTCCTGGAACATCGCACTGCTGGCGATGTCCTGACAGGTTTCCCTTTGTCCCCAGGGGCTGCTTCTGGATGGCCCAGGCCTCCATAGGTCCTGTGTCACACTTGCATGATCCATGGCATGTGGAGGTATCTTAGATTCCTTTGGACATTTGAAATGGCCCTGGGTGCTTATGTTCAGGCAACAAAATTTCATCCTAGATTTCTACTGGCTATGATGACAGCTTTATTATCTAGTTAATGTACAGACAGCTCCATTGCACAACCGACATTTAAATGTGGGAATCTGCAGCTAAGAGTGACATATTGGAAGAGAAGAATAGCAAATAAAAGTGTAGCCTGGATTGAAGTAAATGTTCATTTTAAATGGTTGTATTTGTAGGTATACTGCTGTCAGGAATAAGGAAAGCAGTTGAAATACAATGATTTAACTAATTTACTGTTGTAGGAATTTAGTTATCCAGATAAAATGAATTCATTTGCATCAGCACAAACAAGCAGAGCTGTTTGTTTTGTAGTCTCAGAAGAAACCTAACTGAGGATACAGCCTAAAAGCAAGATTAATAATCTTGATTGCTAACATTGATGATTATGTGCTGTTGCTAGACTAACAGGTGTGAATTTCATAAAATCCAATGTGAATTAATCTTAGACTGTAACTTCTTAGAAATCTTAAAATTCCTTGAAATTTTTGACCAGCACTTATAAGGCATGAGCCAGTGCATGAGATTTTCATTTTCATCCTATATGAAGTGGCATACGTATCTACACATCTGTAGATGTTCCCAGTAATAACTGTACAACATCAACGTGCTTTCACTTATAAAGGATTCATTAGGAGAAGGTAATTTGAGGTCAGCAGTGGTGCACCAGTATAAAGCCAGTCACAGGTGGAATACAATTGTTTCCTCAGTATTTTTTCATTGATGTCAAGAATCACACTTATGCTTAAGTGGCTGCAGTACTGGAGCCTGTGAGTTGTGTACTGGATATTTTTATTCCTGCTAGTAAGTGGTCACTTGATCAGGTCCTGCTTGAGCAGGTCACTAAGAGGAATGTGAGATTATCAGTCTGGTTTCCTCTGGTTTTTGCAGTGACACGATTGTGGGGGTTTTTTAGTATTTTCAGTGCAGTTTATAGATCTAAGGCTAAAAACACACATCCTTCAGCATTGTTTGTTGCACAGTAGAGATAAATCTGGCTGTCATTTGGATCACTACTGTAGGTGGAGTCCTGCAGAACGAAAGCAGTCCTCTGCAAATGTTATTGCTCAAGATAAGGGTGTAAGCAGCAGATTATGAGATGACGTGTGACGTGTCCTTCCCTCAGTCTAAAAGTACAGGATCATGGTATGAACTTTGCCTGACTGGTTATGCAGAGGGTGTGCTCACATTTGTAGCTCCTATGGACAAGACTTTGCGAAACAAAAATATAAAATGACTCTCATGAGCTCCTTTCTCAGTCACTGCATATGTGGAGATCCTTTACCGGTGTCTGATTCTGAGGTAAGAACCTTATTTAACCTGTGACTTTGCTGCTCAGATTTGGAGGGGCTGTGCTTAAGAGACAGCTTTGCTGAAGCTGTGTCAACGCACCAGCTGGGGAGTGACTCTCTACTTAATTAAATGCACTGTTAAAACTGGTCCTGGGCAAAAATCTGTAGGGAACCTGAAGTTCTTGCTTGAGTGACAGGTGTCATGCCATAGAAACCAAAATTTTTTCAAGTACTCTATTTAGAATGAATTTCATGCTGTAAGTGAAATAACTGAATGTAGAGCAATGTGTGATGTTGATAATTTTTTCATAACTGCAGTAATCATGTTAAAATATTGACTATTGAGTAACTCTGCTTACTGGCTGAAGTGCTTTCATAGCATGAAATTAATCTTAAGCTGTCTTTCAAACAAAAAGCAACATCTGCCCACTGTATTGTATGACCTAAAAAAACTCACTGGATTCGTAGTGGCCTGGCTGAAAATGGCAGGTGGAGAAGAAGATGACAGAAGATAAGTCTTCTGCCACAGACGTCATTGTAAAAGGCTGTTTCTGGGCTGCATGTTTGCTTTGATTATGCAATATCTGGAATGCCTTCATCTGGTCTGGAACAGATGAACAAAATACAGTTAAAGAGAGACAAAGCGATGCTTTTTTTTTGAATACTTACTAGCTCTCTCTGCTTCTTTTCTGTTTTTATAAAGGAGTTAGGAAAAGCCAAGAAACACCGAGAAATCAGAAATTTGAGGGAAAAGTGAACATAAATTTTTGTGTGCAGATTTTTTTCCTGAAAAATTGCAAGGGTTTTGCTAGAAAAAATTACAACAGTGTTACTTCAAATGCATTGAAATGCTTAAAAATGTTCCCTCTACCAAGTATTTCAGCTGAGGTTATTTTATTTCCAGGCTTGTAATATCAGTGCAGTTATGATACTTGCAGGCATTACCTCTGTGAGCCAGATGTGCTGTTAAATAGGAACAGCATGCTAATTTTCCAAACTTCCTATCTAAACCCATCATTTTTTCCTGTGTTTGTGCTATAATATATCTTCAGTCATAATCTGTATGACTTTAACCTCCCTGAGCATATGGGAAGTGAGCTTCTCCCTCCCAAACTGGATGAGCTTGCTCACCTAATTCAATCCTGGGAGCAGAATCTGTAGATCTGACCAAGTGGGATTGTGGGAGTGAGTGGTAGGAGGGAGTATGACTGCCCAGTCTGGTATCAGCTTACAGTTACATGGATCTGCAAGTGGCCAAACTGCAGCCTTGCTGTTCGTCACTGAACAGAGGTGAAACAGAGAGATATCATAGAAAGGGTTGGCTTGGAAGGGACCTTAGAGATCATCCAGTTCCAACCCACCAGACATAGACAGGGACACCCTTGGCTAGACCAGGTTGCCCAGAGCCCCATCCAATGTGGCCTTGAACAATACCAGGGTTGGAGCATCCACAGCTTCTCTGGGCAACCTGTTCTGGTGCCTCACCACCCTCATGGTCAAGAATTTCTTCATAATACCTAATCTAAACCCACCATATTTCAGTTTAAAATTGTTGCCCCTTGTTCTGTTGCTACAAGCCTTGGTAAAAAGTCCAAAACCACAGTTGAGTTATTTTTACTGGTGTTACCTGTAACATCCTACTTGTGCATAGGAACAAGTCCTGTCAGCACAGAGCTATCTTTCCAAGATACTGTTCCATTAATTCAGTGTTTGTGATAGGACCTGTCTGTACTGCTGAGGTAATAGGTGAGCTTTTAGTGTTATTAGTCTTGTCTGCCAGAGAGGTGCTGATGGTTGGGTGTTTACCTTATTCATCATAAGCATCATGATGTCTGTGGTTTGCAAAGTTATCTCTTCCTGAATTGTCAATTGCATTTATTGTATTTATGGTAATTCTGGTTTAGAAATGTAAAGTTGACCTGCCATATGACAAACTCACAAATGATTAACTGTCAGAAAATTCTGTGGCTTATTTGACTTGTTCACATTTAACAAGGTTGTTTCTGATGACCACTGGAAGAGGTCCACATCCCAGGATGAAGAAAAGGCAGACTCACAAAAGGTCACACCCAGGAAATGGGGCTCTGGAAAAAGATCCCGGCCCAGACCTCTCTCAGACTATGGCCAAATGTCGATCCGAAGTTTCTCTATACCAGAAGATGCAGTTGCAGTGGAATCTCAGAGGACAGACTGCATGGATGGAGAAAATCAGCCAGGACTGGCATCCGTTGGGTCTGTGATCCAAGGCAATACTGTAGGCTACCACAGAGGGGGAAAAAGAAGACCCATCTCCGTAATAGGTGGGGTCAATTTCTATGGAGACGATCAAGTAGAAGAGAGAGAAAATCTGCTGACACAAGTAAGATAAACAGATGTGCTCTGCAAACTGCAAAAGACCCTTTCACTTCCCTGTCTCTGTCTTCAGCCTAGAAAATAGAATGGATGCTTCCTTCTCTTCCTTCCCTTTTGTCAAGTTGACGTCGTGTACTTAGAATACTGCTTTCCTGGTCATTAATTACTTTGTCTTCTTGCTAAAAAAAATACAGCATGGAACAAACCTGATACTGACTTTGGGATAATCTTTTCTGTATTGTAAATTAACCTGATTTCTTTCTTGGCATGATCATTATGTCTCATGTTGGTCTATAAGGGCTCATTTGTGTGTAAGACAGTTGTGTGTTTAGTCTCCTTACAGGGTGTTGGGCCTGAGGAACAGAGGAGTACAATCAAATGCAATAATAACACATTATTTATTGATCATTTCAAATTATTCAAAAGCAGGCCTGTTCAAAAACTGTGGCATTAACAACGGTGTTTAAAATCTTGGTTTTGGCATAGCAAAGATACTTACAACTAATGAAGACATTGCTTGAGAAAATTGGTAATAAATTGAGAAATTAATGAAATTAAGAATTTGAGAAAACTGACAATATAAATATGATGTCTGTTCATGTACTACTAAATTGATCAGATGAAACAAAGGTTGGACACCTATAAGCAAGCTGTGTGTACTTGTGTAGTACCTATATTTGCCATCTCTGTTGGCTTAAGTAAAAGAGTGAGAGATTAAAAACGTCTGAAAGGTAAAAATTGCTCCTTTCTTCCTGGAGGTAGTGCTGAGCAAGTACAATGTGTAGAGGAGCTTACTGTTGTGTTGGTGGTCGTGGCCCCGTCTTGCACTTGGTTGCAGAGCTTCAGGCTCACCGGCTTTCTTGTAAGACTGCACTGGTCAGGCATTTTCCACTTTCCATGAAACCTGGGGGACCTCTGCCTAAAGCAGTTGTCAAATTGATAAAACAACAGGAAAAAGAAATAGTATTTTCATCCTCAAAAAATTTGATTCTAGTGGTCATTAATTGAATTTAAGTCCTCTTAGTCTTTCTCATGCCACTTCATCTCCTGCTGGGAAGTTTAAGGGTACCAAAGTGTTGAAACAATGGCAGGATTTTAAGTTTCCTGTGAAAAACATTTTATAACATGGACATTGTTACTGTATTTTGCACTTTTTTTTCATAAATCCCTGATGAAAAAATGCATCTTGATGCAAAACCCCAGCTGAACTAAATGAACCTTTTACCCAGGCAAAGGCTTTAGTTTCAAATCCTATGTAATTAAGGTATTTTAAAATCAATGTTGTCTCTTAAATTGGAGAAAAAAAAGGAGGAAAATAATAATTATAAATTCTAGGCCATCTTACTCAAGAATAATAGATGGATCTCAAGGAATAGTAAGTACTGGCAACTTGCTGTACTGTGGAAGTGATTAAACACTCTCCAGGCCCTTGATTTAGTGCTGAAACCAGATTGATCTCTTTTCAAACCTTGTTCACATCAGTTTAATAGTGAAGGAACATGCGTCGAGGCAGCTATTTGAGTTGACTCTTCCATGCTCCAGTGCTGCCATGAGGGCTTGGCTGAGGTTAAATGAGCATGTTGCTGGATCACTGTGGTCAAGGCCAAAACTATGGAGCATTCCCAACAAGGGCACATGATTAAGCCAAATTATGGCTTTCCCAGGACTGCCACTGAGTAAAAGCACATCTGTGTCTGTCCAGGGAAAGGATTTGGACTGAAGCCTTGTAAGAAAATTTTAGTTGCCCAGAAATAAATAGCCTTTTTTGCTTACTCAGCCAGTTATTTGCATACAGTAATTGCCATCACTTCTATTAGCTATTTGATACAACAAATCAGACTTTTTGTCATGAAGGATCCTGGTATACTGATAAGGCACTTAGGAAATGAGGTTTAAAGATGAGGTTGTAGATAAGTCATATTCCATACACATTGAGGTTTTTGGCAGTCATAATAAAAAGTAAACTTTTAGCTGGAATGTAAAAAAGGACTCATGAAGCAGGAATATATGATCCAGAAGTATTTTATATAGGGCTGTCAAAGACTGCTCTTCACACTGGTGGTTTTTTTTCTTTAAAGCGTCTAAAATCCATGGGAATATTTGAAAAGTATGAAGCTAATTCCTTCTTTGCCATATTTTGTTTTGATCTGACAGCTTAGGTGTGAGAAAACATTTTCAAACAATACTGTCATAGGTTTCGTAACAGTCAAGAGATAGTTCATTAAAAAACCATCCCTGATGTTTCAGATTACTTGATAGAAGAACAGTAACAACTGAGCAATAATGGAAGATCTAAAGACAAGTTTCTCTGAAGCTCATGTGCTGAGGCCTGGCTGTTTAACATTGAATGCTTATGCAAGATCATTCAGCCTGGCTAATGTGGAATTGTTCAGGGACAACATAAAATCAGACTCAATTTGCAAATAAAACAGGGGTAGGTTCTCCCGTCATAATTTAAAAAATGAATGATTTATTCAGAGAAAATGGCTTTGAGATATAGTTGCAGTAAACTTAGTATTATGAGACTCCTTTTTTATGAGACTCCTGGGAACTCAAAACAGAGCGTCATTTAGAAAGTTAATACTGTCTTGTTTATTTTACTGACAAGCAATACATTTAACTGATGAAAGCAAAAATCCTGTTCCAGTGTTTTACCATCCTCATCCTAGAAAGCCTTTTCATTAATCTAAATTTACTCTCCTACAGACAAAGCTATTCCCCTTGTCCTATTGCTACATGCCGTTGTACAAAGTCCCTCTCCAGCTCTCTTGTAGGCCCTTTGGGTATTGAAAGGCCACAGTGAGGTCTCCCTGGAGCCTTCTCTTCTCCAGGCTGAACAACCCCAGCTCTCTCAGCCCAGTCTTCATAGGAGAGGTGCTCCTGCCTTCTGATTGTCTTCGAAAAAGAGTATTACAAGATGAAAATTATAGAGCATGTCTGACCACAACAGAAGGCTAAGGAGTTTTTAATGTAACAAAGACCTGTAATGTAATAAAACTTGTTCTGTGATGCTGGTGGACATGGTATGCAGTGTTTAAGCAATGTCACTTCAACATAGGGGATTTTACTGCCCCTGTAATTACCTGGACTATCTGGAGAAACCTTACTTCATACCTGAGCTTTGCTCAGTTGGACTTGCTGACAGCTTTACTAATACTGGATTTTCCTGTTTTCTCGGTAGCCTGTGACACGGCCACCCGTTCCAGCACACCAGGTGCCCCCGTACAAGGCTGTTTCAGCCAGGTTCCGGCCACTCACCTTCTCACAAAGTACCCCCATCGGCCTGGACCGAGTGGGACGGAGGCGGCAGATGAGAACATCTAACGGTAAGATGAGCAAGTGTTTTTAGACCAGAAAGTCACACGCCAGGCTGAGCAAGAATTAGAATATAGTATGGAACACAAAAGGGTGCACACCAACTCAGTGACAAAGTAATACCCAGCTAAGTTGCTTTGTTTTGTGAGTTTCTTATTAGTAGCTGCTGTCCTCACGTAAAACTTTTTTCAAGTCTGCTGTTTGACATTGCTATGGTTTATTGTTCTGTACCACCTACAGTCCTGTATCTTCCACTTTCTGTTCACATACTTGCCTGAAGACAATAGATTATGAAGGAAGTAAGTAAATATTGAGTTAATACCTGAACCCTAGCCATACCACGCATGTATTTTTAATTTTCTGTTTGCTACGCATTCAGCTTTACTTAGATAGGCAAGCCTTAAATAATTAAGCGACTTGGTGAGTGTAGCCCAAGCAAGGCTCTGGTACATGAGGGACAGGTTCTTGGAAAAAATTGCCTTTTTGGAAGCATTGCCCTTAAACAGGCTTGCTGATGTGTCCTGTGTAATTTTGCTGTAATTGTTTACTTTAGCATGCAATGCTGTCTGGGAGTTAATAGGAGTAGTCTATTAACTGGTCTAGTAGTAGTGGAACATTTCTTCACAGGTGGGACCAGAAGAACTTGGGTTAACACCATTTTTGTTTCTTCAGACACTGACAAGTGTTGGAAATAAAAGCAAAATTTTCACTTTGTATCTTTCACTGTTAATAGTGAACAAAGCACTGTTGGGAACCTTCACCCTGAACCTTCTGGATCAAGGCTTCCTGTGATTGAAGTAGGAAACTTAACAAATAGTATTTTCAATGTTTATTAAAATTACATGTATGTTTACAAATCAGTACTTGGCTTCTATGGTTCTTAGCTAAGTTTTAGCTGCAGTGTTGTCCAAATTCTGCCAAAAATGCTTTTACTACAAATTAATTTATGTAAGAACATGTTAAAACTGAATTCTGCTGTCTTGAATAGAACATGACAGTTTTTTTCAGGAGGTGCTCTCCAAGAAGCAGACTTGAGAATTTCTAACCATGGCAATGAGAAGGACTAATCCACTGAGATGAGCTCAGTTGGTTGGATAATGGTGTGGGTTTGATCCCCATATGGGCCATTCACTTAAGGGTTGCACTTGATGATCCTTGTGGGTCCCTTCCAACCCAGAATATTCTGTGATTCTGAGATACATTATTGTGCTGGTTTAGACAGCTGGTTTAGGGAACTAAACTCCAAATAAACCACTCCCTTTCTGCCTGCCCCTTCCAGTAATGGAGGGACAATAAAGAGAAATTATGAGATAACAATTTACTAAAATCATAATGACAACAGCAGTATTAACAGCAAAAAGTATGCAAAAACAAGGTGCCCTACCCAAAAAAGAGGGCATTTATCACTGTGAAAAAAACCCCAACATTTCCTGAAGACACTGTCTGGTGTGGTCTCCAGACAAAGGCGATATGATCACTGTTCCTGCATCTGGGCCACGAGGTATTTGGGACACAAAGGCAATACATCAAGGAGAGCTTCCCCTGCTTAGTGTTCTCCTCCACCCCAGTCTGAAAACAATGAAGGACTAGGACAAGCAAACCCCTTGGAAGCTTGATCATTATGTTGTGCCACACTGCCGCCTCAGACCACTGCTTTGCTGGTTCGATGCCGCACAGCTACCTCCAGCACTGGTGCTGCTCTTCTTGGGCCCTTCTGGGGCTTGGGCTCCGTGTGACTGGGCTGGGCTCAGCTCCATGCTGCTGCCTCTTTCTCTTGCGTTTTGTTCCCTGGGAGCGGCGTCTCAGACTCATCGTCGCTGTCCTTCAACTCTGTGTCTTAAAGCTGCAACTTGAAGGAAGAGGAAAGGGACCGATAGTGGTGGAGAGGGGCTGGGTCCACTTGGCTGATCCCAAGACCTTCTCCCTGCAGAGATCCAGCAAGATGGCAGACTTTGGTTTCCAGTGCCTGGCTTTTCCTGCCAAAATCACGCCTCCAGCGATGATGTGGGTGGTATGGAATACACAGTGCTAAAAGCTCCACCCCCTCTTCTCTCTAACCAGGGCAATTATATACACTCCCTTTGTATTTTCCTTTTAATTTATATTGTAGTAAAGTATTGGGAACTACTTTAAAACCCATGTCTGGAGTGTGTTCTGCTGTATGCATCTTAGTACACGTAATGATCCAGATCAGGCACTGAGATAAATTAGACATTGAATGCTGTGACTCTGGCTGAGATTATGTGGTGTCTCAGTCCATGCTTCCAGAAGAATCACTCATAGAATAACAGGTCTGCCATAACATAGTTGGGAAAAAAAGAGGCTCTTTTATTATCACAGAGTAGGAATTACTTTTTCTATTTTTAGTTATCCTTTCCAATTCATGTTTGGAAACCACACAAAATAGTATTAGTTACCAGGACAACTGCCTGAGAGCAATATCTTTCCAGGTATTTAGCTTTTGAATAACTGGTCTCATAAACATAAACATCAGGATGACAAATACACAAACCAAGATTTCTGCCACTTTTCAGGACAATGAAGCCAAAGCAACCTTGATTATGCTAGATGTGACTTTTATGAGACCTTACAATAGACATAGAAGTGGAGCAGGAAAAGCTTCTGAAATCAAACCTGTGAAGGCAAGTGGGGAATATCATGGACTTCACAGCTTGAACGCAGTTGCAAAGATCTGTTAAGTAGCTCTAGAAGAAATTTTAAAGTGACTAGTGTCACACATTCTGATCTCTTTCCTTTTTTCTCTTAAATCACAAGGAATTTCCTTGTCTTTGAACATGTGAGAGTTTTTTGTTTGCTCATGCACTGTGAAATTTGATAGCACAAAAGCCCTTTATTATAGAAAGTAATTCTAAACCCAAGCACTGAAAAGCAGTGGTATCTTATTTTAGCTGCTTGCTAAAGCCTAATATGTTGCATGCCTTCTTCTTATAGCAATGGCAGATAAAAGTGGAGGTGTAAATTTTTAGAAAAACATGTTAGAAGACAGGGAATCTGTAGGAAACAGTAAGAATCAGACAACACAAGGGAAAATTCCCTTGTGACTTACATTGCTACTCTTGCACTTACAGGGTTAAAAGTTTTAAATGATATTAAACAGATTGCCAGTTTGTCACTGCAAAGCAATTTTCTTAAAAACTAACCCATCTTTTTTGCATATTTTTGTGTGGGACTGGAAGTCGGCCTGTGTGGAGCACAGCTCGGGAATGACTCAGGAGAGTGGTTGGTTTTCTTAAGGAGAGAGCTCACGAGTGGAATCAAGTGTTCCGTGTCTGCATGAACGGTGTGGGAAGGGAGGTATAAAATGAAATGGTAATTCTTGCTGGTGTGCTTAATTATTCACTGTAGTAAAAGTGAGACAGGAGGCACTGCACTGGCACCAGGTGTTGGTAAAGGCAAGGTAACGCATGTGGAGGAGGAAAAGAGCCTAATGTGCTTGCAGAAGAATGGACTTTGAACTGGATATTGTCATTCAGGAAGAGATCTTGCAATCTTAACAGAGATTTAAAGAGTCAATGCAGTACTTAGTAACAGTCAAAACAGTAAATAAAAGGGCAGGAGTTCGTAGGAAATGAATAGAGAACAAAACAGAAGGCCCAGTTGTGCCACTGGTGTGTGTGGGGGCTATCTCCCTGTTCCTTTCATCCCAAAAGGCATTTTTTACAAGGAATGATACAGAGAAAAGCAGAAGGACAAGAAAATAGAGTCAGTATGTGTCTCTGGGAGGAGTGATTAATGTGGCTTGGGCTCTGTAACATGGAAAAAAGGACAATAGGAGAATAAAAATCTGTTTGGCATAGGAAAAATGAACAGATAATAGTTATTGTTTCCAATAATTTAAGAACTAAAGGCCACCAAATGAAATCACCAGAGAGCAAGCTCAAAATAAAAGATAGTTTTCACACTCTATAAAATTAAACTATAAAACTAATTGCTACACATTATATTTCACATCCCAGCAGTTTAAAAAAATTCCGAAAGTGGTTTGAAAAATCCAGTCCATTAAACACAAAGATATAGTTTCTGCCCCAGGAGGGATCTGACTCATCTGCAGATAACTGGAATCTAGAAAAGTACATCAGAAAAATGCCATCCCATGCCTCGTCTATTTTTATGTTCCTCCCTGGGCATCCTCTATTGGCTGCTGTCAGAGAAGTGGATGGGGGTGACCTGTGGTCTGCCCCAGGATGGAGGGTTCTGTGACACCAGAGTGTATCTAGAACTAAATTTTCTTGAGGCAGATAAAGTAGATTTTAGTATTTTAGTAAGTGCTACCCACAGCCTTTTCAGAGTGCCCTGTGCAGTGGCTAAGCCAGCTCAGCATGCATTTGGACAAGGTCACTGTGAACTGCCACTACAAAAGACAGCCTGCGCCTCCTTCTGTCCCTGGCTGATCTACAAGGAAATGAACCCACCACCACCTCACCCCAAATGAGTACTTTTGTGGTGGTTCAGTTTGTGGCTGCACAGTTGCCAGATGTGCCCATGCAAAGGAGGGAGAGCAGAGCCCCCTCCATCCCAGCAGCATCCCACAGTGGCATTAGGTTAGTCATTGAGCAAAGGCACGCAGTCTGTTCCTTTCTGCAAAAATCAGACCAAAAGATTTTCGGGTTGTTTTTCAGAGGTTGTTTTTAAAGTGTCTTGTGAAAGAGCTGTATGGGGTTTGATCTGGTTTTCCTTTGGCAGTTGAACTGTTTTTCCCTGGTGGGCAGGGTTTTAACATGGCAAAGAGCTTGTGCTCTGGCTGATTAAAAGTGTGAAGTTTTCACTTGCAGGTGCCAGGATCATCAGCACTTCAGTGTCATCAGTGTCACTTCTGTTTGCTGGCTTGTTTTTTTTAATGGCTTATGCCAAGAAAAATGCTGTCTGTGAAGATCTTTTGTAGTAGCTTGTTTTTATTCTGCTATCCAACTAGAGTCCTTACAGCAAGAAATAATAGGGAAGTTTAAGAGATTCAGAAGCTAATTTCTGTCAGTCTCCCATGCAGTGCAGCACAAACAGGATTTTTGCAGGAAGATGGCATTAATATTGCAGGGCGATGTTTGGCCTTTCCTTCTCTCTCTGAGGCAGCGCTGGAGAAAACCATGTGATTTCAGTGGGTGTTGAGAAGTTGCTGTGTGCAGAAATGCCTCCAGGGTTTTGTGAACACATCCCTGGAGAAGGCAGTCCCCAGTCACAGGACAGGCTCAGATGAACAACAGTTTGCAGGTAAAGAAGAAGCCATAAAGTTTATGGGGCTTTCCAAACTGTTAGCATAGTGCTGTGTACAGACATAGGTTGCAGCAGGCTGTGCACTCTCCTGATGGGAGCAGCTCCTGCCTTTGCTTCCAGTGCCTGGATTGATCCAGCTTCACTGTGGGAGGACAGATGCAAGGGTGGCGAATGCTGGGCCATGGTGAATGAATGAGGTTGTGCTCTGGTTGGGTCAGACCCAGAGAAAGATGGATGGTTTGAGTGCTTTGCTGCTTCATTCCCTATTTCGTGGAGCAGCTGGATTAAGTTTGTAGTTTCAGTGAGAAAATATCTCCCTCCTCCCCTCTTTTCCTGGGAGCAGTCTGCTGCAGCCTTAACACTTGTGCTGCTTGTGTCCTAAATAATGATACAGCATTTGCCTGTGAAGCAAGAGAAATTGTGCAAAAAATACCTTAATTGTTTAATTCTACTGGAATTTTAGCTGGTAGAGTATGACAAAGATAGACCGATACTCTGAACAGTGTTGTAATAAAAGGAACTCCCATCCAAATAGTCTCTCCCTCTGGATTGCAGTCATTTGAATATAGATTGAAATCGCATTTAGCTGCTTTAATGAAAAACAAATGCACTCCCTGGCTTGCTCTGTTCATGATGTTCAGGCTCTGTGGGAACGGTCTGGGCGGCTACAGGCTCAGCACGGCCAGGGCCAGGCAGCTAGGTTTTTGTTTCTTTTCTGGAACTTCCTCCCTAAGGGCACCCCATGATGTCAGAGAGCCAGGAGCTCGCGGCAGCCAGGCTGAGCGGCTGAGTGCGCCGCTGGCAGTTCCCAGCCGGGCTCGGCCTCGGAGGCACCGCCGGGAGCTGAAGGCAGTGAACAGGCTGTTCCTCCGAGCTGTGGGTAGCTCAGAGCCTTCTGTGATCCTCCACCAGCCCTGTAGGACTGAGCATCATCACCTGTTAGAGGTCTGACGGCAGCATGGTAGCCAGGGGGGCAATGGCACGTTTTTGGAGTCTGGAGAGCCTTCAGATGGGTACGTGTGAGTAGAACATGCTCGTTCTTGCTTTTTTCATGGTGTTTTCTGATTGAACTGATAAATGGTGGAAGCCTGACTCTGATGACACTTACTCTGTGTCATCCATGGGAACTTGCAGTACTGGTGAAAGGCTGCTGGGAGGTCTGCATCAGTCCCAGGCTGTCTTTTAAGTTTTTTGCATCCCGTTGGTGCAACCGAGAGAGCACACCCCTCCCTCTGGTATTTCTGTCTGTATACAGTAGAGGAAAAGATGCAGAATGCAAGTGACCGATTTCATTTGATTCTACCTTACAAAGTCAGTGTAAGCTTGTTGATTTGGTACAGAGTAACAAACAGCTTTCTGTCCCAAAATGGTAGTTATTTTTTGCCTGGAGCCATATGAATTAGGTAATTTTGATGTGCCATTATTACTGGAACAACCCCACAGGCAGTACGGATAGTACAGTGGAAATGTATAAAGGATCACTGGGATTAATTTTTTGGATGTTGCTTTATAAGATAAAAATTGATTTAATGAAATATTTATTGGCAGATTTTTTAAATAAAGCATTTTCAGTAAGTTTCGCAAGATGTATTTAAAAAGTTTATTAGTGCTCAGATTAATGAGTTTGTAGGGGAAAAAAAATATTGATTTTTTAAAAAGGGGTTCTGCATCCTCCCTTCTTAGGCAGATTATACCCTTAGTGTGAATGTATATTTAAAATGCTAGGGAGTAGAACAGAATGGTCAAATAGCCATGTTCTATTGTATCAAGATTATGCCATATTTTTCCATTTTTAATGGAAAGAAAAATCTTGCAAGTTTTTTAGTGAGTGTGTGTGGTGATCTGCTTTGATCTCTCTGGCAAATTAATGCTCAGATGAGTGAAGATGCTAGTGATGGTATGCATGCCCTGAGGAGGAGATTGCAGTATTTCTCCCTATAAGGTAAATAGCAGATGGCAGCAGATTGCCTGGTGGCAGTGGGTGCATGGAGTAAAGCCAGGAGTTCTCCTGTTGTGACTCTTACCCATCCGGAGCCCAGAGCTCAGCAGACAGGCAGTACCCAGGTTTGAAGCAGAGTAGAGAAGAGGCAGCGTCAGGGTCCTGCTGCTCAGCCTTGCTGCTTGTTGGAATTGGCAGGTTCAATAATTCTGCTTAAAGGTCCCTTCCCAGGCACTCAGGAATAAGAGCTGCTTTGTTGACTATGTGGCAGCTTAGCTGGATCACACTAAACTTAAGCAGAGGAGTTCAGTGCTAGCAGCCTATTTTGAATTTTATTTTTAATGCCTTTTTGAGCATTGTATGATCTTCAGACTCTCTAGTTCACAGCTTGGGCTTGCCATAGGAATAAATCTTCAGGAATAAATTAACAAGGACCAGAGAGTGCACTCAGGCACGGGGCCACTGGTCATGAATGCTTCTTGATCCCGGATGGTTCGAACATTACGGGCAAACCCATGTGGACAGGGTCCAGCACTGAGCAGTGTGGGTGTCAGTCAGGCAGTCAGACTTGTTCCTGAGGTCAGCCCCTAGTTCTCTTCCTCTGCCAGTGTGGAGGTGATTGCCAAATGGATCTGTCACCCAGTGGTGTACCCCAAATGGGTTTTGCAGTTTTATACAGTAACTGTTTCTCCTGGCTTATGTGGCTGTGTAATAAGATGAAGCCCGTTTTAGTCCTGGCCTCTCTTTCTATACAAAGCTGCCTCTTTGGCCAGAAGATGTACAGTTGTCAAACCAAGACATTTTTGTCATTTGGGACAATTAGAACAGGTTTTTTGTAAGGCCATTTCACTGTGCCCAGTCTGGACTCCCTGTCCCCTTGAGCCTTGCTGCTGCCAGAGCCTCCCCAGTGCATGGGAGAGGTGGCAGCAGCCAGCCCAGAGCTGGGGCTGCACACGGGCTGCCCACCCCTCTCGTGGGTGGTTGGGCACGGAACCACTGGGTCTTTATGTTCCCGCAGGGGATGTGACCGTGTGAGGGCACCCTGCCTGGGGGTGACAGTGTCCTCACTGACTGCTGGGGGCTGCTGAGGCTTTCTCATCTGCCACCTGGGAAATGGCCTCAGGGCCCTCCCTTCTGATACAGGTCATTTGAGGTTTCCTCTGGTAAAAAATAAGTAAGGCATTGTTGTAGTTCTGGTTTTTTTGCATACAAAAGTTTCTCAGTTTTATCAGGTGCTAAATGAGAAAATTCTGAAGAAGAGTAAAACATACTTAATGACACAAAGGTGGTTTTCCTGAGTGCTATGCTGCCCTCCACTTCTGCTGCTATTGTTTTATTCGTGACAACAAAGGCAATTTCTCAGCAATTCCTCTTGCATTGTTGTTTTTCTTTGAATCATAAAAATGATGAAGCAAACAGCTGTTGCACTTTTGTTTTAGTTGCTGCAGATGGTGTGACTGAATCTTCAGCCTTAGTGGATGACAATGGCAGTGAGGAAGATTACAGCTACGAGGAGCTCTGCCAAGCTGCTCCCAGGTACCTGCAGCCTGGAGGAGAACAGCTAGCAATTAATGAGGTAATGTCCGGGGCTTTGCGTTGCTGGAATGATGGGATAGGGAGGGCAGGGACAGGGATGGGGGATGTGGAGGGATGTTTTCTACAGGTCTGAGATCTCATGGTCATAAAAAATTCAATTGCAGTAGCTAGTTTCTTTGGGAAGCAGTTTTGTTTGTTCAGTTTGTTCTTGTGGGTAAAACTTCCTTTTGTACGCTCTTTTATTAACATTGTCGTGGTTATTGCAGTTTTTCAGTAAATTGTGATCCCATCTTAAAACGTCTCCTAGTGTTTCCTCCACTATAGGAAGGGAGTGGGGGAAAGGGAGCTGCTTGAGTGGGTTTAGTTTTCCCCCTGGGTTTTAAACCATCACAGACTGTAACTGTTACCCTCTGTAACTGCTCTGGAGCAGGATTCTAATTGTTTTCACTAATGAGTACATGCATGAATTTCTGAAAATCTTAAATTTTAGTTTTATCCTGTAACAGCGGGAGTAGCAGGCACTCTAGTGAGCTATTTTGATCTCTGTTGCTTATAAACACTTCCTGGTTTATCTTCTGTCCTTCACAATCTCATTTTCTTCCTATCTCAGCTGATAAGCGATGGCACCGTCGTCTATGCAGAGGCTCTCTGGGACCATGTCACTATGGACGATCAAGAGCTGGGCTTCAAAGCTGGAGATGTCATTAGAGTTCTAGAAGCTTCCAACAAAGACTGGTGGTGGGGAAGAAATGAGGACAAGGAAGCCTGGTTTCCAGCTAGCTTTGTCAGGGTGAGTAACTCTTTTGTTTCCTGCTTTTGCACCATTGCAAGATTCCTAGCAGAGTGCACGTTATCATGGCATTACATTTTATACCTGATCCTCAGCATGTTTATAGCTGAACATCAGCAGTATAACCCCTAATGAGTTTACAAGGAAAAAAGCAGTAGAGAATCACACCCTGAGATCCCTTAGCTCCTCTGACAACTTCTACTCTGTCTTCTTCCTTTGTTTGGTCCCTTCGTAACCGAAGGAATTTCTCAAGCAGAGATTACAAGAGCAGCAAACTCAACCAGAAGTCATCAGTGTATACAGAGAGGACACAACAGTTCTCCTAAGGGATTGGGGAGAGCTATGCTGCAGGGATTTCTTGGTAAAATAGGGCTTAATTTATTATCAATGACATAGTGTAGAAATCTGGTTCGCAGTCTGAACTCCGCAGTCAGAGCTCACCCAGATTAATGACAGTATAACTCTCAGATGGTATAAAATTGAAGTATGTTTTAGAAAGTAATTTGAACTATCTTTTGAGAACCTGTAGTGAAGCTTGGGCCACACTGCATGAAGTACTGTGTACACAAAGTGCAGCAGTGGTTCCTCTCTTTCCCTTTCCTAGATCTCTAGACAACATGGGCAGTCAGAAGTTAAAAAACGAGGTGCTGCTATCCACATCATACAGACGAGGTAGCGGGAAACTTTAAAAGTGGTTGAGTGTCTACTTTTGTAAGTTTTACCCCTATGCTAACTTGGCCAAACACATCAAGTGTTAGTAAGGGTCAGAAGTAAGCTTAACTCTGAAAAGCACATGGACAGCACAACACGGTCTCTCTCAAATATTGTGAGTAGAAAGCCATGTATTTAACCAGACAGAAATCTCAACACTTTATTTGAATGTGCAGTGAGTACAATGAGATAAATCCTGTTGTGAAACCCCCTCTATAAGGTGAGAATGGGAACATTTCTGTATTCACTCTTCCCTTAAGTATAAGAAGTTTGTAAGGGTTTTACCACATATTGTAAAACTTTCTGCTTCACTCTAATTGCTTTGTTTATTCTGGCTGCAGCTGCGAGTTAATCAGGAAGAAGTGCCAGAAAATTGTAGTAATATCCAGGACGAAGAACAAGATTCAGATATTAGCAAGCATCGCCAGAAAATAGCTGAAAACAGGGATCAGATGAGAACCAACGTTATACAGGAAATTATGAAAACAGAACGAGTCTATATCAAGCATCTCAAGGACATCTGTGAGGTACATGCTTTAACCTGAGGACGTTCTGCTGACCTAACGGGAACAAATCATTCCATATAAGTTGAGACCCACAGTGGTTTCTCACATCAAAATACTCCCAATTGCGCTTCTGAGGCTGTCAGTCAGATCCTTCTTGTTTCCTCTTACGGCTTTCCTCTCTGATGACTGCCATGAGCCATTGCTTCCTTTCTTTTAAAAAAACTTCCATTTTTGACAGCGAAAAAGTGCCTCTCTGACTGCTATTTCCATTATAAATGAGAGAAGGAAGTCCAGTTTATTTAGAGATTTTTACCGCTTTATATAGAAAACTTCGAGTAACTGTAATAAAATAATTTACAGTTCAGTGATAAAACCTCTTGGAAGTAACTTGAGTAACTTGGAAAGAGTATTTGCTGAGTGGTTTTTTTTTCCTGTTTTTTTGAGTGAGGAGATTTTTACTGGATGCTTAGAAGCTATGAAGAAATCTAAAGGTGTTTTAGATCTACCTTGCTTGTTTGAACTGTAAAATGGGGGTGATTTTCTGCTTTTTTTCTCAATATTTGTTAGAGGCTCACACTTGGGCAGGAAGCTTCTTAATACTTTTCACTGAAGTTTGCCTCTTTTGACGTAGGTTGTGATCCATTTGACCTGTATTTGATTTGTCTTTGTGGTTTGCATCTGGAATGGTGCTAAGCAACCTACAAAAATATTCTTTGTACCCTTGGTTTGCTAAGTCTGTCCTTGTATTTGTCATTCTGTCCACCACTTACCATTAGATTATTTCATGTACAGCAAAGTAGACAGGGCAACAGTGGGTTTTGAATTTTATTTTTCCTTTCATTTTTAGGTAAAAAAATTGGTTACTAATTGGCTTATTTTAAAACATTAAATGTAAATTTTGTCATTTCTATTCATTATTTACTTAAGCTAGTAAGATTGATTGTGTGCATGAAAGATCAGGGAAGAATTTGTACGCTCAGCTATGTTGCTCCCATGGTTAGCTGAGCTCTAGGACATGACTCTCCTATTTTACTGACCTGTTAAGACTTAGACAGATATTAATTAATCAATTTTTTCTAATACATATATTCTATATCTCTTTTTTAAAATCTGGCAGACCTCTGAGTTTAGTATAAGAGAGCAAGCACACATTTTCCAAGAAGAGAAGCAATGTGCCATGTGCAACATACAGGATAGAGATGGTCTGCTGTCCTCGGAGTGAATCTGTAGGGTGGTGCCAAGTAGGACTAAGGCTGAAAATACACTCAAGTTAAGACTAAGCCAGAAAAGCTACACAGATAGTAATCCAAATTTGCAAGCTCAGCCCTAGAATGAATCACTAAGGCTGATTGTAGCCAGGATCATGAAGCTGGAGTATAAACCATAAAACATGTTTTACATTCAAGAAGTGTCTGCAGTCCACATTACAGGAGCCGCACAGGAATTAGCTTTCCTTGTTGGTACAGTAGGAAGTGCAGTAGCTGGCTTGCAGTGTAGCCACTGCACAGCTCTCAGAGCAGATGGCTGTGGAGGAGACAGGAATATTCATAACAGTGCCAGCAATAGTCAGTGTTGCTTCCTGGCGAACCTCACCAGAGCAACAGCAAGGCTATTTCAGCTGTCTGCTCCAAGAGCTGTTCAGGGGAGGCCTGCTTGACATCAGCCAAATTGAGGAGCCTGGCAGATAGCCCCTATCACATCAGTTAACCTTTGCACTCCCTGAACCCTGGTGCCATGACTGCTGTGAGACTGTGAGCACAGCAGCTATTCCTGGAGGTTCAGTCCCTGCATTGTATTCATAACAGGGAGCTGTGAGTGGGCTTTACACTCGGGAGGTTCCCTGGTTCATTTGGGGTACCTGGAGACAGGAGCTGGACCCCAAGAATCCATGTGTGGACATCTCAGGTGCAAATCTGAGCTTGTGCTTTGGTGTGTGGCTGGGAAACCACTCCCCTGCCTGTAGACCACAGGGGTCTTGCCAGCTCAAATGATTTTGTTCAGGGTAGGACCTGTCTCACATCCTCCGACTAAGGAGTGTTTTTTATTTCATTTCAGGGTTACATTCGTCAGTGTCGCAAACATACAGGAATGTTTACCACATCTCAGTTAAGCACCATTTTTGGAAATATTGAAGATATTTACAAGTTCCAAAGGAAGTTTCTGAAGGATCTTGAGAAACAGTACAACAAAGAGGAGCCTCATCTAAGTGAAATAGGGTCATGTTTTCTTCAACACGTAGGTTGAAAAAGTTGCTTTTATTTATGAAATTAACAAAATATCATAATAAAAAGGCAAGTTACCATATTAGGAGGGGATTTTAGTAACAAGTGCTTCTTAAATACTAAACTAGCAGCATTTTAGAATGTGAAGTAACTTGCAATTAAATAAATAAATATTTGTTTTAGATTTCTCCTCATCTTTAGCAATCACATAATTTTGTAAACAGTTTTAAGTTTCCTTGTCAAAACTGTAATGATCACAGATGAGCTGGATTATTTGCAGTGATCTCATATTCAGCATGCAAAAACTTCGTAAAGATGTTAAGGAAATTAGGTAGTGGGGAAATAGGCTGAGTTCTTGATAGACACTTGCTAAGCCTATAGCAGTGTTCCCAAAGAAAAATACTTCTTAAAGTGGGTTTAATTATCCTGACTCAACAGAGACCTTTATTTCTATGTTCTGACAAAGAAAGTACATAGTTTTGACAGCTACAAAGTAGATCTCTGCATACTTTCAAGGCTGATCAGCCTAGAAGCAATATAGAAAAGGGATTACTTAATCTAATTCTATATCATAGATGTTACAAAAATAGCTTTTCTCCTTTATAGACAAATACTGTAGTAAAGCTGTAACTTTTTTTTTATAGCAAGAAGGCTTTGCTATTTATTCAGAGTATTGTAACAATCATCCCAGTGCCTGCATTGAACTCTCCAAACTAATGAAGCAGGGCAAATACCGCCACTTCTTTGAGGCCTGTCGCTTGCTTCAGCAGATGATTGACATTGCCATCGATGGTTTTCTGCTCACGCCTGTTCAGAAAATCTGCAAATATCCTCTGCAGCTTGCAGAATTGCTCAAATACACCACTCAGGAGCACAGGTAAGAGACCTCAAATAACAATTCTGTAACAGTAGTCGCACCCAATTACTCAAGTTTTCTGGGTGACACAGCACTGAAGCTTTTGAGATCAGGAGCAAAACCGCCATGGACCATGGTAGAAAGGACATCTTGGAAGAATCACAGACAGTAACAAAAGCAGTATCTGAAAATGCAGCACAAGGGACTGAGAGGATGCAAGACACAGTGAGGAATAAGTCGAAGAGGGAGAAGGAAAATACAACAGTGCTGAAATAAGATGCAGGGAGGTATGTGTAATTCAGAGTGAAGAAAAGGCCAGTGTGTCAAAGAAACGAAGGAGAAGGAAATCCAAAGAAGAGGGGAGGACTCATAAAAGTTGTGGATGTAAGAAAAAGTAAAGAGTGCCTTAGAAAAAAAACACAACCTGAGCAAGTTAGGAGGTAATTTTTTTTAGAAACTTAGCAGTAGTAAACATTGCCTTAGTTTGCAGTAAAGTCCAGATATTAGATTTTCCCTTGGCATAAATAAAAATCGAAGTTGCAGATTATTAGTCTTCCTGATATACCCCTGCACTGATTAAATCTTTGACTAAATTAAGATTTTATCTATAAGTGTTTCTCTTTTTACCTTGTATAATTGCAAGAAAAACATTCCATTGTGACCCCTGTGCTCCAAGTCCAAATGAAGCCTGAGGCAATGCTTCCTTGGCCAAAGTCAGTACTTTAACCATGAGAAAACTCTCCTTGGAGACCACTGGATTTTTGCCAGGGGCAAAAGACAAGGTGTGTGAAGTACTGACATTTAGATGTGAAATGCCTCTATAGAGTTCTGTGACTACCTGGGAAGTGCTGCAATAACAACTGCTAACGAGAGTTTCTTTTCACTGCTACTAGTTTTAGAAAGGTTATTCTGTGAGCTATTAAACCTGCAGATAAAGTGACTGCGAGGTCTTGCCACCTTCCGATCCTAGTACCTGTTTTCCTCCTGTGTGGCACAGCATCCAGAGATGCCTTCAAGCACAGAGAGGTCCCCACTGTGCAGAGATGCTCGCAAACAAGCAGACCTACACCCGCATGGAGACTTGAGAAAGCTCCAGCCAGCTGGGGGTTTTTGGTAGCATTTTGTTTTCATTAAAAAAATGAAGTTCCAATATACACAGCCTGCTGTGAAGGCCACAGGTTATGTAGCAAGTGTGGAATAAATACCAACAGAGAGAAAAGGAACTGAGAGATAAGGAAGGGCAAGTGTAGCAGTATGGATATCATGTGGTCACCCTGTGGGACGTCTCCCTGACGTTAGTAGGATCCTGTTACTGTTAATCTCACTTTTTGTATTCAGTGTGGCAGAATAGAGTTTGCACAGATATAAATAGAGGAGAGAATGCACACATTCAGAAGGGAAGGGCGTCCATCAGCAGCAGCCAATGAAAATTGGAACTGAGACAGAAGCAGATAAAAAGGACAGCAAGGCCAACTCCTTGGCAGGATGTATTTCTGGTTCATGCTGTTTTCTGCCTCTGGCTCCCTTTTCTGAGAGAGGCATTCTGATAAAAGAGGAAAAGCAGCTGCTCTGCTGGGACTACTAAGGCAAGAAATATGTCTCTTCCCTTCTCTCTTCTGAGAGACTCCATTTGAGGAAGGTGAAGGAGTGATGGATGCTATTCAGAGGAGGAAAAAAAGCCTGCCTGCAGCTTGGGGAGATCCATGGGCATGTTGGGAGTTCAGGAAAGAAGGAGGGGAGCAGAGTTTTGGAAGAAGGACAGGGGAATTTGCCTGAGTTGATTGCATTAGTCCCGCAGCAGGAAGAGGAAGGTGGCCATCATGCCTCTCACACATTTGTCCCATGGAAAGAGGATGCTTTCTTCATATTGTCTCCTTTCATTCCTCTCTTTGGTGCCCCTGTTCTTGTGTTCCTCTCTCACCCTGTTGGGGGCTGCTTTCTTTTTTTTTTCCTGTCCACCTAGCATGCCCCATTTGTGTTCATTGACCCAGGCATTGGGAACAAGAAGGAGAAAATAAAGTTGTTAAATAAATGCCCTTCCCAAAAAAATCCCACTATAATCTTGCTTAAAAACACAGTCCTTTGGTGAAATACAGCTATCACTGAGGTCAGTGGGAGTTCTACCATTGTTTTCAGTAGAGACAGTGTTGCAGTTCACTAATGTATCTCCTCTGCCTCCTTCTACCAGTCTAATAATTTGCTCCTGGACAAACCCGGCAGTACAGCAGCACTGAATTGTACAGGCTCCTGTGTGGGGTTTGGGATAGTGGGAGTCAGGTTGGTTTTTTTTAAGTACCTGAGTAGAGGGATAAGTGGATAATGTGGGCTAGTACTGCAAGCACTGTGATTGCATCATGTCCATGGTTTGTGATTGCATCATGTCCATTGTATAAGTGGTCTTTGAAACGTGCTTACATTTCACAGTGATTATAGCAACATAAAAGCTGCATATGAGGCCATGAAGAACGTGGCATGCCTGATCAACGAGCGAAAACGGAGACTAGAAAGCATAGACAAGATTGCACGTTGGCAAGTCTCTATTGTAGACTGGGAGGTGAGTGTCAGCCTGTGCCTTTCCTGGGCAAAGGTACTGTGTACAATACTTCATGTCCCCTGCAGGATATGTCTTTCTGCGTAGGTGGTTGTTTATGGTGTCTGCTTTTCAAGTGGTCATTGCTCAGTTAAAAGTCCAGTTGCTTCATTTGCAATGTTTCTGTTACTGATTAACCTTGTTTATAGTTCAGGAAGAGAAGCATGTATTAACACGGATGCTCGCCTTTGAGATGAGATGAAAAAATGGATCTTTTAAAAATGCTAGACCTCTTGAATCTCATTTGGAATTTTGGTAGTTCTGTCAGAATGGGAACCTGTTTCACTGACTTAAATGTTTCCCTCTGTTTATCCAGAAATAAAGTAGAGCAGAACCACATTGATGGAATTTACCTCTATGACATTATTTACATTGGGTGACATTTTCAAATCTAGTAATAAAAATACAAGAAAAGTGAGTAAACCTAAGACTTGATTATATAGTGAGACTGGTTAGATGCACAGTAAGATCTTAAAATATTATTTACTTACTACATCTCTCTATATCTCTGTATCTTTCTTCCTAGGGACCAGACGTGTTAGCCAGAAGCTCAGAACTGATCCACTCAGGAGAACTGACCAAAATATCAAAACAAGGCAAAAGCCAGCAGAGGACTTTCTTCCTTTTTGACCATCAGCTTGTCTTCTGTAAGAAGGACTTGCTGAGAAGGGACATCTTGTATTACAAGGATCGTATTGACATGGATGAGATGGAAATTGTGGACACCGAAGATGGCAGGGATAAAGACTTCAACATTAATGTCAAGAATGCTTTTAAGATAATAAACAGAACAACAGAAGAGATTCATTTGTTCTGTGCAAAAAAACAGGAGGATAAAAAGAGATGGATGGAGGCGTGTGAAAGTGAAAGGAGAAGAGTTCGAGAAGACAAGGAAATGGGTGAGTGGAACAATTTCCTCTCCAAACAGTGGTTAAAACAAACTTACTTGTGCAGTTCTGTAAGTTTTGTACAGATGTGCACTCTGTCTTGTTGAGCTGGTGTCCCTATCTTACTTGACATCATGTTTAGCTGTGTGAGTGAAGCCTATTCAGGTGTGTTTGCCCTTTCACTGTGGGCCAAAGGTCCAGGGCAGGTAGCATCACCCATATGATTCTGGTGCCTTATGAAGCAGAATGAGAGATGAGATATGACAAGAGGCAATTCACAAAGACCAATCAATAATAAAAAGCCGTCTAAACTCCTAGCACTTTTGTATGAACAATTGGTAAAAAATATCTGTTTGTAAAGGACACTTTTTTACAAAGCCAAGCAGCAATAATTGTAGATTTATACTGTCTGTGTCGTATAGTTACACCTCCCGTGTCAGGAGGCCTGTGCAGTTGTATGTTGTCATTAATTACAGACCCAGCAAGAGCACCACTGGGCAGTGCACAGAGAAATCAAGCCAGACCTTGAGTGAGCAGGAAAAAAGATAGTTTTAGACCTGCAGCCTGTGGGACACTCGAAGGAGAGTATGTCTTCTGTGTCAATGTATAGCTAGGATTGCTATTTTGGTTTTGCATCGTTACATGCTTCCTTTAAGATCAGTGACAAAAGCTCCAACAAAATTTCACTGGCAAAACATACGCAAAGAAAGCAGCAACACTAATTTAAAAAAAGAAAACTCTTTCTAGTATTTCTAAAAAGTCATAGTAGCAATATCAATAACACTTGTGAGGCTAAGGCTTTGGATTGACATCAGGTTAACACTGGAAGTGCAGTGAAGTGGATGGTACTAGTCAGAAATTATTAAAACTTAAACAAGATGCCAAATCTTATATTCCATGTTCATGTAAAACACCTGGTCAGAATAGCAGGAAGACAGGAATAACCCTTACATTACAAATGTAAACCTTCTGATCTTAGTGGCTTTCTCTCATTTGATACTGTTTTAAGTATGACAAAAATAAAGCTTCTTCCATATGTATTTTAGATAGTCCATAAGCAGAAGAAAATACTTACAGTTTGCCAATTCATTCTCGATATAAAATCAGTTTGCATCACACCAAGTGTTGCAATTAATCCCAGTCATCTTGAGTCTAGTGTAGACAATGAAGGAGCCACAGCTAAATTTCCCTCAGACTTTCCAAACCTGACTCTTCTCCAGTGCTGAACATCGCAGTGTGACATTGCAGATGGTGTTGATGGGCACAATGCTGAAGGCTTTCACGCCTTGCTCAGTGTGGAGCTTGCTCTGTCACCTTGTGCTCATGGGCATGGGAGGTAGCTGCCTTCCCTAATTCACCTAAACAGAACTCTAAAATAGTGGATATTGCAAAAGGGTGAAGGTGGTCAGAGGGTAATAGAGCAGTGCTGAGGATCTGATTGTAATTGTCCACACAATCCCCCTTACAACAAAGTTACCAAATGACTCTGCTCCAGTATACAATGAGAACCATAATACAGTGACATGGAAGGAAGTTACTGAGTAAAACACAGCTCCTGCACTTTCGTGAGCAGGACTGAGCTAAAGAAAATAAAAAGGGAACAAGTGAACACTTCTCTTTCCATCCTTTCTAAGGAGAAGCATTCTTGAGCTCTGCACCTCCTCCTGGGTGGTTACTTTATGGAGCACTGGGAGAGTATGTTGAGCAAGTTAAATGCTGTCTGTCAGGAAGCTCCTGAGGCTCTGCCCTGGGCAGCAATAGGTCTCTCTTAGTGTTACCATTCCTCCTAAGTGACACTGCTACAGAAATCCCAAAGCATAAGGAAACTGCAAAGGTCCAGCAGCCTAAACTGTTCTGCTGGGACCTCATGAAAATCATATGATAGTCCAAAGAGTAACCATTCAACAGTGGTGGCACTGGCAGTGAGGTTTGTCATAACAGCAGTAACCCTTATTTAGGGTCACTAAATCCCATGGTGCTGAGTGCAAGGATTGCACAGGAGGGTCCGTTGTGCTTGGTGCAGGCACAGTGCAATATAGTGCAAAAAAACCCCACCCAGTAAAAAGAGAAACTGTATGTTTGATAATGGCACATAGGCACATGCCTATTTTCTACCCATGTGACATCCAACCTTCTGTGCACTTGCTTTTCAAATGTTGCAACTCACTATTCTGATGTACCTGTTTTGGGACAGGTATGATGAACCAGAAGAAGGATTGAGTTGTAATAGCTAATGTCCATCTGGTCTTGTGAGTCACAGTGGCTTGGATGCTTCTCCATTAACCAGAAGACTGTTTCTTTTCTAAAATTTCTTCTTTTTTTGGCATAATTGAACATTTTCTTTAGCCAAAACCAATGGAAAAGTGCCAGTATTCTCAACCTCATGTTAAATTTATCTTGTTGATTTTGTAAGCTATCTTGCTGGACTATACATAAAGCCTATAATCTGACCACTCAGAGAACAAATAAAACTCTTTCAATTCAGAACTTCAAATGGCATTTTACTTCTATTTTCAAAGACACTTTGGTGTGAGTCATTGTCTCCCAAACCATATCTAGCTTTTTTTAGCTTTTATGAATATAAGAGAGAAAAGGCCACAGCCAGAAAATCCTTCTCCAAACCACTAATAGTAACCCTAAGAAAGTGGTCTGATCTCTCTTGATGAAATTGCTTTCATTTTTAAAAATCTGTTTCCTTGTTTCTATAAAGGAAAAAAAAAAATCCTGCAGAATAAAAAACTTCTGCTGCCCCAAAATTATGGATGTTTTAAGTTAATACACTGATTTGTAATAACTTCTTCATAAGTTCAGGATAAAAAAGTAAAGGGATTTTTAAAAGTATAGAGAAGTGAGGGAAGATGCAAAATGGAACCAAAGCAGACACTTCATTCTAGCTTTGAACCACAACTTCTGTGCTCCTGTGCTTATGAGTGAAATGAGTGCAGCCGTATGCACAGCATGAAATGAAACAGCATGTGCACCCTGCTGTCACCTTGTGCTAATGTGACATTTCCATATATCTCAACTGTATTGTGCTCTGGGAGAGGACACTGGAGTGCCTGTACCTGGGCTCCAGAAAACACCAGTCTCTGGTGCCACCTTCTAGTAGATGTCTGTCATCTGCACTCACCACAGCTCAGTTACACAGCTACCACATGGTAGTAAATAGTACAGGGTTGCCCACGTGCTTCATGTAAGTTACACAAGTATGTGCACAGGTGCATGAGAAACCCGAGTGAGGGATCCAGCCCCAGAATGATGCAGCCAAAACCACATCACAGCCAGCTTCAGTGTCTGGCAGATTTTGTGATACTCTCCTCTGAGTGGAGGGAAAGATACCCAGATTTGTACTACTGCAGTAGCAGTGACTCCAATTTGTTGACCAGGTTAGCTCAGAGTGAGTGAAAAACAAAAGGATTTTGCATTTGTCATCCATTACTTAATGACTTGTAGATTTCAGAAATGTTAATTTACACTTTTTTTTTTTTAATCTTTTCTTATCTGGACTTACCTATCATTATCCCAGTGTAAAACTCCCTTTAAGTTCATATGATAATATAAAACATACTTCTAAAAACTTCAGGTGTATTACTACTAAGATTTACTAAAAATTGTTTAAAATATAGTTTACTTATTTGTTTTAATTTAATGTAACCAAGTATTAGATACAGTAATTTTGTACTAGTGCCCTAATTTACACTTTGATGTAGGTATGGAAATCTCAGAAAACCAGAAGAAACAAGCCATGCAGAATGCCCGTAAGTCAAGGCAAGGAAAAATGAAAGGTGGGTGTTCAGAATTGCGTTACCTTCTTACTGTGTTCCAGTGATCTTTTTATTAGGAAATAGCACAGTCTGGCTGTGACTGAGTTCTTCAGTCTTCTAAAAACATTTTTTGTGGTTTACATGGAGCCAAATTATTGCTATTAACCTGTATTTTAATATTAAATTCCAATGTCTCTGTAAACTGTCTACTAAATCAGCTCCCTGAACTTCTTCCAAACAGACAAGTCAGTATTCTTTATATTAGAGAAGATGCTCAAGAGGTAAGGTGAGCTGTTTATTTTAGGGTTGTGAGGAATTGCATGCAGAGGTTAAATTAGAAATGAGTGTTAGTGATTCCTTCCTTTGCTTTTACGGAAAGAGCTTGTTCTTCTTTACCAATTCTGTGCCTTCTTTAACATGTCCTAAAGTTCTTTTTGCAAGCCACATTGTTACATTTTTTTACAATAACAGTCATAATGGCTTCTTCTGGCATCCCTGTAGAAGGAAGGATGGACTAGAAGCTTGTTTATCAGGAAGTGGCTTTTTTTTTTCATTTCCTCTCTCAGAAAGTAATCACAACAGAAACAAATCACAACAGATTTTGTCCTTTTCCATCTTAAACTCAAACTCGGGCAAATCTTTAGTGTGCTGAGAGAAAAGTGGAACAAGATTTAAGTCTGAGTTTAGGAGTGAAGGAGTTGATGTTAGGTTGTCTTCTGTTCCCTGGGATTAATATTCTTAAAGCATCTTCCCTTTATCAATCACTAGATAACCCATAGAACCTGTCTGGATTTTCAGGGGAGTGGCTAAAGTTTGTGATTAGGTGGTTCTGTTCAGAATGCACAAAGCTCAAAGTCTTAAGAACATTAACCCATAAAAATATATTCCAAATGAAAGAAACAAGATTTTTGTTGGTAGCAGTATTTTACCCAACCTTACTCTGAGAGTGGACTGAAGTACTAGTATCTGCTGTTTGAAGTCATTTGTTAGAAATACCAGAATTTACTTGTGCAAACAATATAGTCCAGCTGTGTGAAACTGCTGCTTGTTTTTGGTAATTCTGTAATGTTATTTTTACTGGTGCTGTTGTCTTCTTAAGCCAACTCAATGCAGCAATTAAAAAATCAAACATCAGAAAAGGTGACCTTTAATAGTTCTGCCATTCAAGATCACGGCAAAATTCATCATGTCCCCTGGCTCTGTGCTTAAATTTCCCTGGCTGACTCAGGTGCTTTCTCCAACTGTTCCTTCTGCAGGTGTGAGCTATAATGGGTGTCCTGTGCCTCCTCCACACCAAACCCTGCATCCCCTTCACCAGCGACACATCACTGTGCCTACCAGCATCCCGCAGCAGCAGGTCTTTGCCCTGGCAGAACCCAAGCGGAAGCCATCCCTCTTCTGGCATACCTTCAACAAACTCACTCCCTTTAAAAAGTGAGGGGCCAAGGACCTGGAAGGACATCAGCAGAGGGGGAGACTTACTCTGGAGGAGGACCTTGGAGACACAGTCAAGCTTACTTGAGCTCAGCGTATCTCCTGTTTCGGAGGCAGAACTTTGTGTTCCCTTGAGCCAGGAATGCAGCCTTTGTCTTGGATAAGAATGAAGTTTGTCAAGGCTGCTCTGAAGTCCGTGTTGCCAAGTGTCAGCATTGCTGATGAAGAGCAGTCTCTCTTCTGACAAAGACAACTTGCTCTTACTCAGAAACAGCAGTATTTGATCTCTGTTTCTTAGTTATGTTGAACTAGTGATGGAATCATGCAGGTCATTGTAACATTTCATTTTTCTTAACCTTATATTGATGGCCAAATTTTAGATAGGGAGGAATTTTTCCTTAGGGATGTATCAGGAAGGAGTCTTAGGAGAGTTTTCTTCTTCCTTCTGCAGTGCTGATTAAAATCAGGTGGAGATATCCCATGTGATTAACCAGCTATTGCAGAATTTAGTGGACTCTAATCCTTCCTGTCTTTTTTCTATTACATTGCCAAATGGCAGGAGAACGTCCCGCAAGGCCTTACCATATTCCAGATTGGAACAGGGAAATTTTATTCTGTCCTATAGAAACATGAACAGAGTGTGAAATGGACTGTAAAGATATGTGCATTTATTGCACAAAAGTGGAAACAAAAGGAGCCCAGGGCATCTCGGATTGATTAATTTCAGTCAGAGCAAGATACTGCATGCATGTATGCTCTTCAATGTAGAGCTTTTATATTGCTTTTCACGCACTTCTTCACCTGGGAGACTCTTCTTTGTATTTCCAATACGCTTATTTCTCTGTGTAAAAAATACTTTTTTATTTTCTCACGGAGATAATGTGAATGTACAAAGTCAGAGTTGAGACAGAACATGGTGACAGCTGGCTATGTTGCGTAGGTCTCATGCTTTTTATTCATATAGTTGGACTTAGAAAATGAATAAATAGTAATGTAAATATATTGAAGCAGTCTGGATCCATGCTTTTTGTACACAGTCAGTTGACAAAGGGTTTTGACCAATAACTTCATCAAAAAGAAAGAGAAATCCTTACTTGGAAGGGACAAAGAAATTGTGTGGGTCAGAGATGGATTTTTGTCTCAGTGTCATCAGTCCTCATTGTAAGGGGAAGAACTTGACTTGACTAAGGTCAGCTCTGGCCAGCATATGCAATCCGTGATTTGCATTGCTTCATTTTGTGTGTGGCATGAAGTTGATCTGGGAGAATTAACTTCTAAAAACCCACCAGGAAGAAAGAGGATCCTGATATTTGTAGCACTGATAATTTCTGCTTGCTTGCTCTCATCAAGGATGACAAGACTGGTGGGAATATGGAAGGAAATAAAGACTCAATATGTTTCAGAACTGATTTGCTATGAATGTCTTTACAATACTTTATCTTATGCTGCTGATTAGGGGCATTACCTGATGATTAGGATAGATCCAAGGGTATTCTTTGACAATGGGCACAATCAGCTTTGTCACGGATCTGTAATATCTGAAAAACAAACAAGGGGCTAGAGGCCAGGCATCATAACAACAATGTAAAAAAGCCTTATTTTAAAGATGTATTTGTTCCTACTACTATTGTTACCTCCATATTTTTATTTATCGTCAGTGTTGTGAAGCCCACTAGTAACTAGATTTTGTGATTTCATAACTTTATGACCACTTCTGCAAAGCCCATGTTTGTGGTTTTGATTTTAAATTACATCTTTTGACAACTGTACATTTCAAATGCCTTGTGTATATTTATAGTTCATCAATAAGGCAAAATCTGGTATGCTCAGCCAAATTGTGCTCTGCATAGTGAACTTCATTGCTTGTGCTTTCCCATAGCAATGGGAGATGACCTAAACTAGTTGAGAACTGGAAATGCGCGCTGACATTTGTGATTATCCAGCTGAAAGAAAACGCATGGGGAAGTCAGTGAAAAAAGCTGCTTGTATATTTCTCCTAATGTTTAAGCCAGCCATCACTGTTCAGATTTTTTAAAAAAGATAATTCTAAATGCTCAATTTAAACACAAGGAGCAGACTTCCAAATGCAGGCATGGATGCACACCCTTCCCCTCAAATGAGTAAGCCTTTTGCATTTCTTACCTACCCATTTTTATGGGTACTTGCCACGTTCAGGCCTGCAAACAAACGAGATGCATGTACGGTGCAAGTGGAGATGATGTTTTTCATAATCACATTTTGAAAAACTTGTTCTAGGTGCAAAAAAAAAGGCTGAAGTTGGATTGCAGTGGTCACCCAGAAACTTTTCCAGCTGGACCTGAAGACATTATGAAATCCACACTTATATATGTGTCTTTGCTGAAATCTACTTCCTTTCAGTGCTTGGTTCTGTGGGGAGCTGGAAAAAAAATGGTTTGGGGATCTTTCTTCTGACATGTCAGTGCCCATGAAGGCTCTTCCCATATATTTGTGCTGGTGCCTTAGCCCTAAAAATGAACAGAAATGTTTGCATATGGTTTTGGATGCAGCAGGTTTTTTCTCAAGAAGTGAATTTCAGACAGATAAAAAGAAAATATTTCATGGTGCAGATTACTCAGGACAGTTTTACATATAGTACCCTTCATATAGACATGGTTGTTTTGTAATGCTCTCTCTGTCTTTCTTTGCAATATGACCTTGCAACAGATTTAAGATCAAATATAGTAAGACAGGCCAAATTTATACTATGCCACAGTCTTTTAAAAAAATTGTAGTGAAATGAAAACACACAATTATATTATTTAACAATTAAGACAAATATTTACTTGGGAATCAGCCACTTCAGAGTCTGTGGGAAGGAGTTGCAACTAAAATATAAAAGTTTGAATTCTAGCAACTCTTGCCCTGATTCTCCTTCTGGTGACAAAATTTATATATATATCATCACAAAGTTGTGATGGCAACATCTGTTCTTTTCCACTTGCATGCTTTAAGTTACTATAAAAAATTCTAGGGCAACTACGAAGAACATTTGTGCCTCATTTAGATAAAGCCCAGCCAGAGCCTTCCTGATGGCCTGCTGAGCAGATAACCTCAGACTTTTTGCATGAGATGCAGTAAAATATAATTGTCCTCAAATGTGTTCCCACTGAGTTAGGAAAATGCCAAACCATAATTGCATCCAGCTCAGAGCATTTGATGTATAAAATAATAAGATTGTTTTACAAGTGGCTCTTGCCATGCTAAATTTCACATTGAATTTTAGTGGTCAGTGTAAGAACTGAGTTCAAAGACAGACTTCTCAAATGTTCCACATTTTAGTTGTCTTTTGAAAATAATTATATCACAATTTTGGAGCCAAAGGTCTTTAGCCATAACTAACACAGTACCTTTCTCTGACTGCCTTTCTGCTGTTTTTTCTATATATGTGGCATTTGTATGTAGGCGATGCCTTCTGAACGATCTCTAATTTAAAACTCTTGGTTGTAAATACTAGGGATAACTCGCATCTATTTTTTATTTCGGTAAATGTTTTGTAACACTGTACTTTCCGTACGTTGCTTTGCACATCTCACCCCCGTGTGTGTGTGCTGTTACACATGTTGTAAACGACGTGTCCTGGCTGCAGAGCAGAGGAATTGGCTGTGGACGGCTGAAGTACAATGTATAGGACTGCAGTAGTTTGATGTGCATTTGTTCTGGAGTAACTGCATTGCAAGGTTTATTTTGCTCTTCGAACGTTGTTTGTCAAATGAATCTATTTTCTGGAAATAAGTACAAACTTACATTCCTGTTATTTTTCTCTTATTGTACATGTTTGAATTAAATAATATACAAAGCTGAAGTTCCTCATCTGTGTCTTATAAAACTTTATTGGGCAGTTTTAAAATTGTTGAGGGTTTTCTATTGTCTACAAAATTTCCTTTGTGATGCAAAAAGGTATCAACTGTCATACTTCTTTTAGTATTTTAAAGAAAAAAAGTCACACCCTTCTCTCTTGGTTTCCCAGTAACAGCTTCAGTACTTCCCAGCAGAAGTTCATTTTAATAATGACTAAGCCTGGTTCTGGTATTGAAGTCTTCATTGTTTAGGCCTGTCCTTGTTGCTGTCTCAGCCTGTGATTCCTGTGCTTTACCTTCTCCTGGCAGAGGGTTCACACGGTACCCCTTGGAATACATGCAAATGCAGCTTCTGTGTTAATAAAGAGGATGGTGACTTAAGTACTGCAGTGCCAGTAAGGAGGATTAAATTTTATTTTCTTTGGAACGAAAGCAAAGGCATTTAAAGGGTTTCACCCAAAAGGCACGTTCTGTAAATGTGTGTGAACAGGCTTACCTGCCTGCTTGATAGAGCAATGGGCAACACAGCTGGGGATTCAACTTCTCTGATTCGGGGAAGTTTTTTGTACCTCATTATTCTGACAGGGCAGAGGGCCACATCTGAAAAGTGTACCTGGGTTGTTCCTGCTCCAGGCTGTGTCAAAAATTGCATTTTGCTAAGACACATCACCTTTAACAAAATAACATGCTTTGCTGAAATCTTTTCATCAGAAATGTTTGGCAAGTTCAAATGCTGGCACAATAGTTGGTTTGCTAATTCTTTACCCCTCTTTCCAACATCCAGGCTCTTATATTTCTTGGTTCACCTCAAAGATGAGAGTTCCCCGGGCCTCTCAAGGAAGCTCCTGCTGCAGTGGGACGTGTGCTGAGTGCTCCAACCTTAAAGTGAAAGGCACAGTTTGAGCACTTCGTGAGATAAGATTGGATGACAGAAAAACATACCCTGAGCAAACACTGGAGTAGGGTGTTGCAATCAATAGGCTTTCTAAGGACTCTGTGGTTCATCTGGCCAGGGTGAGCTCATTTGTGCATTTTATTTCGTGCTTGGGCAGTCAGGCTAAATCCTGTAGATTGTAATTCTGTACTATCAGCTTTTAAGTTCCTTGAGAGCTGATCTGTCAGATGGAGCTTTTTGTTTGCACAGAAGTAGCACTGCTTGTCTTAGATTTTTTTTGTTGTTTGTTTAGGTTTTTTCTGAAGGCTGCATAATGATCTGTGCTTGGTAACAGAGACAAGGACTCGGGCCTTTTCGTGTTCCAGAATCAAAGGCGAAATGAAGAACTCAGTAATGAAAAACAGCACGCCTCGTAGCTTGTAAGGGAAGCACACAAATACTCCTTACACAAATAAATGTGTTTCTAAATGCTTTACAAAGTCCAGTTACTCTAACTAGCTGTTGGGTATGTAATTGTAAGGATATGACAAGACTGTGTAAATTGTCAGCATAACACATTTTTTGTTCATCTTAAGTCTCCATTTCAGAACTTGTCCAGTGCCTGGGGCTGAGAACTCACCTACTGCCACTATTAGGTATTTAGGCTCTGGTTTTAAAAAACAGATGTGTGTGTGTTTGTATAAATGTTTTTACATCGACACCTCCTTTGTAGACTCCATGTGGCATCCCCAAATGTCTCTGCTGGCACCTACAGCAGGTTGCACCAGACAAGTGACCCACACCCATAACACCCTCCCTCTGTTTACATTACATCCTACCTTTCTGTAGTGCATCTTGGGGTATGTGTGTCTCTGTGTGTGTCTGTGTGTGTGTGTGATTGAATGACACCTGGACAACATTTTATCTGAGTTGTTTTAATGTTTTAAGCATTCAGAGTGGGACACCTGCAATGGCAGCCAAACCACTCTGCAGACAAGCAGAGGTTGGAAGGTATGCATCCACATCACTGCAGTCGTATCAGTGAAGTTCAGAAGGGCAGATCTGAGAGGGCAGAGGTCAGCAGAGGAAGAAGTATCACTGTTCTTCAAGGGCTGAATTTCTCTCCAAACACAAGGTAATGTAGGATTTACCAACTGTTTCTCCCAGCCATTTTTTTTCAGGAAAGCTGAAACTGCTTAAGGGGAAAGGAGGAGCCCCAGGTACACCATGGCCCCTTCCTGTAAGTACACCCCAGACTTTAGAGATACTGACTCACTGAAAAAGTGTCTAGAAGCTGCTCTGCTAATAGGATGACATATATCTCATTAACCATCCATCTCATGATCGTTGTTGTCATATTCATCTAACAGAGGTGATTAGCACAGCAATCAGTCTAAAAACTCCTGCATCTCCTGCCTTTCAGATGCGGTGTTTTTTAAGCAAATGATGCACTCTTGCTCCTGTGTAGTTATTTTCAAGTCATTATTCTGTGATGAGACAAGGCACTACAAAGCAGCTGAAGGAAACATTTGTCTTTAAGGCTATTTCTACAGCAGTTGTCTGCTAAAAAATGCATCAAACCAGATTAACTGCAGAGTCCATCAAGGTAGAGCTAACTAATGAATTACGTTATTCCTAACTGGCAGGGTGGGCTGTTTTTTAATGACTCAAACTTCTAAGTGAGGGAGGAGGCTGAGGAGGCACCCTTAGAAAATTTCAGATGGTGCTTAATGGGTAAAGAGAAAAGGATTATTCGTTATGGCTCTCGTTTCTTCTTCTCAGTTAGCACAGCAGCGAGGTTAATTTGCCTACAGAAGTTCATTCAAGTAGAACAGAGAATTGCTGCACATGGTCCTTCCTTTTCTCAGAGTGCGGTGGACAGAATGTCCCAGGTTCAAGCCAGGGCACCTCAACTCCTGCAATATTTTGGTGTCGCCACAGGGTGGTGGTGAAGATCTTATAGAAAACTTCGTTTCTCAGCGGTGCTGAGGGAAAGTTCTTTGATTTGTGCAGAGCACACGTGTCACATCTTTGCAGTGTGGTGACACCCTCAGACAGCGTTTGCAGTCGCTTCAACCAACAAGGGTAAATTAAGGGCGCTTCCTCTAACACTCCTTAACTCCTGTTTACTTTTGGTTTTATCCTTCACTGTTGATGAGCAGCATTTAGGGAGTTGACGATAAGCTCAGTTGACTTCCACTAGTCCTTAGCAGCAGCTTCAGTAGTTTCAAGAAAACACATTTAAGAGTTGAGTTATGGCTTTTTTTCAAATTAGTTACCAACAACATATAATTTAGTAGCCCAATAGCTTTGACTGTTGCTTGAATAGCTAGATAGGGAGCCTGCTAATTACACATGAAAAACTCTGTAATGCTATTTATTTACTTTAATTCAACTTTGTTACCTCTTTTCATAATCACCTAGTAATTGTAATACCACATTCTCAGCATTTTTAGTTTTAATTTCTATAGTCTTTGTACCTAAACCATTGTAAATTACCTGATTCAGAAATGAACGTCATTACATATTTTAGCAGCACAATAATAGTGTGAGACACGCCTTCCTTCCCATCAATCAACCAAGCTGTCAGTGACATCACATTTGTGTGATGTATCTGTGTAAAGGAACAGGGAAATCAAAGCCTTATTAATCCATTTTAACAATTTTCTTTCATGTAATAGTGGTAAAAGCCAAAGTACAGAGAGCAGTTCAGCTTAATATTGGAATAAATAGAAAGATTTCACTTTAAACCTGTGTTTTAATTATTGAACAGCTCTCAAAATTAAATCACTGACCTTTGAGAATTTAGTGACCAAACAAGTGCTTGTCCTCAAGGCACATAATCCGAGTGTGCATTCCTTCACATGAAGCTTTTACACTCAGTTTAAAGATGCCCAAGAACACTGCAAGTACCAAGTGAACAAGGTAAGAACAAAGGTCCTATATATGTGATGATGATATTGTCAGCTTGTGGAGTGGAGTGCATGTATGGGGACCACACTATCTATTCTTTAGGCAAGGAACACTTCTTTAGACAACTGGGAATGGGGTTTTCTGTAAGTGGACAAGGACTGTCAGACTTCTCCGTGGGATGCACCATGTGCTAGCAACGTCATACAGAGCACTTCTTCCTTTTGCACTCTTCTGGAGTCCTTTGGCAGCAAATGTTTATATACCTCAGAAGTAGCAAATGTTTTATCTATTTTCACCTTTCTTTACTGCCAACCAGCAGTAGCAGACTAGGTGGGATTTTTCTGATGGGTGATCAAACATCTCTGAGTAAAGCCATTGGCAACACCATAAATAATTTTAATAGTGGTAGAAAAATAGGGGACTTTTCGGAACACAGAACAAAAAGATTAAGGAACATGTCCCAAAATTGAAGTCTTACTCTATAAATTAGGTTAAGGGTGTAGTTATTCTTATTGAGGACATTCTGGTGTCTCTCTACATGGTACTTGTATGCATTGTTTCATGAGAGTGAGAAATGGTGGTGAAGATATTAAAGAGAAGATATCATTTTTAATCAATGCTAGTTATCTTACTCCTCATTAATAAAATAAATTCTAAAACCAACTGTGTAAAATTTACTCATTCTAACAATCACTTTTACCTGTTTAAGTACTTAACCTATACAGCCAAAGCTTCTGAGCATTAGACATTTATGGATATTAATTCCAAATAAAACAGGTATTAATTTTGTTGCTATTTATTTTTTATTCCTCAGTCTAATCTCTTCCCAACAGTTGCTCTTACACTCAATTAAAGCAGCTGTATTCAGGATTAAGTCTGAATGTATCTCATTGGGTCTATATTAAAAGACATTTTATAGGAGGGACTCTCTAGTGAAAAGATAAATATGAGCTGGACTTTTAGTAGCAAAGTTACATGAATTGGGAGAACCCAGTTAAAGACTTGTTTTTGCCAAAAAATCCTCTTACTTGATTCCTCTCACCTTTGCCCTCATTTCACTTTGCTCCTGGTCTGACCCCTCCTCTGAGGTCATTCAACTTATTAACCCAGTAAGGGACTAACTCCAGTGAATAATAATTAAAAAAAAAAGTTATTGTTTTGTGGTGAATGAGGGGGTTGAATTGCCTTAGCTCACCTCCCATGGCACCATCTCCTGGGAGAGGTACGACCCTGCAGTCACAAGTAGGTGCGGGGAGAAATGCAGATGGAGAATTGTGTAAAGCTAATGTTTTAAATGTATAACAATTCTATGACAGGTATCTCCATTAAACAATTACTTCAAATAGCACTCAGTAGTCTCTAGGACTCTAATTAATGCTATATAGAGATTTTTAAATAAAAACAAAACAGAAGAATAGACATGATGAAAACCCATTTCCTTATTTTCCTCCCTCCACCACTCTGCACTCCCTTCTAAGGTGGACATAGGCAGATGTACTTTTTCTTTCTTAAACATTTCAGCCAGAGTCATATAACTTATCTAAAGAATGAAAAGCTGGATTGTACTGCTGGCTATTGTAGTCAGCACAGCAGAAACACAAAAACAGGATGTCTGCACCCAAGGGTATCCTGGCATCCCTGGCAATCCTGGGCACAATGGCATACCTGGTCGTGATGGACGTGACGGGTCAAAAGGAGACAAAGGAGATACAGGTACTATGTTCAGAATGAATGATTTAAAGTATCAAATGTAAATCCATTCACTGCCAAATTTGTCTGTAGTTACTCTACATGAATGGGATTATTCTGCCTAGCCTTCAGAAAACATTTCACACATCGGTCATTTACCTGTTTGAAGAAGGAAATATAAAGAAAGGCTAAATAATGAAAGCAAGACAGCTAGTATTATGGAGATGCCAGGTTCACGGGATAAAAACAAAAGAAAAAAAGGCTTTACCTTCTATTGTGGGAATATTTTCAACTCTATTTGAAAATTTTAAAGGCTGCAAACCTAATCCTACTTCTCTAAGATAGAAACTATATTTATGCAAAGAGCTTCATGCCCAGTAAACAAAGCACCAACTGATACCTTGTTTGGTGTAGTAGGAAGTATGCAGTGTGAAGATTTCTCTTATCTAAACTACACATTTGTGGGACCTGATTCTGAGTGTGCCTACTTGCTGTAACTCAAGAGTCACTAGAGTAAGCTCAGAAATGGAGACACCTGAAAAACAATGTAGGATTCATGTCTGCTCCAGCAGGCTATAATAGAGATTTGTGTGAGATATCAAAGCCAGAGATAATCTCAGCATCCTAAAGCTAATCACCCCCATAATACCTTAAGCCTTAAGTTAATGATGGCCCTTGCATCCATGCTGGAATATCAAGGACAGGGTTGCACAAGGTGATAAATCTGCAGGCATGTGGACATATCATACTTCACCTTTTAAAATATAGAAAGAAACAAAGATTTCCATTAGCACCTTAATAAACACATACACTTAAATGCCTTTTCTTTCTGTATGCAGGGTCTGAAAAATGGAAAATTTTAAGCTTATTTATTTTCATTTGACTTACAAAGGGCCTTCCTTCAGTGAATTATCACAGGATACCATTGGATTCTGATAAACTCCCCAACCATTTTTCCTAAATTACTCTGTTATGATGTCTGTACTCACTATTCTTTGTTTGAACAAAGTGGGGTGACTGTACCATTCTTTATATTTATGTACATACATCTTAGTGGTTTAATACATTAATATTAGTTTTGTTCCTTACCAAGTCAATGAAATTTCAGCAGCTCCTGGGATGTGCCCATTGTGCAGAAAACTGCTAAAGAACTGTTCTCTGGTCCATATGGCTGGAGAGTTACTCTTGGAATATGGTTACAACCAAACTGCCAACTCTGGTTTTCTTCTTGCTGCACTCTGAATGCAAATCCAGAGTGCAGCAATATTATTTGATCATGAACCTCTTGGTCCTACATCTCCTACCTCCCTTGGTACTACATCTGTACTACAAAAGTAACTTATATAATTGCTCTCTTTAGAGCAGTGGAAAGTCCATGTCATGCTAGGTACAGGGATCAGGAGTGTGAATGCCTTCCTCAACTCTACAGGCAATATTATTTCACTGTAATGATCCATTACCACCGGTCTAACTCCTACACATCTCTTCTTGAGGCAGGAATTTAGCATTCAGAGCATCACAGAATCATTACAGCTGGAAAAGATCTCTAAGATGATCGAGTCCAACCATTAACCCAGCACTGCCGGGACCACCACTAAACCATGTCCTTGTTTCACTGCTAGGCTTCCTGCCCCTGCAATGCTTCCAGCTGAATGTGGCTTCCTCACTCCATTTCCACTGATGAAAGCAACAAGAGAAGAAGTTTTCGTATTGGTGGTTCTCACCAGGATATAGTGACTCTACATATCTCAATAGCTCACCTCTTTATGTCAAGGATTTCTTCTGCACCCAAAAAGCGCCATCCTCAAGCACAGTTCTGTGCTCTTTGTCAATCTCTCCATAAGATAAAAGTATCAGCAGTGGCAGCCACTAAAAGTCAGGAATAAGAGTATGTTTTACATTACTGTTTGCCCAGGATTGAAGAGGAAGGATTAAAGAAGGACTCTTCCCAAATTTTCTGGTAATTTGTTTAATGAGAATCTTTTAATTTCTGTACTAGGTGAACCAGGAGTTCCTGGCAGTCCAGGAAAAGATGGTGTCAATGGAGAGAAAGGCGAACAAGGTCAGAGAAGAAGTATTTCAATTTAATATTTGTCTATTAACTGCTGCCCTTGTGTTTGTGAACTCACCCTACAATCTCATCTAGTTTCATTTCATTGCTGCTGTTAAGTTCTCTCATTTGTAAATTGAGAACAGCAAACTGTACAAACAGCATTATTACTAACATGGGAAGCCAAAGGCCCTTGTGCAGAATTGATCAGGTTCTTTTCCTGATGGATTGAGCATATGTTCTTTATGGTGTCTTGTCTATCAACTGCTAAAGTACCTTTCACATCATGAGATCTTCACCTTCAAAACCTTGTGCAGCAACCACAGGAGTTTTGAAGGCTTTGATCTTCAGACCAAGAATAGATGAAGGATACATGAAGCCTGGGATGCCAAGTACCTAGGACAGAAAGCCTTTAGTTGTGCTGCAGCAGCAGTCTGGGTAACGGAAGAAAAGCTCCATCACATAGAAATTATAGAAACACATGGCAAGCAAGTTCAGGGTGTTGTCAACAAAACCTCTTTCTCTGATTAAATTGTGAACCATCTCACCCATTTTGTACGCCAAAGACTGTAAAGAAGTGTCTGGATGGATTCTGCTTTTTCATGAGATGATGTGAGCTGTCAGTGTTATCATGAGCCCATAGACAACCTTCCTTTCTTTGAACTTATTCTTGCTGCTGTCAGCCAGAGCACCTGTTTTCTAACAAAATAACAGGCTCTTCAGATATTATGCTTATCCTGCACTTAAATGTATGATAAATTGTGTATACAGTAAGCACAGTATGTACAGTGGAGACACACACCTGCACAAATATTCCTCATGCTGAAACTCAATTTGTGCCTTCCAATGGAAGATCACAAGAAAGTTGTGGGGTTGTTTTGTTTTTATTATTATTTGATTTTGTTTTTGTTTTCCTTTTAGGAATCAATGGGACTGTTGAAGAGAAGGGGAACAAAGGAGATAAAGGAGAAAGAGGACCACCTGGGAAACTGGGACCAAAAGGATTTATAGGATCAGTGGGTTACAAAGGTCAGAAGGGAGAGCTGGGACTGCAAGGACAAAAGGGGTTAAAAGGAGACATTGGACCCATAGGTCCAAAAGGGACAAAGGGTGAAATTGGCCATCCTGGAAGAGTTGGTTTCCCAGGGCCGACTGGCCCGATTGGTAATCCAGGTCCTAAAGGTAGTACTGGAGGTATAGGGCCACAGGGTAATCCAGGAGTTCAGGGGGAAAGAGGCTTGAAAGGAGACAGAGGAGACAAGGGGAATGTAGGTGCCCCAGGAGTCCTGCCAAGGAGTGCTTTCAGTGTTGGCCTTACAGTCACCACCAAGTTTCCCCCTCCGAATCGCCCAATCAAATTTGACAAGGTGCTGTATAACAGCCTGAATGACTTCAACTCAGCTACTGGCAAATTCACCTGCAAACACGCCGGCGTTTACTATTTCACCTACCACATCACTGTCTACTCAAGGAACGTGCGAGTAGCTCTTGTTAAGAATGGCATCAAGATGCTGCACACGATGGACAGGTACCAGAGCGGAGAGGACCAGGCCTCGGGAGCTGCCATCCTTGAGCTGCAGGGAGGAGATGAGGTGTGGCTGCAGGCCCACCAAGGAGAGGCTTTCAATGGGCTGTTTGCAGACGGTGATGACGATACCACCTTCTCTGGGTTCCTCTTGTTCAGCACCGCTGAGCCACTGGAGCCACTGCTGTCACCCACCCCATAACTCGGTGTTACCCCTGAATGCTGCATGTCTGTGCCCTTCAGCCCTCCCTAAGAAAGTTGTTATCTGCTGGACAATTCCTACTGCATTCAACAGAAAACAGACGGTTTCAGGAATAGCTTCTGCACAAGAGAGGACAACTCTTCAGAATCTACAGTGCTGGGCTTAACACATTAGTGCTTTGGTGACTTACTGTAGGTGGGTACCCCAGTTCTGAAGAACAAATGTTTTAAACAAAGTAGGTTGAACTAAAAGACAAAAGTTCCAGAATTACGTCATGTGCGTCCCTGACATCTTGTATAAACAAGTAGCAACAGTTACTTCCAAGCTAGTTTATGTCTTCCAAGGTGGCATGTGTAGATGAACTTGAAACTTAGTTAGTTTGTATACAACCACTTTAAAATTACTTTTAAACTTGAAATTAGTGTAGTTTGATACCTCTACAGGGACTGCTTGCTGTATGGTGTAAGTAAGTTTCATTGTAGCTGGGTGGATTTTACAGCTTTTAAATATGTTTTTTTGCTCTCTGTGTAGTCACAGATTTCAGGTCTGAAATTGAGCAAAGTGGAGTGATAGGAGGAAGTGCCATGTGGATTCTCTGATGTGGGCAGATATTATAGGCCAGCGCAAAAAATACAGCATAAAGCTGCTGTACTTTAGAATTAGCTGGTGCAAAACAAATTTTCCCAGATGAAAGCTAATATTTAATCAACACTGAAGCAGCCAGAGAACTGATCAAGGGATATTTCCTGTGTCATAAAACATTAATTCTGTGATTTTTTTCCCCCAGAATTTTTGTTTCCTTTTTTCCCCCTTTTCTCCTAAAACTCCAAAAAAAAAAAAAAAAAACAAACCAAAAAAAAAAAACAAAGTTGAGAACTCTCATTCACTTCTCTTAGAAGAAAAGAATAAAGTAGAGATGCCGATGGAGATGGGTCAGCTTCATGAAATTCAGTGCAAATGCAGTGTTCGGAGCGTAAGGCCTGGCTGCCCATCAGCAGGGAGCCCGGGGGACAGGGGAATGTGGGCATGTTCCCACAGTAGTTGAACCCCGAGTGTGGATCACACAGAGCCCGAACGAAAAGGGCGCGGTGGGTTTTCTCAGAAGGAACAGCTGCACGTCTCAAATGACAGCGAGGGAGATACAAGGTCGCTGAGGCGGAGGAAAGGGCTATGTGAATTTTTCACCACGACGAAATTTTTTCCCGTAAGCCACAGGCTGCAAGTTTGTATCACATCTAGACAAAAAGCCGTTTTTAAATGGCCATGGGTTGAACTGGAGAATGTGTAGGACAGGTATCAGCCGGCCGAGGTTCCGGTGCGGCCGGCTCGGGCGCTGGCGGGCCGGGAAGCGGGACATGCCGGGGGAGCGCTGAGAGCCGGGGACAGAGGGGCCCGGAGGGCTGAGGGGCGGTGGCAGCCGGGAGCTCCGCCTCGCTCCGCCTCCTGGTGCTGCTCCTCCCCTCGGCGCGGACGCGCGGAGGTCGCGGCCGAGCAGGGCGTCCGGAAGCCGCGGCCGGGCCCGCTCCGCTGTGCCGTGCCGTGCCGTGCCGTGCCGTGCCGTGCCGTGCTCCCCCATGCTGGCCGGCTGCCGGCGGGCGCTGCCCGCGGCGCTGGGCCGGGCGCTGCGGGGCCGGGCGGCGGGGCCGGGCGGCCGGACCGTCAGCACCAGCTGGTGCCCCGTGGGCACCGCCTTCGATGCGAAGCAGCAGCAGCCGCTGCGCGGTGGCGCGGCGGGCAGGGACACGGTGAGCGGCGGGAGGGGAGGGCCGGGCCTGCTGCGTCAGGAGGCGGCCCTGGCTGCTGGCAGCCTCGTGTTTTGCTCTGCTTGTCTGAACCTTTTTAAGGGATTTTTTTTTTTTTTTGGCGTAGTTTTTCTCATGTGTGTAATTTTTTTAAAATAAGAGGTTATATTGGTTCTGGCAAACCCAAACGTTGTGACTTCTGGACACAGAAGCGTTTGACAGTGATGGCCTTGTGCGTGGGCACGCTTTGAGCCTCAGTGGTGCTCAAATGCTCATAAAGTGGGATTGCCCCTTCCCCTACCAGCCCTGCCCTGGCTGCCGGCGTTCCTGTGCCAGTGCCGTGCCACTGCACTCCGGCAGTGCTTCGGGAGCAGCCACGCTGCTCACCATCCTCTTGCCTGGGCATTATTCTTGACGTTTTGCCTGTGGCAAAAAAGGGATTTGTTTGCTGATTTGGTGACACATGGGTTTTCTGATGGGTATCTTTTTAGGGTGAGTCAGGGACGTTTGTGAATGTGTGTCTAGGGAATCAACAGGCTCCCGGAGAGGGTAAAGTGGCACAGTGCATACAGAATAGGTGCAGCTGTAAAATCCAGGTGTTTGCCTGCTGACTCAACTATTCCTGCCATGGTGCCCAGCCTGGTGGAGCTGTTGAACTTTGGGATTCAGAGAGGACAAATCTGACTTCTGTTTTTAATCTTGCACTTGCTTGGGAAACCTTTCTTCCAGTTCTCATGCCTCTGCAAGCACACTGGTGAAAGTCTTGCTTCAGAAAATAATCCAGTTAAATATTGTCCATTTGGCTGGTCTAGGGCATGTGTTCCAAATGATTCACTTGGCCCACAGTTCTTTTGGAATAGAGGTATGTATTTCAGGCACACAGAGAGGCTGTGCCAGGTAGGATATAAATGCTGAGGCCAAGCAAAGAGAATAATGTTTCAGCCATGCAGCCAATGCCATTAAAGAAGAGAGAACTGCACTGGGCTTCATTTTTTTTTGTAATTTTAAAATTTTCATGTTAAACTTGATATCATTTGTAAGAGGAGTTCCACGGCTAGTTTATCTGTAAGAGGAGATACCTCATGGTCACAAAGCACTACATGTGCAGGAAGAGCTTGCTTGGGAGGGTGGGTGATGATGTAGGGCAGCAGGAAGACCTGGAGCTCTCAGGGATATTGCAGGATACTGCATCCTCTGGCTGAGGGAAGTGAAGGGGCAGTCTTGAGTCCCTTACAAAGCAAACATTATTCAAGGGTGCTGTGATACAAGTATATTTATGTTTGTGTGCATGCATGTATAGATACAAAAATACCTTTTTCAGTGTTCACTTCAGTCCAGTTCCTGTCCCCAAATAATAAATTAAAACATGGGAAGTGTGAGGAAAGGTTTTCTTTCATTAACAAAAAAAGAAGGTGCTTTTAGCAACAGTGACAGAAAGAAAATAGGAAAAAGCAACTCAGAATGTCCCAGATACATACTTGAAGGGTTGCTTTTGCTTCAGAATATGTACTTGTACAGACAAGCTGACAATTTGTAGCTTTTCATTTTATTTGGATAAATACTTGCCAGCTATATGCAAACCTGCAGCTGACTGCTATAATACAAAGAGTTTGCAGAAAGTGCATTATAAACTGACTGGACTGCAGACTTGAAAATCCACATAGTGATTTTTAGATACTGAGGTTGAATTTGGGAAGGGATAGATGTTGTGTGAAATCATGTACCTTTCACAGTTCGATGCTGTAGTTACAAGGTAAGGAGATGCTCGTGTTGTAGTTGGGCAGTTGCAAAGGCAGTGTATCGCTTGAAGTGATGCTGTTTTAACTTAAATGAAATTAAGGAATTATTAGGATAAGGTTTTTCACCCAGAGGGTGGTTGGGCACTGGAACAGGCTCCCCGGGAAAGTGGTCACAGCACCAGCCTGACAGAGCTCAAGAAGCATTTGGACAATGCTCTCAGGTACATGGTGTGATTCTTGGGGAGGATGCTCTGTGCAGGGCCAGGAGCTGGACTTCAGTGGTCCTTATGGGTCCCTTCTGTCACCTGGAATAAAACACAAAACTTTTCCAAACAGTATTAAAATGATAAGATAAAAGCAGATCTTTAATTGAAAGCCTTCAAGGTGCACAACATGGCAGTATTCAGATGTGATGCAGTAGTTCTGCAATTTTTATAAGGTTAATTGATTAGCATATCTATCAAATATTGTCCAATTAGAAGAGCTGTTGGATTAGGTAATTTCCCCCCTGGGTTCAGCCCTATTGGAGCTCCCCTTCTGATCTTCTAACTCTTCATTTTGTTATGTCTGCGATACATGGTGCAAAATACAGTGTCCTTGCTAAACTAACAGGCGAGACTAAACAGAATTTTGAGAATACATCAATAAGAGTTTGTTAACTGTGAGAAAGAAAGCTGGAAAAGTACTACAAGTTATAACTATGTATTAACAGTCTGCAAAGTTACAAATACATGAAGAATGCATAAAAACCAGAAGTCTTTAGGCATCACTTCCAACTTGGGGGATTCTGTGGTTCTTTGAAATCTTTTTTCTGTTGTAGGTCTGCATTGTGGAACTTCTCTATCTGCTAGTGCTAGTAATTTTGTTTGATCAGTGGTAGAACCTCTCTAAGTCTCTTCCACAAATGCAGAACATAAGTGCTATCTACATCTACCCTTCACAAGTAAGTGCGTTTGCCCTGCCCTGTGGGACAGGGCCAGGCTTGGTAGGAACTTCAGGAATAAAACTGTTCATTCCATAAACATTTTCAGTTGTTGTTGATTATTCCTTTGAGGTCTGCTTCCAGTATTTGGGGCTCTTTTAGTGAGCCTGAGACAACTGTCCTATTGCCTGCAATCCTTTGATATCTAGTGCTGCTCGCCAGTGAAGTGTTAAAATATGCTAGCTAGGGTCATTTTGGTAAAATTCAGTAGTGATAATTCAGTCTTGAAACAAAGGTGCAGAAATTGAGGAGGGTAATACTGATGTGTTTTCGTTGTGTTCTGCACTGCAGGGTCTGTTTGGTGTTCCAGAGCTGAGCTGTCCTGAAGGATTTCAAGAAGCACAGGACAAAGCGTTGCAAGAATCGGAGCAGCTCGTCCAGAAGGCATGTTCAACACCACCTGGGCCAGAGACTGTAATGATCTTTGATCAGCTTTCAGATAGCCTATGCAGAGTAGCAGACTTGGTACGTTACTTTTTTCAATATTTACACAGATTGTTTTAAACTGACTGAGTTTACACCATGTTGTTCCATTTTATGATTTTCTGCACAGCAGTAAATAGCAGATCAGCTCCATGAAGTTTTGTGTTAAGTCAGAACATTAAATTGGTTGAAAGTTAATTACAAAGGCTGTTACCAAATGGTAGGTAACTACAAATCCTGTCAAACTGTCCAATCTATTTTTAAGACAGATGTAAAAATAGTATAGAAGCCACAACAAGAAAAACAACAGTGAAATCATACTTGTGTTTCTGCTGTAATATTAATACATAAGCTCTCCAGTGTCACTTATATTGTGGCAAAGAGGGTTTTGATTTCAGAGTTAGAGTGGCAATGCACATGTTTTAAGTTATGATCATTTATAGGTGAAGGCCCATGAAGAACTTTCAGATTAAAAGCAGCAGATGAAACTCAACAGTATCACTTTATTAACACAATAAAAAGGCAACTGTTTCCTAGATTGTAGTTTTTGTGGTCCACAGATTTAGAGTACTTGGCCTGATATTCTGTATCACAAAATGTTAAGTTTAATAGAGCATTTCATATTGCTCTCTGGAAACTGTTTGCCCAAAGTCTATCTTTTATGAAAACATCATTCTTTGGTTCAAGAAAGCAGAACCAGCCTTCATACTGAAATCAGTTCTTAATAAATAGGTCACCGAGTTTTTTGACTTGGGTTTTCACATTTGAATGTCTCTGTGTGTTTTCAGTTCTCCAATCTTGTTTCTTATTCTTTTCTAGATTTAAGACATCTTTCGTGCCAGGCACTTTTTCCTTCTGAAAGTACTTACAATCTCTGTCTACTCACTTGTTCTTAGGTTTTTTATAGACAATGCCTAATTCTGCTTAATCAATCAATACCTAAGTAAAACACTAATGTCAGAATTCAATGGCCATAGTTTTGTATCAGTTTGCTGAGTTAAAATTGCCTCCTTTGTATTATTTTCAGTTTTTTTATGTTCAAAGATGCACAGCTTGCAGAACTGTCTGGAAGTAATTTGGTGGTTGTTATCTGTTGTTAGGAATTTTGATATCTGTCATTCAGCACCTTTTCTGTCAGTATTATACAGGATTTTAAAAAGGAATTCTAAGAAGTAAAAATCTTAAGTGTGTAACATTTCTAAGGCTGCTTTTTGAATCAAACTGCAATCATATTTTATACTGTCAGCTTGTTGCATGTACTATCTGTAAAATCATGCCGAATGTCTACAGTGTATTTGTAGACTTTGATGTATTCCTGATCTTTTAAGGCTTTATAATTTCAATGCCAGAACTTCCCTGCTTTCATGTCTGCAGTCATGGAAGCCCCTAGCTCCCCAGCACCCTCTTAGCATCCCTTTATGCACATTTGGTTCTGTGCTTTCTTCTTAACTAGAAATTTTAGTTTTAAAAATATTTTTAAATAACATTTAAATACATTGGAGTAGCTCTGTGTTGTAAGGACTCTAAGATACACACTATACTTAAAATGTTTTAAGAAATGTGTGAGTTAATGGTAGTTATTGGAAAGACACAGTCGCTGTGTGGTTTAATAATTGTCAGCAAAGTTTTCCAATCAGCTTTATGTTTTAGACAAAAATAAGGGCAAATTCTGCAAAATGATTGCATAGAACTGTAGAAATAAATGTTAATATAAATGGAACTGCTTGAGTGCAATTTGTTTATAAACCAGGATTTTTTTTTTGTCTTTTTGCCTCACTGTTTTCTTCTTCTACTGTGTCAGGCTGATTTTGTAAAAGTTGCCCACCCTGACTTTGCATTCAGAGAGGCTGCTGAAGAAGCTTGCAGGAACATTGGTACCGTGGTAGAGAAGTATGTTTTCTTCTTTTTTATTTTTTTCTTCTTTTCTTTTTGCTGTTTTGATGTGCATCTTTAAAAAATACTGTATGATTATCTACGAAAACAGCAATCAACAAAAAATATTTGCACATGGGAACAAAGTGTCAGTCTTCTGATATAGATATTTAAGAGTTTAATTTTGTTACAGTATCTCATGAAGGGTTTTTCTATCTTAGTTTCAGTTTATGATTCCATGTCACTGAAGCCCATCAAAAGCTCAAAGTGACGTTTTTCTAGGACTTGTGATAATTCACTGGTGATTGTAAAGTTTATGTACAAAGTGCTTGAAAGTGGATTGACTTGGATTATGCACACCATGTGTAACAATATGACTTTAATATCTGAATACCACTTCAGATATAAAATTTGTATAAAGAAGTTATTCACATATCATCCTGAGAGGCTCATAAACTATTATGTGCATGTGTTTTGTTGCCCACTGTATCTCACCTGGGAATGCAGCATAACATGCCAGCAAATCCAATGGACACAGTATTATCTGCATGGGGACAGTGCTTGTGTGTGGAAGTGTTCTGGGGATAGTAAGTTCTCAGTCTACTCCAGTGGCAGGCAGCAGCACATTTATCTGATGGCAAACTTGAGCACAGGTTTTCCTTTAATGGAGTCTTTTTGATGCCTTAGGATTTTGGTTTTTATATTTTTCAGATCCTGTGCTGCTTTAGGGTGTAACTCTACAACTCCATATAGCCTGTTAGCTACTGTTCTCACATTCTGGTTAGGCATAACAAATCCTCTCTAGGCCTGAGACTCAAGGACACCTTGTTGTCCCAGGCCTCAAAATACGTAAACAAAGCCTCGAAAAAGGAGGAACAAACTTGGGGTAATGATATCATTACCTGAAATTGTAATTGGAGAATTAACCCTGATATGCAAATGGACCCAACTTATTAAAGTGTGAAAAACCCGTGACCTGTCATCCATTTTGGGTGTAGCCCTAGGGCTCTGTCTGCCCGTAGTGTACCTTATTGAAGGCCCTTCAATAAATACCCCCTCTTATTCTCTTAATTTTGTCTAGCCTCTGTTTTTATGTAGCCCCACCAAGGCATCACTTTCAAAGTAAGGATGAGAAAACCATTCTCTCACCGGTATGGTCTCACCATAACTATCATTGTTCATAAAAAAATAAGCAATCAGTATTAGGCTTGTTCATATTGCCACAAAATCCAATCCAAAAGTATTTTTCTATCAGATGCACAAGACCTGTTTCCATGCTGGTTTGTCCACACATGCTTTGTATAGAAATTTTCTACTTTTTACATGTGATTGTGAACCAGAAAACATTTTGAAAATACTGTCTTTGGCTTTTAATGTTGTTTCACTAAATACTGCCTTTGAATGAGTAATGCTAAGAAACTGAAGTATTACTCTGTTGCTAGTGCATGATTCTTTTACTCTGTATCTTTTCAGATTAAATACAGATGTTGAACTGTGTCAGAGTTTGAGACGCCTGCTAGTTGATGAAACCGTAATGAGTTCCTTAGATCCAGAAACCAGGTACTTATTAATGCTTATAGATCTTTATAGATTATAAATAGAATCTTACAGATTGAGGTTCTTAGGTAGTATGTATTGTTCCTTATTGTACTTCTATTTTTTGGTTTTTTAAATTAATAAGTGCAACTTTTGGAAAACAAACCACATGTCTGTTATTAATTTATTAGTCACTACTAAATTACCTGCACAGGACTTACAAAGTTTGTAGTTGTGTAATCTTGGAGAATGTCTTTGTGACTATAGAGCACAAGATATATTTATGCTGAATAACTGAGATCTGCAAGAACAGAAAAAAAGTAAACTTAAGATTTTCTTCAATAGCATTCTTTTGATTAAAATTATATACTCTACTGTGATGTTTTTAGGAATAAAATTAGGGAACAGACTATATAACTTGATTTCACTTTATAGAAGTTTATTTATATTTTTCTAAATCAGATTAGCAGCATATATATTGAAAGCTTACTTTATGATTGCTGTAATAGGTTTTATTAGCTGTTTATGCATTTATAGTTTTGAATTATTTATTCACTGACATGGTTAGACAAACTTAATGTATTAGTTACTTCCTTTTTCCTTCTTTCCCTATGATCAAGGATGTTAGATTTGAAAAGGTATTTTTCTGATGTTAGAATAAATGAAGTATGAAAGGAAATTAAAATGGTAATTTGCACAAATTGATTGAACATCTAGATTAAGGTACTGGAATTATTTTGAAGGCTATTTTCAAAGCAGATGACTAAATTAAGAAGAAAGGAAAAATTGTTTCTCACTGAGTAAATGTTTAAGGACCTAAAACACAGGAAATCTTTGTCCATAATGAAAACACTCATATAACTGTGGCGTTATTCTCTGTGAAAGACGTGAAACATAAATAACTACTAAAGGCAAAATCTGTTAAGAAATTATGCTTACTATCAAATGAGGCTGTTTTAACAGGGATTTACTGTATTTTTAGGCGAGTGGCAGAACTTTTTATGTTTGATTTTGAGATCAGTGGCATTCATTTGGATGAAGAAAAGGTAATTTCTGGCTACAGTATATGAACAGAAATTTGTCTGTCTACCAAAAACCAGATAATGAAACAGGTGGGACATGAAATCACATGATTCTGGGTCAGTTTGTCCTTTGTGGAATTTTGTTGTCTTAGAAGTGATTAATTTTGTCTATTTTAAATCACTTCTAAAGGTAGTTTTTAGATAGTTGGTTGTTCTTCCCAGTTTGGTCCTCATCGTTCCTTCCTCTTCTGAGGAGTTATAAGCAAGTCCTGGAATCCTATTTTCTTTTGTTTGGTGTCTTCATCAGATATTTAAAATAGCTACTCAGCTGTCAGAACAACATACTTACAGAGAGGGAAAAGCAGTGTTTTATGCACCTTAATGACAGGTTAATCAAGTGGAGTGTTTTAGAAGGGATCAGGTGTGTGTCCAGGCACTGCTGTGGTGCTCACATAACCAGAAGTTGTAAATCTTGTTTAAAATTGAATATCTAGTCATGGTCTGATTACCTGTCTTGGAACTTTTATGTATTTTTGCAGTAGTTAGTGATGGATTTTCCAAAACCAGCATCTTACACCATCCTTTGTGATATGGATGCTCTGTCTGTTCATAGTTCATGTCACTGTATAAAGTTAATGCCTTGTTTGAGTCATCCCCTCCAAAAAAATCTGTACAAAGGCTCTTCTACCAGATCTATGTGGTAGAGTTATTCTGAAGATCATGGTTGTGATGGTGTTTTGTGACCTAGAAAATGGTTCTAGAATATATTTTTATGATTACTTTGTCCAAAGAACAACCCTGAAACTTCAGCTCTGGGGTTTATGTCTGATTTGACTATTGGTTCTATGGTGCTTCGTCTCCTTTCAGTTACAATTTCACTTATTTTTGCATGTTTTCATCTTCCTCCCCTGCCTGTTGCACTTTTCTTCCTTGCTGCTTAGTGTTTCTTTTCAGTTCTCATTTAAGACTTCAGAAATTCTTCCCTGTTGTAAGTTAAAATTTACTTCTGCTACAAAGAATTTGTGCTTTTTAAAATAAAACTCAAAGATACATTTTTAAGAGTAAGGGTGGAATGGGAGGACAGAGATCAGGTTATGTCATTCTTTGGACTTTACAAATTATGTTGTATCTGTACCCTCAGCCTTTGTTTTTTTTTGAGCTGTGACCCCACAGACAACAGAGACCATACTCTGCTAATGTGAGCACGTTCACTGAAGCAAATCTTGCACAGTTAAATGCATGAAATACTGTAATGAAGGTGATAAAACTCTAAATCACAGACTCCTAAGAGAAGGGTTGAAATACTGTGAATACTTAGTCTCCAGAAAACGGTGCAATACAAACAGGAAAAAGAGAAATTTAATTCTAGATCTCTTTTAGGATATTTCTCTCAAAGATGCTTCTTTTTTTTATTCAGTATTTTACACAGCAATCAGTTACAAGGTAGCAAAGCTAGCAAAGCTTACATAAATTCTACTTGAACTCCACTGTACATTTTCTTACTGCAGGAACATAGGCATTTTATTTGAAATTTCAATGTTTTATGAAATTACAGATCTGTATGAGCATCTAATCTTGTTGACTTCAGCCCTGCATTATGACTTTGTTGATGCTGTGGGTCTAATCTTAAGTGTTGTATTTTCTGCTTCATTTTTGAAAAGAGTCCTCTAAGGTTTAAAAACTTGGAGTTCTGCTTGTAATGTGTCTGAAGATATTCTTTTGTGCTTCATTTTTCTTACAGCGTAAAAAGGCAGTTGACCTCAACATCAGAATATTGGATTTATGTAACGAATTTCTGATAGGAGCTCACATTCCCAACAAGATTGACAAACACGTTTTGCCAGAGCATATTCGGTATAATTTTACAGCTGAAGGCAATTACTTACAAGTTGCTGGTCTACATGCTGATTGTCCTGATGATCTGGTTTGTATTCCCCAACTTTACTTTGGCATCCTCTATACCAGAAGTGCATATCAGTTACTTTACTTGTTAGTGAGGCAAATGCATGTGGTTTAGGATTATGCTGTTACTTCTAACAAGGAAAAACTTTTGTAGAATGTAATAATCAATTGCATACTTGACTGTAGTAGCTATGAAATAATGGCTGTGAAGCAGAACCTGAATATCTCGAGGAAGAAGAGGGGCACAATACAGATTCTTGATTTTAAAATACTCTCTTTTTAAAGGCATATAAATTATTGCAAAGTCTTGACCTGTTATGGTCAACACTTCAGTTTATTCAGTAAACTGGGAGGTGGGATCCCATGAAGTGCAATTCTGGAGGGTAAAGGAGCTTAAGAAAGCAGGTAGTTCTCTTAAGACAGTGTCCTCCAAGCATGTGAGTATTAAGATACTCAGTATTAGTGCATTCTGATCCTTGGAAAGCCAAGCAGATGTATCAGGAACCAGGCTCAGCAAACAGGAAACTCTTAACAAAGCTTCATTTCCAAAAGATACCATACATGGAGTGGTACAAATCCAGGGGAAGAGTGTAGAAATATTGCCTGTATGTGTAGGGATGATGTTGGGAAGATCAAAGCTCAACTGCAGTTGTGGGTTGAAAGGGACATTAGAAGCAACAACAGGAGCGATTACTGCTGCATTGGTACTAAAAGCCATGGAAAACATAGACTCAGTGCTGAGTAAGGTGAGTGAGGTAGTGGCAGCAGACACAGATAAGGCTGAGATGCTCACCACTTGCTTTTGCTTCAGTGTTCATCAGAGACTTTAGTCCAAGGTAGGAGATTACAATCTGGATTGGTGGATAACCAGATTGGTAAAAAAACTAATTTCATGATCATACTCAGAGAGCAGTGGTTGAAACGTACCCTACAGGAAGACTGGTACAGAAGGAACTGTTGCAGGGGTCTGTCCTGGGTCTCCTGTTTTAAACTGTTATCAGTGACATAGAGGAGGTGACAGAGGGCTTGCCTACCAAATTTGCAGGTGATAGCAAATAGGGAGGAACAATCAATACACTTGAAGGTCAAGGCTGACATTCAGAGTGGCCTAAAAGCTGAGGTAATGGTTTAGTGGCAACCGTACGTAATTCAAAAAGGACAAGTGCAAAATCCTACACTTGGAAAGGAAGAATTCCTGGTTGTAGGACAGGCTAGGACTGCTTGGCTGAGTCTGATCTGTGGCAAAGGCCCACAGTGTTGGTGAGCAACAAGCTGAGCATGAGCCAGCAGTAACCCTGGCAGCAGAGGGGCCAACAGCATCTTGGACTGTGTGAACAGATGCAGAGACTGAGGGAAGAGATTATAGCCCCACTCTTTAGGAGTGTCTTAAACAGAGGCCACCAAGATGGGCAGTAACTGGAGTGCTTGCCCTATGAAAAAGGGCAGAGAGATTTGGGCCTATTCACCCTATAGCAGAGGTAGTTTGGGGGAACCCTGGCAGCACCCTGCCAGCACCCTGCCAGTACCTACAGGGATGTCATGGACAGAATGGAGCCAGGTTCTTCAGTGAGGTGCATGACAGAACAAGTGTCAAAAAGCACAAGTTGAGATGAGAAATAGCAGTTAGAGAAATTTTTCCTGCTGATGATACCAAGCAGTCAAACAGTGGGGTCATGCTGTCTCTCCCATACATGCAAGGTTTCAGGACCAGACTGGAAAAAGCTTTGTGTGACTTGGTCTTAGCTCAGAGTTGTCTCCTCTTTGTGCAGGAGGTTGGATTAGAGACCTCATGAGGTCTCATCCAACCTGAATTATCCTGGAAAAAAAGTATTAATTTAGTTATTGTTAATGTTGTTTTTATAAAAAAGAATTAATTTAGAGTTATAAATTTAAAATTAATTTAGACTCATTGAAATGTGACAGTGGCTCCCTAGACTTTTAGATACAAGTCTAGGATCAGGAGCATGTTAAAGCACTCCAGGGTTCTGTCTTCACTTATATTATGTAGTTGAGTAATCATACTTAAATAATCAAGGTGGCTTTGAAATCTTGTTTGTCACAAAAAACCAGAGAAAACGTTACCGTGGTAGAATCCAAGATGCTGTGTTTAACTTCTGTAAGAAATTAAAAATTAATTAAATTATGGCACTGATAAGATGTAAATAAATGAATAATGCTCATTTTGTGTCATCTCTGAACTCTTGTCCTGAAATAGTGCAATCTGCAGAATTGCTACTGAAGCTATGAGTAATATATCAATTAAAGAATGCAGTTGTCTGAGTCAGCACATCAGAAAGACTTTTTGAAAATCATATAATTTAGGTTGGAAAGGATTTTTGGAACTTGTCAGTTTGAGTCTGATCCTGTTCAGAGCAGGATCAAGTAATCAGGTTTGTCAGTGATGTGTCCAGTTGAGTTTTGATCACTTTCCAAGGATGGAGATTCCGTAACTTCTCTGGACAGCCTGTTTGACCACCCTCACTACTATTATTTCTTCCTGATATCAAATCGGAATTTTTTGTCTTCTAGCTTGTGTCCATTACATCTCCTGCTCTTGCTCTGCACCTCCAGGAACATTCTGTCTGTATATTCTCTATGCCTGACTGCTAAGTAAAAGATTCAGATGTCCCTTGAGTTTATTCTTCTTTACGCTGGAGAAACGCAGCTCTCTCAGCCTCCATTCTGTGTCATGTGCTCCAGCTCACAAACAACTTGGTAGCCCTGTGCTGGACCCACTCTCATTTGTCAGTGTCTTTATTGTCGAGTGGAACCCAAATCTGGACAACGTAGTTCAGGTGTTGTCTGGATGGTACCAAGTAGAGGAAAGCAGTCTCATCTGTGGACCAGATGGCTGTTCATTTTCTAGTAGAGCTTAGTCAGCTGCTGGCCTTTGTTGCAAAAACAGACTGCTATGTTCAAAGAAGGGCAAATCATCTCTCTTGCTTCATTTGCTTTCTTCAAGATTAGAGCCTGGTGGAACAGGACAGGTACAAAATGACTTGTAAATTTTTATATTCATATTTTTTCTAAACTGTACCTGCATTCTTGTTCAATGTATTGTCCAAGAGAGAAGCTTATTTCAGATGAAGACAAGCATAAGTTGTTGCTGGATTTCCTGAGATTATTCCTTATGTACGAAATAAAATTATTTGCAATTGGTTTGTGAAATGTAAAAGCATTTTATCAAATTTTCTGAGTCTCCAGGTAATTTTTTTTTTCTGAGTTATGAAAAAAACCCAAACAAACTAAAAATATGAGAAAAGGAGAAAGTTTGTGGGCAGATGGGCAGACTAATAGATTTCTTCTACAAAAGAAATAAGGCTTTTCTCTTCCTTTCTTTTCTCTCCCCTGACCCCATCTCTTTTTCTTGTCAGATCCTTCCATAAGCAAGCTTTACTGATATGCAGAGAACAATTTGGGTTTAGTTTCAGAGGTTTTAATGAGTTAAGACAGCCCACAGAGTGGTCTGAAAAACACAGGTATTGGCAGAGGGAGGGAGGTGATGAGAGACTGTTGCCAGGAGTAGAGAATAGGACCCATTTTGGTAGTCTTGATCCTTTAGGTTGTCTTATTGCATTCCTCATTCCACTTCTAATGGGTAAGAGATCTGTAATTGTCAGGCAGTTATAATTACTATTGTTAAAAGGCTTTTCCCAACAATGTCAGTGAAATACAGCTGTTATGCCAGATCTTCATTTGCATCACTTGGTTCTGTAAGAATTACTCTGTAGTAATGTGACTTTTTTTTCCTGGTATTAGGTGCGAGAAGCTGCTTACAAGATTTTTCTTCACTCAAATGCTCAGCAGTTGGCTCGATTGGAGGAATTGCTTGTGAGCCGAAACAGCCTGGCACAGTTGGTTGGGTATGACACATTTGCCCACAGGGCTCTTCAGGGAACAATGGCCAAAAATCCAGGTATAAGGCATGTTGAGAAATCAGATGTGTAACATATGAGGTTGTTAGTTTCTTTAGCTAAGTTTACACGTACTTCTTGCAGGGAAGTATTTTATTGCAGTTACATTTTGCTGTATGCCATTCTCATGCTGTCTGTAAATAATAGTACTCACTGAGGAGGATCTGGTGTTTTGGTTCAGAATTGATGCTCACTCCTTAGATTATGAAGGTGTCATTATCTCAGCACATAACACAGTAAATGTAGTACTAAATTCTCTTGAAATAATGTCAGTGGAGTAGTTTGTTAAAAAATCTAAGGGAATTTTTTTGTTTGGAATATTCTCATGTAAACTTAAGATCCTTTAGGGAAAAATAATTTTCTTTTTTTTTTTTCCTTCCTTCTAGAAACAGTAAGACAATTTCTGGAGAAGCTGTCTGAGCAGTTATCTAAAAGGTATGTCTTTTTCACTAAGCTATTTTTTTAACCATACTATTTATTTCAAGATGGGAGGGACTTGTGCACTAATAAGTTAGTCAGTGCTGCTTATTATATGCTCTGATGAAGCAAAAACCATGACTTTTCCAGAATTCTGAGAAAAGGCTATTTGTTTAGAATAAATTCTGTGTCTGTGATCAGAGAGCACCCAGGACTGAATGCAAGAAGTGCAGTTAACAGCAAACAAGAAGACCAAGCTGAAGTGTAGGAGACCACCTCTCCTGGTCTTCTTGCCATATGCACAACTCCAGATATTTTGCTTTTTTAAAAAAAATTCCCTGTTTGTCCCTCTTGCCACCATGAGCACCACACAACACAAAACAATTTCATCACGGGGTATAAATGGGGTGTATTGTAAGAATGAAAATGCTTTGGAGGTGTACAACCACAGTAAGAGGGACTGAATTTGAAAGTACCTAAATGGCAGAAGCAGAGTGGAAAAGTTTTTCTACTGTGATATGTGGGCCTGCCATTTTATATAGTAATTTTATATATCTAGAGTTCTATAAATCTCTGATGATGGACATTTTATTAGGATGGAGTACTATCATGTACTGTATTACATTGCTCAAAAATCTTTCATTAACATTTTCATAATAAAAATATTTTTCAGAACTCAAAAAGACTTTCAGATGATGACAAAGATGAAAATGAAGCTCAACCCCCACAATTCAGTAAGTTACATTTCTATATGTGATTGTCTGTTTTGTTCTAAAAAATAGAGTATAAGGTAATCATGTTCTGTAGTTACCTCTACTTTAGTGTACAAGATGTAGTAGAATTAGAAACATTCTCTCTTCAAATGCTTTCTGACTACTTAGCTGCTGTATTAAAACCAAATATTGAGTATGAGAGAGCTGTTGGTTTATACAAAGTGATTCTGAGATAATGAAAACATAAAGCAGTAAAGGGAGTATCACTTTGCTTTGAATTAATTGACTCATTTGAAAAATAAAGGCTTTACTTTAGGTTAGATTCAAGTCCAGTGTATATACTACATTGGATGTATCATAATGCTGTACATATCTAGATTTATCTTTTTTTTTTTTTTTAATTGAGTGTATTTCTTGAAATCTGTTATGAAATCCTGGTATATAGTTGAATAAGAAGACCAATATTCAAGAAGTATAAAAAAAAAGTTTTCAGTTTATGATATATGATGCTGGTTTTCGTGATGGTTTGAACCCTGTTTCCCATTATGTTTTAAAATTTTGTGACTTGCTGAAACTGCAAAAATACTTGAAGGAAACTGTTGAGTATTTTTACTTTGGGTTCACTTGTTGTCCATTATTGTAATTATAAGCTGGAATTCTCTTTCAGATGCTGATGCCATGGGATCACCCCTACTACAGTGGAGTCCTTCGTGCTGAGAGGTAGGCTCCTTATGTTCCTGATTGTAATGTAAATGAGTGTCCTTGCAATAAGGAAAAGAAAGTCCTCAATATAAACAGGATTTCTTTCTTTGAAGGTGTACCTCAGTATGAAAATAATAAATATTATCTGGTGGGAGAGTTGTTTGTAACATTTTTTAGTTACTGCTGGAATGCCTGTAGAAGTTTTTGGTTCCTCTGTTGTTTTGCAGGGAAGTATTGGCACTCTTTGAAGATAAAAGAGGATGAAGCAGTTTCAGAACAGATAGAAAATCCTTATTCTTGTTGTGCTTTTAGTTCTTAGCTGGGCTGTAGTACTGTTTAAAAATAAATTTTGAACACTGAATACAATCCAACTTCTCTTCGTATTTTAACTTCATTGTGCTTCTTACCGAATGTGCAACTTTGTCCTCTTCTGCAGACTTGAAATAGCAACTTCTTCAGTAAATCTTTACTGTTTATGGATAGAGTTCATTCTTATCTCACTTGAAAAGACTGGAAAATAAATTCTTTACACAGACTTAAATAGTGCACAAGACCTTTGTACATAATGAGATGTCAGCTCTGAAAGATGTAAGCCCTGCATGTTGCCTTTATTAGATCAGCAGCAGTGACCTTTTTGGTTTCTGTTGGAAAAGATAATCGAAAGTTGTGCTGCTTTCACAAGGGGGTTTAAAAATACTCTTCCTTCGCTGCAGATTTACAGTTTTTTGGTTTTTAAACAAACATAGACTGGATGTATCTGATTAAAATAGTAGTTTATTTTGGATCAGAAAGCTGTGGTGGTATAGACATGGCATGGAAGGAGTGCCAGCAGCTGACCTGGTTGTTTACAGAATTGGTGTGTGCCATAAGGGTTAGAGCAGTAGGTGTAGAAGCCACTGTGTTACTTCTCCTGGAGGAGTGTCTTCAGATGCTGATTGTCCTTCTTGGTCTTACTGTCCTCCTTAGATCTCCTCGGGAAGCTAACAATCTCATAATTGAGTTGCTGATGATCACAAGTAGATTATTCGACTCTTTTTGGCATTAGAAAGAAAAATACTTCCTTTCCTTGGGGGGCTTTGTAAGAGACCCAATTAAGTTACTTAAGAATTGTGTGGCAGCTTTGTGAAGGGAGAGCTGCAGGTAAAACAGACCCAGGCATTGGCAGTGTATCTTTGCTATTTTTTTGTATTCAGGCACCAAGTCTGGAAGTTGGAACAATGTGAAGAGTCTCCTGAATCTGTGTGGGGCCTCCCTGATTACAGTGCAGGATTTGGGCCCAGTGTTTTTCTTCCTCCATCTTGGGCAGGATTGTTTGTTTCCGGCAGGTGTACAAACATACACAAGACGGGAGAAAAAGTAGTTCTCCTTTCCACTGTGTGCAGAGCTGCTTTGCTTTGAACAAGAGTGTAGATCTTTCATGGTCCTGTTTTCTAGATAGCTGTCTGTCTTTGGAAAAAGTTTTTGATCTAACTGACTGAAAAAGGCTTTACATTCATTCTGCCCATATTGTGGGTGTTTAACAGGGTGCTGGATACTGGGTAATCAGCTCTGAAGAGTAAAACTCACTTCTCCACTGCATAGCGTCAAGGACCGTGCTTTATGACTGAAACGAGGCAGGAATCAGAATATTCATGCAACAACCAGAGGATGGGAATATACCTTGTCATGTCTGTGCCCTAAATGCCTTGTTACCCAAATGGGAATCTCCTATCCTTTATCTTGTATTTGTACTTACCTCTGTTTGACTGCATCCCTTCTTGAATACCCTGTGGATGTTATGGCACGTTCAGTTCAGCACTTTTGTAACTGGAAGATGAGAACTGTGTCTGTCACACAAAGCTTCTTGCTGGCTGGAGTTTGACTTTTGGCTGTTTGTTGTTACTTTCTTCCTAACTGAGCCAATTATCTTGTATTAAATTGTGTCTAAAGAAAAGTGATGTTGTTTTCCTTTTTTGTTTGGTTGTTTTTTTTTGCCATGGGAAAATGACTTAATGCTTTTTAAAAAAAATCATATTGTGTTTCTTTTTTTTATTTATAAACTCAGTAAATACTTTCTTTTTTGCTTCTATCCTATTATATTTGCATTTTTCATCATGGAATGACAAAATATGTTTTCAGACAAGATACACTTAACTATCATGCATTTCTCCCATTCTTTGTTTAATCTATTTTTTTTTTTTTTGGTCTTCAAGGATTTCTCTCTTTTGGAAGAAATCTGCTTTTAGCTTTAGATCTTCAACAGAAATGCCATGGTTATATTTGTAATATTGCTGTGCATAGGGCATGGCTTATGTATTTGTCTGTCATATTTTGGGACTCAGTAGTAGTTTGCGTGGTGGATTTTTGTATTAGGAATTTCTCTTTTCTTCTGCTTAGTAAAAGGGAAGCAAATGTATGCTTTTGGGTATTCCTTTTTGACTACTGTGTTGTCACTGTGGCTCCAGCTGAAGTACAGACATGAAGTTTCCTAGGTATTGTCAGGTACATAAGATGCAGATTATCTTTACAGACCTAGGTATAAAGAAAGAGACTACAGGGATTTAGTTCTTGATTAAGTAACTCAACGTTTCTGGTGTGTCACACGTGCAGCACTAGGGGGGTGCAAGAAATGTTAGCTGGGCCAGTGTCTATGGCTGCTGGAAAATGTTTACTGTTTCTTAGTTTGGCCTATACAACCATTCCTCTTTAGTCTTCCAGATTATGACCAGCTACATGTCAAATGAGACTGAAACTCATGGCATATTTTTTATGTGTCTATATTTGTAGCATGTTTTATATTTTAAATGTATTTATATATTTTATCTTCTAGATAATCCATTTAGTCTTTACTGTAACAGGATTAAGGAAACAAATCCTTCATCAGATTTCTAATAACTAGTTTTAAGGTGTAGGTATTTACTTGTGAAGGATGCAGGATGTCCACATCCATAGAGTTTTGATGCCATTTGCTGTTTGCTTTGGGTTGGTTTCCTTGTCACTGCTTCCACCGCTGTTACCGACCATTGCTGCTGTTCTGTCTCTTGAACAGCAGGAGGCGCTCCAGACTCAAGCCACAGACTTGCGGTTCTGTCTAAACCTGGCCACAACAATTTTGTTTCTGTCAGCTTTCACCAAGTCTTTTCCCTAGAAACTTGATCCTACTTCAAAAGTGTAAGCCTCCCATTGATGGGAACAGGAGATTTTACTTTTTTTTTTTTTTTCCCCAGACTATGTTAAGTAGCCTCTCTGGCTTTAAACCTACACTTAAGACAATGTAATGTTTTTGTAGCTATAGTTTAAGAGGCAGGGAAAATACATGTCAGTATAAATGTACTTTTAAGAGAAACAGGAGACAAAAGTCTGAAATTCATGGTAGCAGTATCTTAAAAGAAGATAGAGTAATTAGGAGAACCTCAAGAATTTTGGCAGGCTAAGGGTAATAAACCAGTGAATGCTAGAACATGCTTCAGCTTCTAACAAGTAAGAAGATGTCTAATATGTATATTATAAAAATAATAATGTTGAGTTTTAGTGCAGACAAGTACCCAAGTATTAATTAAATCACATTACATCCAGTAAGTGCAGCTGTAATTCTCAAGGCCCTGATCTTGCAAAGATGTGGTAGTCCTGCTGATTTCTTCCGGGTCAGAAAAAACCACAACAGAAAATCACCCCCAAAAGGCTGTGAGAGACTTTTTGAGGTTAGCCATTTGCCTTGAAGGTAGGATTGGCTGTGCTTAGTCACTTCTGACAGAGGTACAGAACTGTCCTTGACAACTGTCAGCGGTGAGCTTTGTGTATTTGGTATTGACTCCTGTTTCCTTAACCTGTGGTTCTTGCCAGGCTGGCTTGACTTCACTGGTTGTAATTCACTGTTAGGATTTTTGCCAGAATGTCCCACCTTTTATTCAACTTGAAGCTGGGATGTGCTTGCAGAGTACTGACTCTGTGCTAGTCCCTTTTTCTGGGTCTGCAGAAGGAAATAAGACCAGCCTTGAGGATGACAGATCAATGCAAAAATAAGTTAGTTTCCTGATGTGTAGGAAAGAGAATGACAGCTGCAGGTGTTTTGGATCTTGGGGTGTCATCTTAGCAGAAAATAGGAATAAATCACCTTCATTCTTGTTGGGACTGTACATAGGTTGCTGGTTTCAGGGGAGGGTGGGTACCACTTCTGGATTTTTTTTGGAGGGGTAGCTTCAATACCAAGGTATGAAACTGTGACTGGATGTTTCTGAAGTTCCTAAAAGCTGCAACTAATATTGAGGTTTGCAAGTTATTGGTAAAGAAACTTGTTCATGGCTGCTTTTTGTTAAATTATTTTTAGTTTTATGAAAGACTCTTCTCTCTTGGGAACGCCATGTAGAAGAATAGCCCAGACCCTTTGTGGAACACGTGAGAAAACTGTAGCTCTGTTCAGTTTGAAAGCTGAAGTGGAAAATTAATGTAAAATATAACTAGGAAATCTTTCAACCAAAGTGCTCAGAGAGAAGGAGAACTTTCTGTAACAAACTCTTCATAAGAAAGGGAAGGCATGCCTTCTCTTAAATCAACTAATACAGGTATAGAAAGCACACTTTAACTCACCAGTTACTAAAGCTGGTGGATTAAGCTTTTTGGAGGGAAACCTGAAAGTTATTGAAAAGGATTGCTATGAAGCAGAACTCAACTTTCAAGAATTATTTCTTTATTCAAAACATTGTGGAAGAACAAAGAAACCATTGATTTGAAAACTAAGTCAAATCTAGAAGTTGTGTGCAGTGCTGATACTAATATTTCAAATTACCCCTTGACCTCCTCCAAAATATTCTAGGAAGTACAATTAACAGAAAGAAAAAAGTAATTTGAAATACAGGTGCTACTTTATGGTTGATGAGAGTACAAAGGCTTTCTGTTATTATTATTGTTATTATTTTTAAGAAATCCAGAGTCTTCTATAAATCATGGTTAAGAGTCTCCCTTTAGGTAAAGAATTAAGTTTCATAGTCTGGCATGTAATGAAAATTGGAAGGGATTTTCCTTGTCTTGATCTCTTCAAGTTAACCTGAGGGGTTCATCTCACTTTTATCTTCACTATCAAGATCTTTTCAAGTTTCTTTGGAAGTTTTGACAGGATCTGTTTTATTAGAGATATTTAACTTTGTCTTCTATATTTTTGTGGATGTCAACAGGATAATAATTATTCTCACAAAAACCCCCAAAGAAGTCAGGATATGTCAGGGACTACATTTAATAACCACCAATAAGAATTTTTGCCTGGCAGCTAATTTGCAATTGTTAAGAGTCTGAACGCCTGTGTTCTAAAGAACAGTGATCCTGATTCAAATGTCCCTAATGTTCAATTTTATAAAAAGCATTCTTAATAGAATAGATGAAAGTCATGCTGCACAAAGCAGTCTTAGCTTCCTTCCAAAGATACAGCTTAAATGAGAGTGATTTTAGAAGTCTGTATTTTATTTAGAGTCAGTGAAGTCATACAAGCTTAGAAATAATTATTTATAATCACATACTACATCTTTGTTCCTCACAGGGGCACAGCCTTTTTGTTTGAAGCCTGCTGTTCTTGAAGAATAACCAAACCTCATTGTGTCAGTTAACTTCTTTTTATAATCGTTTTTCAAATTGGTTTGGCTACTTTGCTTCTCTTAAAAATATGGCTGTGCTGCAAACTGTGAAAGTAAGGTGTGTGGATTTCTTAAATATAGTTTATCCTTTAATAAAAAACAGGAATTTGCATTAAAGAAACTAAATTTTCTTTGATATTTCTACTTTCATTAGACGGATACTGAAATTTCTCTTCATAAATTTTCTGAGCTCACATTCTGACATAGAGTATGTGAGAAAATTTTCATTCTTTCCTGGGCTTTGTTATAAATACAAATGCTTTGGCATTTGAAATCATATGTTCGGAGTGAATTAAGTTACTGGAGTATGCAAAATGAATACAGAGCAAACCTATTATGTTCAAGTTTGTGTCTCAATCTTTCACAGTTTTTGACATGTAAGCATGAGAGTTATGCAATTCTACAGGAGAAACAAATAATTTAAGGTTCATTATTACTATAAAAGGGACCTCTTTGAGTCTTGATTTTTATCTTTCTTGAGTCAAAGCAGCTTAATTGAAAGTTTGGCACAGAGGAAAGTATTCTTTTCCACTGTAGAGGAGTTCATGTATGTATCTGTTGATGCTGTTTCTGATTTGTGCAGGGTGAGTGTGTATCGGTGTCCACTTTTTTTTTTACATAAATGTTGTATTTCCTACATCAAAACTAAAAGCAACCTTTTAAAAAAACTTATTAATATCTAGGCATGTACAAAATCCTTGATTTCAGGAAGTCTTCTTTTAGATTAATCATTGTGTTTTCTGGTGGGTGTGTGTATGCCTGTAATAGATAGAATTTTTGATATTTCCTTTTCCTGTTTTTCCAGAATTACATTCAGATCCTTTAAGTTTTGTGTAATGACTTAAGAAAATTTATGTGCTCAAGTTCAAGGGTAGTTGGGAAAATCTTTTACGCAAATTGTAAATATCAAAAATCAATCCATACCTGGTTTTTTTAACCTGAGATACACTAGAAGAAATGTTACATGGTAAGAAGTCTTTTTGACTGGAATATATAGTTCCCTGCAAAGTTCTGTTGGGATTCATCAGAACACCACCTGAGATCCATTTCTTTCACCTGCATTTTGAAAGGCATATTCCCATAGAAAACGCTGTGCTCTTCGTGCTTTTGGGATTCAGGTATACGGCATGCAGTCCAGTCAGGGAAGCCTAAGTCCCAGAAAGAAGCAAGAGCTCATAGATGAGCTCTAGACTTCTGCAAGTTACCTCTAATTGGTACCTTATTAAGCTTGAAAGTGTTACAGTATTTGTGTCTGCCCTTCTCTGATGACATAGGCATCCTAAGGCCCAGAACTCACATTTTAAGCAAAAGGGTATCCAGACAGGGTGTTTGATTCTTGCCCTGGCTTGCTTAGCTGCCCTACATCCTTTTTCTTAGGAAGTGCTTCCATGTTTCCATGTGTTTACCAGCTTTGGAGACAGCAGTATAATGTTTTGTTGGTGACGTTACTGTGCCATGTGCATCATCATCCCCACTGAATTCTGTCTGTCTACTCTTCCAGGGCTGCAAATTACAGCACACGAGAAAACCTGTCTTCCAGCTCTTCTTTGTAGTAGCATTTGTCACTAAATGCTATCTGGCTCCAGAACATTAACCTTACTTCCTAGTAGCAGTAACCCTTAGCAGAAATTTTACTGGTAGCAGAGTGCCTGTTACTGTAGTTCAGTATGGGTCAGGATAATTTCCTTTCTGATTTCTTTTCCCAAAAATACTTGAGTGCACTTCCTGTTGGAGATAAAATCGTCACTTGTCTGAATAAATGTGGGGGCAGCTTGCCAAAGAGTGTGCTCATAATAAAGCAGCTGCTTCTTGCAGTTTTATTTCAATTTTTTACTATTTGTTTTAACTAGAAGGCATAAAACTGTACAACTATTCAAGCTCACAATTGATAACAGCTCGAAAATTGTGCATAAAGTGATTCTTAAAATGATTGCTGCTTTAACATATAGTATAAAAATAATTATATGTACAGTAGGGTCATCAACATTTATTAACATGTAGATTATGAAGATTGCTTTGCTCTGACTAGTGAGCATTTCCGGGGCAGGCTATAGCACTTTGGAAATTCTGCATTCTGCTCCTCTTTATGTAGAGTCAGTCAGTAGCAGTTAATTCATTAACTGAAGTTGTTGTCCTTTCATTCTGTTGATTGAGAAGTAATGTGCAGTGGAATCCCAGAATCACAATATTGTTAGGATTGAAAGAAAACTCTGGAGATCATCTAGTCCAACCCCCTGCCAGGGCAGGAATGCCTTGGTTTTGGTAGGGTCTTGCTGGGAGGCTTTAGTCTGCATTTGCAAATACACTTGGTTTCATCTTTGAAAAAAAGGGATCAAAGAAGCACCATACACCTGGGATAGAAGATGGGGAACTTTGAGTTTTCCCTTTAGCTTCAGGAGAAATTAATTGTACAGTCTTGGATCAGCCCTCAAAAAGGCTCTGCATCCTACACAGACAAGTTCTGTCTTTGTTACTGGGCTATTTAAAATGATAAAGGAATGTATTGGGAGACGTCTTCATCTTAAAGTTTTATGTGGTGTTTTAGAAAATCTGGCCCAGGTCAGAGCGTGTTTTGAAGATTCAGCTGAGACCCTTTAATGGCAGGAGAATTTTTGTTCAAAGGACTCAGGGAAAAGAAGTTGGATTGCTGTCACAGTCACAGGCCCCATTGCTGCTAAGAAGTTGAGCTACCATGTTTTTAGATTGGTATGAACTTGAATGCCAAAATACTGTGCCTGGGAAATGTGTTCTTCCAGTTCCACTAATGTCATGTCAGTAACTGAGATTGGGTAATCATTTGCAAGCTAACGGATGCTTTTTTCTTGTCATCTGGAAACAGTGAAGTTGCTAATGACTGCTATCGTTTGAGTGCCTGAAATCAACCAAGAATCTTCAGCAAGGGAACATCTACTTTGTAAACTCTTCCAAATACTTTCCTACCCACACCCATATGCCAGATTTAAGTTTTAGAGATCTAGCAGAGATTGCAGCATTTCCTGTTCTGTTCATTGAATATTTTTATATTTAGGAAAGGTTCAAATATTTTAATTTCCTCCCTTTTCCCCATTGTCCTCTAATCTTACCTAGTGTTACACCTTTTATTTTTCAGTGAATAGCATTAAATCTTGAAGGTGGGGGCTCAGGAAAGAGTCAGTCGTATGCTTGCTCTTGCCACTGAAAGGCAAGATCATCTATCAATAATTATTCCAGGAACGGAGGTTTTGGTTATAGGACATCAGTTTCAGATAGCTGAGGTTTTAGCTGATTGCTTTTCCTAAGTAAGCCCAAAGAGAAAGTTTTCCTGGAATCAGTACAAGTTTGGGGTTAGGCTTTCTTCAGTTATAGTTGGTTGTACTTAATTTGTGAAAATGGAGTTCATGTATGAGGTAGGACCAAATTCAAAACTTGGGAAATGAATCTGTGTTTTGGTGTCTGGCATGATTACTGCTTAGTGGGTACAGACTGGTATTTACACAAAAATTTTTGAAGATGTATTACACACTTCTTGGAGGAATAGCTTTTTTTTTCAGTACCCAGTACTCATTTTGAAGTATTATTGGTTATTATCATCTGATTGTGATAATTGTACTATATTATGGGTTTTAACCCCTTTCTCCACAACTCCTGGGACATTGTACTGGCTAGCAAACAAACAATGGGTGCCAGATAACTCAAGGTATAATCATCTCCGCTGACTGCTGCTAGGTGTGCCCAAAAGTAATTTAAGTATTGGGTCTGTGGCATAAGACACTAGTGGTATTTGAGGATTTTTCAATATCTTCAGCTTTGATCTTTTTTTGCAAACTGATGTAAGCAAGGCAGAAATGGACAGTTGAGATCAGAACTAGAAACATTTTTGTTTTGGCATTCTGTATTAAAAAAAATGTTGTTTTTAATAACTTTTTCAATATTCCATTGGCAGGAAGAACATTAACACACCTTTCATTAAATGTGGGAGAGGTTTGATCCTGACAATGTTCTACCAGAAGGGACTGACATTAACTTTGTGTAGTTTCTGTTAAAGTGGTTGTTTAGTCAGGACCGCATTGTACTCAAAATGTCAAGATTGTGACATCTTCAAGCATTAGCCAGAGCAGGGGGTTGGTTCCTCTGGTGAGTCTGCCTTAAGGCATTATGGTCTGTTACTGCTGTATTTCTGGAGGGGTGGATAAGTATCATGCTTTTTTGAAAGGACAAAACTATCACAGATGGATTTCCTGCCACCATCCCCTCCCCCACTTTGGATAGTGACAGTATATTACACAGTATTTATTCTTCCTATCCTTTTCATCCTGGGGTAGGGTCATGATCATGGGGACATTGTGCGCATTCAAGGAGTGTTGAGAATGAGGAAGAAGTAGGCATTGATCTTCTCCCTGTAATTTATTAATGTCAGCTGTTCTATCCATGAAGAAATATCATTGCTTTCTCCCACTAGTATGTATCTGTGTTTTTGACAGAAATTAAATAAAACTTAGTTTCAGAGGTTGTTTTTTTCTGCCCTTCCAGCAAACACATTAATCCAGTATTTCAACCGAATGTGGTAATCCTTTGCAGCTACTATGAAATGTTGTCTTCCTCTGATAAAGCTGGAATCTCTCTCATACTGCAGCTGTGTGTTCTTAGTTCTAGGCTGTATACGGCATCTTCACAAAATAGTTGAGGCTGGAAATTTGCTCTGGAGGTCATCTGGTCCAACCCCTTGCTAAAGCAGGGTCTCCTAGAACTGGGTGTCCAGGATCAAGTCCAGGCAGCTTTTCAATATCTCCAAGTTGCAAGACTCTGTAGCCTCTAGGCTACCTGTGCCACTGCTTGCTAATCCTCACTGGGAAAAAAATGTTTCCTGATGTTAAGATGCAACATCTCGTGTTCCATTCTGTGCCTGTTGCCTCTGATCCTGTCACTGGGCAGCACTGAGAAGAGCCTGGTTCTGTCTTCCTGGCACCCTCCCTTCAGGAGTTTATACTCCTTATTAAGATCCCTCTGAGGCTTCTCCTTTCCAGGCTGAACAGTATGGCTGTGTCTCTCTTATCCTGAGGAGTCGAGCACTGGACACAGCACTTCAACACTGGCCAGAGTGCTGAGTAGAGCAGAAGGGTCACCTCCCTCAGCCTGCTGGCCATGCTCATCCTAATGCACCCAGGATGCCATTCACCATTCACCTTCTTTGTGGCAAGGGTCCCTCGCTGGCTTATGCTTAACTTGGTGTTCACCAGGACCCCCAGGTCCTTGTCTGCAAAACTGCTTTCTTGCTGGGTGCCCCCCAGCATATACTGGTGCCTGGGGTTGTTCTCCCCAGGTGCAGGGGAGAACTTTTTGAACTTCTTGAGGTTCCTGTCAGCCCATTTATCCAGCCTGTAGAGGTCCCAGTGGATGGAAGCAAGACCCTCTGACATATCAGCCATTCCTCCAGTTTGGATGGCACTCAGTTTGGTGTTATCTACCAATGACTGGACAGGACTGGACCCAGTATTGACCCCTGGAGCACACTGCTGGTCCCTGGCCTCAGACCAGTCATTGTGACACTGATCACCTCCCTCTGGGCCCTGCCATTCAGGCAGTTTTCTGTCTGCTCATCCAGCTCATACATCAACAGCTTCTCTGCAAGGATCTTAGGGGAGACAGTGTCAAAGGGCTCACTGAAGTCCAAGGAGGTGACGAGCACTGCTATCCCATTTTCTGTCAGGCCAGTTATTTCATCATATAAAGTTATTGAGTTATTTAAGCATGACTTGCCTTTGGTGAATCGATGGTGACTGCTCTTGGTGACTTTCTTGTCTTTCATATACTTGGAAATGGTTTCCACACTTAGCTGGTCTATCAAAAAAAATTCTACTCTTTAGAAAGTTTTGAGCAGTCTCTAAACATCTTTAGATTTTTCTTGTTTCTTGTGTAAAAGTGGTTTAATTTAATGAAGTGTTTTTAAGGGTGCTATTCTTTAATTTCTTATCATTTTCATGTTCTCTTATCCTGCAGCTGAAGTCACTGTTGGGAGTTACATGTTTTAATCTCCTGCTGCTGTGAAAATCTGATGTTTTATTATGAATGTGAACTGTTGGTAGTGTTAAATTTTGTTTAACTGAAGTGTGTGTTTGTAGTATTGCATCATATGGGTTCTTTCTTGAAATACCTCATATACACTTGTCTCTCTTCTCCCAGTGGGCAGGGAGGAAATGGCATGGGAGCCCCAGATGATACTGGATGTGTGGGGGGAGGAGGGTGTGCAGGCTTTGCACGTAAGCATAGCTTTGGCAGGACTGATTGAAATGCACTCAGCAAAAAAGCCCTGCAAAGAGCCCTTGTGCAATGAAACCACTTGAGCTTGTCTGTAGTATGTATTGACACAGTACTTTTATAGTCAGTTAAAGATGTTAAATAGAGTTAAAGATGCAATTCTTTGAATTACAAATGGAAAAACTCAGCTTAGTATTCATAGTGGCATGTAGGATGATAGTATAAGATTTTAAAGTGATATGACAAAAAGCAGTTCTAAACTATTATGGAGATTGTTATGATTTGCTGCCAAAAGAAGGGTCATTTTAACCTTGTCTTGCAGGTCTTGTAGTCTGTATGCAGGGAGAGCTTCAGAGCAGAATCAGGAGGTCTGAAGCACTTAGTGGTGTGTTGTAGTTTTCATGGTTATGATCTGGGTGGAAGGCAATCACCGGGCAATTCTATAAAAGTGTGGAGACATCTGAGGTTTACCTGCTAAAGCTTTTCAAAAAGTGCCATGTTGAAGGCATCACAAGTCTTAGGAATTACTGACTTAGTAAGTATTCAACACATACCCTTTAATTCTGTACTTCAGCGTGGAGAGGGGAGCTCTGTGTGTCAGTCAGTGTTCTTTGTACTCCAGATTTCTGTGGCTTATATGAAAATTAACTTGTCTCTTCTGCTTTCTTTTAGAGACTTGCTTTCAGTCTTTTTATCTAACTTGATCTAAAGTGATTTATATCATGCTTATTTCCTTGGGTGTAATGACTTTTTGAGTAAGAAGGAAAATGTGCATATGGCAGTGTGCAGCACGTGAATTTTGGTGTGAAGATCTTGAAGAACTGTGTCAGGATGGTAGAGCCAAAATCTGCTCTATTTTCTATGTTCTGCTATAGTTAAGAATAGAATGGAATACACCAGCTTTAGCTTGTTGCATTTGTGGTGTGAAAATAAGCAAAATCTTGTACCTTACCATATTGTGGCTTAGAGGAGTAGCCCCCCCCCTGCTGTGCCTCACAGCTCAGTGATGCCCGTCAGTGAATTGGAGCTGCAGTTGTAAGCAGCACTTTGGCAAATGAAGCATCCCCAGTGGGCTTCTTTTTCAGGTCTTCTCTGTGTGGGAGTGGGAACAAAGGAAGGGTAGGTGTTTGGCTAGGGACTATCTGGTGCTTTCACAGCTGGTCTGTAACTAAACCTTTTGATCACAGGCCTTAAAATAGTGTGGTTCTTGTCTTTGGTGTCCAGCTGTTATAGTCTAGCTGATGCATGTTTAAATTTCAATGACTCTGATTCTCTAGAGTTAAGCAGTCTTTACTCTGAGACCCCAGAAAATGGTATAAATAACACTTGGGCTTTGTATGTGAAATGAGGGAAGAGCATTTTTCTCCATTTGGGATGTACACACAACTTCAAGCAGATTCCAGTTGTGATTTTGCTGTTGTCTCAAAAGAATCACGTGGTGCTGATCAGCTTGTGAAAGGTGTAAGTTTGCAAAGCATTTATTTGCTTGATACACTTGTAGTGTGTTTACTTTTTAGGGTCAGAGTCTCAGGGAGTTTGAGCCCTTTTACAGGCTGCATACGTCTCTGAACTACTTTCTGAATTTTTTGTTTGTTCTCAGTTTATATGCATGCATGCAGATGTATGATGTCTTCCTCCCCTATGGGTGTCTTTTGTGCTACAGTGTCTTGAACATAGTTGGTTGAGGTTAGGCTTAGGAAGCTTGGCCATGTTTGAAATCCACGTCACATACTAAAATTTTCAGGTGGCTCACAGCTGTAGATGTTTTCTACATGGTTCAAGAGAGTCCCCAGAGCTTGAAGTGTGATTTTTGTGTGGGAGGTGATTGTACCTACTTGGTGTTTCTGTTGCTGCAGTGAAAGGCAAGACTGCAGAGTCAGCAGTGCTTACCAGTTGGTTTCCTGCCCTAGCTGAGGATTTGGCTTACACCACAGCCAAAGCCAGCTTGTTTTTCTGATCAGTCACACGGTGCAGCCTTGGCATGGGAAAGGCACTTGAGTGCCAGTGGCCTCTTGTGGATCAAAAGCCACTGCTTGGCCACCCATCACGTTGCCATGGTCTGTTTGGGCTACATGTTCACCACATTTCTGAAAATCATAGTCAACATCTGTTGAATTTGGTATCCAGATTTGAATATAAGAAAAATTGTGATAGTGCAAAGCACTGTGACTGTGACTTGGTTTCACTGTTTGAAAAATAAAGCTGAACATGCTCACTAAGGGTCTTTGGGCTGAACTAGTGTATTTTGTGGCATCCTGTGGCTTGAAGGTGAGTACTGTAGTTTATGTAGCTCTCCTGACTGACTGGTTTGGGATTCTTGTATTCCCTTAGGTACAACATTGATCCTGGCTTGTACTGTCCATTTTTCTCTCTTGGGGCATGCATGGAAGGTTTGAACTCTTTGTTCAGTCAGCTCCTCGGAATCTCCCTCTATGCTGAGCAGACAAAGAGAGGAGAGATTTGGTCTGAAGATGTTAGAAAGTTGGTAAGCATTCTTGTTTCCAGCATCTGAAACCAAAGGGCAGATAAACAAGATAGTGTGTTCCTGTGAGCCATGAATCAAACTTTTTTTTAAAGTTACTTGGATACCTATCAGAGCACAAACTAGTTGTCTAATTTTAGTTGAAGTTAGACCTCAAGAGCTTTATCATCTCTTTAAGTGCCTTTTGGATGGTTGGTGTTTTATGGCCTTAATACTATATCTGTGTCAAGGATGCCTGAATCAGAAACAGTTTCTCTGTTTGGAGATTATTGTTGCACCTTTCTGAATGAGCCCTGTTAGTTTATTTAGTTTCAATTTGTAGATGACTAGAATGCTGTAGGTGTGTGTCCTAGCAGTCATGTGTCTTTGCCTCATTTTTTTGACTATGTATGTCATCTTTACTTTGAGATTGATTTTTACATCTTTTATTTTTCTGCCCTCTTTTTGGGGGAGGGTTGAAATAAAAACTTGGACAATAACTTACTCAGCAGGTTCCCAAGTTTTTCTGTTGTCTTCCCTACATTTATTCACTGCCAGATCTCTGCTCTTCTATCGCCAGCCTCCAGCAAGAGATGCTGTTGTTTATGTAGTGTGGGTCAGTTTATAATTACTCCTTACTCTTTCTATTTTTATTTCCATGGTAAATGAACTGCTGTTTGTCATTTGGGGGCTACAGACAGTGTTTTTTTAACATAGACAGTACTTTTAATACTAATCTGTGACTAGTTGGTTTTGGATGAAATGCAGAAATGTCTGTAGTTTGAGAGAGAAGTTGTGAATTTTGTATATATATATTTTCAATTATGAACAGATTTTACATTAGTTATTCTCAGTTAGTTTTGTCATTTATTCATTATAGATCTTGCAATTTGAATATTATGTCTTCAATTTACATGTAATCAGTGCTTTCACTGTGGAAATTATATTCCTTTTTTCTTCAGGCTGTTGTGCATGAAACTGAAGGTTTACTAGGATACATCTATTGTGACTTCTTCCAGCGACCCGATAAACCACATCAGGTAACATTTATGATCTGACTTCAGCTTGGGTTTTTATATAAGTAATAACTGTAGCATTAGTGCCATTTGCCTTCAATGTATATTTAGTAAAACTTGCCTCATTTTAAAAGAAACTGAAACAGGGTAAGTCTGTAACCTCATGTGCGGGTTTAGGTAAAATATTTTTTTAGAGTAACATTTCATTTTAAAAAACATCACCCAGTAGACTGAAGTCAGACTCTTTGTGGTAACAGGCACTATGGAATGTCATAGAACTCTGTTTAGAGAAATAGTAGATATTGAAACACTTATTTTCTGGCCTATTGTTTACAAGTAGAAACAATCTGACATTTACACTCTCTAATTTTTGCACTCAACTAGTTTTTATTCTAAATTCTTAAAACTAGATGTGGCTCACTCGCTGCCTAGTGGCAGTAGATTTGCAATAGGATGCAGTACAGGAGACACTTCACTCAGTAGAAGCATCTGCAAATTACCACCTTTAGTGAGGTGATGAATGGACAAACTTTAAATCTACATTAGTTTAATATAGAACTCTGTTTGCTAGTATTTCACAATATACTAGGAGTGCTGTGTGGTATATTTTATAAAGAAGTTACTGCTGAAGGCTGAGGAGAAAACTTAATCTGTATGTTATGGATGTGACACATCAGTAAATTTCTTGGCACTAGTGATATCTCTTAGAAAATTTTAGCAGTTTTGATAATTCTAAAACATAAAGAAATAATTCTATTTTCTAAGAGCAACACTGTCTTTTCTTTATGGAATCAAGTAATTTCCTTATGAATTTGAAGCATATAATAACGGTGAAGAAACAATGCTGCTATTGAACAGCACTGTTAATGATCACTCAATTCTATTTGTGTAACTGAGTATATGTTCAGATTTGATTAACAGTTTAATTACAGTTAAAACAATTAATCATTGTTTTAGTATCATTGATATAATGACATTGGTTGTCCATATTTGCTTTTACCTTGAAAAGGATTGTCACTTTACAGTTCGAGGAGGCAGGCTAAAGGAAAATGGAGAGTACCAACTACCTGTAGTTGTTCTTATGCTGAGCCTTCCCAAATCAGCAAGAGGTACACCAACACTACTAAGTCCTGGCATGATGGAGAATCTCTTCCATGAAATGGGACATGCTATGCATTCTATGCTGGGAAGAACTCGGTACCAGCATGTCACTGGTAAGAAAGTTATAATAGTGATATTTTTGTTTTAGTCAAATGTTTAGTTTCCAAAAGAAAGGAGTAGATTAAAAAATAAACAGAACAAAACAAAAGAAGAAAAAGAGTATCAATCAAAAATGGTTGAGTCATGTTAATAGTTCTATATCCTTGATGATTTGAGAACACAGTGTCAGATCTTCAGATATTATGTAAAACTCAACCAAACAGCACTTGAATATTCTTTTTTCTAATAAGAATTAGGCATTTTTATCTCCTGTTTATGTACTGTTGATCTTTATTCTATTGGGGGTATCCACTCTTGCAAGTTTCTCTTATGTGGAGTTTATAATCATTGGAATAGTTGGTGGCTGGGAAATAGGTTGTACCTAGTGTAAAACCACAATGAATCCTGGGTTGGAAATTAGGAAAATGAATGAAGGAAATTTAGTGGATTAGATCTTGCAAAGAGTAGTGAGTGTGTTGGCTGGCAGGTCTCTGGCTTCTGCAGTTGTGGCAGAAGACCTGTGCTGACTCAGGTTTCATGGCATGCTACTGTTTTTACCAGTGGACCACTTGGTATATTCTTTTCTACAGCAGTGTTCTGGAAATCTCAAGTGCAGCAGACATTTACTTATTACAAAAAGAACCCCAACTAAACAGATGAGATTGTAACTTCCTTGTCTAAAGAATTTTTTTTTAATATGTTTTACTATTTTTACATTATACTAGTGATTCAAAGGGGTGTCATGGCACAGTTAATGTTTTATCAATAGATACCTTTGCACCAGGGGCAAAATACTCTTTTTTAAGTCTTCCATTTAAAATTAAAATTGACTGAGCTGTTTATAAGTATGTCAGTACAGGACATTGTTAAAACAGATGAACACTGCATAACTCCTTCAGTATAAGCTCTGTATAGTCCTAGGGACAGCTAAGGGCTCTCCCCCACTCCTTCCACTCATATACCCTTGTTCATCTTGAGCTACAGAAATACTTATATGCCCAAAATAGCTGCCTTGGTGGGAGTTCTCCTCTTGTTCTGAATCATGTGTGTCTGCATGTCAAACTCTTGGAGGGGCAGGAAATGGCTAATTTTGAGGCTCAGACTTTCCAGAAGTGCCTGGGTATGGTTTCTGTGTTGCCTTAGCTCCAGGCAGTCCCCCATCCCAGAGGGTTTCACTCTAGATCTAGCATTGCAAAAGCAGCACTGGAGGTTGGAGGTCAGTGGCATTGTTTCAGCAGAGAATCTTTTTTTTATGGATTTGGAATGTGTAACAATCAAAGGGTTCAACCCAGGGATGTCTGTTAGAGGCTGTCTGCTCTGATGGAACACCAGGGTGGTAAAGTATGGAAACAAGATGACTACAGGCTATTGTGAGAACTAAAAATTTTACATTCTAGTTGAGGTGAGCTGAGTATTTGACAGCTTTCCTGCTCTCTCTTGCCTTACTTTCCTGTAATTCAGAACTACACACTGCAGATCATGCATTTTCAGAATACAAGGATGATTTTTGCTATTAAATGGATTTTTCAGCATTGGTGGAGAAACAGAATCACAGTTTTATGTGTCAGTGCAGAACTGCACATAAGTAATGTGTCTGTGAAAGGGTCCAATGTGATTTGAAATTACATGAGAGCTACATCTAACAGCAGTAAGTGTTAGAATGGTAAAGGTACTGCTGAAACCTCATGCAATGTTTGGGCATGGCTTTGTGTGTCTAGTCTGAAGGTGAATTCCAACTGCAGCAGGTACACTGAAGAACTAGAATGGATAGTTTCTTAGACTTTTATCTTGCCTTTGGATAATAATGGCTCAGAGAGAATATTGTTTCTCAATTTAGTGGGTAAGAACCAGTGTGAAAAATGTTATTTATACCGAAGAGCAGTATCAGTCTGAATCATTGAGTATAAACAAATTATGAATTAAGATTAAAAATTAGAGAAAGGTTTTTAGAGGTCAAATGAGTGATTTTAAAAGCTAGTGTCCAAAACATAGTAAAAACATACTGGAATTTGACTAATTCTGAATGTTGACATTGTGTCTGGCAGACAGGGATAGAGGTGATGACCCACTATGAAATCAACAACTTTTACATTGCTAACTTTAATATAGAAATTAGAAATTCAGCTTTGATTTGGCGATGTGTTACACTTTTTAATAACTTCCATTGGGTGAGATGCTGATAAAGATTAGAAAAATAAGGTTTTTGGGAAAGTGCTTTTTGAAAATACTAACAGCTAAGATATTACCTCATTGCGCTTACATAGAACATGTCTGCAATCTGCAGGAGTGTTCCTTGAATGAATGACTTGGTATTATAAAGTGAGGTTAATATAAAGCATAAGTAAGTTCAGCAAACAGATGGAAGCTAAAAATTGTAACTGTGAATGGGATTAAGGCAGAGTTTTATTTACATTGTAGTTTAATTTAGGTTTAGGACACTTAAAAGATTTGGTGTTTCATGTAGGGCCAGTTTGGCTACAGTCTGGTTTAGTTTAAAAAGGGTGTGATCCAGAGCTTTATAAGGTGCCTCACCCAGCTGTTCAAATATTTTGTTTTACTTTGTGATTTATAGTAAAATGTGTAGCATCATAATGAAGCTTTTCTGGCAGTATGTACAATAATGGAAATAAAATATTGACTTAATAAATGAAAGAACGTTAAAGTTCACCAAAAGTCCAAACTGAAAGTTGCAAAACCTTTTGGGAAGAGTTAACTATTTGTGTTAATGGAAATAGCAAATGCTAATGTGTACAATTATTCTACCTCTAGGAACCAGATGTCCTACTGATTTTGCTGAAGTTCCCTCAATTCTGATGGAGTATTTTGCAAATGACTATCGAGTGGTTAACCAGTTTGCAAGGCATTATAAAACAGGACAGGTAGGAAAAAATAGTATGTAAAATATTGAAAATAGGAAAAGTGTATTTAGGAAAACAATAATATTTACATGTGTCATTTATTGATAATATTTAAAGTAGAGATAAACAATGGATAAAATTACTTTAGTATTACAATTCCAGTTATTCAGAAAAAAAAGTTAATATTGTCATAGCAAAAGAGATAAATGTAGTCTGTGGAAGAATACTAGATTCTTATATCCAAGGTTCCAATTACATATTTAAAACTTAAGCCTTCTTTTCCTACAAAGTGTAGTAGGTGAACAGCTTCTGTGGGAAGGAGTTGTTTGGAATGCTTTAATATAATTACAGGTAAGTTATGACAAAAATAGGATTTGTCATTTAACTCTCTTGAAGTCTGTCTTAAAATAAAGCTCAGGTAGCAAATCATGGGCGTAAATGGAAATGATCTGCAGTGTTTCAAAATTTCCATATTTAGCACAGTGTAGGGCAATGATTGAAGTATTTTGTGATGAAAAACATACTGCTCTATTGAGCATTATATTAGGATTAGTTAGATTCTGTCAGTCATGAATTTCTGCATAAAACTCTGGTGCCTTTTTTGCATCAAGTTATTTTTTATCCATCCATTGCAAGGATGTGCTTTCTGTGGGGTATTTGGAAAACAGTGCTCTTTGGAACAAGGTGACTTTTAGTGGTTGCTTTAAGACGTGGCAATAGAAAATGGTTTCTGTTTGTACAGACATTTCAAAAATTCCTCCTCAGTTGTGTAGTGTTACACTTAATTGGAGCTTTTTATCCAATACTAAGCATTCAGTGTATTTTAGTATTATGGAAATAGAATTATGTTTGCTTCCATTGAACAGTTAGGAATATATGTTGCTTAAGTTCTCTTTTAATAGATACTATCTGAGAAATTTGCTCTGTAAATTTTTTTTTTTTTTTTGCAACAGAGCAGTCGTTTCTGCAGAATTGATTGCACTAAGAAAAGTCTCTTTGAAGCTTGGGAGTTAAACAAACTCAGTTCAGGAGTGCTGATCATTTATCTATTTGAGTCCACATATAGAAATATGGCTTTCTAATGTTCTCTATAAAGTTCATGTAGTGTTTAAACAGCATGAAGTTAATCTGATTGCATATGAGTTCAGAGAATGAGCTTCACTAAAACATCTGAAAGAGATTCGTGGAACATTATTTATGGCTTTGTATTTTCAAAATGACTTAACAAATCTAAACCATGTCTAGTTTCTGTGCAAAAGCTAAGAACCAGATGCTGTGTCCCATTTGGCATTTCCATAAACTTCTTCTGTTTATTGGTGGTGAAATCTTCCCCTTTCAGAGACCAATTGAGAGAGGTTTGATGTAGAAATCCAGTCTTGAAAAGGGCAAGAATGGATTATGCTGAAAGATGAGAAGAAGAGCCTGAAACTGTTCTGTGTCTCTTGAGGCTTTAGATGGCTTCCTTTTAATTGCTTTTTTAAAAATTTAGGATGGATTTTTAAGCCATTATCCAACATACATAAATCTGCTTTTGCTTATGTTGGTTCATCTAAGCTGATTTTAAGAATCTGATATCGGATTTCTGTGTCTGTCATTTAAATACAAAGAGATTGAAGTAATCTCTTCTGTTTTGTATATGCTGTGAAGTACTTTGAGTTGAAAATCTCATCTCTCTTACATTTTCAATTGCACAAAGATCTTTTTGGGCCTTATTTTCTCTGCTTGTTCCCTGATTAATTTTTCTGTTTTGCAAATAAGAAATTCAATCTTTTTTTTTGTTGTTGTTTCTCCAGTTTTTTATTTATTTGAAAGAAAAATGAGTCCACTTTACTCCTTTTCAAGGGGAAGTAAGGAAGGAAGTTAAAATGTGAAAATTGTGAAACCATTTTATCCAAATGTTGTTCCATATAAGAACTTCTATTAAGTTTCTTCTTATTAATTAAGAGACTGAGCTTTTCTGTGCTAGAGGGACCTTTTCTGCAACAACTACACCAACATGGCTCTGCTGAATATTGTCAGAAGGAGAGCTTTCTGCTGACCCCGTTTGTGTCGGAGGCAATGCAGATAATCTGACAAAGCATCCTTCTTTTGGCATTGCTGCATTTACACTCTAGTTTTTGCATGTAGACTTCAGGTGGTGTGATTTTTAATATTCCTACTGAACATAATTGCATCAGAAAAACTTGTCAGCATAGTCTCAGCTGATGTTTGCCATTGCTATAAAAGTCAGTTGTGGAAGGACTCATCCTAGAGGATCTGCTCTTAGGATCAGTGCTTATGCTTATGGGAACAGGAGGGGAAAGAGGTGTTTTGATTATTAAAAAATGTGAGCTGTTGAAAACTGTATTTCACTAGCATTGCAGAAAAAAAAATTGATGGGCAGACCTTCAAAGATGAGAATGCATTTAGATGTAGATTGTGAGGATCTGGTCCAAAATATCTTGAAGTTTATAGAAAGCTTGTCTCTGCCTTCTGTCCATTTGAAAGGTTGTGCTGTTGAATACTGAGGGGTGACAAAGCTTGCAAGCTCTTCTGTCAAAAGAGCAAGTTTTTGAACTTATTTGAAAAGGCTGGCCAGTACAAATCTATTTGTTTCAAAAAAATAGCAAGCCTAGTTTTCCTTTCATCTGAAAGATGACTCAAACCAAAAAATCCTTGAGATAAAACAAATGAATAGAGAGGACTGTGGTAATTAGTTAATAAAGCTGAATTAGTCATGTAAGCTCATGAAGTCAAGCCATACCAAAATGAGGGCATTACAGTGCTTAAGGGACAATCTGATGCATGGGTGCCATTCTGTATCACTGTGATTGTTTAATTTCATTTGTAAAGTGCACAGATATGTGGTAGGTCTGAGCTAAATAATTTTAAGCTTATGTGTCTTTGGAGGCTCTCTTGAACAAAAGCCAGTGTTTGAGCTGTTCAAATTTGAACTGAGTTCATTTTTCACAGAGATGGAATTACAAAGACATTATTGTATTAGCATGATTACAAGAATAAGCCCACGAATAGTAAACAGTTGTAATGTGTTGCAGTTACTACACAACAGTAAGGAGTTAAGCATGCTTTGGGACACAGGGAATTCTGTTCTTTTAGCCACCACGAAAAACATGCTGAAAAATTCATTCCAAGATCTTGAAGTTACTTAATGGAGAAGAATGGAAAAGTAGACCTCAAAGTAAAGCATGTAGTGTTTAAATTTTAAAAATTGAATGGTTATGCAATTTGACGCAGTTTTAGCCAAAGCTCTGTGAAGTCTTTCTTTTAGAAGGAAGATGACAGTTTCATTCTGGTTTTATCAGAGAGTTCATCTTTCAAGAGAAGTAAAGGAAGAATGCTAATGCCTTTTTTAAATTCTCTCAGCTGCTTACTAAGGGGCTGTGTGGGATTGTAATGGACCAAGGAGGAATAGTTTCTATTGCCTGAAACAGTACGTGTTCCAGTTCAAGACCTCAGCATATCTGTGTGCATGACATTCACAGAAACATACCTTGGAGTGGAGTCATGATCTTTGAAAAACCCTCTGGAGCCAAATTTTGCTTTCCTGAAATCTTAAGTATTAAGATCCCAAAGGTGTTTTGGGAAAAATAAGTGATTTCTTTATCAATTTGAATTATTTCAATTTAATCTAATTTTGGCAGTGTTTTTCTGGTGCCAAATTCTGCTTGGCTTGTGAATTATGATCACAACACAATCTTTGAGCCAGTAGTAGCATTGATAGATTTTTAAAAAAGGCATAAATGTTTTTTTCTCCTTTACCTTTTTGTCAACAGGTGTAGCCATAAGAATGACTTGTACTTTCTTGTTGATTTTAATCTGCTCAAACAGTAGAGCTAGCTCTTCAGTGCACAGTAGATTGATATTGTTTGGCATTCATATGGCTACAAAAAAAGTTAACAGAATTTTCTTGGAGTCTCTTGGTAAAATTACCTATATTTTACTTGGTGTCTAGAACTTCCTCTAGCCATCATTTAATATAGATGAAATATAAAGTTGAAATACCATTATGTTGAAAGAGTTGGTTTAACCTTACTGGTAGGATGGCTCTTGACTTTAAATGTTAACTTTGTAAAATATACATATTTGCTTTTGCTAAGCTTTTAGTTGTTCAGGTCTTTTAACACTGACATATTACAGTTTAAGAATTCCCATTCAGTTTTCTCACACTTTGCTGTATCCAACAAACAGATGCCCCTAGAAGAAATAATTTTTGTTTAATTCCATGTTGTGCTACTTCATCAGGAACATAAAGCCTCCAAAAAGCTGCCAAAATTTTCTGATAGGTTTTGTGCTTAACAAAATCTGTTCCAAATTCTATAGGTTTCCTTGTTGAAACCGTGTTGTTGCAAACCTGGATGTACTTTAGTTCCAAGATGAGAGGGCACTGAAGGGGGTGCCTTACTTGTGTAAGAGCATGAGACAGAGACATTCATAGAACAAGGAGAATAATTGTCCAACCAAAATACTTTAACCAATTGTAACTTTTTTTCTGCTTTGCTTTCTGCCTTTTTAAATGCTATGGTTCTGTACCATGGTTGACCTAGCTAACTTTTGACTTGGAGAAGAGGTTGCAAGCCTTAGCAAGTACTGCATAAAGCAGCTGTGCAACCTGAGAATTTTTCTTACCTGCTTGAGCTTTGAGGTTCTAGAATTAATTGATAACATTTTTTCACTTATGTGTAACTTCTCTAGAGCTGGGTTTTTATTCTGTGAACATTGTCTTGAAGTCATATCCTTTGCAGGGAATCTAAACATATGGCTCTGCTGCATCTGTAGACTTTCTTGGATTATTTTTTGAATGCTTCAACACAATAGAAAAGCATAGGAGGGATTTTAGAGTCAAGTTTAATATCTACCATCTCTATTACATTGTACAACTTGTAGTACCTCTCTTAATGTTTTAGTAATAATGCAGTTTTTTAACCATATTTAGTTTGTTTGGTTAAGGAAGCGGCTAGCAAAAAAAAAAAGAAAAACATCTATTGAAAATCTTCACAAAGTGGTGGAAGAAGTGTAAGGTCAAGCATTCATAGATAGATATTCTTAAAAAATGGCATTAAAAAGTCTTTGGATGTACTTGCAGACATCTGGATGGAAAGTCGGAAAGTTTGCTTATTGACTTGAAAAGTGTTCCTGACTTTCAGTATGTGGTGGCATGGATAATTTTATTGCCGTAGATGTGGAATAAATTCAACTTTGTAAAAAATTTCAAAGGGTGGATATTTACTGTTCAGTACAACTAAATATTTTTATGTGGGTTAGGGTAGAAGGTCTGATGCTGTCTCAGTTGAAGTTATGAAAACCCGGTATTACTAAGCTCAGTATTATGAGTTATATGATGTGGGAGGGCTTTAATTGCCCCAATCTGTTCTTTATGTCTAAAAATAGTAATAACATTTTTAACAGGCATATAAGGGAATATGGAATCAGTTATAGAGAAACAAACAGATTTCACACAGTGATTTCTCTTTTGCTATGTGGATTAGTGCTAATATCTTAACTGGCCATTTAATGCGTAGCTCAGCAAATATTTCCTTTCTCAATTCAAAACACTTCAAATGTGTTTTAATACCACCAGGGGTTTTTTTGTATCTTCGGCCTCTTCTAGTAATTAGCTGTTTAAATACTATTTAGAAATATACAGTAAGTCTAAATGTGATCTGTTGTTTTTTTTAATTCAAGCCACTACCAAAAAACATGGTGTCAAGACTATGTGAGTCCAAAAAGGTGTGTGCTGCAGCTGATATGCAACTCCAGGTATTTTTTTTGCATTCTAGTTTCTACTCTTTATTCAGAACTTGCAAAACTTGTTCGTATGATTTTACCAAATTTTTTATTTTAGTGTAGATGTGTTATCTAAGTATATGCAAATTAATTGAAATTAATTCATTTTTATATTAGTTGCCATGTTTGTTTTTCTGAACATATTCTGTGTTGTCTGTTTAAACTTAAATGCTGATATCTGTAGGAAAATATCGTGAAAACCAGAGGTTTTGAAAATGGTTGGATTATCAGAATTCTCAAATGTGGTTTAAGATTGAATTCTTGAATTAATGGAATAATTTAAGGAGAACTTGCAGTAGAGGAAGTATTGTGTACCTTGGATCATTAAAATTTAGTAGGACTGTGAGATACAGGCTGCCATAGTAAAATCAAGCCAGCAGGTTTATTTACTAGAAAGTGATTTGAGCTCCTTGTCTTCTGCAGCTCCTAATGAAAGTAGTCACTTGTCATATCAAAATGGCTGGCTGAGCTGTAAGGATGTAAGACTTCTCTCTCACAGTGTTAGGAGAAGTAACTAAATTCATAAACCTTTATTTTCTGTGGGTAGGTATGACTGATCAGTCATTTCTGTAAACAATCAGTGATGCTGTTCTTCAAAGAAAGTAAAGGAAATTAGTCTTCTATCTAAAATGGTATTTGGTCCTTTTCAATCCTGCAACAGTAGTTCTTGGATATGTACAGTAGCGTTAGCATCCAGCCAAGTTTTTTTAAAGTGAGCATTTGGTTGCATTTAGTGTGCTACAAGTTTTTGCTGTGTGATTTTTGTGATTTTGTTTTCTTCTTTGTTTTGCTTTAAGCCCGAAATATATAGTTTTTCCTTTTACAATTAACCTGGTGTTTAGGTGAGATAACTCTGCTGGTACCTTAGTAAAGGTTTGTTACTGAGATGTGGAAAGAAACAAATTTACAGACCTTTGGAATATTTCCATTTTTTCCCATGGGTGCCTAATCATTGACTGGTGCTGGCAATGATGCAGTGATTAAGCAGGCTGCTTGCCCTCAAATTACTCTTCTGTAACTAAAGTTCAACCAGTTTCAACCCGTGCCAAATGACCACGGTGCCACACTGAATAATATTATTCATTTCCTACTTTCAGCACTGTGTTTTTGGAGATTCCAGATATAAAACCTGCAGAAATGTGCACTCATTTCAGAGAGACAGATTGGCAGAGCTGTTCTGTTTAATAATTCAGAAAAAAATATCCCAGAGAAGTTAAACACATGGCAAATATAAAGCTAATATATTTCTTTGTAGAAGTGCATATTGTTACTCATGAAGATTAAAAAGCAAAATATGTTTTAGTCTTCAGATGCCGAAGTATATACGTGCTGCTAGTTGTATGCCTGAAAAAACTGTGAATAAAGGTTCTAATACCGTTCTTCCAGACTTTGCAAAGACTGTATTCTATAATGATGGCTAGATGCTATGTTAGCTGTATTTGGCCTTTAAAAGAAGAAAAAATGCTGACAAATATTCCAGCAGTGTGGAAAACGCCTGGAGGTTCTTCTGTGGTCTGTTCAGAAAATAAGTCTATTGGCATGTGAAAGTAAGAAATATTGCTGCTTTTTCGTAACTATGATACCTCTGAATTTTCTTTTAGGTCATGTAATCAGTTACTCAGAAGGAAAGATAGGAGAGTCTGTACATCTTCTCCTAAGGCTTTTGCCAGGCAGATTGAATCCCAGAGTCTTTCAGTCAGTAGTAACTTCACTGGAAAATGCCTAAGTGTTTGCATATTAATGCTATTAAGCAGACAAGGAGCTAGAAAGAACTGGAATCAAGTGAAACTAATAAATACCAATGTAAGTGCAAAGTAGAGAGACAGTATGAAAATAAATAACTATTTGATGGCATTTTTATATTTTTAGGTCTTTTGAGAAATGTGAGAAATTTTACTGAAATTAGAAATCATCTTCTATCTACTGCTTGATATTAAGTATTAGCTTGCCCCTCAGCAGTATCACCTAAAATCCTGTGGTCCTGGGATGTGTTTCCCTTTCCCATTTCAAAGGCCTGTGCAAACACACAGAACTGTGGCTTGTAGATGGAAATGCATATGGGTATAAAGTTCATCCAAGTTTATTTTCAGGCATGGTTTTTTTAGCCGTGCTGTCCAGGTGGCCTGGCTCATAGCTTTCTTCCCACACTTCACATGTGGCAGGATCAAGGGAGAGCTTATAGCTGCCTTCAGTGACTCATTTCCCTATCACCACATTGTTCTTCAGGCAGAACATTTCCCTACTTCCTCGCTGTGAGTTGAGCTTTTGCTCTGCCTCCTTGACCACAAACTACTCGACTCCAAATTTCACTTTAGAGAAGGTCCACTGCAGTGCAGATGCAGTTCCTCCATCTCATGAGGAACACTGAAGAGCAACTGCAGACTGGCCCTAGCAGAGATAGGAGATAGAAAAAAGAGGATTAAGGCTGTGCTGACGCTGGACACTAAAGTCTATTGTCAGATGCTGATATTACTCATGTTTGATTTGGGTTTTTTAGAGAGGGGAAGTTGGTCTGAAATGACTCCTGCAGAGTTACAAAGGTCTAGGGTGACAGGAGAAAGTGTGCTTTCTAGGACTGTTACATCAGGTAATTTTCAGGTCTATTCATGATACTTACTGTGGGTCATACTCTCAGTCACCCTTGCCACCATAAATGCTGTAGCTTTTGTTAAACTGTGTAAAAAAAATGATTGGGATTCTGGTGACTAGGAATGCAAAGCCACTGTAAACCTCTTTCTCTTCTTAGATAAATAAGAGTAAAAAAATATTGCAGTTTTTGCAGTGGTGTGCAGGTTTCTCTTTGTATTATTAGTCTGAACAGATGCTTGCTGCCTATTCTAGGTTTGTAGATGATCAGTGTTGAGTGTTTACATGTCTTGTTCAGTATTGCTACCTGGGACACAAAACTTGCAATGTCATTAATGGATGATTGTGCAAGTTGAGTCTTACTGACCTCTCTTCTCCTCATTAGCCATGTAGGAAGCAAGCAGGAAATCTAGGAGTAGCTCCTGCAAGTCATGGCTTATTCACCCCCCTACTTAGAACCCTCAGTTTTTCTTGGAAAAAAAAATCAATGTGCACATTTGTTATTTGTCAAGAGAACACTGTCAAAGGGTTTTTCAGAATTCTCTGTGTTAAAAGACAGCCTATTCAAACAGAAAGAATCTGCTCCTTTAGAAACAGTCACAATTTTGATGAAAATACATGTTGTATCCAGAACAAATAAAAAGATGCTGAATTCTGATAAACTACCAAAGACTTCAGAATGATTTGTACTAAAATTTCATAATAAAGAATCTTTTCAGAGGTTCAGGGGGTTATGTTATTTAGATGACATAAAACATCCAAACAACTTTTTCTCCATAAAATTTCTTGGTTATAGTTCCTGGAACAGTGTATTTATGTCACTGGGGATGGTATTGCACCCTGGGAGTGTGACTGGGCCTGAATCTCTAGCCAAATTGTTTGCTTCATTGCTTGCTCAGAAGCTTCTTGAGGCTCCTTATTGTCAATTTTCCCATGAAGTGTGCCTACCACAGAATGACCTGATCTGAACTCTTCCCTTAAACATCTGGATCCATCAAACTTCTCAAAAATATCTTGTGTTGCACAACAGTGGATGTCCTCTTTTTCTGTCTTTCCTGCACTTCCACAGATTAGGAAATTTTCATATTAAAAAAAAGGCTGCGGTCATTTTCAGTGATGGCACACACAGAGCCTTGGCACTGTCTTCTGTCCATGCCTGTTTCATGTTGCTGTGCCAGATAACTCTGCTTTGCTGTCTTTGCTTGGAAAATCTTTTTAATGGTGCTGCTCTCCAAACACCTCAGTAATTTGGACATGCACTTGGCATTCTGCTGTAGTTCACGTGCATAAAAATTGCTTCTGGAGTAGCTCTTACTTCCGGCAAAGTACCCTCCCAGTGCAGTGGGCTTTGAGCTAAGCTTATACTTCGGCAATTTACTGCTCTGATGGTGAGAGCTAAAATAAAGGAAAAATCTGCCTTAGTACTACACTGTTGCAGGGCTCTAGCAGAAACTCTGTAGCATCAGCAGCTCTGTGTAGTGGGCACGGTGCTTTTAGGTCAAAGGTTGGACTTGATAAACTTGGAGGTCTTTTCCAACCTTAATGATCCTGTAATTCTTATGTTCACTGCCTAAGCCGTAACTTGTCCCTGCAGGGTTGAGGTGTTATGGCTGCATGTACATGTCTTGAAGTAGCTTATTTTGCAGTGTCCACTTAAATAACCTTAAAATAACTTAAATAAATTTAAAATAGAATTTTTAAGAAATCTATTTGAAAATAATTTTTTTTGAAAAGGGGAATTGCTGGAGCGCCTTAGGGACAGATCTTAATTTATTTAAACATGCAGACAATTTAGTACTGCCAGTGTGCTAAGTGACCTAAACATAGATTTATTATGGGGTCATGATGGTGGTGGTTTGTGTACTCCAAAAACCTGTTTCTCTCCTTATATGTTATACAAATAATAGAAGATTTTCAAACCATATATATTTAAACTATTCCCTTTCCCTAGTCCATCTCTCATTCTTTGTGTCCTTTTTGGTTTTCATATGCCAATAATATGTGCCAAAGACAAATGTATTTTCTCTCTTCAGGTATTTTATGCTGTCTTGGACCAAATCTACCACGGTAAACACCCTCTAAAAAAGTCAACCACAGAAATTTTAAAGGAAACGCAGGAGAGAGTTTATGGGTTGCCATATGTACCCAATACAGTGAGTAGCAACAAAGTAACTGTATAAATTGCACCTTTTCTTTGATAGCATATTAATAACCCTCCCTCTCCCACACCCTTGCCCTGCACACTCATATGCTTATTGCTGTTTTGTTATATTGAAAGAGTTTTCTTTCTTTCACTCACTTTATTCAGAGAGTATGGTGTTGGAAATATTCAGCCAAAAATCAAAATTTAATTAATGTAATTGTTTCTGTATAGGTGTAGTCTTGTAATGATGAACTTCATTACTTTGCCTTTACTTTCTTATTAAGGAAGGCACCAGAAACAATATATTGGAAAGAGGGTTTATTTGAGCTTTCAAAGGCTGCTTATGAAAGGCAGCAAAACACTGTGCTGCACATTGGTGTTTGTATACTGTCAGCATGAGAGAAAGTGTGGAGCAGGAATTGGAAGTGTTTTTCTCACTGTATTCCTGTGACCTTTGTCATGTCATTTTTCCTTTCACGTGTTATCTGAGAGTGCAAAATCCTTGAGTTCTACAGAGCTATGTAATTTTGATCTTTATCACAACATGCATTTGTTCTGTACTTCATTTGACAGCCAAAGGTACAGTTTGCTTAGACAATAGTCATGGGATTTCCTGGTCTGTGTGAAGCTGAATTCCCCCCTGGAGCCTGGCCCCCCAGTCACTGTTTGACACTGTGGTCAGAATACCTAAATCCTTTTTTCTGCTTCTTGGAAAATGTGCTTTTCCCCTTAACAAAATGTGCCTTTCCTTCTGGGAGAAGGGTGTTGGGAGATCCATTTCCTCATCAAAACCGTGCTGCCACTGCTCACACCTCCAAAAGAGTGCAACATCTTGTAGTGAGGCTGTGATCATTATGAAGTGGGACAGCAAGTTTTGGCCTGGAACTTTATCCCAGCAAAATGTACTGTGAACTTCTGAACTGTCAGAAAGTCTATGTTCACATTTATTGAATGTAGAATTAGTGTCAAGAACTGTAAGACAGTTTAGATTTCAGTAAAACATAGTGAAAAATTGCATTAGAATAACATTAGTACTATGTAGGGTAATTAATGTCCGTAATTTATCTTGCTGTCATTTGCTGTTCTTTCTTCCAAACTGAAGATATGTTTGCTGTTTAATTTATAGTCCAGATATAAAAGTAAAAGCCTTGAAAGTAAAGGTTGGGGATTTTAATTAAAGGGAATATATTTCTTCCTTTCATTTGATTTCACAGCTAGACACTGAAATACAGTAGTAGGGACTAGCTATTATTTTTGTCTGTTACTTGGCTAGATACATATAGAGGTGGCAGAGAAAACAGAATGTTTTGATTATTTGAATTTTGTCTGTTCTCTAAACAATTAGATTCAGTTACATATTGCTAAGTCAGGCTTCTGTATCTTAAGTTAATGGTGTTGGGTAAGAGTAATTCTTCCTTAGTGAAGATCTTCACTGCATTAATATGACTTTTCTGTAGCAGCATTGTCTGTCAGGGCTGCAAACATCTGTTATTATCTCTTCCTGATGAACCCTAATTCTCTTTTACTGCTCTTGACAGGCAAGTAAACTTACTAAGTATCCTCTGAATGTACTTGGTTGGGCTTCAGTCTTATTGTGCATACTTATATTCTGAAGTAGAGCCCCAGCACTTGTCTTCAGCAGATGAATTTCTGTCATTCTCAGGCACAGCTCAGATAACAGGACAATTTGCATGTGTCTTTTTGTTACAGTGCTTTCAAAATGAGGCGTATAAACTAAGTAAATGCTGCTGCACCTATGGGGCAAGGTAAACATAAGCATCATGTGTTATGTGCCAGCAGTAGGAGGGATAGTGCAAAAGAAGTTCTCTTGAGGGATAGTGCAAAATAAGTCCTGTTGAGGTCTGTATTTGCCATTCAGGCAGGCTTTGCAGGCACTGGGGCAGCAGGCATTGCACACAGTAGTGTTTGCGTTGGCTGTGTTGATGCAGACGGGTGCAGAGCTGGTGCCACATGCAAGGCAGAAAGGCAGTCGGAAGCACAGAGAAACAGCACCCCACTACACTTTGTTTGTCTGAATAATGCAAATCTCAATTTCTGGCTGGCCATTGCTTATCTGTTCAAAAGTGTACAGAGTTTACTGCTGGCTGCTGGAGGATGAAATTCCATTGGGATTTCATTGCTGTGTTACCGAATCCAGAAGCTGATGACTGCCAGGCAGGGAGCAAGGAAATGTATCTGCCTGTTTTTGTAGTGTCTGGCAGTTTTGTTGCCAGAGGAAGTTAGTGTTACTGAGTTTGAAAAATGAATAGCAATTTTGCACAGGTTGGATTCTTGAGTTCTTGTGATACCTTTAAAAAGCAACCAGTCTTCCTTTTGATTCTTCTAAGAAAGCAAGATAAACAGAGTAATAATGACCATGCGTTTTCCAGCCATTTCCTCCTGAATGGATGTGACGTCAGAATCTCTGCGCTGTGGGTAATTCAGTACTCTGCTTTTGCTCCAAACTTTTCTTCAAATAGTAGCTTATGTCTTATCTCTTGTGAAGTCAGTTTTCATTTATTATGGCCTGCCTTGCAGTTGATGATACTGTGTGCTTTTAGAGTGTCTCCCCTGGTCTCCCTTACCTTTGTCCGCAGGATGCCCGGAGACGCTTTTGAACATGTATCGGGTGACCCTTTGATCAATCTGAGACATGATCAAAGTTTCTCCCCATAATCTGTTGCTTACTCCCCTCATGTCCCCCAAGTTCAGACTTGAAAACTACTTTCCTTTGAGAGAGTCATCAAAACTTAATGATATGCCATTGCTAGTCTTTCGCCAAGCATAATAATTCGTATCTCCTGCTGGGGGCTTGGTTCACTATTGTAACAAAAAATGACACACAGGGTAAACAGACTCTGCAATGATAATGGAGTTTGCAGCCTCCTGCAGTTACAGGAAAGAGCTCTCAATAATGAAGTGGTTGTACAATAAACACCAGCTGCCCAGATCATCATACCCATAATTTTCTTCGTGAAATAGTTTGAGTTATTGATTCTTATTTTCAGAAAATTATTATAGACTTACATATTAATTGTCTGTCCATTATAGTAACCTTTTCTAATCTGGAATTTTGGTGGGAGATGCTGGTTTGACTTGTGACTGTGAGGAAAAATGGTTTTGAAGAGTGAGGCATAGTGGATCTGGGTTCTTTTTTAGATCATTGCCAAGTAGTCTCTCTTGCATTTTTTAAAATTACGTGGTCTTCCAGTTGGCTTTTCTTCCAGAAACAGCTGAATTTCTTGTGTGGTACTTGAATACAAAGTGTGATGATGGAATTAACCCACACACATCATTATAATTACATTTGATAGGAGGCAACATGTTGGTATGTAGGCTGTCTTTGATATTTTTTGGAGCACTGAATAATTTGCTATGTGCCTTTTTGTTTTAGCATGATAAAAATACATATTACTTCAGAAGGACTACCTTTACTGGTGCCATAAAATGGGCATCGGGTTACAGGTTTAATTATGGTTATATAGTTTTGTCCAGGATGCAAGTTTCTTTGGCAGCATGGTCTATGGCTGCTGGTGTTTGGAGAGACCAAAGCACCTGTGAGACCAAAAACATTAGCCAGCCAAGTTTGCCAACAGAAGACAAGGCAGGTATTGTGAGAGATACCCTAGAGCAAAGACATGTATGAAAATGGTGTATCACCAATGTGATTGTTAGTCTGTCTTCTTCCTGCAGCTGGGGGGACTCTGCCCAGACAGGGATCCTGACCTTGGAAGGCTCCACCTAGGTCCTTGTCTTAACTTGCTGTGGTTGTGTCTGTCATGTTCCTGACAAAGAAAATCAATGGATGAAATGCAACCTAACATTTGGAGTGCTTGCTCAGGGAGGCTGTGAGGCACTGCAGGAAGATGTGGCTTGCCATGGGTGCTGAAAAACCAAATTTTTCATTAACAGGGAACATGCAGAGGCATCTGGGTGTTTGATCAGCTGAAAAGGAGTTGGTGTCAATAGACAGAACTGGCTTCTCTACAGAGAGAGAATAATCTCTGCATCGCACAGGGTCGCCATGAGCCAAAGCCTCTTTTTTTGTTGTTGTTGTTGAAGAAAACCTGTGTACAAGAGAGTATAGTTTTAACAGGCTTATTCCTCAGCCTACTGAGAGCTGGCTGGCAGTTTGGGTAAAATATTTTGGTATAGAATCTGCCATCTGCGTCCTTGTGGCATCTGTTGTCTTAGGATTTCTTGTTAGGTTTTTGGAGCGACTACTAATGTGCAGTTTTTCTGTATAAAATTTCATGTGAATATCAGTAATGCATATAAAAAGACTAAATAGTCTAACTGAGCAAGCAATGAGGCAGCTGGCTTAAAGTAAATAAGTGATAACCCTTAACCTCTGATGGTAAAAGTGGTTTTGAATTCTGAAAACTTTACTCAAGTGATGAACATAAATCTTAAAATTGTTGGTAAAGGAAGGCTAAGTAGTGGCTGCCTATTATTAAATTTTAAACTGTAATTTCACTTCATACTTATTTTATTTAAAACCTTCCAAAATTTATTTGAGATTTATTGAGCTAAACTATGATGTAACCTTAGAACGCAAGCAAAACTGAAAGCTAGCTTAAAGGAAATGTAAAAAAGCCAGCTAAATGGTAGAATGGGTGCTATTGACAAAGAGCTTTAAAAAAAACAATTCTGGGTGGCAGATGAGGGAATAAAATTTATGGTGCTAATCAGTAAGATGCTAAAAAGAATTCAGTGAGAGAACAAGCCTGTACATCTGAATATCTGAGAAAGGGAGGTTATTAGGAAAGTAAAAGCCATATAAAAGTGTGAAAAACAGAGTACAGGGTAAGTTCTAAAGAGCCAGAAGTAAAACTGGAAGTTTCAAGCAGCTTAGAAACCAAACCCAGCAATAACGATTAAAAACAATGCAACAGAAAGAGGAAAGCTGCCAGATATTTGTTGGAACTGGAACATAGCTAAGTACGATGATTCAAAAGACATTATGTAGTTATCCAAGAGACTGAACCAAGGATACAAACCATCCTGATACAGAAAAGATTTGGCAGTAAAGGATCAAGTCCTTTAAAACTTTATTAAGATAAAAAAATAGAAATCATTATATGACTAGAGATAATTACTAAAAGAATGCAAGAATTCAGAACAAAAAAGGCTAGAAATGCTGAGTTGCAAAGTAGGTTGCAAAGCAAAGAGAAGGTAATAAAATTCCATAATTACTGAAGAAGCAAGAGGAGAGTGGGTGAAAGAACAACAATAAATGTCAGAGAAAGCAGTGATATTCTATTCTGCCTCAGCCTTTTTTGAAAAATAAGTGAATTTTGATTAGGTAAGTAATACATGTAATTTTTGAGATGGATTGAAACAGTACTGACATTAGAGAATAAAAGAGAATAAATTAGATTTTGTCTGATTGTCAGAATATTTAAGCTTGTCAAAACAGTCAGTGACTTGGAGGAATTATCACTCACAAACTCAGGAAAAAGTGGCGTTATCAAGATAGCTGCTCTTATGAAGGGAGAAGAACTTGGGAACTGTAGACTAATTGTTCAGATTTTGTCACTCAAGGAGGAGTAGAAGCAATTATTAAGCAGCTCATAGGTACCTTGAGAACAATCAAGTGAGCAAAATAACCCCAGGTTTGTTAAGAACTGCCTAAGATGAAAAAAATCCGCTTTCTTCTTAAGACATTGATTGGTCTTGGAAACTGGAAGTAAGTAATTGATAGCATAACTCTATGCTTAGCAAGCTTTCTGACACTTGCAAATCATAATTGTGCAACCAAACTGTAGATTTGTGACTGAGTCAACACACAGAAAACATACTGCCAAAGCAGGTGAATGCTTAGTTTCAGACAGGGACATTTTAAGTGGACATCACCAGGAATCTGTCCAGAAATTACTGCATTCTATGGTTTTGTTGATTTAGGTGATAAATTATTTATAGAAGCTCCTTCAGTTGACAAATGTTGCAGAAATTTTAAAAAACAGATTTTAAATTATCCAAAGAATTTGGATCACTGTGGTGTAAGTCAGGCAAATGGTGCAGAAGGCCAGCTTGGCTGATCAGGAAAGTCCTGTTTGAGCTCAGGAGGAAGAAGAAACAGTATGGTCTCTTGAAGCAAGGTCTGGCTTTGCAGGAAGAGTACAGAGCTGTGATTTGTTTATCACAGAATAACAGAATGGTTTAGGTTGGAAGGGACCTTAAAGATCATCCAGTTCCAACCCCGCTACTGTGGACCAGGACAGCTTTCACTAGACCAAGTTGCTCAAGGTCCTTTCCAAACCTTACCTCAAACACTTCCAGGGATGGGGCACCCACAACTTCTCTGGGCAGCCTGTTCCAGAGTCCAGCATCTTTCAGAGTAAAAAATTTAATCCTAATATCTAATCTATACCTGCCCTCTTTCAATGTAAAGGCGTTTCCCCTTGCCCTATCACTATGGGCTCTTAATAAAAGTCCTTCTCCAGCTCTCTTGCAGGCCATTCTAGGTACTCTAAGGTCTCCCTGGAACCTTCTCTTCTCCAGGCTGACCAACCCCATTTCTCTCAGCCTTTATGCATGGAGAAGACACAAATTGCCAAAGCTCAATTAGAGTTGAAACTGGCCAGTGTTGCTTCAGATAACAAAAAGGCCTTTTTAAAGAATGTTAGTAGAAAGATGAGGTTTCAAGAAAATTTTGGGCTGATACTTGTTGAAGATGGTCATCTGACTAATAGGATGAAGAAAAAGCAGAGTGATTCAATGCATTGTTTTCCCTCAGTCTTTAATGCTAGCAATAGACCTGGGCGTCCCAGTTCCCAGAGGACCATGAGTGCAGGACCAGTGATTTCCCATTGGTGTACACTGAATGTTCACAGGTCTCAGGGCCTGATGGGATTCATCACAGAGTTCTGAAGGAGCCAGTGGATGTTGTGGCAGGACCCTTCTCAATCATTTACCAAAGGTAGTTTGCACTGGGAAAGCAGTTTAAGTAATAAGGATTTAAAGAACAATAAATGCCCAAAGAGTATGCTTTTATACGTGGGATGCTGAAAAGGAAATTATCTGTGTTTTTTTTAATATATTTTAGTATTTGCTTTTGGGGAGTAAGCAGTAGTAGTATTGTGTCTAGTAGGTATCTACCTCTTAAAAAAATGTAGCAAAAATGAAAGAATTACAGAGAAGCAGTTTTGGAAAGATACTAGGTTTGGAAACATGAGCTATGAGGAAAGTTAAGGAAATTGAGTATTTGGTAGCAAAGAGAAAATTATATGAGCACACATGAGTGGTATTGAAAACCTTTACAAAAAAATTATTTGGAATTGAGGCTGTGATTATTTGTTTCTTATTAATGAGCAAGTAGAGGGGGAAGTTTATATAATTGATAGCAAATGTGATTATGGTTAGTATCTAATCTTTTAAAGTATTGTTAATTTTTTCCCTTGTTTGTTGAAGAGGGAAGCAGACACCCAGTATGTCTTGCATCTCTCTTATAGGCAGTTTTAAAGAAACCACTGTTGTAGATCACAGAGACATAAGTTTCATAGTAAAGCCAGAGAACCTTCATAGAGTATGGCTTTTCCACTTTTTTCCCTCTTCATTTACTTGAGAGGTCCTGATGTTGCTCATATTCCACTTTTTTGAGTGTTTTGAAGAGAGATGAAGTCATATGTTATTACTCAACCTCTTGAAGTTTGTGTAACCCCTTCAAGGTAATTTTTTACCTTGCCATGTTGGAAACTAAAGTTGTTTATGCAGAGTGCAAGTCCCTGGATTAGTTTTCATATGAGCCTTCTTAAAAGTATACTGTAAAATCAAATTGAAGTGTCTGGGTCTGAGGAAAAGATTAGTAAAGGAGGGCACAGTGAACTCTGGGGAAGTAATAGTTCTATAAATAATTAATAGCTAAAAGCAGTTTCAAAAAGATTGGTGCCCTGCTGAGGTCAGTATTAAAGTAGATGCTGGGACTTTCAAAAGCTCTTAAAGTCACCTTTCAAGGTTTGTTTAGGTTTCTGTCTTTGTGGAGTTGAATTCATTTTATGATAAAGAGAATGCTGATAGCAAATACTGTTAAGATTTGTTTTCCAGTGGTAACATGACACCATTCACTGGGCAACTATCTACAGCACTAGAGTATTTGCAGATATCCTAAGATATGAAGCACTTTTAAGGAAATTCTTTTTCCAAGTGCTAGCCCCATGAAGCTCGAACATACTTTAGTGATAGTATTTACCATATTTACCATGTGGTAGAGCATTTTAAGGAGCAGTGCAGGAAGTAGTTGCATACATCTCCTGTTAACATTTTGAATATATTTAGATATATCTTACATATATATGAAAAAACAGATAGCTTCATCTAGTTTGCTATAGTTCTGTTTTTCATGGCTCACAAATCCTTTTTCCCCCCTGGGATTGCAGTGCTGGAGCTATATTTGACAGTGATAGATACAACTGAATACAGCATTGCCATAAATGCAGCCTAGAGAGTCTGAAATGAAATTCTCTGTCCTTTCTATGAAAAGTCAAAACAGAAAAGAACAAGACAGAGGAAATATTAGCACCCTTGCTTCACAGAAGGTGGCTGAGGGGAGGTGAATGTAATTTTTTAAATTCACAATGCACTTGTGCCAGATTAAGGATTAGAATCATAATCCCTCAAATCCATCCCTTAATCTAGAATGGCTCTAGTAAAAGATAGTAAATAAATGGTACTGTAAAAAGGTGGTGATTTCATCTTCCAGTGTTGGTTCAGGTAATTTAGTTGGTTAAGTTGTACTTGCAAATATATTTTGCAGTTGCCATGCAGCTTAAGATATTTTTCAGTTTTTGTAAGGGCTTATTTTAAGCAGCATTCATGATGTTTATTTTAAAATAATAGGTCAATACTTAAAATCAGGTTTAATTGGAAAAGTAATTTTAAAAATTTGAGCTTCTGTGCAAGTCTGTACCAGAGGAAACAGTGGTGATCTGATTCTACTTATGAATTTAAATCTTAGGCAATAATAGAAATTATTAATTGTAATTGAAGAGGGGGTATTGCATGTGTGTCTACCTGTGTAGAATTACATGATATGACATGAAGGATTTGTTTGAAAACTGTATGTTTGCAAATTTTTTATATTTTACTTTAAAGACTAGTTACAATGTTTACGAGTAACACTGTCTCTTAACTTGTCCAAATAAGATCAGTTAAAGGACACAATAAGGAATCCATTTTTATGTCTCTGTGTCTTTTGAAGATTGTGAAGCAATGGAAATCATACATACAGATTTTTGATGTCAGTATTCTTTATTATCTCCCACATCCCCCTTCCCTCAGTCCCTTTCTGGGGAGGAGAGAAGACAATATAGAGTAAATAGTTCTAAATTATTTTGCTATAAGCAGCTCAAATTCATGAATAGTTTATAAATAAAAATGAAATATTTTTCTTTAAGCAATTCAAAGACCATATGGTACATATCTGAAATCACCTAAGTGGTTAATTGCATGTTAAATTCCTTTCCTCTTCCTAAGTGTAAACAACTGCAAAAATATTTACATTCCCTGCCTTGCTAGATTTATTTATCATTTTATAATAAAAACATGGAAGTGTTATAAATTGAAATCTTAATCTCTTGCTTGACTCGCTTTCTGAAATGTCATCGGTGTCTCTGGTTTGGTTTACTTTGTGTTCTCTCCATTCCTAACACAGAAATGCACAGCCCTGGAAAACTGAAGAGTATTGATACTAAGTGAGTTAGAGGCACAGCACAAGATGAAGTTTCTTGAAATTAGTTTTCTGTTATTTTAAGCAAGATTAGAAACTGCAGGAAAGAAAGTGGCTCTTTATTGCGTTTTATTATTATTGTGAAACTCCAGAAGGATGATGATGTAATTCTATAAAACTTAGAGGGGTTCAGGTCAAAAATACAGAATGTGAGTACACCAAGCAAGCTGCTGCATATGTATGGAGAGAGTTGTTTCTACAGTCAGGGAGTGCTCCAGCTTTTCCCCAGAGGTAGCTACTGGCACAAACCGTTTGCAGACTCTGCACTCCGATACTCATTAGACCATTTCATCAAGTGAGAATGAGTCGAGGACATCTTCAAAGCACTGGCTAACATGTACTTTTTTGCATGGCAGAGCAGTGTTGTCCTGGATTTCCACTGGCACTGATAAACCTTGGCCTCAGCAGAGGGAAATAGCCTGTAGAGATTCCCATGCTAATTGCCATTCTCTCCTGCCTCCAAGTAACCAGAGCCTGCAGCTTCCCCTTGACTCTCAGGAGTTTTCCATCCATGCTGATAGCTAAATTCAAGGGCATTAGGAGCAGTAGTATCAAGTTAGTGCCAGATACAAGGGGTTCTCCACCCAGTAGCCCCTGAAGCAGATAAGTTGGCTGCTCCTCTGTTGGGTTTCCTGCCAGAATAAATTAATATATAAATAAATATATAAATATATAGAATAATTTAATTAAGAAGGGGGAGGGCACCAGATATCATCTCCGTCAAATATTGTTCTTCATGGAAACAATTCAACAACGTGCTCATTGATGTAATTACTGTAGCACACATTTTATAATTAGAAGTCTTAAATGACAAAAATACTTTCCTTAATTTAGTATTGGGTCTTTTCAGTTTCTCACTTGTGTTTTTGTCTTAAGATGTAAAGCAAAATGCACATAAATATACTTTGAAGTACCTAAAGTCACAGCAGAAACTGTTAGAAGAATGTTTTGAAAAGTCCAAGCAATAGTCAAGAACTTCTGTAGGATTTGTTTTCAAAAGGTGTAGTAGGATCTTGTAGCACTGATTCCTGATGTAATTAGTGGAGGTCCCCAGAACAATATTTACCCACACCCAAGCAAAAGCTAGCTTAGTATATATTAAGCTACCTATGGATTTTCTTTCAATTTTGTCTTTTACCATCACATCTAAATTTTTATATCAGATTATTTTTGTGACAATGTTAACAGTTCTAAATTTAAAATTCAGATAATGGAATCCTGAACTAATGTAGCCTTCAAAATAGTTCAGTTCAACTAATCCTACCATGTTGTTAAAATGAACGAAGTGACTTAACTTTTGAATAGAAGATAGAAGGTGTAGTAAATTATTCCGATTTCTCCTAAAGCAGTAATCCTATCCTCTCAAAAGGTAACAGGATAAATATTTCTGTCCTCTGCTATAAAGGAGGCCTATGTGACTAGTTTGGGCAAGACGCATAGTTTAAGGTAGCTAAAGTAAAATGAACTGAATCTTACCCTAAGAATGTACTCTTGAAGGACTTTAAAAAAAGTCCTGATAAGATGTAAGAATACAAAAGTATCAGTGAGGTATTTTTGTTTTTACATGGTGGGGTGGAAAGCCATTGCACATGGAATTTTGGAAATGCTTCAGACATGGTTATAAGAAAAGATTGATAATGTTGGTGGAAAAAAAACCTGTTTAATAACAGCAGTGGATCAGCCACACACCTTTTTTGCAGTCTGTTGTGCTGAATAAAAAGCAGGCATGAACATGACCTGTGGATGGCATATTATCATAACCCATGGGCTATGCTGTAAAATGCACTGTTTTATAAACTCCTGGAATGGGTTCATGGAACTTTTGAAGTAAGCGATTACTCAGAGTCTTCATTAACTTTCTAGCTGCTTACCAAAAATATAACATTTAATAAGGAGATTGCCCTAGTTCTATATGTCTAGCCTTTACCTTGTCCAAAAGGGAATTTGATATGTCATTTTTTTTCCCTAATGGAGAAATGACTCCTCATTGGAAATAACACAAGAAATCAAGTCATCTTGCATCTATAGCTGAATTTATTAACACAGAGCAATGGAGTTTTATGCTAGAAGGTCAATCATTTAGTTTTAAATACATTTACAGTGATGGGGGTGTCTTTTTATTCATCATAGGACTTTTTAATGGTGCAGTAGCCATTCTTGGGGTTTTTGCACATTTTATTGCCTAGGTTGTAATCTCCTCTGTATGAAGTAGGAGGAGAGGAAGAATTGGGTTTTTTGTTTTTTTTTTAATGTGGGCAGGTAGCTCCTTGTGAATTAGGGTAGAGGATGGGTGTTTTAATGTTTAAATATATTTTAATAGGTAGCTAAGTCCAGTCTTGGAAAGTTAATTGTTGGGATGGCATAGAATTAGAAAATGTACTTGAGTAATGTAATAGGTTTTGGATAATATTGAAGATTGGGAGTTCCTGATCAGGAACTTTGTACAAGGACTGGGACAAAAGTAGTGACAGGAAATGATGACATGCTACAGTTATTCATGCTCTAGAGTGGAGAAAATCTGTACTGGTTAAAAAGTATAAAATTAAATCGAATATAGGCTTCAAAGTTCAGTAGGGAATACCTCTGTTGTTGGTTTTCCTTTACTGCTGTTTGCAATGGGAGTACAATCTTAGTTTCAGTTTGACTCATCCTCCATTTCTGTTTTGGGTACTGTCCTGTTCTAAATGAATTTTTGAAATTTCAACTTCATCATATTTGCAAGCCTCGCCACATGCAGGAAGAGAGATGAGTAGTGGCATTCCTTGGTCTTTCTATATCCTTTCCTTTTCTCTTTTGAAAGGAAACAATGTGAACTTTGTTAGTAAAGCGAAGACAAGGTCAAACAAAATTAAGCAGAGGGTACTGAGGGCTGTTGTAGGTGCAGACTTTAAAATCAAGCTTTTGGTCTTGGACAGATTGGTGAGTTGTTGTTCTTTTCTCCTTGCTTAATTGTGATACAGAGTTTCAACAAACCCGATGAATGGAACAGTTGATCAACCTGGAAGTGCAGATGAGCTGTTTTAGGTGCAGACCATTAAATGCCAAGAGCATTTCAGTGAACAGTGTAATCTGAGGTTTCAAGGAAGACATACTATCATAGTTACAGCTTATGTGATTATCAAGTAATTATTTTCTGTTGGGAGAGGTAGAAATATCCTTCACTATGCCAAACTCCTGGAAATTATTTTTGTTTGTAGCCTAAAAACCATTTCTGAGTATGTCAAACCAGTTCATCAGTAAAGTTTTCCACATTCCAGAGAGAGTTGAAACTTCTAATCATAACTTTAAAAACTTATTATAAAACAAACTGACATGTTTTCCTGCTCAGTCTTCTAAAAACGTAGTCTCTTTGCTCTGTTTCAAAATGCACTTTTAGCTTAATGATTATGGTTATAATTAAGAGACTAGTTAGAAAAACTATAGCTGTAAAGCATAAACATGGCAACCAAAACACCCTTTGAAAGCAAACTGGAGGCTCTGTCCAAGCTGAATGTTTTAACACACTTGCATTACAGTGAAATACAGTACAGGGCTTTACCTTAAAAAAAAAGAAAAAAAAGTTAATAGTTTTTAAGAATTTGTACCATGCAGCAATACCCATAGGAAAACTGAAGACTGAAGACCTTTTTTTATCTCATTTAACCCTGCTACTCCTACTTTTAACTAGGAGTATAGGTCACCAGTACAGGCTCAACTGGCCACCCATGGCAAATTCCATTTGTTTTGGACACCTGTCTTAGAGTGGAAATAATCATCTTGTAAAATGTCGCTTTTGAATGGCTGAACTACAGCTAACTTTGAGAACTTCATTTGTAAGTGTTGCTCAGGAAAAGAAGCTAGCAACTTGCTTCTCATCAGCTGTTCCAAGTCATTTAGATTATGAGGCACCATTTGTTCCCTTTTCTCTTAAGGAAAAAAGACTAAATAAAAGCCAAATGCTTTCTTTTTCCACCTTCTCAGTTGGTCATTTTTTTAGAAAACACATACATCTTTTTGGGTAATGGAGAATAAGATGATAATCAGCACTTTCTTGAATAAAGAAGCATAGTTTATTTCAACTGTAAAAAATAAGGACTTTGTTAATTACAGTGTGATAAAGAATCCCAATCAAAGACAAATAGTTTTGGAAAATTACAAATGTCCTTTCACTTTTTTGTTTGGCTTTATCAGAATCTCAGCCACTGACTGTAGGATAAGAACAAGCATCTCACAGCCCATGGATTTAAATTTAAAACATCTGTTGTATTACTTTATTGTTTATCTTTTAGTTCCTCTTCAAAACTCTGTTTATTATAGTACCTGCAAAAACCATGACAACTGTCATATCACAAGAATGTTAGGAGCTTTGACTTTGGGTAGGAGGACATATAAGGTAGGGCACTTTTTGGCTCTTTGGTTTCCTCAGAGCCAGCCAGGGCAAAGGAAGTTTCATACTCCTTCCTTTATCCAGTCACCCATTCTTATTTCAAAAAATATGCCAGAATCTGTTGGGAAACAACATTGTTTCCATTTGGTCCTGTTTGCTTTTACACATCACACTGGAGAGGTGATGAAATCTTCATCCCTGGAGACTTTAGACAGAGCCCTGAGAAATCTCTCCAAAGCTGGCTTTGCTTTGAGCAAGGGTTGGACCAGATGACCTTTGGAGGTCTGTCACAATTTAAATTATTCTGTTGCAGTCAGGGAAATAAAAAGAAAAAAATACTTTGATTTCTGTGAGGATGAGGCTGATAAATTCTTATAAGTTCTGATTTTCCTTGCTAAGAAACATAAGGAAACAGTCAACATTAAACAGCATTAAAAAATAAGTCTGTCATCACTTGAATGAGTCATAAAGTGACAATAAGTTAGTCATAAAGTAACAATACATGAATGAATAGCAATATAATTGTGGACTATAATATGCTAAATATATATGCACTTAAAAATGTGCAGACAAATCTGTGAATTATGCATTGCATGTGGATAGAGTTTGTGTACCTCTAAGGTTTTTGGCACATGGAAAACTGTATTTTTTATAGTATTGAACCTAAGTCCCAGTAACCATTTTGTTTGTGACAAAAGTTTATAAATTGAACTTTTGTGAGTGTGACACTGGACTTGCCCGCATGGAAGATTATAAAATATTGTGTTACTTGGAACAAGGTAATTGTGGGTTTTTGTTCAAGACCAGTAGAACTACACAGCTATTATCAGATATGAATAATTTATTTTACTTCTTGATTTTCTCCCCTTCTGACCCTGTTTATATATAATTTCAATCCCGATGATCAGTGTATTGGATATGCAGCAGTTAGATTGAAAAATGCTTCTTCTGATAAAGGATTGTTCATTCTGGGATTTATTTCTGGTGGCTTTTTTTTTTTACTTTTTTCTTATTTGTTTATCATTAATAGTGTCAGATTTCTTCCATCATACATAAGAAATTGTTGAACAATTTAAAGAATTTAAAAGATAACCTGGGGTTTGGGTTTTTTTTTCTTACAGGCCTGGCAGCTGCGATTCAGTCACCTCGTGGGTTACGGTGCCAAATATTACTCCTACCTCATGTCCAGGGCTGTTGCCTCTATGGTGTGGAAGCAGTGTTTTGCTCAGAACCCGTTTGATAGGTAAAAATGGAGAAATGTTAAATAGAATGAAATGCTAGTTGCTTCTGGAAAACATGAAACAAATGAGCTTGGTGGGCTTTTTTGATCCAAATTAATTGTTGGCGTTTTTCTTGATTTTAAGAGGATTACAAAGCAGGAAATAAGCACACACATGTGTGTATATATATATGTGTGTGTGTGTGTGTACTTTGGTACATGTTCACTGGTGCAAAAAAAATGGTGTCAATGTTTTAAAATACAGGTCTGTCAGTTGGGAGGCACTGAAATCCCTATTTAGACGTAATTAGAGAGCTTGAAATTCATAGATGCCTAATTGCTTGTAATTTTCTGTTGAAATCAAAGCAACTGTAGGTATTAAACAAGCTTCATGTCACCAACTTCAAAGCTAAGTATAGCTATCCTACTCATTTTGCTTTGTGAAATTAAGAAGTTAATTGTGAGGTTACAAACTGTAAGCGTTCTTGCACCTTTGCTGAATGTTCAGGACATTGTAACAGAGCAGCTTCTCCCTTTGGCACAATGAAGACTGAAATGTTGTTCACAAATTAACTTCTGTAAGCACCAATACACACTCATATGTATAAAATTTGTCTAGTTCAGTTACTCATAGTGTGATTTTTAATGTAATTTGAATTTGAGGAGTCAACATGGCATCAGTTGTTTTGGGGTGGAAAATTTAATTTGGTCTCTGTCTGTGAGTTCTGTAGAGATCCTAGAAGCGAACCTGAGTGAAGGCTGGACAGGTGGTGTTTGCAGATGGCTCTAACACCTGTGTTTCTCCAGGGCAATGGGGGAGCGCTATCGTAGAGAGATGCTGGCACACGGCGGTGGAAAGGAGCCCATGCTGATGGTTCAAGGTAGGAAATAAACTATAACTGTTTTATTCCCTTGCAAAGGGAAGAAACTTTAACTGCGTTTCCAATTTGGTCTTTTTAGTTTAATTATGATTTTCACTGGATTTATGGAAGAAAAATTTGGTAAGTGGACTGGTCATCACCTTTGTGTCATGGTCAGTAGAACTCCTTGTGGTACATGGAGTATACACAGACAGTTGGGCTGAAGTGTTGGAAAGGTTTGTATTACAAGGCTGTCTAAAGAATTCAGAATAAACTTGAAGGAAGATAGATTACATAATTTTTGGATACAGTAAAGTAGTAATTTTTCCATACATGGGATTCGTATCTCTGGTTATTTTGTATAGGAGAAGTTGAACTTGGTTTGGCCACATCGTTGCAGTGTCATGAAAATATCTTTGGCTGTATCAGTACTTTCAGTGTACATTTTCATGAAATGCAGCTCTGACAACTGTAAGAAAGAAGCATGGTTCATTCATTATTCATCTCACTACCATATTTGCCTTCTGAATCTGTAAAAAGAACTTCTAAAAATCATTCATACCCGTCGCAAAAATACTGTGTGTGTTCATACATTAAAAACAGAATGCTAGGAAAATGAAACAAGTTTGAGAAACTGCTCATCTCAAATCTATCCATGAGATCAGGATAAAGACTTTCCTGTGTAATGTTACAGAATTCAAACCAAACCTTTTTGTGTTACTTTTGCTGTTCCTAAGATGAGCACTTGCTAAGTCCTTCATCCTTTCAATTTTCTCTGAAATTCTTAATATTAAGGATGAGTATGAATTCACTGGCTTCTGTTCACTTTAGCAGACTGAAACTTGTGGGACTTTTTTCTACAGATAAGGAAGACAGTGGTAATGTCTGCATTTCATCATGAGATTGGCACAGTTTCATGACTGGAACATTTCAGTTCTTTGACCCATCTGTTTATATTTGAGGCCATGACCTCTGCTCTCCTTAGACTCATCATATATTAAGCAACTATATATTCTTTAGGTTGTCTGTTTACATTTCTGATCTAGAGGGTTACTTTTCATTCAATATGACTTCCCAGACTTATTTCTCTTTACTGTTCTTGAAGAGTTTGTGTTTGTAACCTTGAAAAACTGTGGCCCAGAACTGTGGATTAAAAAGTTGAAAGACAGGGATATGTCTTTACAAGCATAACCAATTTTTACACTTTAAGTCATATGGTGGAGAAAGAAAAAATTGTTTTAAAGTCCACATGTGTTTATGATCTCTTTCTGGGATATATTCTTAATTTTACTGAGCACTGATTTTTCCTGGAATGTCCTAGAAGCTATGTTGAAGTTGCTGGCAGTGTGCTTCCTTGAATCAAGTACTATTTGAATGAAGTTTGAAAATTCATCTGTGGATGGTCTTACGGAAAATCTGCAGAAGTAAAAGTGGCTTTCCCCCTTGCATGTGATAGGATCTTATGGAAGACAGTGTCAAAGGGCTCACTGAAGTCCAAAGAGGTGATGTGCACTTCTCCCCTTTTCTGCCAGGCCAGTTATTTAAAGTTATCAAGTTATTTAAGCATGACTTGCCTTTGGTGAATCCATGGTGACTATTCCTGATTTTTTTTGCTGTTCAGGAGTCTGAAAACAGTTTCCAGGATTAGCTGGTCCACCACCTTCTTAGGGACTGAGGTGAGACTGACCAGCCTCAGTCCCCTGGGTTCTGGTCCTTGCTCTTCCTGAAGATAGATGCGACTTTGCTTTTTTTTCCAGTCTTTCGGTACCTCTCCTATCTTAATAGATTACTGAAAGTCGACTTGCAATGCCCTCTTGTCAGCTCTCCTAGAACTCAGGGGTACCTCCCTGCAGGGTCTGTGGGCTTGTTTATGTCCAGTTTTCTCAAGTGTTCCATGATCTGATCCTCTTCCACTAAGGATACATCTTCCTTGCTTCAGATTATCTCCCTGGCCACTTTGGTATTCTGAATTTCACTTCTACACTCTTTATACAGAAATCTTAAAAGATATTCAAGATCAATAACCAGTGTTCATCAGCAGATTCTTGGTCTGTGCGTGTCATGATGTTCATTTGTACACAGTAAAAAACTTCACAAACGTGCTTGAACAACTCCCTGATGAATGGAATCAGGGTGACTCAGGTGTTTTGACAAGACAGTAACTTGATTGCTGATTTGGGATTATTGGAAGCTAAATCATAGAACACACCTGATCAAAAAAGTTGTATTTGATTGGTCTGTATTTATTACCAAAAGTGAGAATTTATGGAGAAAAGTAAGAACAATTTAATTTGTTTAGGTTCAATCAGTTTCTGATTCCTCTTGCTGCTTTTTTTTTTCATTATAGATACTCGAGAATACTGGATTTCTGTCTCCTGTTGGTTTCCATCAGTTGCAAAACTGTGCTCACATAGCAAATAACAAAACATATCTGATTAAAGACAGATCCCACTAAACTTTAAAGCTTGTTGATTTTACTCTTCTGCAGAGAAACAGTCCAGATTCTGTGCTCACTAGTGCCCTATTTCAAAAAGTTCTTTAGGTTGTTATTTCAGGTGGTTTTTTATGTGGGTTTGCACATGTCTGGCTTTCGGATGTACATCTGCAGCCTCACCCTTGAAGTGCTTCCGTACCTCATTGTGAAGTTAGCCATGTTCATTGACTGTTTGGTAACAGGTTACTTCATGAGCACATTTCATTTATGCAGTTTCTTTGTTATGATTCTCTTCTCAGAAGCAATCTATTGTCTTTCTTTTGTGTTTGGATATGACCCTAGCTTTTCATCTTTCTCCAACATGATTCCATAGATGTTCTGATTAGGAAAGATAAAGGATCTGACCTGTAGAGTTACTGGCAAGGTTCCTGTTTGAACTAGTCTTTAATTAGGAAACACAATATACTGTTGTTGTTGTTGTTTGCATTTGACTCTCTTGGCATTTGTTTCCTCTAAAAAAACCAAAATCATAAAGGTTTTTTGAAAACTTTTTAAACATTTTCTGAAGTGACCCTTTTTATCTTACCCCCTTGATAGTCAATGAAATACAGAAATAGTCACAAATATGGATAGCAGGAGCAATTGAAAATGGGTGAACAATGCTTTGTCCAAGAGGCCTATTTTCTTTTAATTTTTCCTTAGTGGACAAATTACATTTTGAGAAGAACTTGATTCCTCTATCATTTTGTGTTGACCACATGACTCTTGCAGATTTTCTCCTTCCTAAGACTACATGGTATTAGGGATTCCAAATTCCTTTGAAGTTACATAACCCAGGTGTCCCTTCCAGGTCCAGTTGTGTGCTGGTTGCAGGTCTGAACAAGATTCAGGTGTGTGCCATTCCTCCCTCCTTTGGCACTCCCTGGCTGGAAAGAAACCCAGGTGCATAGGCAGAAAGTGAATTGCAGTGTGAAAACTACTGGGTTGGATGTTTTGGGAACTGAAAGCATGGAACATATCCTGGAGTGCACTTCTGCAGCCTTAATGCAGTCACATTGCCCTTGGGGCTTCTGAAGAAGTCATCGTGCAAAATGCATGTGAGGTTCTGTTCTTGCTTTGTTGATGCTGTATTACATTGCAGACAGTCATACTCAGCTCTCTGCCTACATGGTAACCAAACCAACTGGCTGTGTAAATAAACACCCATTTGCTCCAATGCTGTTTGAAAATGTGCTTTTCCATGCCTCAGATTGCACTTCATGGAGTAATTATAATTTGAAGAGGCTGCAAAAATCTTCAGATAATGATTGTATGTCTCTTTGAAAGTGTAAGAAACATGCATAAAACCTAAAAGGTGATGTGAACAGCAACATATGTAAGCTCAAACTACATGGACCCAAAATAATTAGTGTTCCGGGGGGCAGAGGCCAAATTTTGCCACAGGCTTTATTCTTCTCTCAATTTTCAGTGATTGTAGGTTATAGCTAACCATCTCTCAAAAGGGTGTGGTTAACCACAGTGCTGTAATGTGAAAGAAACTTCAAAGCAGCGGAGATAAGCTATGCAGTTGCCTTAGGCTTGGGAGAGACTGAGCTGAAATAGGAGTTGGGCTGAGCGTATTAAAATACACTCCTAAATTTGAAAACTGCAACCATCAGACCTTGTGGACATCTTACTAAATCATTTAGACTGAAGTGCTGAGTACTTACAATATATCAAAGCTGATCTTGCTTTGATATACTTTAATGGTGTTTAAAGAGAGACATGACCGCTCTTTAGTACATCAGTGTAGAGTAAGAGGTTAAAACACAGAAATACCATCATTGCCTGTTTCTTTTGGAGCTGTCTACTTGAAAATCTGTAGTTATTTATTTAATAAGGACATTATCATTTCACTGCAGTAGGACTTCTTTAACAATGACCTCGGTTACTCTCCATCCCTTCTTTGCAAAAGTGAAGTCTGTTAGTGTCTGCTTTTGATGTCAGTGTTGGGAAAATAGCAATGTGACAGACCACTAATGCAAGAAACCTGAAATCTGTTTTTGTTATCAAAAGCTGGAACTACTGGGTAGGAGGTCATATGACATCGTTATTGCCAGAATAATTTTGGAATCTCCTACATATTTAAAGCAAACCTGGTTTTAATAAGTAAATACAATTTATAACAAGTTTTGAGTGATATTTGGTAAGGCTATATTCAGCTGCACTAAAATACACCCAAGTGTACTGTAGTTAATTATATTTCTCTTATCCATTCTATAATATCCAGGGCTGGCATGTTTTTGTTATGATTTGCCATTTTTATGTAAGAGGGGAAATTAAATCTCCTTGAAGATAATCCCAGCTTCAGTTTCTTCTCTTCTGCCTAATCCTTATACTATTGGCTCTTCTTTTGCAATTTATTGATAATTGGCAGAATAATTATTAGTGTGTCAAAGAATTGGCTAAACATCATCCCAACTGGCTGTTTTTTATAAAGTCAGTATTGGAAGGGGATTTTTGTATAATGGGGCTCAGGGAGTGGTGGTTATGTCTATCATGGCTGTCTTTATGTACCATCTGTGCAGCATTTTGGTCATGTCTCCATACTGGTATCTGGTGAAAAAGGAATGACTGTACTTGTTCCAGTGGGCTGCCATTCCTGTCACCTTCTTGAGGCACTGTCTCCTCTTCTGTGAAAACTGCAGGAAAATATGAGTTTAACTGGAATTTTTCCAGGGCTGTTAGGGAGCAAATATGTGTGTTCCCCAGCCAGGAACCCGAGAGAGGGAGTCTGCAAGAGGCCGTGGCTCCCTGGGGAGCTCAGATTAGTAGCTGGGTCTCTGTACACATCTGTTTCTCAGCCCAGCACATAGCAAGCCATTTTTCATCGTGAACTACAAGTAATTCCACTGAGATTTTTCTAACATTAGAGTAGATGACAAGTTTATCAAGTACTTGGAAATATTAATTCTTTCATTTTGAAAATAACTTGATGCAAACTTCATTTAACAGCATTTCAGTCAATCTATATATAGTGTGAGATTTGTTTTCCTTTTAGTGCTTGCTATTAATCTGCTGGGCCATGGCAGTTCGTGTTGACACTTGTAACATGTGTTTAAATCAGATTTAAATAGAATTCTGTAAGGTATTAGTAAGAAAATTATTTTTGGTTGCTCACACCAATTTACTTTGAGCTGATCTGTTTCCTGATGGGTTTTGAATCATTGTGTTATAGTAAAGGATTATGGTCTTTTAGCAGCATGTAATTATAATTTCCACCAAAAGCAAATATTGTTGAGGATGTGAAATAATATGAATTTATGTACAGTAGGTACACTGATCAGAAGGGGTAGAACAAGGTTTTATTTACATTGGCAGTTGTCAGAAAGAAGAGATCGCTTCAAAGAAATACAAAGATTAAATTTTACATTATTTGGCAGTTGTACTGTTGGTTTTTCAGTTTTTTTTCTGGTACAAGTTATGCAGTAAATTTCCATATATAATCTTGAAAATGTTAATAACAGTGAAAAGACCAACTTTATGGAATGTTAAGTACAAAGAGACATCTGAAAATAATTTAAAGGATATAGTCTCATGCCATCTAAAATTTGGGATACTGGAGAGGAAGGGGTGAAATTTTTAGCTTCTCTCTTTGTAGAATTACCTGACAGAGTATTTGAGCATGATTCTTCATTATGCTAATTTTCTTGTCTGTTATCATGTAGCCAAGTGCTACAGCTAACAGATGCAGTAATTAAAATTCCTAAGAAAAGGTAAATCCTGGTGCTGTAAAAAAAGCAAAACTAAAACTGCAGAATATTGAAAATGCTTTTGTTTATGTTTTGTGCCTTGTCAAAAATTTCAGATATAGCTGTACTTTAAATACTAAATTAAATGGTTGCAAGGTGCGTAATGCTTTGAGAAAATATATTTTTTCCTGGCTTGGTCAGAGCTGAGATTTAGCAGATAAGGATTTATATACCTTCTCAATCACTAATTTTTTTCAGTCATTTGGAAATGACTGAGTCTGTGGTTACATTGCTTTAAAACAGATATAATTCCCTTCTTAAACAGGTTGTAATGATAAAAATCAGTTAACAATCTTGAAACGTGATGATTCTGCAAAAATGTGGAACAGATATCTTGAAATAATAAATAATCCCTCTACACTATAATTGCACTTTTTTCTTGACAAAGAAACCTGGTAGCTGTTTCTGTGTAAGTTAGTTACCAGTAAGTAACTAATTACTGAGGAAGCTGTCAAGGTCCCAGTATCCTTATGAAGAGCCTGTTGTCTTGCTTTTTTGTAGGTATGCTTCAGAAGTCCCCTTCAGTTGAAGATTTTGTGGATGCCCTTGTTTCAGACTTAGACCATGACTTCGAAACATTTATCATGGACTCATAACAACAGAACTGAATTCTTTGGTGGAAGATTGCATATGTCTTCATAATTGTGGATGAAATATTGTTGTGACTGGTTTTGCCTTTGGTGAACACTTTTAAGAGTTTGACTGTTCATGTTGGTGGAACAGTAATAAATACTTTTGTTGGATCACCTGGTTTCATTTTTGAAGATAGTGACTGTTTTCCATTGCACAGGAGCTTAAGCATGGAATTTGAGAGAACAAATCCTCTAGCAGGTACTGTTAGAAAATTTGATCTTGTTGGAACATCTGAGTAAATGGAAATTGAGCTCATCTTCAGGGTGACTGGAGGGGTATGAATGGTCTTTTGGTACACACACATTCCTCTTGATGTTATGGCCCAGAACTGTTCACACAGGTCTTTCTCACGTGCTCATGGATTTTCTTTAACCTTGTTTGACCATATTTCTTGTAGGAAATACAAGAATGCGGTAGGGAAAAGCAAGTTGTGTTTGAAACAAAGGGGAAATTGGAAAGAAAGAAGAAGTGAAAAACTAGGAGCTGTATTTGAAATAGGGAACAGAAAGATGGGAGAAGTAGATCTGTAGTCCTACAGGTCTGCAATGGAAAATTTTAGGGTGAGGAGGAAAGAGATATGTTGCAACACATAAAAGAGATATAGGAGTGAAATAGGTACCTACAGATGATCTGGTCCCTGCATGTTTGTTCACATGGAGCTTCCTTTTAATGATGAGTGGACAACTTTGGGGAACTGTTCAAAGTATAGGAGGGCAGGTTTTGGAGGGGAAACAAAATAATTCAAAACAAATGTGTTTTCCAGGATAGGCTGGAACAGTTTAAGGTTGCAGATTATATAGTGGATAATGAACAAAGGGAATGTTATCAGTGGGTTTTTCTTTTTTCCTCTAAGTAAATTATGAAATGGTGTTTGAGAATGTTTTGGAAAAAAAAAAAAAGAAGAAAACTGGTGATTTTTTTCTGTAGGAATTGCGTTGTTTAGAGGTCCTCTGTAGGTTGTTATAAAAGGTATCATAAGTGTTCTGCTCAGTGGAAATGCAGTGAAAGAAGCAAGAAAGGAAGAGAACCAAAGCTGAGAGATCAGGGCAGATAACTGGGAGAGAAGCAAGTAAAGGTAAAAAAACCCCAGCCAGAAAAAGTGGGTATTTGGGAAGGGATAAATAAGAGTGAGAGGTGATTGGATGATTTGCCCTCTTTTTAGCAGAATCAGTACAATAGGGTGTTGTTTGATGTTTTACCCTATTTTTTTCACTGCCTGTTTTTGCAAGGTGGAAGTTGCCTTGTGTGAGTAGCATTGTCATTCTTTTTAGAGCTGGGTTTAGACATTTTCACAGGCTTTGATTAAATCATAGTGGGTGCATTTTCAGACACGTACCACAACCAGGCTTCTGGCTTTCTCCGCTGACTGGCTCCATTGTGTATCTGCAGTTGGTCCCTAAGAGCAAAGAATGAATGGTTTTGCTTAACAAACTAGGTGGGGATTTTGCTGTAAGTAAAGTCATTAAAAAACCCACAAGAACTAAGTGTCAGTTTAGGTGTGAGTAAAAACACACTGAAGATGGGAAGGCCTATAAAGTATACAATAGCTGATGAATGTAAATTTAACAACCCATAGTAGTGTATTTAATGGAAGTATATTTCAAAGGGAATTCAAGGGTGTTGCTAAGGGAGCCTTGCATTGTTTGTTGCCTGGGTTTTGTACTGGAACAAACTAACAATTATGTTTATCTGGAGCTGGCACATGTTGAAAGATTCATTGTGACAAAAAGAACTTAGCAAACGGAAATCCTCGTGCTGACATGGCTCTGGAAGCACTGCGGTAAAGAAAATAAAGCATCATAATTGGTGGAATAAGCAGAGCATTTACAATTAAGAGATTGCCCCTACATTTTAATTTGAAAGAAATTCATGTGGTGTTGGATTTAGTGTACAGACACCTCTTCAAACTATATGTAGTAGTCACGTTGTTTAATGCCTCATGGCTGCTATTACTTCCTTAATTCACCATCTGATTTGATCCTTCTGCAAACAACAGTCTTTTCAAGGTTTTATCAGAGTGGCATCAAACAATATCTTCCTAATATGAAATCAGATATCAGCAAAGAAAGGAAGAAATTCTTGCCTTTTGCCAGAGCATGGTGGATTGCAACTTATTGTTCAGATTTATAACACATGGGATGTCTGACAAAGATGGGAGCTGGTAGAAGAATACATCTCAGAATGATGGCTTCAGGTTCGTTTATGAAGAAACTCAGTTGACTCCACTGATTTTTTTTTTAAAATGAAATAACCTTTGAGGATTGAACAGTAGACATGATTAAGCCTCTAGAGAACGTATTATACCACCACTATGAGGCTTACTACAGAAAGGGAAATATTATTCTAATTTTTTCTCTTTTTTGATAGTGTCTAAAAATGCTTCCAGCTGTTCAAATGTCTGATGCTTTTTCCTTTCTTTTTTTTTTTTTTTTTTTTTTTTGCTTTTCAAGAGACTTTTATTTTCCAGCAAATAATGTGTACTCTCAGTAACGTGAGACCTCTCTTGTGACCAGCAGTGTAACTCTTTGTAAATGTAAAAACCACTGTAATCCTTTACCAGCATTCCATGCTTTCCCACTGAGGCTGCTGAACCAGCTATCCAAAAGTTTGGTTTATAGTACTGTAACTCAGCATCATGCTTTTGATCTGAAATTTTACAATGTTTTGGATTTTAGCTGCCATGGAAAATAAGTCGTGAACATCTTCAGAAGAAATTATACCCTTATGCAATCCTGAAATAATAGCACATAATTACAACACATCAGAAAAGCACAGGTGGATTATGTTTGGAAGTCTGAGGTGTGAACTTTGCTTCTTTTTTTTTTTTTTAATGTTTGATGTGATTATTTTTCTGATTCACTTCAGATAGACTGAAATATTGTGTAATAATTACTTTCAGGTAACATAAATGCAGCTGGTGTTGCATGGAGTTCTCTAAACACCAAGGAAGATAACAGGAGCAAAAGGCAGCAGTTAAGAAGGCAGAGAAGAGAAGGGAAATCAGGCAAGGAATAATAGACTATAGATTAGAAACTGGGCATGGTAATGGGTTGATCCAGAAGCAAAATAACCTCTTGAGTTAAAAGCTTGGGCAGAGTAAAAGAGGGCTTTCTTTCCACAGCAGTAAGTCTAAAATGAAAGTTACAGCACTGTCAGTAACAGAAAAGGCAGAGGTGTTCAAAAATGTTTCTGCTTTGTCTCAGTGGAATGCCAGATGGAAGAATTCATATCATATGCTGATAAAAGCTTTTCTACAGATGTTAAATTGCTGCTTGCACAGCTATTTAAAAATAAAAATAAAAAGTGGATATATGTCAAAGAGAGCTTAGTCTTATAGATGACACTAAGATGGAAATAATGAGGTGACTGTAACAGCAATATTGATCACTCAGAAAATATGCATCTTAGTCTATCAGAAGGTTAACAAGGATGATACAGAAGCACAAATTTGAAAGATTGAGCATTGGTCTGAAAACAAGTGTTTAGCAAGAGCTGGTAGCTGAAATTAGGCAAAGTTGCACCTGATTTCTAGTTTCTATTTTGACAGCAGGGACAACATATGAGAAATAGTTCTGGGGTTGACTGATCAGCACCAGAAATGTATATCAGAGCTGGACTGTTTTCTGAAAAACATGCCCTAATTCAGATTAATTCAGAGAAGGCCTATAGCCTCAGTTACACCAGGGCAGAGCCATCTTTTCTGGTCCTACAAGCTGTGAGTCAGGAGAGTGTCTTTGGAAGGAGGTTTTTCTACGAGGGTGGCAAGTCTGTGCTTGCTGGATAACTGTCCTGCTGGCTTCCCCTTCTCTTCCATGGAGAGCTGGAAAAGCAGTGTCAGCCAAAGCACGTCCTCTGCTTGCTGTGAAGTGGGAGGTTGTGTGCGTCTGCTCCTTCAGATTGCTTCTGGGTTAAGTCTTGGAGATTTTGTGTTCCCAGAGCCAGGCATTTATTTGCGTGCTGTTGGGAACAAATTCAAGTTGGCACTTTATCCTGGCAGGTTTGCAATGTACCAAAAGGGGAGTATTACATTAAAATTAGAAAAAATTCAGGAGTTAAAGAACTTGAGAATTGAAGATGCATGATAGCAGAAAGCAAGCACACAGATTTCCCTGGGAGAAGGACCGTGGGAGAGCAGCTAGTGTGCTCGGGGAGGAGAGGGAAGGAGATAAAAGATAAGGAAGTATAAATCAGCACCAGTAGGGCTGTCTGTCGGCCCTTCTGATCTTCCCCGGGCTGAGATTTGTTTACTTTCAAGTCCGCTGCAGCTGCTCCTCAACAGCTGGCACGCGGAGCTGCACGGGTGTAGGAAATCAGTACGACTTCTTGTTTGGAGGAAGCATCCAAAAGATCTCTTGGAGACAAACTACTTACACCAGAAGCAAAGTGGTGTTACAGATCTGACAGGATGACTGGTTGGTGCTCTGCTGCTGTGTAGATTTAAAAGCACAGAGAGAAGGGAGTGGGATGCCTCTTGCCAGCAGCTGCCAAAGAGCCTGTAGCTTCTAAGGCAGCTTGTAGGTGGCTAAAAATTGCCATTCTGGCTGCCTTCACTCTTGATGAGAAGAAACAGACATCTTCAAAATGGAATATATCCTACCAGTCCAAGGATGGGGATGAACCAGCTCTTTTATGTACCGTTGGTTGCTCCAGTAATTAGAGAGAGAGCACAGATGGCTGCAATAGAACTGTCAGGAATCCTGGTATCAGTTCAGAGCACCTCAAGGCACTAAACTTAATTTTTTTTTGGTTTTTAGCTTTACAGTTTTTCAATTGTCAAATGCCGCCATCATTTCCTTTTGCTGCCTGTCATACATGACTGAGTTCATGCATCATTGACAGCATCACGTAGTGCAATATTAAAATAGTCACAGAAGATGCTCTTAATTAATCTTCAGGACCTCTTGGGTTTTATGAAGTGCCTTTTGGCCGTTGTCCCTCTGACTCTTTACAGCCCTTTCACTTCACTCCTTAGACATTTCCAAAGGCCCCCTTCTCTGCCTACTCTTACAGCTGCACTGGGACATGACCCAGGGGGTAGGAGGAGGGGAGGGATGCTTTGGGCTGTGACTGACCTGGGGCTTGTGATCATGTCAGAGGACAAGCAAAGTGGCAGCATGGCAGGTTCTCCCCATCCTGTTGACAGCTGCTACTGCTGGTTCCATTCAGCCTGGAGTTTGTATCATGCTCAAACAGCATTTTTCATCCACCTTCCCTGCGCTGTGGAAAGCTGGGCCTTGGGAAGTGCCCTGAATGTGACCCACTAGGAAGGTAAGCATTGCCAAGCTGGGCCAAGTTGGGATGGATGAGCCCCTTTAGGTTACAGGCCACAGGACAGCAGGTAGCAATACTCTGCAGGCAGCTGCTCCTCATGAATAATAGTAATTTATCAGGTAGGTGTTTGAAGGTGCTTGTCCCTTGAACATGATCAGAAGCCAGTGTTTAGCTGTTTGCAGCAGCTCTTAACCTCATCAAGCTTCTCTGGCATACTCACAGCAGATTAGCAGGGCAGTTATTAAAAATAGGCTGTTTATTAATGATGCTCTTCAGAAGTAGCCACAAGGCTCAATCATAGCCTACTTTCAGTATTTAAAATACATATGAAATAAAAAAGATGTGTAAAATCAGAAGGGCTTGCTGGTTTCACTTAGTGCACACTCCTACCAGACCCACTTTTCTTCCTCACAAAGGTGGAATCCAGTTAACTCATCTTGCAGCTCCCTGTGCAGAGACAAATCCTCATCCAGCATAAATTTCTGTAGCCCAAATGAAGTTGTTAAAGACCTGTGTTATTTATACCTGTTGAGTGTTTTCCCCCAAGGTCATTTGACAGCATCCCAGCTGCTGGGTAGCTGAGCTGCAGCATCTGCTGTGGGCAGCCAGGGGCTGTGTGGAGGCAGCTGAGCGACAGCCTGGGAGCAGAGGGGTGTCTTCAGCTTTGGGCAGCTGATAGGGCTGGAGCCCTCAAATGGCTGCATTTCTTCACATGGATTTTAGAAATGAAAAATGCATCAAAATTACCTTGAATTCCTTGGCTTTCAATGCTTCTGACGTACAGATGTGCTCAGTTGTCTGCAGTTCACTTCCAAGGAGAATACAGTTGTAACAAAATCATTTTATAAGAGGGCCCCAGGGGAACACAAGTGATAGAGCAGCTTTTATAACATACTAAAACTTCTATAAAACTAATTAGATGTGTTATCAGAATGATTCATGCTGGCCAGAGTAAATCCTACTCTTTACAAATGAGAGTTGAAGTGACAGTTCACTATCTCTTAACATTTGCACAAATATATTGCCTTTTCTCCCTGTGCTGTCACAGGGCAGTTAGGAAGGAATTCCCCAAGAACTGGAGGTGCCATTGCAAGAAAAAGGCAGTGCCATTAGGGTCCGTAACCTCAGCTGACGGTGACAAGGTAAGTTCTGACCAGACCTGATTCCTCACCATCATGGCAACCTTTCTTCTTATTTCCTGTAAGTTTAATTTGTTGTCTTGCCCTGAAGCCTGCCCAGCAAACGTGTCCCTCATGCATGGAGGAGTGCCATGTGTCTGTAGGTATTGCTCTCCCTGAAACTATTTAACACTGAAGGTCTTTTGCAAAACAGTGCCGAATTGCTGGCGGTGCTTTCCCTAAGTAGGGATTTAGATAACTTGTTCTACTTAATCAAATTAGCTATCTTTGATTTAATCTGGTGTTTAAGCCAAATCCCCAAGACAAAGTGGTTTTAATAGTCTGTTCAGTTTGTAATCTGTTTTCCAAGAAAATCAGCTTTTATTTGTTTTTTTTTTTATTTCTGACAGTCTCAAATGTACGTGAAAAAACTGATGTAGGCTGGCTGAGTACAGGGAAATAGCTTATTTGATATCCAGCTTCTTCCTTTGTGAGCTATCCCATTTTCCCTGCCTTTCCCTTCGTCTGTCAGAAGTGTCTGTCAGCTGGTCTGGCCCCCTCTGCCTCTCTGGCTATAGCCTGTATTTTTTTTTCTTCTTCCCTGATTCATGTTTGTTTCTCATCCTATCTTGCATCTCCATCTTTATTTGCTTTATTTGGAAAAAAAAGAAGTTTTACAAAGTAAAGTGGGTCAGTAAAAGCCACAAATCCCTCTTTTAATAACTCATTCTCTGTGTGTTGGGAGCCTTTGTGCCAACTGAGAGCATTTCACATCCCAGTCACCACACCCTACGGAAAAGGTCACTTCAGGGTAACCTCTTCAGAAGCGCAGGACTTGCTGAGGCAAACAGGACCCTTGAGCTTTGCTCTTCCTTTTCCATTATTCACCTGGGGGTTTAGGCTGGAGCAGAGAGGCTATGTACCTCTTATCTATGTCAGGACTGGGAAAGGTGACCCTCAGCTCACACTGTGCTCACCCAAAGGTCCCTCTGGTGCTCCAGCTGTAGGTGGAAGATCCATCAGTGCTCTCAGTCAACTAAAGGACACAGGTGTGAATGCTGCATTAGCTCTGGACCTCTTAAACAGTGTTTCAAGGGCCAAAGTCAGCATGGGGCTTCTGTGATTGTTGAGAGACTTTGTTAAAAGTGAGCTCCTGGATAGTTTATTTATCAAGACCTGGAATGACAGTTGCAGTATGAATGTGAAAATGGGAGAAATAGGAAGCTGGAGCTGCTAGTTTAGCTGACATCCTAGAATTCTATTTTATTTCTCCCTGAATGTTGGGGAAAATGATGGGGTAGGTGAAAAGTTTTTATTTTCTGCGTATTGGAGAAAATTCCTTGTTATGCCAAATCATCAAAGCCAGTTTTGGTCCTTCCATTTGTACTGCTGCTGCTCCTTACCACCTTCCACTGACCTGAAATCAAACCTGAGGAAATCCTCCAGATAAATTTACCCTGTTTATACTGACTTACCCATATCCCATCTGGACCCAGGGTGTTGCTCTCCAGCCCTGCCATTCTGTTGGTGAAGCTGATGCTGGGAGAGACAAATTCTGTCTCTGCAGGCAACTCATTCTCCCACCTTTTATTTGCCTTTTTCCTATGCCTATACCATAAATACTACAGCCTCCCGGAGACTGATATTTGTACTAAAAAAATAACACAAACAGAACACGAATAGAAAGGCTGGCGAGTGTCTGGCAGGGGCGATCTGTCTGTAACTTTTCTCTTTGTTACTACCACTCTAAGCAATTTAAATGTGCATAAACCAGCTTGCAGTGGAAGGAAGCTCTGAATCCAGCATGACCACTGTTTGGAAAAGAGTAGGTGTTAATATGCCCAGAGGTCATCTGGGGCTTGTAACTTCTCTTGGCAGGGCCCATGGCAGCCAAACTGGTATTTTCTTACTCTTCAGGAGTGCTGGGGTGTTTGGCAGCAACCTCTACACCTCACTCCACTTTAAGGATCATCATCATCATTAGGGCTGCTGAGCTGCCGTCTCTCCTTCAGGGACTGGAAGAGGTCCATAAAAAATTGGGCATTGGTGACACTGAGGAGATGAAATTGTTGATAATTGGTGGATTTTCTTAAAGAGGGCTGTCCCTGGGTGTTGGCCCAGCTCCTGCTCAGTGGAGACTGGGCCTGCTCTTGCTGCTCAGCAGCACAGCAACAGTGTCAAAGTCCCAAGAGTGTTTATGCCTTCCATGGCTTTTCCTGTTGGCCTGAGTCTAGCATGCCTCTTCTCTGTCTCCCAGAAAAGGGGTGCTGAAGTGACAATGGTCGTTGGCTGGCACAGCTGGAAGTTTACAGTATTTAAATCACAGTTCCAGGTCTGAGTTCCGCACTCAGATCCTTAAGGTGGGATCAGCCAGCCTAGGAGGAGGTAATTAAAGGTCCATTACAGCCAGCTGGTCCTGATGGAGCCATAGTGGTCCTGGTGGTCCTGGTGAAGCTGCTGCAGGCAGGCACTCAAGTCACATGCTCAGCTGCCTTTCTGAACTCAGGGATCGGGAAGTGTGTTCTTACGGGTTGGTTTGAACTGAAACATGTATGGCACAGCTGTGCTCATTCAAAAAGGAATTAAGAAAGCTCTAAAGAGGGAATTAAACCTTGCTGAGACCCACCAAGACAATGTTGAGCTCTTTTATTCTGACTGGAAACATGTAAATTACCTGCATTCCTGACTCAGAGTTACTTAAACACTGCTTTCAGAAGCGTTTATAGAGAGAGAACCCACTGTCACTGGCTTAATACGATCCCAGATTGCATGATACAAATTTTACTCTTTTCTAGGATCTGTTTTGTACATCCTGCTTTGCTTCTTGGCTTTTCTTCTCCTTTGGCATTGCTGATGAATGTTTCGCTTTCCCATGGCTTCCACTCCTCAGTGCTGCACTGAGTTGGTTGCCAGCTACACCAGCTCTCTGTACTGTTTGGAATCCCCCCTCCTTGTCCAGGTCAGCCTGACACTTTGCTTGTGCTTAATTAAAGCTTAAGAGGAGCACTGGTGTGACACAGAGGTGTCAAGGGACCCAGCTCCCTCCCCACTACTGCTTTTCTGCCCCACTGTGGCCCTTGGGAGGTCTATCCCAGTATCCAGAGCCCCATCTCCTGCCACAAGCTGTCTGAGGATGCCTGAAGCTGCTGGGCTGAGCCATGATGCAAATCCCAGTGGGCTAATGCAACCTGTGAACAAATGCCATAGAGATGTGTGGGGTAAAAGGGATCAGTTCTGTGACAGGGGAGAGCAGCAGCTCGGCCCTGCCAGGACCTTCCCAGTCACAAAAGCCAGACGTGGGTTGTGACCTCCCCTTGCTCCAGCCTGGGCAGTTCAGGGGCTGCCTGGCACAGACTGCTCCTTGCAGGGAGGTGTCCCAAGCCTTCCTGTTCTGTAGCTCTGCTGAAAGCAAACACGTGGTGAATTAGCGTTCCACATGTTGCACCAAATTTGGGGGTGAGGCTGGGCTCATGTGATTTACAAATCTTTCTGGGTTCCTTAACTTTAAAATCATTCCTGTTACTACAATTTTTACATCCACACTTCCTCTATCTGCAGCTTTGCCCATTCTTTGCTCATCACCTTTGAATTTGGGCTTTACAAGGCCAATCACAGCTTCACACATCATTTTCTCCTCTTGAGTCTCTTCCTGGTGCACTCTTTAGCTTTTCCAGTGGTCAGTGTACCACAGGGACTTCTTTATCCTGTCTTGAACTTGGGACTCTGCGCAGAGCTCTCAGCCAGGAGAAGCACCTTGGTGCCCACTTTGTGAATGTTGCAAAGAGATGATGGATCCTCAGCTGGGATTCCCCAGCAAAAAATCCCCATCCAGAACAACACTGGAAGAGCTTGCACATGGCAGTGGCAACATTTTCAGACGGTCCTGAATCTGGGTTTCCATACACCACAAACTGATGGATTAATTGCAGACAGGAGTGCATCCTTCAGCTGCCAGAGGTCCACAAGTAGTGCTAAGAAAAAGGCTCACTCATCAACACCAGTTTGCAGTTTCCCACTCCATAACCTAATAAAGAGCCAGAGTCAAGCAGACAAAGAGCAAATGCTGCTTTGAAGCCCATGTCACAGCAGGGCAGGACATTGCAGTGTAGTGCCTGTGTCCTGTGTAAAAGCCATTCACCCACTGGAAGACTTTGAGCAAACACCACCAAAACTTTGCTAAAGCAAAGGGAGGGGTAGATGCCACGGTAACACAGGATTGCTCCTGCTGAGACAGAGGAGCAGCTGTGAGCCATGGCTGTGGCATCACTTCTGTCTTCGCTGGGGGCAGGTGAGGAGCTGCAGAGGGACTGGATCAGACAGAGCCCAGCCCTGATTAGCTGCTGAAGGGGCTCTTGAAAGTCCCCATTTTAGGGCCCTGTGGTTTTCTTTCCTGTAGAAGTGTAAGGATTGTAATGGCATAATATAAAAATATGTAATTCTATCGTTTACACTGGATCTGTTCACCAGCAACAGCTGGTGAGGGTGAAGAGGTGAGGGTCTGAGGTGGGAGTGGGGTGCTGCCAGTGAGCCTGCAGGGAGTGGGTAGGTGTTTCCCTGCCCAGGCATCCCCTCCCACTGCCTGTGGGGACTCTTGCCTATTTTGGCCAAAATTAGACTGGATTCTTTGTTTCATGTCTTCCATCTCACTGTTCATAAGTTTTTGAAGTGTTTTAAAACATTAGTGTTAAAATAATTTCTGTTGAACTGAGTATAAACAAGTAACTTGGATGTGATTTGAGCTGATTTATAATTAGCAGTTCTAAGCAGGAGACTAATTTAACTGTGCCATCCTTTCTGCAGTAACTCCTTTGCTCTTTGGTGATGTTTTCCACCAGCCTAAGAGCACAGGAGAGAATGCTCTCAGAGAATGTGTCTCAGCTATCATGTCAGCCCAACCTGCTTTGACTCACCCATTTAGGAAATTGAGCTGAATACCGGGTGTGCAGAGTAGATCTGATATGAAGGATTATTTATTTTGCTATAGTATTTTGTGGTAAGATTATCTCAGGGAAGGGAAAGTGACTGTTCCAGGCCAAAAAAGAGGGCAGCTTTGTGTTTCCAGTCAGTTTAAACCATCACACTTCCCACTGTCCTGTCGGTAATCTTTTCTATAGATAATTTTTTTGCAGCACCTGAGGTTAAGTCCTGTTACCAGCAATTTTTACATAATATCCTGGATAGTTCTGTCTTGCTGCTGTGACTTCCTTGTCCCCAGTTTTCATGGAGGATTCTCGCAGAAAAATCCCGATCAAAAATCACCATTTTAAGCACTTTACCATTATCTTTCATTTCAGAAGCAGCTGTCCCCAGATAGGAATACAACCAAATAAATCCCTGGGTAGATTGGCTTTGAATGTGAGCTCTCTGCCTTTCTAAAAGCAAGCTTTGCCTTGTGCATATGTTACATCTTCTGAATTAATGAAATTAAACCTCCAGTTCTGTTTTCCAGTGGCAAAGGGAGATCAGATCAGGCAGTTGAGGAGAGTGGGAAACAGGCCTGGAGGAAGGCAGGCAAACAAGTACCTGAAAATTGCAGCAGTGATAAATAAGACTGGTAGGAAAGAACCATAAAACAGGAGGAAAGGGGATAAGAGAGAGAGAGATTCCTTTCCTGAGTGGAAAGAATCTTCAGTGTGAGTCCTGTTTCTGCCACGGGGCAGGGGATGGGGAGGACAAATCCTCCTGTGTCACGAAAAAGGGGTAAATGCAGCATGTCTTCTTCACAAAATGGATTTTTTATGAAGACTAAGAAGATAAAATTCCTGGTATGCTTGAGGGGCAGGGTAATTCTAGAGAATAGAAGAGTTTTCTTTCCTACTTGTTTTCCCATGCAGCCCAGGGGTATTTAGCTAAGCTTTTAATACACAAATGGGAATTTTGCTGAATGATTCTCCAGCACAACTTTTATGCAATTTTTTTTCTCCTGTCTCTTTCCCCCCCGCTTTTGTTTTCTTTTGTTTGAACTACCCATAAGCAGTGGTTCAATAGCAGACTTTTAACAAATGGGTTGCTGGTGTGGGTTGGGGTTGATCTGGTCAAAGATGTGGGTGTTTGCTTTTTGTTTTTTTCCTGGCCTGGTTACTGGGCCAGGGGACAGAGCAGCAGTAATAGCATGAAGCAGTAGCTGATTCCAGGGCTGTCTTCTGGGTGGCATTAGGATATCTTCATTTCTTTTCCATGAGAAACAGTAATAGAAGTCTAGCAAAATCTGAATACAGTCTTTTTTTTTTTAGTTCTGTCCAAAACCTGAGGTAATTAGGAAAAGAACAGAGATTGTCAGGCATTTAAACCCTCCAGCTCTTGCAGCATGGAGTATGACAAGGCCAAACTGAAAGACAGCTTCTGCTCCCTAAGATCAGGTAAGAACTGTGGGAGTATCCTCAGAGGAGCTGCAGCAGCTGTAGACCTTTAACTGGATGAAAAGCAAGCATTAGGAAGCAGATCCAAGGAGGCCTTGCTTCCAAAACTTTCAGTTGTTTTTGGTTCACCCCCTCAGCTAACAGATGATAATAATTTCTATTTAATTACCTCTCTCAGCTGCTGCAGTTACAACACTGATTCATCTGCAGAAGGTGCAATATTTTTGGGCTTCCAAGCACTTTTACAGCTAATATTTGCACATGTAGGAGACTTGCAGAGGGAAATCAGCTGCAGTGTGTGCTGGAAGTGCCAGCCCTGCTCCCTGTTCTCCCCTGCCTTCTGCAGCTGTTGCTGCTTCTCCCACTGCCCAAAGTCCACTCACTGAAGAAAGGCAATAAAAAGATTTCTTCTCTAGGAAAAGAAAGAATCTGGGCCATAAATGCAACAAAGCCCCCCTCAGTGACACTCTTTGATTTAGGAAACATCTTCTGGCACTCAGGTGTTTTTCAGGAATCCCTACTACAGCACTTGCCAACACCTTGAGTAAACTCCAACACTATTTGTTGTTGAAAGCCACAGGAGATGTAATTTAAGGCATTCTTGAGCTCTTCCCTGCAGATCCCACAGCCTCCTTCCTTGTATTAATAAGAGGCCTGAACCCACAGGGCTTGCTTCTTTTAACCCATCAATACAATAGGCATTTTATCACCTAAACAATTTAGAGTCTCTTCTGCCTGAGTCCATCTGTTCTGCCAGTTGAAAAACAGTGTATGAAGATAACTTGGAGGTAGTTCTTGTCTATAAAAAAATTGATTAGTCCTCCTTGAGTAACCAACAAATCCTCCAAAGTTTAGAGTATATTTAAAAATACAGCTTAAACTGAGGATTACAGTAGATTGAGGGTTTAACATGGAGAGTAGCTGCACAAACCTTCCCAGAGAAACTTCCTTAGGTGAATTTTCACAGCATTTTGTCAAGGTGTACAAATTTTTTTGATTGAGGATTTTTGTTTCTTTGTAGTCTCAAAATAATCAAAAAGTATGATGAACTTTGACAAAATGTGTTATGTGCTGGAATATTATGGCTCTGTTTTGGTATCTCAGTCAGAAAGATATTTTCACTTGCACAGGTGCAGTGTCCCCTTAACTTCAATTGTTGAATATCCATAGGGATAAGGTTTAATAAAGCTGAAACTCTGATAAAGGAACACAACCACTCTTGTATCTAACAACATAAACCAGCACCAGGCTGATCAAAAACTTTGTTTTTTCTCTTGCAACAGAGAGACAAAAAATGGCCAAACTGATACTTGCTGTTGAATTTGTTCAGGTTAAGCTCAGCTGGCAGATGTTGCAGAAATCAACATAAATATGCAAGAAAGCACATTTGCAATGCAGGGACAAAACTGGTGTGGTAGATGCTGTTACTCTGCTGATTCCAGATCTGCCTCATTTTGCTTTGGGATGGTGCAGTGTTTATGTGTCTTTAGGTGAACGTGAAGTTAGAGAAGTAAGGTGGCTGTAGACTAGTGCTTTAGCTTGGCTTTTAAAATATGTTTTGCAATGTAATGGCCCATTTTGCTCTTTTTTTTGGTGCACTAAAAGCTAGACAGTCCTTTCTCATTATTCTTGTTTGATAACAAATAACCTCTGCTGCTGCTGTGCTGTTCAATATTGGTGCGTGCAATACCCACGGTGTGGAAGCACAGGCACAGGACATCCCCATCACAAACATCTGGAGATCCCCTCCAGCTTAGGAGCATTTGAGCAGCTGCTGCACTCTCAGCTCCTCTGTAGGGGCCAGACAGGGCCTGTGGGTGCTACCAACCCTGGCAGAGAGACTGCATCCACTCCATGAATACTTTAGTGTGGTGCTCTGAAAGTCCCGAAGGGAGCCATAGTGGACTGCCTGTAGGTCTTTATAGTAACTTTCCCCCCACCCCCAAGGCTCCCATAGTGGCCTATGAAATGTCTAGGGCACTTGGATTCTTGGGCTGAAAGGCATTTAAAAAATTGAAACACGACCTTTAGGTTTTGTTGGTTTTTTTTTTTTTTAATGTTCTCAGTTCATTTTTTAATCTCTGCCACATGCAGAGTAACTGCTTGGGTGGTGTACAGGTCTCCCCTGAACTGGTCCACAGTGTTCCGTAATTTCCTCAAATGTAAGGATTTAGGAGTAAAATTGGTAACTGACCTGGACAATGTCCTGCCTCAGGTCATGTGCAAGGTGGCAAGTTTATTATTTTGTACACATCCTGTATTTATGTATGTTTATCATTATGTTCCAGTGAACTGTCTGATACAGATCTGGGGCAAATCAAAATGATCTCTTGAATTCTAATGGTTTCGTTTTTTCTAAGCTGTAAATCAGTGCTCTCCCTTAACCTATTGGTTACAATCAAATTTTGGTATATTAGCTGCTATACTCAGGGGAATTTTCGCATACTAAATAGCATGTGAATTGTCCATCCATAAATTGAGACCTGGGTAGAAGAAACGGAAAACTCCACAAAGACTCAGGCTCAGGGGAAACACTTTCCAAAAGCTTTTCCACCAGTGCTTTAGAAAAATGGCATTTATAACCTTTTAAATAAGCCAAATCTCCCTTTGTCAGGACAACCGAAAAAAAAAAAAAAGGGAAAAAGAAAAATAAATTATCCAATGGTGATAAGGATTTAGAAAATCAAATGATGGGAAAACCCCCTCAGTCCTACTCAGCTGACCCTGCTGTTGAAGCTGTGGTGCTGTGTAGAAGCCTCAGGGTGCCCCCAATCTGCCACCCTCTCCATCAGTAGGCTATTAGAAAACATTTCCTCTAATCCCATCAGTCGCTGCTGTTGTGGAAACCAGCAGGCTCCCCAGCAAATCCACCCTCTCTTATTTTTATCCTGTTGAAAGCGTTACCTTATCGGACGTAATCGAAACGGCTCATGTGCTGCTATGTGAAGAGCAAGTGGGTTTTATCATCACTCAGGCCAAAACTAAATATGGATTAAATTGCACCCTGCCAGCACAAAGTGTGCATTGTGTGGCTCTGCTCTGCAGTGCCCAGCCTCAGCTTGCTCCGTGCCTGATAAAACACTGCATTCCCCTTCAATCCCCCTTTTTTAAAAGGGCACAACAAAGCAGCAGTGTCTGCGCTGGAATGTGCTGCAGGTAGTGATCTAAACCTCCCTCACCAGAGACAGTGAGAAGATTAATTTAATGCATGAAGGTTGCTGCTTGGAGGGACTTCATAGGAATGCAAACCAAAGGCCCTCAAAGAGCCCACAACAAAGGAAAAGCCATGTGATCTCAAACTCCTGGTAGGATGAGGAACACTGGATTACGGCCTTGGTCTACCTTATAGAAAAGGCAGGAAATACTGTTGTACTGAATAGCAAAGCAAGCAGGGAAAAGATTTTTGGGGTGGGTGGGTTTTTTGCAGAACTTTTGGAAAGTTTGGCTGGAAAATTGCAGCCTTGTTAATGACATTTATATAGTAATTGATATGAACAAATGTGTATGCAAGTTTTGTGGTCATATGTAGCACATGTTCTGAGTTGCACTTTGTTTCCAGACAGAATATATATCTGTTTTTCAATTCCTGTTTATTTCTTTTTTTTTTTTTTAATTTTGGAAGGGCACTCCATTGCAATCCTGGCAGTGCTGAGAGTCATGAAGCTCCCTTTCTTGGCACAAAGTGACCTCCCAGACATGCCCCATGCTGCTGTGCAGACTTGCACACCTCCAAGTGAACTCCAAGAACACTCAGGTGGGCTGGGAAGGTGAACTGCTGCCACTTCTGACAGTCGCAGCAGAAAACAAGTAGAAGACTGCTCAGGAGTGCACCACATGGGCACAGGGGTATAAGGAGTCCTTACTATTCTGGGCAGGGGATCCCCAATGAAGCTCTGAATTATGTACTTCAAAGACCATAGAAATAACAGCAATACACCGAGAAGAACCAATGGGAAATTTGCTTGACTAAACCAGTGACAGGGACAGAGCAGCTTTCGAGTTTCCCCCAACCTTTCCCTGCCAAAACCAACAGTGTTCCCACACTCCAGGCTTTATGTTATCTGCCATCCCTATCTCAGTTCAGTTTCCAGCCACTGCTTATGGCTTTATCAAAAGGACCAATTTTATGCAAATTACTCTTTCTTCTCAGTCTTCTACTCTTGTCAGTAGGACCGTGCCATTCCTTTCTTAATCATTTAAACTGGGGCCATGACTCCAATCCTGTTTCAAAAATACAGCTCCTCTCATTTACTTATCTCTCTTGTCTGAAACAGCCTACTTGTGTGGAGCACCAGGTTCTTTTCTCTAAGACATTGTAAAGACAGCAATCTGTGGTGCTTACCAGATTTGCCCCCCTCATCTCTTGAGAAGCAGAATTTTTAAACTTAAATTTTTAAGTTTTGAAGCACTATGATTTTAAGCATTGATGTTAACTTACTGCTTCTTCAGGGTCCTCCTGCTTAAAGAATGATGTTGCTGCTAAACAGCAAACATCTCAAGACAAAGATGGCCAAATTCTACCATGACCTTAATACAGTTACACCATTATGGAATTCTAAAAGAATTAGAAGACTTGATCACTAAATTTGTATAGAATGCTATTATTAATTTGAGGTCAACAAACCAAGACTGGTTCACATAATGTTTTATTCACAAGTAGAAAAAGTATTACAAAACAATTTATACAAGATTTTAATTTACATTTGTTAAAGGAGTATTTAAAACAGCACTGTAAGTCCCTAGACATGACATGTGGGCAGGCTAAATGCAGTGGTAGTGTGTGTTTTCTATTGGCATGTACAACATTGCTTGCCACAGGCAATATACAAAGGACCAATTTGGTTAAATTAAGAAAAAAAGTATATACAAAATATACACATATATTTAAAAAAACACTCTTAATTTTTTCCTCCCAATTTGCTCTCAAGCTGTCACTCATTAAAAAAAAAGAGCATCTTTCTCTAGGGTTGCTGGACAAAAACAATTATACAAAGTTTAAATTCCAATGGGAAAACATACTTACTGTGGCAGATGCTGGCAAAATTTTTGAACATTGCTTTTTCAAGAACTGGTATTAGTGAAAAGTTAAATTTCCATATGTTATAAAAATACTTTGCCATATACTGAAATGCACATTGGATATTTTTTCTATTTACAAAGTATGTACAAAGAAGCACACATCTCTTCATGCACATGTAGTGAAAAATAATGTTTTGTAACTTCTTAAATGTATGCAAGTATACAAAGAAATTATTCAAAACTACTCATATTTAAATATATATGTGAAAGTATTTATCTGAGTAATTGTACTGTATAATTGCTTATTGTTCCATCAGTGACCAAAAGGTGGAATCTGCTACTTGAAACACCAAACCAAACAACAGCAAAAAAATCACTTGGATAACTTGTTCTCTTGGGTTTGAATTTGGGAACTGTTATTCATGGCTCTTGCACAAATGAATAATCTCGCTGGGGAAGAGCTGGAGCATCTCCCTGCCACGGCAGCCTGTACTGTTTTTAGCTCTTCTTGTGCATGTCCAACCTTCTTCTGTGTGCTCCAAAACAAAAAGTCTTTTTCCATAATGGATTCTGAATACTGTCTCAACATTTCCATTGCCACACAAACCATGTGTGGAAAGATGAGTAATATTAACTGCAAATTTGCATCTGTTTTGCTGATTGCTTTTCTTTAGTCAAGGCACATTGGGTACTTTAAGGAATAATTGCTAGAGTTCATCACTGACAAGTGTGAGCCTGTTGAGTGTAACAAATCAGTAGAGGCTACCGGGATTATCCAGAGAAGCAAAAACTATTTTAGGGATGAAAATGGCTGAAAAAAAAAGGTATTAAGGAATGTGGTAAAGCAAATTGCTTTTTATATTCTGTGTGGAAAATTTGAATTGACACAGTACTATAGTGAGGACAGAGTGTCTTGAATGAAAGGGACTCCTAAATGAATTAATTAGGTCACCATGAAGCTTGACCCTTAAAAGTAATGCATTAATAAAAAATCTTGGTAACAGTCTCACTGTATAAATGCTTTCATGGCACACCTGCTATAGTCTGACACTTTGATTCGACAGTTGATTACAATTATTTCAACATCCAAAATTATATGCTATAACAAGAAGTGCTGTATTCCAATACTGAGACTACTAATTAAACACAACATCCTTATCTATATGTCTGACCTTCATTAAACTAAACCTAATTTAAAGCTAATCTCCTGCTACATTTAACAGAACAATGCCACCTCCCAGAAATGTAGTAATTGGATGGAGGGGACTTCAACCATACATACTGTAACATGCTAATTTAACTCCCCAAACTAGCTTATTGACTATATTGTAATACATAATAAAGGCTTCAGCTTAATAACAGGTGATCCTTGCATAAACAGAAATCGTTTTTTTACATCCTTCAATAGTAGGAATATTATTTAAAATTAGAACCAGCAGAAAAAAAAAGCCTAATGCATGCACAAATCTGCAGGCAGAGTAACTGGCACCCTGTTGTCCCACATCTTCTGACACCTGTAGCCCCCCTAAACACACTGAAGCATTTGTATTTCTTGCTGTATTTACATATACTATTAAGCTCACTCTGTAAGATGTTTTGAGATTCTGTGAGGGAACAGAAGAAGAGATGCAAAAGGTCATAAATCCACTTTCAGGGTCCTCATAGGATGCTCCTTGAAGTTTCACTTCACAGCTGCTACAGCTCAGACACAACTGCTCAGAAGGTATGAAATGATGCCATTTTGTTCCAGCTGGTTTGGGAGCCATGCAACACTGAAGACCAGACTATGTTTGATGAGAATCAGCAGGGAATGTAAGGGAAGCATTCAGCTTTAGTGCTGAGAGAAATAGCATCAGTCCCTAAAAAAAAGTGACAGGAGAGTGGTTACATAAATTAATAAGAAACCTGTATGTACTTCTATATTTGACTAAACACTAAAAGAGTAGAAGTACACTTACTGCTTGCTGTAAAAATTCACTTAGACCTGAAAATTAAAACTGTATTAAAACCCACATTAAAAAGCTTATACTTGAGTGTACACATATAAAAATATGCTGTATTCTGATTTTATGGTATTATTGCCTTTGAAATATAATAAAACATCGATCTATGCAAGACTGTAATATACCCACAGGCAGTACAAAGACCATTCTTCCCTCAAAATATTTTAAAAATACATGAAAGATGAAGGGCAAGTAGGAAAAAATTGTATAGACAGATAAAATAATTTTCTTGGAGTTGTACAGCTGGCCAGTATTCATCCTGAGAATACATCTCAGGTAAGCCTAGTCCTGGTCCTGTCCTGTGAACACTACTGAAATTTCTCTGCCAAAAGTGCACACATAATGATGCACTGTAGAGTCTGAATGTGGAGAAATTGTACAAAATGAATCAGTGGGGTCTATTGAAGAAAAAAATATGAAGAAAATATGAGGAAAAATATGAGGAAAAAAATGAAGAAAAACTTAAGCCTCCCAAAGAAGTTGATTATTCAAAATTATACACAAATCTCAGTAGTAATAGAATAGAATATAGCAGAAAACTATCGAAGCATACAAGATTTTGAGATGCTAGAAAAGCTGTCTCCATACACATAGGAATCAAGAAAATTTACAATTCATATACCACAACAAGTATAGTGAAATAAAAGCTAATTTTTGTAGTCATATTTTGAAATTCTGTGGTTCCTTTGATCTAAGAAAACTTAAATAATATTAATCACCTACCTCTGAAGTTGATGCATGATTTAGTGGGACAACACCCACAAACTTCTGATTTTTTAAATCTTGTTAATATGGAAATGCATGCCCTTAAAACATCAAGAGAGCTGGGAACTAACTGTGGAGATCTGCAGCCATAGCCACATCACTGTCCCTTCCCACACACAGCTACAGGATACGACATTCCCCACAGGATACTGGGCACACACAGAAATGAAACCATCAGAGCTGTGATCTGACACGTGGGCAGAGAGCGCCCAGCATCGTTACAGACAAAACTCTGTCCTCTAAATAACACACTGAGAGAAACATGTGCCACCTGGATAAGGCTGGGATTGTCAGTGACAGCAGCAGATATTCAGGGGGATAAGTCCCACTGGAGTCAATGGCAAAACAATTCTTGATTGAACAGCTCCCATCCCCTTCCTCCTCTTGACAATGTCACCTAAACAATTAAGGCCGGATTTACAAAGAAACTGTTGCACTTACATGTTGTCAGAATGCGCGTGTTTTTTGCGAAATACTAATTACCCTCTACTTCATATTTAGGAATAAAACAATAGTGGCATGCAAACCAAATGGAAGAGGATCAAAGGAATGAAGTTTTATTTCTGCAGATGGCCCCAAATTTTCATAATTACAGATAGCATAATTTTCTTAATTAAATTTGGTGCATATTAGTGGCAACTTCTTGTGTTCCTGCCTCTGAGTTCATGCACGGGAGACTGTTTCAGCTTTCCAGCCACAGCCTGCATAAGCCTGGAGTAACACCACCACTTGTCATCAGCACACAGGCCATAATTTGGGATCCTTTCACAGATTAGTTACTTGAGGCTCCAGGTTACTTCCAAGAGTAGAAAATATGGAACATAGTTAATATTCAAAAAGATATAATGATGAAGCAGTAGCAGAATGACTTTTTGTGACATAGTCCACTGTTACATAGTTGAGACAGTTGTTTATCACCTCTTTGCATTTTGACCTCAGCCCTGCATTTTCTATGAGCTTTTATAGATTAAATTGCATTTTATGGACAAACTTATGTTTTATCTGATGACATGGGAATATAAATGGCATTACAAGGCATTTGAGATTCTATTCTGTTTCTACTACTACTGCAGTAACTCCACAGGACTCCACAGAGTCCACTGCAAATATTTTTAGATGAACACTTGTATGTCTTTAATGCTTTGTTTGCAATAAGCAAAGCCAACTCCTCAGTTCTCCCTCATAAACAAAGGCTAGCCTCACATAATGGTTTGGTCATAAGGCTATTAAACTGAACTTTTCCCTTGAAATTTAATGAAAAAAATTCCTTGATAAAAGCTGACTGGTGTACAGACTTACCCCTGTATTCTGGTTAATATTATTTCAACACCACAGTTTTCATAATTACACCTTTCAAATTCAGTTAATGATTTAAAAATGTGAAACTGCTGGATCTCTTGCAGAGTTTTAATTTATTTCAGCAATAGCTAGGTGTAACCTATGGAGACATATAACCCTACACCTTCTTAGAATTCTATTTTTATCTAGCTCTACATGCCTGGAGCACTCATTCTCACTCCTTTGTAGTTATGTTTTTTACCTCTTTATCAGTCTGTAGAGTCATTTGTTGTTCCATTACACTTTGTCTTTGGCTGGGTTTCAGCAGTCACTGAGTTCTGAAGTGATGAAACTTCTATGCATGTTCTGTGTTCGGAGATTTCAAAGGATTTTGCAACATTTCCATCAAGAGACTTAGCTGAAAGAAGTACTTCACTTAGTTCCTGGTTATTATCCAATCCAACAGTGGCTGCATTTTCAGTCTCAGGGCTGCAGGACTTTGCAGATCCTCCAGCCAGTTCTGAATATGATTCACAGACAGAAATGCTGTCACAACAAGCTGAGTTTTGCATAAGCGGCCAAGCATCTGGAATGTCTCCACAGGTGGAATGTGACAGAGAACCAAGGAAAGCAGGAATCATTTCTCCAACAGAATCAGAAGTTCTGCAGAAGGATAAAAGGCACATGGTTTACAAAGCATTCCAGAAAATATTATCAGTATTGTAATTACTGTCATTTGTAATTATAGGTATTTCAAGAAGGTTTAAGAGGGTTATATTAATTCTCTAGAGACATCCTGTACAAAAAAAAAAATCTATTGAGAAGGAAAACAGTTTGTTCTTTGTCTGGAAATGACAAAGTGAACTGGTGAACACTACTTCAGACAGTGAATCCAGGATTCCAGTGAATCCACTGACTCCAGGATTTCTGCCCATAAACAATCCCCAACAGTTGGTGTTGTTTATGGTCAGAAATATGACAAAAATACTATAGTAGCATTCAGACACACTGCCACAAAGAAGAAGGATTTTGTTTTTTCTCAGTGCATGGGGAGGGGAGTATTAAGACAAGATATAACAGGCTCAAAGTGCAGCAACAAAGATGGTTGGGCAGACTCTGGAATCTTCAGCACTAGGGGGGTTTGGTAGTTTTTTGTTTGTGTTTGTTTTTTCCCCAAACCCTAGACAGACAAATATCTAACAGAAGTAAAAGAAGTAAAGTGGCTTCAGACTGGGAGAATGGAACAGGCAACAAGACAAGACTGCTTGAAACGATGTGTTTGCTTTAAACCTGAAAACGCATTCACTTTAGATTTTCCAGTTTGTTCTGTCTAGCCCTCAAAATGTGAAAAGTTTTTCTCCTATTGTCTTTCATATGGAAAGGACATAGTATTAAAGAAGGGCAAGCATTATTTTTCTTTTATGGAAAATGGAAGAAAGTAAAGTGGAAACTCAGTATTATCTACCTCAAGTATATTTGAAGTGCATGATAATAGTGACATGTGCCAAACTCTGTTAAAAGTCCAGTAGTGTTTTTCACTATATATACACCAAAATAACTATTAACAAAACCAGAAAGTTATAACAGTATATTTTATTTCCAAAAACTGTCTAGAGATTTATAAAAATGCAAAGTCTATATTAAGTCTGACATGCAGTGTGACAAAATTCATCCCAATTAACATGCCTATAACAGATTTTAAGTAGCCTTACTCATTTCCAAAACATGATGCTTTAATAGCTTTGATATACACACAAAGCATTTTCAGAGATGAGGCCAAAAGTCAGGACATTGCACCACAATTGAAGGAAATACATTATTCTGGCAAAGGAAACTGGCACAAACTCCATTTCTACTGGAAGGAACCACAGGATCTTTGATGTCCACATAGCATGGATATTACAGTTATTTTTAAAGCCTTAACCAAAAGATTCCTCAAAAAGTACACAACTCTCCATTTGTCAGCCTCGGTGGCATACAAGGATGACTCAAGCTTGTCGGCATTTAAACAAGTTGTTAGAGAAAACTTAGATATTTGTGCTTAGGTCGCTAAGTCACCTTGCACAAACAATACTTATGAAGAAGCTGCCTCTACATTTTTAGTTACATGTGGCCATAAGAACAAAACAGCTCATGACCAATTCAAACCTTATATGGAAAATTATTCTAGCTAAAAGAAATAAATACATCCTGTGTTAAAATCTGTAACCAGGAAACTCTGAAGGACACCATAAATTTTATATATTTAGCTCATGGCCCTGCTGTAAAAACAACTACTCTACTACTGCACTTAGCTGATCAGGAGAAGATAAAGGTTAAAATCTGCTAGAAATTCAGAAATAATAGATATTTCAAATCTTGGAGTCCTAAAGAGTTCCTAAAAAAAATCTTCATGCCACTTGTAAACTGTACCTCAGTCCCACCAGATTCACAGGTTTATGCAGCAACTTGCTAACCATTAGCAGAAGAGGGGGTGGCCAAAGCCTCTGAGGTACCACAGAATAAAATGAAGATTATCTGCTAGTCAGAGAAGCCTCTTCTTCAGAGGAGCCCATGTATCAAGTCAGCATTTACTGAGTAATACTTAAGTTTTTCACCATAAACCTGTTCTTGCACAACATGGGATGATATGGCTACAGTTCATCAAAATCCCTCATTCCACTTCAAGCAGCTGTTGTCTCTGTATAAATATTACTTTGAATGCATAAAAAAATACTTCATGTTTAATACACATTTGTAAAACTAAGTTACCTTTCATTAAGCGTGGTCTGAGAGTGGAAAGCACAACTGTGACTGCTGTGCTCCATGCTACAGGTTTCATCACAGCACAGTGAGGGAATCAAGTGAACTGGTCCTACGGAATGAAAATTAATTTAATAGTGTTAAAACTGTCAAAGCTCTGTATAAACTTAGCCTCTTTTCTTTTTCAAACTTGAGTATTGGTTTGCCAGTTACATTATAATACATGGATTGAGGAAAGAGATTTCTTGCTGTAAAAACAGCTTCTTTATTCTCTTAAAATTAAATTATTTATAAAAGCGAAGTCCTTCCTCCAAAAGTAATATAGAAGGCAGTCATGAGTATCTATTTTTTAAATTGATTTTCTTCTCAGTTGAAAGCACGTAAGTGGAAGCATTCTGAGTTAAGCTATCAGGATGATATTTAAGCCTGTGCTTTTGCGTTAAATTATGTAATTAATTTCTTAATGTCATAACTGCATCTGTTCTGATATGACTTCACAAAATGGCAAGTATTTGAATTGTCCAGGTTGTTAATGACCTTTAGCATTCATATCATGTTCTTAGATACCCTCTGGTACTCTGGAAGCCTTCACACTAATTTAAGTCTCAAAGCCAGATGCAGTGCTATTTTTAACAGAAAGAAATGAGATAGACACTTTAATTTTTTTTTCCAATTGAAGTCACTGAAATGAATACAGAAAAAAACAAAACCCCCCAAACAGCTACTTAAAAATCCTATCCGCTCATTGAGAAATTAGCCTAGGACAAAGGGTAGTTTGACAGTATTAGCTCTGCAGTTAAATCTAATTATCATAACTCAAGTGTTAGATAAAATAAAGTCACCTTTTGGTAGACCTAACATACCACATGTCTGTGATGTACTTCTCTGGCACTTGCAACATGTTCTGTGGTCATATTCATTTAGCCGTGGTCTATCAAAACATGATAATTCAGAGCCATTGTAGTGAATGTCTTGAGATCTCAAAGACCCTTTGAACAAAGTGAATAAAAATCCATGTTAGTAAGTGTTACCCTTTTTCCTGCTCAGAGCCCTCTATCTTCACAGAATGTGTAACTGTCATGCTATAAAGTATGTCCAGACATTTTCCAATTGAAAGATCCACACTCCCTGTGGCTTCCCATAACGTAAACCACAGATTTTGAAACAAACCCTTGAACAGCCTCTTCTAGGAAGACATCTGCTCTCATTTGGATTATTTGAGAGTATATCTTATTCACTGTTACACTTTTTGCAGTGTTTAACAATTCTCAGTGATTCCCATCTGAAATTTTCCAGAGTCAGCTTTCAGTCACTGGGATTTTGTTTATATTCTCTTAAAGAGCTTTACAGACTTCCTTTAATCTCTATAATTGTAGGCCAAGGCAAACGAGTTACTACACTTCCCTAAACGAAATTTGAATTCACTGTGTCAGAATTTCTCAAAACTCATGCTGTAAAGCAAATTCTAGGTTAGGAAAAATTCTTAAATGCCTCTCTAAACCTTTTTATTTCTGCTTGTGCTGAAAGCAGCAATAGTATCAATTCATCCTAGATATTATTCTTGTTTGGTACCAGGGTTCATTAGATGCTAAAAACATATTTTAATAAAAGTTTTATAAAACAATAAATGGGAAGTAGAGTGCTTTTCACTTTTTTCTTTCTTAATTTAAATTAAGAGGCGGAAAAATGTTTATTATAAAGAAATTATATTGATGAGCTGTTACGGATTTAAAAGAAATTTACAAATCTGTCTTAGGCATTTAATTCATCTTGAATATGCCCATAAAACCAAAACTGTTGAAGGCCAAATCTACACTGGCCACATTCATTATCTTGATGACCTAATCTGTGTTTCACAATAGCATTTGATGAACAGATCTTTCAAAGTGGTATTTCCACACTGACTTTGCAACTCTGTAATGTCCCATCTTGGATGATGGATGGTCCAAATGTATCTGTGCAGCATCTAGCAGAGTACAGCATGCAGTTGATGCAACTGGAGTATTTTGGGCATTTACACAGCATTTTCTCAGTAGCAGCTGGAACTTCCACGCTGGGCTGGCAAGCTTGGATAGAGTCCTGGGCTCTGCTACATTGACCATCTCAGTGCTAAACTTGCTTGAATAATGTAGGCATTTCATTTATTTACCTACAGAGAGATCTGCCAAACTAATACCACCCTATAAATATTACAAAGAAACAGTAATAATTGGAAACTCACAGCTTGGTTTCTTCTCCATGAACTGCCTCTTGCAATAGATAACACAAAGGATGAGAAGAGCCAAGAGCACTGTTGCAAGTGCACTGCAGATAACAGCTGCCAGAGCAGTGTCTCGAGGACTAGAAGCAGTTGAAGGGATCTTCACAAGATTTACCTTGGTGGTACCTGAAATATAATTAAATAATAATTAAGGCAAAGTGCAGACATTTCCAGAATATAGTCATGTAAATGAAAATCTGGGAAACAGAAGAGGTTTGTGGCACAGAAAAAAAGAGAATGTTTCATCTGCTAATGGATTAACATTAATTGCACATATAAATAGATATGATCATCAGCAACCTCAGTATGAAACAAAGTCTTAGAAAAGATATATTGCAAAATATGTGATAATGAGTGGAGATGCACACAGACACATTCAGACTGTCCATGAGAATGGAATCAGATCCTCACCATGAAAACAAAGACATCTGAATGTTAAATGTCACATGATTTTAATATGGAGAACATTTCCTAGCATAGAGTTGAGAGAGTGACCCACTAGAGGGAGTCACAAATACATGAACTTCCCTTAAGGAAACTTTCTGGGCACTGAGACACCCCAGAAGTTCAAATGCTGTCAAAATTATGATCCCACTTTGTTGCATATGTCATGGCACCGTGGTCATTTCCAAGATCAAACCTAGGATTTCAACTCTGATGACTTTTTTTTTCTTCAGTGATTTTTCTTTTAATACTAGATAATCCCTCTAGTCAACATTCAACAAATTGACTTTATATCCATATTAGTAAAGACTTAAGCGATGTTTCTAGCTTTGACAAATGTTGCTACCTTTAGGTGGAAAGTGAAAAATATTTTTAAAGGATCCAAACTTTAACTACAACTGTTGAAACTACCTTAATTATGTATTTTAAAATTAAATTATCTTTTAAACAACTTAAGAATTTTGACAGCCTGCCTATTTCATCTACTTTGAAGTCCTCCTAAATTCAATGAGAAAAAGGAATAAAACACAGAGTACTTCTATGACAGCGAATTTTTAAGAAACCACAATCTGTACTTTACTAACTTACAAAAATAAGTTAATGTGCCTGTTTACCCCAGAAGATATTTGGTTAAAACCTAAAGATTATAATATCCGAAGAAATAATCCATACAGTCATAAGTTTAAATTGTGAAATAAATATCTGTCAGAGTATATTAAAACCTCTAATCAGATTGTACATAAACACAATTGTTCAATATCATTACTGCAATTTCATAATGGCAGGAGAGAACTTCCTAGATTAGTTAGTGCAATCAGTGGAATTGTATTACTCAGGACTTTTCCACAATAATTATGTATTTCCTCTACACACATCAAACATGGGCACCACAGGGTTTGTGATACCATATTGCTTTGTTATAATGCCTAGATTGACAAAACCTAGGCATTTTGAAAAATCAACTTAATTCTAAGTCTTTAGACCACCTAATGCCAAAGAAAACACTACTTCTATGAAATAAAGAATCCATAAAATTAAAGAAATAACCCACCAAATGTATTAAATAAAAACAGTTTCTGTGGCTTACAGTATCATGTAGTTGCTAGTAAATGCGGTAATATAAAAAGGAGGAGAGATTAGATCATGGCCATTATACAGAAGAAAGAAAGTTTAGTTGCTCATTTCCTGATTTCAGCATGAAGTTACTGCATTTACATCTGCTTAAATATTTCCATTTACCTTCAATTTGTACTATTATGTTCCACTGTCACATCAAAATCTGAAGAGCAAATTTATAGCAGATCTTTTTTATGTGCTTTTGACTTGCCAAATTGCACAGAGTGCAGCAACTGGGGAAAGTACAACAGAGACACACAAAAATGACCAAGGAACTGGAGATTCTCTCTCCTATAATCAAAGTTTGAGAGCTGGGATGGCTCAGGCTGGAGAAGGCTCAGGGGAACCTCATCAATTTGTATAAATCCTTGGAGGGAGTGTGCAGAGAGGGCAGAGCCAGGCTCTTTGCTCAGATCAGAGGTGATGGACACAAACAAACACAGGAGGTTCCCTCTGAACATCAGGACACGCTTTAATAACTCTGAGACTGACTGACCACTGGCACAGATATATTTGCTCTTACACAGTTATTACCTATCCACCTCCTCATGTTCTTCAATAATTACTATTAATCACAGAGCTAAGTTCTATGGCCTCTTTTCCAAATCTTCAATGTTAACTTTAAAGAAAATGCAATCAGTATCATAATCTTTTTGTCATAACTTGCTCCTGCTCTTGGCAGGAACATCCCAATCTTTCACAGAGAAAACATTTTACTCAGTTTCTAGGATTCTTGCAGCTGTAGTTTTATGTTTATAGTTTTAGCAGACTGAAGAAATTTCTGCATGAAGTTCCAGGATACCTGTGAGAGCAGTAAATCTATATAAAAGCCTGTCTATATAGCAATGTGTGCTGGCTTTGGTGTGAAGATCAGACTGCTTTGGTATCAGGTTTTCAATTCTAGCCAACTGCCTGGTCTAGTCTTTAGAAGGTTAAAGACAGACTGGACAAGTATTTAAAAACCAGTAAAACCAGTATTTAAAAACAATAAGAAATACTGATAAGAACATCTTCAAGTATTTTTTGTATCAATATACCTATTTGTATTAATGTACATAAGAGAACTAAACAGTTCTTAGTAATTAGGCCTTCATAATTTGCAGAAAAAAGAATGGTCAATTTTGAAGGGCAAAAAAGAAATAGAGCAAGGGAGGTGAAGCTTCTCTACTTTTGTCTCTCTTCATTTGCTCACAAAATACATGTATTTTCAAGTATGATTACATATTATGTGTTCTAGGAAAATAAAAATTATATATTTCTTTAATGCCTATCAGCAATATTCAAACTGGAAATACAGTGATTTCATTTTAAATAGGGATGGCAAGATTTAAAATTTTTTTAGCCATCTAGCTGTTTAAGATTTGTTTTATTTGGTTGATTTTTTTTCACTTGAGAAAGCAATTTTCTATTCCTGAGAATGCCTACCACTCATCTTCACCTTCAAAGAACTTTTTGGAATAGCTACTATGAGCAGTCCATTGTAGTCTAGCTCTAATTACAATGATAGTGATCTTCCCTGCAGAGACCAACATTTCAGAAGTGGATTGCTATTGTAGAAGTGGCCCATTGGGCATTGCTGAACTCTGCTTTCAGTGTTACTCAGACATGTATGCATTTTCATAAACTCTTTCTTCTCACTGACTTCATGGTCCCACTTCAGTAAAGCAAGGAGTTGCATTTTAAACTTGTACTTACATCTATTAGATGATTACAAGATTAAATTCAAATACCCAAATAAACACTTTGTGAACTGGATGTGATACATTCAGAAAAGAGGGAGGAGGTGCACACTGTTTTCTGATTCTGGAAAGCATGTGCATATTATCCACATTTTATTAAAAAATTTATTTTCTTTTAAAAGTTTTCAGTCTAACATATTCTGAAAATGTGGTAATGTTGAAGAAGAATTACCCAAAATATCAAACTGTCTCCTGCATAATTTTGAACAGTAAGCCTAAATACACATTCTTCCCTTAATTAACCAATATTACATTATAATGGCAGTATACGCAAAGGTGTGGTCCTTAAAAGCAAGTAAAGTTTCTGTTAATCCAAGACAGTTAAACAGCAGTAACTCAGCTAATACAGAGCAGATGAATCCCAGCTGTATCACTAAAATTTCTGCCAATAAACAGAATAGCTAAATTTTTGGCCTATTATATCAAACAACAAGGGACAGGGCAAAATGTAAAAAGACTTCTTTTGTCACTTATTTCATGGTTATTTTCTCAATTTTTTTTTTTTTTTTTTGAACCATGATTAATTACAGTCGCTACTGGAATCAGCAAACCTAAAAGAAAGCTTTCTGTGGTAGATCAACCATGTGGAAACAGAACTTGCAACATTGTAGGTTTCTTCCATGGATACAGGAAATATATAATAATTACTAAAGATGAGGAGAATAAAATGTGGAATATTATGTTTGGGTTTCTTTCTTAACACATCAAGTCAATGCTAACCTAAAGACAGCTTACTCAAAATCACAAGCTAATCCAAACTGCATTTAGAAAGCAGTAACATGGTAACATTGGACAGAGTGCCATCTGTTACAATCAGGATTGAAAGTAAGATGCAAAGGTTAAAATGTTGTTAATTCCTGGGATATGGGTATTCCTGGTTGACAGGGGAAAGGAGCCTATTACAAAAAATGTTTGTCCATTACCTCTACGTTGAACAGCCCAACTCAGTGGTATCAACCTTAATTTGACAAGAATTAAGGGCTCAGACATACCCTCAAGTTATGTAATTCAACAGGTTACTGCCTGTCAGCTGAACTGCAGTGGCTATCTGTATGTGTGCTTGATCCACAGAAAAGGCAAGCCAATGTAAGGCAATGTGGCTTACTTTGAAATTCCTTCATTTTGAAAAAAAACCACCAAATTTGAAGACATTTATATTAATTTAAAATAAGAAGGCAGTATGTTTACCTAGCCCCAGACAAGCAAAAGTATGTATTATATATATAGACAATTCAGATACTACATGCATAAGACTTGCACATATAGATAAAATACATATGTTTTATATACTACTGAGCATTAACATAAATGGAAAGTAAGTAACCCTGAAAGTATCTTTGAGTCTTTACAAAGCAGCAGATTGGCTCCCTTCTCCTGATCTTTCAAGTAGGAGGTAAGAAACTTTTATTAAACATTACTATTGGAGACTGTGGTAAACAGTGGGGACAGAGTCTCCCAACATCTGTAAAAGGACAGCCCTCTGCATGCACGGCCTACACCCAAAAGTTCATCATGTCAAACCACATTTCTCAAATGTGCTCCAAGTGCAGACTTTAAAGCCTTTAGTTAATGGCCCACAACTTTTTGTTTGTTTGTTTTGGTTTGTTTTATTTTGCTGGTTTTGTTATTTTTTTAATAAATGTACCAAAAAGCCCTAGGGGAGAAAATGACTATTCAAGTATTTATCCATTGTTTGGAAATCCTGAGAAACATGCTTATAAATTAAAATCTTTGAAATTTTGTTTATTCATTTCCAAGACCATTTCTCTTGCACTGTGTATTTTCACAAACTCCAGCTGCTGACAGCCTTTCATGTTTAAAATGGTAAAGCAATTGCACTGTGCATGTGAATTTAAAATATATATGAATTCCACAGTACTGGATACATATCTCAATGTCTGTAAGGCATAGCCAACCTCTGCAACACATTTTTCTTTTAGTAATTCATAGATGTGAAATCTTGGTAATTACCATGGTGATCTAAATTGAACCACTATATGGGCACAAAAGTAACATTGTTTCATACATAAAGCTCTCAATTTGGAGAACTGTCTAGCCATGTGAAAATACCACTCCATGAAAGTAATGCCTCAGATCACTGCTACCCTGAAATAACCTGAAAATACCTGAGAGTAAGCAAAAAAAAGTGAGAGGAAGTGGGATAAAATCTGTGTCACTGCTGAACTACATATTCTAGTCCTCAGCATAACATAACTGGTTATTAATATGAAAAGATATCTCTCCTCCAGAAACTGGAAACACCTAGTGTGATCCGATGGCACCAAGTCTATGTTGCTGTTAATGACTGTGGTGTTGGCAACAATTATCTTTCTGACTTTTGCTTCTAGAAGCCAAGTTCACATCTCTGACAGCTGAGCATGGGCAACATCTATTTTCTTGAAAACACAACTTCTTTTTAGGTGTTCTCATGTGTTAAAACCATGTCCCATAAAGCTTACATCAGAACATATGATATTGCTAGATACAGCAGAAAATCTATTTTCATACATCACCTCTAACTTGGGCTTTTAACCACATTCTTTGCCAGACATGTTTTGCGAAAAAGAACACGCTATTTTAGGCTATCCTCTTGTTCAAATCCAACTATAGAATGCATCCATCCCACACAGGCTATGAAAGCTCTTTTATCTTTTCAACAGAAAATGAAAGCAGAAATGCTTTGTATTCTGTATGTGCGGTCCCATGTAATGTTTAGGACTACCCAGTTAGAGAACAAAAACATCTCTGTGCAGTATTTGAGTCAATTCACTCTGTTTATGACAGTTTCTGCTCTATTCAGTCTCTATATACACACTCTATCACTCTCAGTCCCAAAACACTTTAACAAGACATTGCCCACATAAGCAGAGGAAGAGTCTGCATTGCTGAAAAGCAAACCCTGTTCAGGAGGGCAGCTACTGCCATTGCCCATGTGCTAAGGGAAGAGAGGGGGGCCATGTACCCTTCAGAATCTACCTGTATATTCACCAGTTAAATGACAATGGCATGCATGTAAATAGCAGAATAATATCCTTCATGTCTGAAGGTCGTCTCTTTAGCCAACAGAGAATAACCCACTTTCATAAATCAAAAATGCAACTGAACATTGTGAATCCCATGCATACAGGTTACAGATCTGTTCCAAAAGGTTCAAGCAAGCTCTTACAGCTGCTGTATGATGAGGTTGTAGATTGGTGCATGGATTGGTTTTCAGTAGATTGACACATGACAGTGTGGAAAGCTCTATCCTGTGACCATGACTGAGGGCTGGTAGAGCAGCTGAGCTGCCCCTAGGCAGGGAATATATATGCTCTTCCATATATATCTATGTATTTATTTTTATAAATCCCAGTAAAGCAGGAAATGAAATGTAAATCAGTCATAAAAGAGGTTTTGTCTCTCTGATTCAATAAGAAGTGATTTCTAACACTTCACTTTCTATGTCAATTATTTCTCTCCTTGTCCTGGTTCAGCTGTGGTAACACCCAGGGAGTAAAGCAAAAGATTTCATAATGATTGCAAGCCTGTGTCCGAAGTTTGTTGACACAGAATTTCCATAAACATCACTAATAGTCTATGCAATACCTTTTCAAGAACTATAGCTTTTTTCCTTGCTTTGAAAATGCTTTGTAAAAGTACTCAGCTACCTCACTTCTGTTTGCAAGCTGTTCTGTCATCAGAATAACAGAGTATACTGTGATAAATTTCATTCACAAAGTTTCTAAAGCTTTAGAAAATGGTGATTGTATATTCAAATAAAAAAGTAGATCAATAAGTGATACATTAAGAAAAACTACTATATCTGAATATCAAATTAGGTGCAGGGATAATTTCCTTATTTTGCTCGAAAAACAACTTTTTGAATTGGCCAAATAACTTATTTAGTCCAGACAGCTAGATGTTCCAGCTCTACTAGAAAATTCAATAAAGTTTTAGTACCTTTCCCTTGTTGCCTCCTGGCCTACAATTAAAATCTGAAATAACTGGGAAAGGAAATGCAATCCTGATAGAGACATCTTCACTCTTCAAACTCTCTGTGATGTACTAGTATTGTTTTGTTACTGAATATCAAAAATATAAATGCTAAGGAAATTCTTCCAAGTATTAGAAATCTCATGCAGAAAGAGCCTACTTATAAGTCATGACTAATAAAAAATCAGTACTCAAAGAGATGTGGAAATACACGTGTGTGCATGTGTGTTCAACACTGGACAACTTATTACATTAAATTTTTAAGACGTTATTTTCAAATTGAGAGAATATATGAGAAATAAAATACAGAAGACTCACAACTTTCAGATTTCAGATAATTCAGAGTAATCTAAAAATCAATACACATAAAATATTGATGCCATTGTATTTTGGTATCCATTTTGAAGAGTGGATTTTCAGATTTCAGATAATTCAGAGTAATCTAAAAATCAATACACATAAAATATTGATGCCATTGTATTTTGGTATCCATTTTGAAGAGTGACAAAGGGACAAGGCTTAAGCATGCAAAAGTTAAGCTCTAAAATCTGTAATTTTAAAATCCAAATCTATTGGGGAAGCTAGAGGCCTGTATTAGGTCACATACTTCCTATGCAGTGTGAAGAAATGTTAAATGCAGAATAGAATCTGAAATATCTGTCATATGAGTAACACAGTTCCATGTGTTGCCATGCTCAGCCCACAGATAGAGAAAACTGGAGAAGGATAATATACTTTGCTCTTCCCATAAATTACTCAGAGAGGAGCTTCCACCTTCTCTTAAAACTATGGAGAACAAAAATCTATGATCTCATTTTAAAATTAAATTAAGAGAGAGAAATCAAAAGCATGGCTTATAATGCCTTTCAGATGTGACTCTTTCTTGAAAGAGGAGGTAATGATGGGGTTTCTGCCTTCTGAGAAAGCTTCAGAACCTTTGCCAAGAAGTATGAAAGGAAGACTCTTCTACCACCTTCATGGAGATTGTTTTAGCTACTAGGCTAGAAGCTGAGCTTGATAAAAGCTTGTTTTTTCTCTCCAATTGAATTTGCCCAGTTGTAAACCTCAGCAGTAAGGGCCCCACTTTGCACAGCCAACAGTCCCATGATGTGTAGGCTGGAACAAAATTAAATAAACTAGACTTAGGCTTGCTCAGCACTTATGTTTCTCCTGTTTATGATTATGTTTAAGTATCACTAAGTTACCTTAAATTCTCCACACACGTGCACACAAGGCACATGTTGGGGGGAGAAATAAGTCTGCACTAGGGAAAACAAAAAGCATGTTTATGTAATTAAGACAGTTTCATAATATACTCCACTGAGCTGAATTAAATTCTGAATTAAGGTTATGAGTTGCATAACCAACACTACTAGTATTTTTTAAGTTTTTAACTTTGCAATCTGTTTTCTTTTAAAAACACTTTTTTGGGGGGGGTAAGTAATATGAAATACATGGGATTAAATATAAATTTTCAAAATTCTGTAACATAGAGGTCAACACCTTTAGAAGTTGGCCATGCTTATTGTATTACTGCAGGTATCATAAATGTTGTGATTTATTGCAAAGAAGTTACCTACAGTGCATCAGTGTGCATGAAAAAGCTGTAGCTTTGACATCAGAAATAATAATAGCTTATGAAAAGTAGTTATTAATTCACCACTTAAAGCTTTGGGGATAAAGTCAACTTATACAGAACAAAAGGCTGCTATATACAAGATCCTTGCTTCATTATATTACTTAATCTGAAACATAACATCTCCCCTCTTTAACAGAAGTCAGTAGGAACTAGCCACAGAATACAGAAGATGTTCTGAAAGGTTATCTTTGAAAAGTCAAGCTCTGTAAGTGAGATTCATCTGACCAAAGCAAAGATCTGCTTTGGAGAGAATTACCTGAACTTTCTCTACAGGAGATGGGGAGGCCGGGGGGGCAGATGGGTAGGAGAAAGGCTCTTTTAGGGTGTAATTAGTCTGATTTGTTTTAAACACCACCCATGATCTCTCCACTGCATTTAGAGTGAACTTAAGATCACCAGCTCACAGACGTAGCCATTACACACATCCACAGTCAAGAAGGTGGCATCCTACTCTGGTTTTGTCAAGAAGCAATGAAAGGTTTTGGGGTGCCTTTGACTTCCTCTGTTTAAGTTTGCTAACAGATGTTAAACATTTTACACCACTTCCATTGAAAAGATAAAAGTCAGTCACAACTGCAAAATTTGTAACAACTTCTTTACAGTGGCAGAACCCCAGAAAAGTCCAGCAGTATTTAATACCTCACATTCTGCATAGAATATAAAATAATGTGTAGCAAATAAAGTGAGACATAGAATTATACGTTTATCCCTAACCTGTGCTTTAAATGAACAAAGGCCCAGTGGGAAATAATATGCAGTAATGTAAATACAACCTGTATTACAATAACTATACATGAGGGAATCCCATTATGGTTGCAGGCCTCAATTCTGGCATATTCTAACTTCAGCAAGTTCTCTTAGAATATGGGCTTTGGTTTGTAAGAGACATTTCATCAAAAAGTAAGAAAAATATTTTTCTAAATTTTTTATTTGTGTTTTTATTTATATAGCAGCGGTGGAAAAAAAAATCTACACTAAAAAGTCATTTTCCTCCTTAAAATTAATTCAAAAGAAGAAAGAGTAAAATCAGGTTTTAGGGAGTCAGACACAATTATTCAATGTTGGATTGCAGTTTTCATCTAACCTGATATTGGCTTCTAGGTGAAGTACAGAAGTCTGAAGGTCTGAAGAGAAAGTCAGAGCTTGTCACCTTAGGCTCTTTTTCTAAAACAAATCCAGGAACAGAATCTTCTGAGAAGTAATTATTCTGAAAAGGCTTGAAAGACTGCTTAGGGTTAGTCACTGAAGCTTACCTTATCTGGCTTGCCTGAACTCTTGAGGTACCAAATTCTCACCCATGATTGGGAGTTTGGGCTGACAACTTCAGTGCTAAGCATTAACTTTTATATGCCCAAATTAGGATGCATTAATTCCATCTTAAATTTCCACATGCAGACAGGGTAACTATAAATTACATTCAGTAATATGCACATTGAATCATACCACTGGACTGAAAGGAAACTTTACTAAAACCGGTGGACACAACCCTTTAGTTAAGAAAGCTCTAACAAAGAGCTCATGTTTTTAGGAAACAGTCACAGGCTATAACTCAAAGGCACATGTCAGGGCCCAAAATAACATGTGAGATTACTCTATGATCTTTGTAAAAGAGGAGTTTGGCAGCCCACTGCTTTAGCACAAGTGAACCGGTAAGAGTGAGAATGTGTGAGGTCTATCATCAAAAGAATTAAAGGCGAGCAAAGTAGAGGACAACAATTTGAAGGATACAAGTGATCTGTAGGAACATTAGGTCTTTCTTCTATAAGGCTGCTTCCAGCTCATGAGGTGTTGGTTTACAATGAATCATTACTGCCAAGGTCCTCAGCACATAACTCTTGTTTTAGAGCTATTGCATTTTATCCTACTTCCAATACATTCCAGTTCTCCAGGTAATTCCAGTTCTCTGCTGTGGTATTTCAGTGTTCTTTTGCTTGACAATGATTTTCTTAATAGGAGGTTGGCAGTATGGAAATTTTGAGTCTAGATGGATTCCATGTTTTCCACTGTATTTTCTTAAAAACAAGAAATTTAAGTGGAACACAGCCTAAGTATTTTGTAGCCGAGCAACTTAGAGTCATAGAATCCTTAGAAGTCAAAAAAGACCTTTAAGATCATCGAGTCAAATAGTAACGACCAGCACTAAGTAGAATAAAAACCCCAACATACTACTGTGCATTTGTTTAGCAGTGTTTTATAGTCACGTGCCAGTCACAGCTTGGATTCTGTACCCAAAGCCATAGCAGTCAGCATGGATTTATTCCAGAGGTACCAAATCTCAATGCTGCTGAAGTGGTGCTAATGCAACTATTCCCAGAATTACCTGTGTGATTATGAGAGATAATTTGAACCAGTATTTTCAGTCTGAATGCTGCTTAAAAACATGTTATTAAATTAATATATTTTAAACAGCCTAATGCTTCTATTATTAGAGGTTGTTTAAAAAGTACTGAATAGCTGTAACCACTGCTTATTTTTTTCAGATTACCCCCAAAAACAATAAAGTAAAAATTGACTGAAAAAAACGTTCTGCAGCTTTACTGCAATGCATGCAGTCCTGGAACACTTTTGAATAACCTAATGGCCAAGTTAAATAAGAACCTTGCAAATCCACTCCATACAGAAAACAGATAATTGCTTATAGCCACTGCAAGCCTGGGCTGAAGGGCAACCCACATTCGTAAGTGCACATAAGAAAATACCATAGGAAATAGTACCTATTCACTACAGGTCACAGATTAGTCCCTTCTCTGTAACTCAGGAATTTCAAGTTCACTTTAATCTAGTGTAATTGAGCTAACCAGCTCTTACATTAAAAAGTAATGATTAAGTTAAATTTCTTGCAGACATTCTGTACCTAAAACAAACATGCAGTATGCCTCTGGCAAAGAAGGATACTAATTATAGGATTGACTCATAAGATGAAAGGTTGCACAAGTTACTACTAGAAACTGAAGTATGGTAAGCTGCTTTGAAAAAACACATTGAAATTCTCATACTCTGCAGTTGAGAATTTAATTTTCTAACTGTACTTAACAGTGTCAAGAAACAAAACTAAATATGCTTGTAAACTGCTTGCTCATATTTTAGATGAACAAGCTGGAATACAGTGAATACAGTGATTACTTCATCATTCTATACTAAGGATTTTTTTAATGTAATGAAGTGAGCTCTACAGTGAGTTTTTACTACACAAAAACATGCAAAATTAAGTATTTTTGGTCATTCTTAGCTTTCTTTTGTTATATAAAACATGGTCTTGAAATGGATATTTGAGGATTTATTGCTTGACTTTACTCTTAATGCAATAATTCATTCCCTGATTTAACAGGAATCATAAAAGAAACACATCTCCATGGCTTCAGACATCTGTGGGGAAGGATATGCAAGTTCAAAAGTAGTTTTGCATTTCCACCTGAAGCTTTCACTTGGATTAGCAGATAGAGCTGCCACCTGTGAGTTAGAACAGAGATACAAAATACGCCCTGTATGTTGTCCTGAACTGATCAGATACAACCTTCTGAACGCCAGATGGGTACTGCTTATGTGAGCTCCTATGGCCAGCTGCATGAGCTTGTGATGTGAATTCATGGAATTTGATTCAATTTATTTTAAAAATCACATGCTGAAATTTCTACTTTCATTTTAAGAGACACACTTTCCATCATATTTTAGCAAGCAACGAGGGATGTATTTTCAAAGAGATATAAATTGGAATACTCTGTTCTCTCCAAAATACATTAACACATGCTTTAGTAGGTAATCAGTGAAATTCTCATGCTGAAACTAGACAGCAAAGGGCTTTCAGTGCAATTCAGCTTGGTCAAATATCACATCAACTTCATCTACTTAAAGTTTTACTGGATTATGACCATATATATATTTTATATATTACATTTTTAGGGATTATAAACAAGTAGTGTTAAAAAAAAGTTTCTATTCCTAATTTATTCTATGATTTCCATCTGTATTATGGAAGCCATTTACATTACATCTGCTCACTCTGAAGATAATATTTATATTGCTAACACCTTACTAAATAGGGACTGCTAATACTAGGTTTTATATTAGATGATTTTTTTAAAGTTTCAAACTTTAGTACTCAAAATTTTCAGTTCTTTCCCCCCAATCATAATAAATTAACAGTTTCAAGAGGTCCAGAAATTATAATTTGTTTTCCATTATTTTCTTTTCTGTACATTTTCTGCAGAGTTCATTTGTTTTTGTAAAATCAGAAAATTCTTTGTCTGAACTCTCTGTGATTCTGTCAGCACAGATAGAAATTAGTCATCATGGTCAAAAGGATTAAAGAGGGATAAATGACAACAGTATGGCTATGCTGTGTTCACCTAGGAAAGCAAACTCAAAAAAACCACAATTCTAATTTTATAATGTATCTTTAAAAATTTGCAATAACACTTAAATTTACAATTCTGAAATCATTTCTAGCAGCCAAAAAATGACAACTGTCACACCTATGGCCCACTGGCAACATTCACGATGCTTAAATACATAATAGTTAAAAGCAATGGAAGACAGATTCCCTGTTCTCAGAAATTTAGCCTTCTGTGGCAAGGAAGGAAAAATCAGTTTCCCCCAAAGAATACTAAACTGGCAGGAAAGAAAATTCTTCTACAGATCCAGAGATTAGTATGATTCAGGCATTAAAGAAACAATCCATGTGCTCAGTAATAACCACCAAGTGCTCTGATAGGTGTTCAATCAACAAAGCCAACTCAGCTCTTAACTCAAAGTTTAAAAGAGACTGATGTAGAACGACAGGCCATGTTTGACTGTCAGCAAGAAAGTCTTTTATAACCTCTGGAATGGCTGTGAGAGACAATCAGCACAAGTGTGGGACACAGGTTCATCCATTCTGGAAGAGAAAACCTTATGACTGCATCCCACTTGTGATACATCACAGGCCTGCACAAAGTAACAGCAGGAAAGGACGAGGAAAGAACTAGGCTTTTTTGGTTTGGTCTTTTTCCTCTGTTGCAAGAGCTACAGCATTCCTTCACTAGTCAGCTAGCAACTGAAGCAGTTATGTGAGTCAGAAGACATCACAGAGACAGTAAACTGTGTATCCTTACAAAGTACAAACATCTTAACTGGCATGTTAAGATAAAAAAGAGTTTTCCACCTCCTTATTTATCACTTACTAGCACCAGCAGTCTTTTGCATAAAATGTGATTGCTTTTGAGTCAAAGGAAAGAGCACTATTTTCAGATGCACATAAAAAACCTAACCTTTACTTTTGCCAGGACAAAGTGTGGTTACAATATTTTACAATATCTACAATGTTTATTTACTGAAACATGGATAATTTTCATTGTTGGTGTATCAGTTTAGGCTTCCTTATTCTATTGAATACCAGCCCAATCGGACATATTTCATATATAAAACCTCTTCACTATAGAACTTTCTACCTATATTTTGATACAGAAGAATGTATCGCAATCCATCTCACACAGCCCTAATTATGGAAATCTGTGTGAAATCAATCTAAAAAACCATGTTTTGTCAAAAGAAAAATCACATATTATAATTACCATATGTAGTTAAACGAAAGGTTTAACAATTTGCTTGGAAAATGACACACAGAAAAAGGGGATTCAAACCGAGTTCTCTAAAGCCTCTGGAAAGAAATACTAGCAAGACATATGAATTAAAATCCGAATTTTGTTTGGCGTTGTAGTTCTAATGCAAACTCTGTTACTGAACCATACCCTGGTCTTGTATACTCAGCAGAAATATTTATTTGTATATCAAGGATGTTTTGCCTTCACACAGAAAATATTTGCATTTCAGAAGTGTAAATACAATTATAATGAAGGGAAGACAAAAAGACAATATATTTCTGAATTAAAAGGGGCTAAACCCACACCAATTAACACAGCAGAATGTCTTCTAGTGATTCTTTTGTGCAGATTAATTCCCTGATGTAGAGGATTACTCATTATAGTGCATGAAGCAATACATTAAACCTTTGCAGAGCCTTTACAGTGTCATATAAAGTTTTTAAAGTTTCCATTGGATGTTATCAACAGACCTCCTTTAGGATTTGCTGGTCAGCCTCAATGCATCTAATAATACAGAGGTAGCGACAACCAAAACAGAGGACTGCCCATTATTTGAGATTAAAGAGTAGAATAATTGAAATAGAAAGTCTGACCCAGTCACCTGTACTTTACACACATAAAGCAGAAAGTAGGGAGGAAAGTTGAGTTGATTAGTCAGATAATAATTTAAATGGAAATTCACTAATTTATAGCCTGAACTTTATCTCAAAAACACAACTCAAATTCTTAACTATTTGAACAATTTCTATTCAAGAAAAGAACAGTCTTACTGGTATACTTTCATCAGGATATCCAAACAGGAAAGATGAGCTTTCCCCCTCATTTTGAAAAGCTGTGAGTAGTAAGTTAGACTCTATTACTTAATCATGACTGGGTTGCAGTCAGAATGTGAAAATTATGAACAATGTAATTACCTCAACAAGCGATCTTAGAGCCATTGAGATGTATTGCAACTTATTAATTTGAGAAGGCATGAAACCAGGATCACAAACAGGCCCAGGCCCTGCAGTGCCAAGCACTGCAGCACCTGGACTGCATCCACAATGCTGGGAACCTGCCTGTGACAGGAACATACTTGTGATGTAAGAACCAAAAAGTAACAGCAGGGAGCCAACACACAGTCAGTACACATGATAAGGGATGAATTCTGGACTCAGAGAAGTCACCAAGAAAAGGACTCCCAGATATTATCCCAACGTGCTCTGCTGAGTTTGACATTAGAAGGCACTACAGAACAGACTGTTCAGAGATGAGCAACAGACCAATCAGCTTGCAGATCCTGATGGCTTCAGTGCCAGCTGGGCACGTAACTGCTCAGTGTTGCAAAAGTCTTTGGATGACCACTGAAGGGTACAGAGAAGTTTGTAGGTGCCTCCTTAAATTCCAATTCCATTACCTCTTGGACCAGCTGTGATAAAAAGAAGGGGTCTGCATTCTCCAATTATACACCTATTAAGAGCATCCTGCCCAGTCCATGCATATGCACTTCCTTCCAGGGCAGTCAGGGCATAGCAGGTAAATCACAAAACCTTTGGCCTAAACTAAAGCTGCAATGTGTCCAATCCACCTGGACCCAGAATCAGTGGAATACTCCTGGAGATCAAATGAAATATTGTAGGTCCCTTGGGCTTTTAAGTGTTTGCACAATTAGGTAGCTGGCAAGCAGGTCAGTTGGTGATGCAATTTTGGAGTCAGAATCCTGGGTCTATTTCAATATTTAAGCCTTATGTATCTCTGGATACTTGTCAGAGCTAATGTTACCTATACTAAGATACTCCTACAGCGTTCACTACTAGCTGAGCTCTTTCAGTTTGGAGCTTGGACCGGGCTACTTGAAACACACTTAGTGAAATAAAATTTCACCGTGCAAAGAAATCTAAGTTAGATTTTAGGTAGCAGGCACAAAATAAGGACCCTGCTTACTGTGATTATAAGAGCTTCAAAGAAGATCAAGAAATTTCAGAAGCTCATCAGTTGAGGTTACTGTAGACTTTCATAATAGAGGAGACATACTACACTGAGTACTTCTGTTCTACAGAAGTTACTAGTAAGTGAATCAATTCACTGGAAGAGCCCTCACACCTACAGTTTTGCAGAATTAGGCTGTATTAGATGTGATTTGAAATCTTTCTGATAAAACAAATTTTCCACTGTAAAAAATAAACTGAATGGTAGAAAACATTTAAGGATAGTGCAACAAAGAGGACAAGAGTTTAACAGTTTAGACTGATTGGATGCCCTGAGAGCTTCAGCTTCCAAATCTTGATTCCTTGGTAAAGTGTCTGGCTTAATTAACAGAAATTCTGTTGGGTATTGGAGTTGTACCTCCTTGCAATGTCATTTCAATTTATAAGCTAAATTTTCTTCCATGGAAAATTTGTTGTGTTCTTTGGTTTGTTTAGGCTTGGGGTTTTTTTTGGGTTTTTTTTTTGTTTTTTTTTTTTGGTTGGTTGGTTGTTTGTTTTTTTTTGTTTTGCTTTTTGTTTTGTTGGTGCTGTTGGTTTTTTTTTTTTTGAAGAGAAGTAGACAGGACAGCAGATAGAAATGAGGGAAACACTACTGACATTTCTGTCTACTAACCATAATACATAGGTAGTGGTAACAAGCTACATAATGAAGTACTTCTATACATATAAGGCATAGAAATGAGAGGTACACACAAGGAAAATTGATGAGAGTAAGTTGGGGAAGTTTTAGAACATGATTAAACTGTGCAATATATCTGAATTTCTTCTCCATTAAGTAATGCTTCAGAACTATTTAAACTCATTTTACTAGTAACACCTCTATTATTAAAATAAAGAGAAATCTGCCCTCTGTTTGCAACTTTTTTAGAAGAGGAGCCCAACATATAAAGCAAATTCAAAACAATATGAAAAGGAGCTGTTTGACTCTAAGTTATACATGAACCCCAATGGGTCAGAAGCACCTCAATTATCAAGGACAACGAATTGAAAACATTTAGGTTTTCTAGGTTAACTCTCTTTATGATGTGTGAAAGAAATAAAATTGTAATAAAACTTTGTAAGACACGAATAGCAATTCTCATCTCTCTGAAATACCTTGTGGAATTTGTTTCAGACTTCCTGAAGATAAGTTACTCTACCATCAGGTCCACATATGGAAAATATCAGACTGACTTAATACATTTTTACAAAAGTGTACATTTCAGTTTTGAAATAATGGGAAGGTAATGTCTCTAATAAAACAGTATTGATATTTATAAGCTAATGATGCTATTATCTGTACTTAAATTAGCTGTCACTACTTATGACTTTTGTGAAAGGTTTATACAATATTCCAGCTGCTTTCTATCACAGTGTTCAACATGGTAAAGAGGAATATGAGAGAGGTTGTTAGGTAACCTCAAATCAGAATAAATACTGAAATAAGAAGGAGATATATGTTGGAACAGAACCAAATAATTAAGAATAATTTCATTTTCTATATATTTTCAGCTGCAAGTTGCCTCATGTGCCTGCCTTCAAAGGCTGATTTACATTAGTAATTCCAAATTTACTGTACAAAGCAACCAAATAAAAATTACAGAAAAACTTAATTGCTGGAAAAACATTATCTGGAGTCTGACAGCTTTAAAGTCACAAAATTCTGTAAACAGAAAGAAGAAAGTGACATAAATAAATTAAAATTCCACTGTATAAACAGTGGAACTAATGTGGAATTGAATGTCATCCAAAAATTACTCTCAAGTTAAAAAGCTGTATTTATGTTTAATGAAATAATATAAAAAGCTTCAGCAAAGCTGAGACAGCAGGACTTTTTTTCTCTTTTACCACTAGTGAAAGTATTTTACAGAATATACATGCAGCCAACAAGCTTCCAGCTCCCCTCTTACAAAACAATGTAAGTTATAACCCTGCAGACTGCAATTGCTAGCTTTTAATCTTCTTTCTTCTGATGTTCAGTCAATACCCCCAATACCCATTACGCTCACATGAAAGTTTACAAAATCACAGATCCTAATCTTATTAATGTAAATAAGTAGATTTATATGAAATCTTACTTTTCCTACACCATCTATTTTTATCACCAGGAAAAAAGGAAGTAACACCAGATTTTAAGTCTTAAATAATACTCTTCATTAGTGAAACAACATACTTTATAGATTTGAAGAGTGAGACAGCTCCAGGACACTTATATTTAATTCCCAGAAAAAACAATACCATAAAGATACAGAAAGTAACTAATAAAAAATCTACACAGGAAAACTTTAAAGGGATTCCTTTAAAGGAATCTTAGTTAAGGCAATCAAGATGTCATAGGAGTTCCTCAAAAGAACAAAATTTAGGGCAGGTAAGATATGGATGCCTCATGAAAATGTAGTGTTTTAACATTTAATGATCTTCATGTATTTTGTCTCAACAAGCCAGAGTGTTTACTTTTATTCCTCATCTTAGTAAAAAACTGTTTCTTTTGTAGTTTGAGACATTCTTTATAATTGAAATGGTTCATGGCAAAAAAAGTAACGCTTTTAGACCTGGGTGCCAGTTTATTTCAAATGTACATGATGTTACAGCCAAACTGCAGATATTTCTACTCCTGTGACTTATTCAACGAAACATTTCTGCTTCATTGAAGCAAAGAATGTGTTTATTTCCTGGAACATGTAGAGGCTAGTTTCCCAAGCTTCACACGGAATGGTATCCCTCCCCCAGCTTCCCATGCTCCTTGATCTATGCCATGAAGACAAGCAGAAGTAGTCCTGGAGAAGGAAGAACGTTTTTTTGCTGGACAACCCGTGCAATTTTTAATGGTGTAAAAAAATTATTATTTTTATAAATATAACAGTGTGGTTACTAGGGGGAAAAAAAAGGACAAGCCTGTTCTTTTGGTAGCCATTTGGCTGTAAAATACTCTCTTGTGCCTAGGTGTTAATTTCCTTGTTTCCTTGACTCTTGCAATTTATTCCAATTTAACTGTTTGTACAGCCAAATTCTACACTGAATTTGCACATAAAAGAGGAACACCATTGATTTTAGATTGATCCAGAAAGGAACAGTAATGTGGAAGTTCTAGGAACGATTTTTGTAATACAACTCAAAAAAGTTCCATGTCACAGGCTCTTCTGCTTCTTAGAAAGCCTGTCCAGAAACTAAAGGATGCTTGTGACTCTGGTGCTTTTCTGCATTTTGAGTTGAACAATACAACAGGAACCACTTGTAAGAATAGTTGACATAATAATTCCACTGCTTTAATTTTAATCTGCCATTTTCTTATGACCAAAAGAAGATAAGAAGTGTGGTTTCTAATGTGTTTTTTTTTGTTTCTTTGCTAAGACAGACTAGCTGAAAATATAATGGTTGTTCCAAGAAAGTAATGGTACCTTTGGAAAATCTGTTCCTTACCTGAACCATTCCCACATCTCCCCTTAACTTCTGTCACCACAAGAGTTTTGAGGTCAATGAGCTCATTAGATTTAAAAATAAGCTTAAGAAGGGAGTTATTTTAATTCTTTTTCTATCACAGATAGATTCACAATCTAGCTTACTGAGCAGTTTCAGTAACAGTTTAAGCATAACCACTGGGAAAGCACAACACTGGTCTGAGCAGACAGGAGAGTGAACTCTGCAAATCTAAACTGGTACTAAGAAGAAAGAATCAATCAACCATATCAGTGTCACTTTTTCACTACTTTTGGACAGTCTATATTACCTTCTATTTCAGAATTTACATCTTTGATAGATTAGGTTTCCACTCTAATTCCCAGTTCAAAGGATTTGTTTTCTGACATTCAGATGAGGAAAAAAAATGTCTTCAGGTGAGAAAAATGTCTTCAGTTTACGAAGTGAGCATAAATTGTCATTTTAAAAACATGCTTTCATTTCTAATGTTTAGATGCTGACCTTATACATAAGATTGGTATTTACAGTTTATTTACCTGAACTAAGTAAATTAAAATATAACTGTATCATTGTGTATTTAATTGTCTGACGTTTTAAAAACACACAAGTCATTGTGTCCCCCTGTAAAGTTTGCACAAAGGTGATAGCAATTCTCTTGGCCTCTAATACTCTCTTTACTTGTTCATTATAGAATCCTTTCAACTTTGCCTCTAGCAATTCACAAACTTATTTTTTCATGAGTAAATATTTAAACCAGATCTGTTTTAAAATGTCTACAGAAAGGAGATAAAAGCAAGTATTTAGATTTATAGCTAACCAGGTAATAATCAACTGCTACTAGAAAGAATTTGATCCATGTCTCAGCTTTAACACAAACCTGTAGTCCAGGTAGGGGGCCGTGAGCCTTTGTGCCCTTATGGTAATGTTCTTAAGCAAACAAAAGATTGCCACACACCTTGGAGGACAATTAATTCATTGAAACAGGACATTTAAACTTTTCCTTTTCATCTGTAACATAAGAGCTAACTGCACTAATATTTAACTTTCTGTTTCACAGTGGAAAGAGAAGGATAAGAAAGGCAGAGAATTAGAACTCAGTTCTCTGATCATTGAGAGCTTGTCCCACACACCTTATGGTCTGTCTCCACTGAGCTTCAAGTAAGGCAGTCTTAACTATCAAAATACATAAATTATTGAAATAGACCACTAACAGTTTCAGAATTATGTGGAAAATGTTTGCTTCCACATACCATTATTTATGATTCCTTACAGAATTATGTTTTTGACTTGGACCTAAATTTCCCCCTATCTGATGTGAAGTAAAACTCAAAAGTATTTCAGTTCATTTAGCTATTATTGTAGGAAAAACTTCCTAGGCTGCTTGAGGAAGGCATGTGCACTTTCCAAAACTGAGGCAGTTACTGTCAGAACCTGAAGAGCCAACATAAAAATTCTGAACAAAGCCTTCTGAAAACCACAGTGACATATGGCAACTGTACTTCACGGTAGGATTTCTGTTATTTAGGATTTTAATGGGAGGTTAGTATGCAAATAACAAACATTTTAATGATTTCAAACCTTTTATTATATAGCTTCTGTAAAAGCTGGAAATACTTGCCAATTCTCACAACTTTGCAGTTACCATTTCTGTTACCTAGCCAAAGGTGTTTTCCCAGACATGAGATTAGGGAACAAAAACATCTCTAATCTGGATTTACCACTGCAGCATGTGCCAGAGAAAATGCTCTTTTCCATGGGGTTGCCTGTTGTCCACTTAAAATGAATAATAGCTTCCTAATGGTTCAATTTAGGATCCAAGCTTAGGCTCAATTACAAAAGCCAAATCACTATAAACAAAACAATTCAGAGTTATTTCAGAAGACTAGGCAACTGTTCTTTCATCACCTTTTCAAAACAATAATTTGTGACTTTGAAAAATATGAAATACACAAGTCACTAATTACAGTCAAAGCTGAATGATAAGGGACATAATTTCTTCTTCCCTGTCTTCGATTATGTTAGAGAACAGAATTCATGTTTGAAGAGCATACTTTCTTAGAAGGGAACAAACAAGAAAAGAGAAAAAAACACATAAAATTAATTCATGAGTTAGAGATCCTCCATTAGAATGACATTGTTGCACTTTACATTTCACTAATTTTCTTTTTTTGCAGATAAAAAGAGAGTAAAAACAGATGAAAGGGATAATACTGAATTTGCCCAATTGAAGGAATTATAATACATGTACATATGAAATGGCCTGTTTGTGTTCAAACTCTGTCTAGAAATAACTTCTGCAACTCATTGTATTTGGGTGATTTACTTCAGTAAGTTGAGATCAGCATTTCATTCTTGGCATCAAACCTGACAGTGTCTGATAAGAAGAACATACTTTCTGAACACTTCTAAGATATTGTCTAGACTACAAAAATAGTTGAACATATTAGAATGTACTTTCTAGGCTTATGTTACACATGGGCAGGAGTGACTGCTGCAGACACTGGAACTTATTTGACTTATTCTCTTCATAGAAATCTGATTTACCGGCTTTGAATGTTGCAGTCTTTAAAAGCAAAAGTTTTTATAAATGTGGAAAATGTCTGAAAATCTGGGTTTATAAGTTTAATACCCAAAAGGCACTAAAACTAGGTTGGAAACAAAAGAAGAAAGTTTGGCTCATTTGAAAAAAGACTATCCAAGCAATATATGAAATGCTGAAGAATCCTTATTTCATTGAAGTTAATACAATATAAAACTATTGAAAAGTATGGGTTTAAGGCACAATAGTATAATCTTGGTTATATTTTAATTTTATACAATTAAAAAAAAGAAAGGATATTTATAAGAAACAGTGTGTATTTATTAAAGTAGCATAAAGTATTTCAGGAACCCGACAATTTATTCTTTCTATAAACAAATGTTTCTGTTTCATCTAGGGGAAAAAACTAAAACACAACTTCATAGTTACAGAAACAAACAAGTAAAGCCAACGTTTTCAACATAATTATCTTGAATCACAAGTATTTTTCACTTTATAAACTAGACAGCAATCAACACAAAAAGAATAGTTCACTCCTTTCATTGAATTAAAAACATGATGGGATGTAGACCATCAACAGTCTTGGAAGAAGTGGTAACAAGGCTTCTGCCGCAGAATAAAGAGGTTCTCTTCTTTTGAAGAGACTCTAATTCTCTCATTGGCAAAAGACAAATAGAAAAACCAATTATTTATTTCCTTCTAACAGTATAAAGGACTATAAAGTTATTTATCGATATTCTTTCTCACTGTAACCTTAAGTATAAAGGTTATTTTTAAAGGTATCAACAAATACCTTTTTCGGTGTCAGGAAAAGATACTACCCCTACCTGACAGTTGGCAGAGGGTCTAGGGAGAGTGCCTTTCTTTTGGCATTAACACAGAAATTAAAAAATTATAAGATGACATCAGAAGTGGAGTCAAGACTCCCTGACCTGTGGTGTGACAGGAATGTTTATCTGCAAGGGACTGGCTATTCATGGGAACTTCTCAATGACAGTACTGGCCCTGCTGAAATGTATGAATAAAATCATTTACAAGAAGAAAATGAGTTTTAAAAAGTTTGTAACTGTGACTGTAATTTCGTTTGCCAGGCTTTAAAGTTAAAAGAGAAAATATTCTAAAGCAAAACCAGTACTTACAGTGAGGTTCATAGGGAGGAGGAGGATCACCACAAGGAACACATTCCATGTCTTGAAAGCCTCCAAGCTTAGTCTTCCTATAAAATCTAGGAGATAAAAGAATGTGAAAAAACAGTTAATCAAAACCAGTTATTATTCCTCACAAAATTAATGAGGTGTTTTAATAACATCTTCATTTAATTGCAAATTTTGTCAATCTGTGTCTCAATGCAAACTATCAGAAAATAGAAGAAAATAAAAGTAAACAAAAGTACAGTAGTACTTTTGTCTTGTACTAATAATTAATTATTAGTACAAGACAGATCTACAATAAACTGAGGAAAACTTCTAAATCTGTTAGTTGAAATGCGTAGTCACCACAATCTTATATTCACAGAAGAAATAAACAATTCTGGAGATTTTGGACAGAAATCAATATCCCATTTTCCACACAGATCACAACATACATGACATGTATGAAGAACTTAACTTACGAAAGCTTAGTTGCATGTCTGAAAAATAAAAGTGAAGTGATTCATTTATATACTACAAGGTAATTATCATCTCTAAAAATATATAGCAGGCCAGATATCAGTGACATTCTATTTAAAGACCCTTCAAGAACTTTATAACTGAATTTATGTTTGAAGAGCTTACTGGTGACTGGTAAAACTGTACATTCCTAAAGCAGGGAACAAGAGTAGCACCAAACAAAAAACCAAAACTTTAGAATGCTGTATTTCAAATTTTCATGTATGACATCCTCTAAAGAACTTACCTACAGCTCCTAATCAAGTAGGTCAGTCTGTCTTTCAACCATTCATTATTACTAGGACAGAATCAGCAGCAGTGGCCTCTTCAAGATGAGTACACAAATTGTCTTCTGTAGTGGTAGTGGCACATTAAATAAGAGGTACTAACTCCACTGATGTTATATTCCTAACACTGCAAACACCACTGAAGTATGAAGCTTTTATCAGCTAAAGCAAACAGCTTTCCAACTGCTCAAGAAACTTGTGCTTTAACAATGTGAACAGAAACAGATCCATAGGCTGCAAGACTGAAGGGGTCACTGTGATCATTTACTCTGAATGAAATGTGTTGATATTTGGGTTTAGCTGACATGCTCACTGTAGTGTTTTGAAGCTGAACAATAGAGAATGGCATGTTGGAAACTCATGCAAAACAGAAATAAATAAGACTGCTGAGAAGTAACACATCAGCTAAACTATTTGGTCAGGCTAGCTATATCCTCCATTCTCTTAGGCAGCATCTAAACTAAAGGACAGGTATGAGTGGTGGCGTGTTCTACAGTTCTGTTACCCAGAACATGCAGCTGTCCCGTGACTACCCTTGCCATGGCCTTAAGTCCCTCCCTCCTCCTGTTTCCAACTTTACTGCCAGAAAATTCAGTTTGTGGAAGTAGCTCTCATTTTAATACACACAGCTCTCATTTTAAAGCATACTCAACACACCTATCTAGGATGCATTCTAGACCAGAATACTGAGGAGCATTCCCAGGTCCTCCAGTTTAGCTTTACCCTTAATTCATGTTTTAATGTGGCTTCTTTTTTATTCCTTTCTCATCTTCCAAAATTCAGTTTATATTGTTTACACAAGAAGATCTTCTCCCTGCTGACAGCCAAGTAAGGCCTACAACACATATATATTAAAATGCAATAGGAGCATAAATCAGCTCACCATGTGGCTGCAAGTAGTATCAAAAGTGGTTGTAAGTAACATCTATAATGCCTGGGGCTGCACCTTCTTATGCAGTGACTTAAACTAAGATTAGTTACCAAAGCTTTACTAAGTGTTTTTAAACAAAGGGATTTCACCTCTGGCTCGAGAAGGAATAATGGCAGGAGCTTCAACAGTGTTCAGGTATTTAAAAGTTGGTATTAAAAAAAAAAAATAATAAAAAATATATATGTGTATATAAAATAAATAAAATGAAACAACTGAAATATATATACTAAACAAATGTATGAACTTTTAAGCATGTCTGAAACATATACTTTGAAAATTCAAAGGCTGTTACAATTGCCAATCAGTTCTCATACACTACTTCTATCAGTTAAATTAGTAGCTCATAAAAGCAACAGAAATGTCTTTTTCAAAATTCATGGCAGGTGTTTATAATATCAGAACTTGGCAACAATGTTAAGAATAGCCTTTTAGAGATCCTAAGATTTAATATTACAGAGAAAATTAGCAACAGAGGTTTGGGATGACAGGACAAAAAACTAAGCACAGCTCTTGATTTATGACAGCAGTTTCAGCAAACAATTCTTTCAGATTAATTTATGATTCTCAGCCAGGATCATGCTTTATGAATTTTGAAGGAAGGAAAGGAAATTTTGGACAGTAAACCACAGCCATTGATTTTGATTAATATTTATATAAATATATCTATTTTGATTTATATTTAAAATTTATGTGCATGAGAATTATTAGACATTAACCTAGGGAGGGGAAAAAACCGAAGCAAATAATGTGATCACTTTTGAAGAAGGTAGCTGTGAATGTTTCCAAATGTTTAATTCTTTATAACAATGAACTAAGTCACCAGTAACACTCACTGTTTTGAAGTATTTGGCTCAGGTACTTTACAGACAATACTCTCATAGACCAAGTAGGTAATTATTAAACCATTTTTGTAGATAATTATTACTGCAATTCAGAAATTATGTGCTCAGATAATACAGTAAGGTCAAGATTAGAACATAGGACCTTCATACGTACACAAAGGTTACCCACATTTATCCAGAAAACATGAACAAGCAATTTTAATGTAAATTAGGTTCGAATTTGTTCAAGTCTCATCTTCAGAAATAGTCTTACCCTGGTAAACAGTCCCCACATAATGCATTGCTGGTGGCAGAACAGTTGGCCTTCTGAAACCGGTTAACTAATGCACAATCCAGACAAGGCTTGCACTTCTGAAAGCCCCAGTCTTCCTTGAATCTGTTTGGCCTGCATGTCATGCACTGTGCATCCTCCCCATATCCAAAGCCGCATTCCTGTAGGGATTAACAAGCAATAGAAGCTATTCAGTCACTGAAGGCGTGAACAAGAAGAGAATGCTCGGATAAAATGAAGAAGTAGTGTAATTATTACCGAGAGTAGGTCTTTCTCGAGACAAAAGCCATCCTTTCAGCAAGTTCAAATGTGTCTTCCACTGCTAATAATCTCCCTTACCTCTATAAGTAATACTTAGTCATCCACTTTATTCATGAAACCACTGTGTATTTGAATGATAAAGGGCTTCAAGGACTCCCACAGTTTCATTATTACTAGCTTATGGTAGAATTATTGAGCTGTCTGTTTTTTAATTAGGTCAGTCATGTGAAAGCGAAGAAACTGGGACAAGTGAAGTATAAAGGCACTTACTCAGTTACAAAAACAGCAAAGAAGCACTTTGATATTAAGGTTCATAGCTAAGGTGAACAAAGTTAATTGCTGAAGAGAGTGCACTGATCTTCAAAAGCTTAGGACTTCTGTTACCAAATAAACCAGAGCTGGTTAATGACCATCAGCTAGGCATGAAATGTTGCTTAGCCACTAAGAATTTCAAAAACTCAATCCACTACAGTTCTAACAGTTCTTAAACTGTTGGAAAAGTTTAATAGATGTGCAGATCACAGAGAGGAACGATATTTTACTGTACAAGCAATATTGTTATGGTTGGTTATTTCTGCATAATTTAGTGGTTTAAAGGCATTATTTCCATTCATTTGCAAAAGGACACCTAATACAACTGACAAGCTGCAAAGATAAACACAAAACCTATGTAATAGTTTGAGGACTGAATCCTATTAACTGATTACTAAAAACTATCAATCAACTTCTTAGGAGTTATCAAGTTACTAGGAGTTGCTATTCCCTCTTATCATCCAAATATCCTATCAATTTTGTTTGGTACTCTGGAGTTAGATTGGATGCATTGGTGATACACCACAAAACAGCAAGAGGAATACAACATATTGCCAGAAAGGACTTATTGGGAAAGGCACAATACGGGGACCTTGTTCTCCAGTATGTGTTTTCAGTGGAAAACCAGGGCATCTTCCCAGAGGGAGAGCTGCAGGAAATCTTCAACTAGGGCAGCTTCAGACAAAGTTTCCACCAGTTTCCACCATAACACATGTGTTTGATGCATATAAACAACTTGTTCCAAAGTCACCAACCTAACCAAATCTGCTGCAATAAAAAAAGCTTTTAAACTTTAGAAACACACTCAGATTTTCCAAGATCCAACACACTTGGATTCTCCAAGGCTTTGCACTGAGAAAGCATCTATGGGACAAGCTCTGTGATCAAGATGGCCAATATGCATTTTATAGTGCCTCTAACCTGCACTGACAAAGTAACAATAAACAACTTCAGATGCATTTTACTGGAGATTTTAAGACCTTTTAATTTTCCTTTATGTTAATAATAAATTTTACTGTCCTCTGAAGAACAAGCGCTCAAGTACATAGAAAATGAACAATTTATGAAAGCAACTACAAAAAGACACTAAAAATAGTCTTCTTCCTCTGTCTCTAGATCCATGAACTTAAAAAATAATTTTTTGTTTTTGTTTTGCTTTCTTTTAGCTGAAATGTAATTTATTACTATTGAGTATTTTTCAGATCGAGGAGCAGGCAGACAAATCATTGCAGTTAGTAACAGCAACTAAAAACATCCTACAGTTTCATGCACTGCACAGCGTGGTCCTCCTGTGATATACTGGGACTATATTAAAGCTGGTAGGCAAAAAGTGATAAAAATATTTATTTTCTTTTTTTATTTACTTCAGATGTAGAACATTTTATACCCTTTTATTTCAAATTGAAAAGTTTCTACTAGGAATCAATACCAAAGCAATGTCAGTTCTAGCTGTATCTTCCTGTGTTAATTTTTACACTCCATTTCATTTATGTAAGACTGTACACAAAGCTACATGATTACCACCAGGGACTGGAACCAGAATAACTTGTGTTAGATTTTGCTCTCCCTAAGTCTAAATAAACTTTTCCATTGAATATCATTAATCTTTAACACATTCTTTCTAAATATCTACTCTTTCTAGTTAGCTTATCCAAATAGTAGAGTTATGGAATGTATCATACAGCTCAGTTAAACTATGCATATTTGGATCTTTTGATAAATCACTTGGAATCAGTCCCTCCCAAGTCCTATCAAACTTTCAAATATAAGGCTTAAATTAACTTAATTATAAGTTTTTCTTTCCAGACTACCTTTGAAGCTTTGGATCAAAAAACAAACAGGAAATAAAAATTAGAATTAAATACTTTCACTCACTGGCCCAAACTACCAAAGCTGAGTAAATTGTTTCTAGATCAGATCTGCTTTGCTACAGATGGATGTATGGACACATCCTACTGATCCTTTGCATCATGGAATGGTTTACTTTAAAGTTATGAAAATGGTGGATGCAATATAAAGAAATCTTCTGCCCAAGGAATTTACAGTCTGCCATCTTTTCAAAGATGGCTTCTAAGTCCTTGCCAGGAATTCTACAGACCAATTCATAACAACTAAAACTTTATTTATGTGCTTTTTATGTTCACATAATATTTGAGGTAGGTAACTGCCTGGCAGGTGCAAATAAATATTTAAGCTTGTAAACCAGGCAGAACTTCAAACAGATCTGTACTCATAATTAACCACATTCCCTAAACTGAAGGATATGATTTAGATGATGGACTCAAACCCTTTGAAATCTTGGACTTTATAATTTAGCAGTCCAGCAAAGATACAAACAATTGACTGTTCATCTTTTATCAGTTCATGTGCAAAACTGATGTGCACCAGTTTTCTCAGTGTTCTATTTAGAAAGCTGTCAAGTTGTATGGCTGACGAGCTCTGAATAGTTCCCAGCTCCCCTACACCCTTTCTATCCTCCAACTCTTAACTTTAAAAGAGAGCTCATCTCCTGTGGCAGTTGACCTTAGGACTGCAGGAAAGATAAATAAAACTTTAAATATCAATTAGCACAATTTAAAAAAAAAAAAATATTTTTGTGCCAGAAAAAAAAAAGCACAAATATATGCCGTCTTTAATTTTGTTGTTGCAAAACTTTCTGTGAAGAACACTTAGGACACTCCTCCCTTTCCACTTTCCCTTTTAAATTAGCAAAAATTGTCTCTCTCAAATGATACATAGTACAAGCCATAAAGACTGAAACACTTCTTTAGAAAACTGAATTAAAGTTAATTAAAAAAAAAAAACAACCAACCTTCAAAACTCAAATGCACTTCAATTTTCTTGATATCTATACAGCTTTCACTAGCACAGTAATGTGCCAGCTCTTTACCTTTAACATATGTATCCCGAGAACAACTCTGCCAGAAGTGTTTCACAAGGTATCAAGTGGGGTGACTGGTCAAGGCTGCCTAGGAAGCTGTAGCAAACTAGTTAACCAAACTCGTAATTTAGCTTCTAGCTAAAAATATTAAAAGCACAGAATAATGCAGACACCTCTTCAAGTACTATCAGGCCACTGTTAAAATTTTCTTTCACTATGTACTACCCAAACACTGATCCAGACAGAACGACCAAAAGTCTAGCAGACTATAAAGGGTACTGGAGCTAAGTAGTATGGTTTTTCCCTAAAAGTCGAATCCAACACAGACAGCAAATGAACAGTAAATTAGATTTTAAACATTATTTCAATTAAAATAACCTCAAATTTCATTAAAAAAATGCTTTCAGGCATCATTAAGATCATAATCTGCAAGTACATTTTAGAATTTGTTTCTAGTTCCACTGATTATCCACAACCTATGTAAGTCCCTAGACAACACAGCACAGAGCAGTTCCACTTATGCCATGATGATTACAAGAATACTTGGGTATTCTCAAGAAAAAGTCTTCCAGGCATTAAGACACTTTAATTAAAGTCGGGTCATGTAACAGGTTGCAGCACTACACTGGTGCTGGGAAATGAAGTTTTTCCTAATACCTTTGAGTACATGGCCTTGTTAAATAGCACACGGTTTTAGGTTCCTAAAGTACCTTAGGCTGTGGGTCAGCCTCACCCAGAATCCAATAATGAGCCCTATCTATCAGCAGAAGTCTCTCAGCAGGACAGGCTGCAACAGTGTGCTGCGAAGGTCAGACTTAGCTACTGTGTCAAAGTGCACAGTTAGGGTCACAAAAGTTTCATTCCCAGTGAAGATGATTTGACATGCCTACACGCAGCTGCTCCAATTTCCAGAACCATGTTGGCCCCTCCTGAGCTGAGATCTGGCAGATTTCCTCACAAGTAGCTCTCTTGCTTTGAAAAGTTACGCGTGACTGCTAAACATCTCGGTGGCTTCACTGTAACAACACGTCAGTCTTAGCACGCCACTCTGATGTTCTGTGTAAGGACTGTCACATTCAGGAGTAGGTTCAAACAGTACCTGCCTGCTTAATTCACAAATCCTTTTCCTGAGACAACATGCAGGTCTCCTCTTTCTTCATCATATACCTGGTACAAGGAGGCAAGCCGTGATACACAGCCCCACCTGAGCAACCATTAAGCTGCCTCCATCCCACCAGCTCTCTGTACAGCAGCTGTCTCTTGGTGACAGTATTTATCATTAACTTGATGGCCATGCTGGCTTCAGGCACTCCCCCTTTCACCTTTTGTTTTGTATTCCTTTTTTTTCCTATACTGTCCTCAGTGTACTGGCTCAACTGACAACGAGGCTGAGTCATAAATCTGACCATGGGACTGATCCAGGTTAGAAGTGATCAGCTCAGTTACCTGTTCCACAGTGCACCCTAAAAATCTACTGTCAGCCTAAGTGCACAACAGGGCGCTGTGCAAAGAACTTACTATTGCCAGAACTGAATTACAACCTCAGATGTGATCTGTTGATAAAACAATCTAGAATTGCAGTTTAAACTCTGAGTTGCAATAGAAGTTTGATGAGGCTGAGATACAGATTGCTTTACACATATAAATTTAAAAAAAGGGAAGGCATGGAAGCTACAGAGTTATTGAACTTAAAAAAAAAAAGATGGTGAAAGGACTGGAAGGACTTTCATTTCCTTACTTGAACATTTGCAAGAAAAAGGCTGAAACACAAACTACCTTGTGGGGTTTTTTTGCATTAATTGTGATTTCTATAAATTTCAATACTATGTAAGGTTTGATTTATTTCAGAAACACATATAAGATAGGACAAAAGGCTGTTACTATCAGGCCACACCAATAACTATTCAGGCACTGGCAAACTGAAGCCACTTAAAGAATGGAAGATATTAAATGACTTGTGCTTAACTACATGATGCTTTGCTATCTACTAAATGAATGAGAAGTGAAATAATGCTGAGCCACATGAAGCACTTCCTTTTGAATCGACACAACCATTTCAATCTCCCACCCCAGAAGAAAGAACTGCTTAACAAAAAAAGAAAAAACCCAAAAAGCTAGCAAAACCCCCCAAAACAAAATAACCAACCTGAAACAAAGACTGCACACACTGAAAACTAAGCTTATTCAGTGATTCAAAGGTTTCACAAACATTACCAAAGACACATGTTTATGAGAAGAAAAGGCTATACAGACATTTTTTAAAATTAACAAATAGAAGCAAACAAACATAGGAAGCAGCTTTCACTCTCTTCCCCATCAATTCTATTGATACAATAACAAAGCTTCCTTTCTTCTGATGGCAATATGTTAAAAGTACTTAATAAAAAATGCAATTAACATAAGTGATCAATGGATTTTAGTTCTAAGCTAATGTAACATTACAGCACTGTTGTTAGAAAAGTAGATAGGCAATCAGAAAGGAAAAGCTGAGGGTGTACTATTTCTTTCTTACTTTAAGGAAGAAAAAGTTACTTTAAAACATTTTTGAAAAAGAGGGCCCCATTAAACTGTGTCAGCAAAAGCTGAAAATAATAATCTACATTCAGAATTAGTTACATGAAATAAGACTGGGTTTTTTGCTTGTTTTGTTTCATGCTATCAGTGGTGTCTGAAATTGCTCACCTATACAGACAGGAAGGTCAATCCAATAGACTGAGCACTGGTTTGCAACCAAAATTAAAACACCTACCATTCAATCACAGAACAGCCAGATTAGAAGGAACCTTTGAAAGAACATCTTATTCAAACTTTCATGGGTCAGGGACCTGAGCTGATTTGAGATGATCTAGCATCCTGTCCAGTTGCATCCTAAAAGCTCCCAGTGATGGGGACTCCAGGGAGGTTGTTTCAGCGAATGAATGTTCTCACTGAAAAAAAAAATTCTCCTGGTACAATTTGTGCCCATCACTCTTTGTCTTATCCACGTGCTGCCTTGTTAAGAGAAACCTTATGTTCCATTCTATGGCCTGTCTACTTTGTTCCACAAAAAAATTCCTGCATTACCATAGGCAACTTGATTTATGTTAGTGTCTCATGTATAAATTGAGAAAAGGCTACAGCATTTCCCTAATTTAGAAAGGTGAAATGCTCATATAGTATAGCAACAGAGATATATACCTAACTGAAGTTGTAAACAATAGTTGTAAAAATAAGTATATATACACACAAATACATATATGCACTCTGTACAGGTGGGTTTTGCCCTGTATTTTTGTAAAGTCAGTCAAGACAAGAAAGAAACCTACATATTTAGATTGTAACTGAGATACAGTAATTTCTCATTCACAAGATGAGAAAAGCTGGGCTTTTGTACTCAATAATATAGGCTGACGTGTTTTGTTACAAACATAAAAAAGAAATCTGTCTGTCAATTGCTTAAAACACTCAGGGGGAACTGAACCAAAGACCCCACCACTAACATTGTATTTTACTATATACTTAGACAGACAATCATGCTCACACATCCAGCAGCATATCTAGTTTTATCCACGAGCACTAAATATTTGATAGGAGAACTGACATATTATTTAGTGTTAAGAAACTGTTATTAAACTACAGCATTACCATATCATTGCTTTCTCATATGTAGAAAAACCAAGCAAACAAAACTTCTCCTGGGCTGCAAATTACTTCAAGTATATCATTAAACGCCTCTTCCCTTTACGTTCTGACCTTTGACTTAACATATTTGTTGCTTCAAGCTGTAGTTCTACATGACTACTTTCAACCACATTTCAGTTACAGCCACAGCATCACATCCTTCTATGATTCACAGAAAATTGTACCATTGTTCTATTTACAATGGTACAATTGTTCTATTTATGAAGGAAATTATGATTCCACTCATTTAGGTTTGAGAAAAATCTGTCATTTCATTTCTAGTGTAGAAGAAAAAAATACTTTTGAAAGTCTATTACTGTGAGAAGTAATTACTTACACAGTGAAATTAACCAAGCATTCATATTTTCAAAAACAGCAAACTTGTCCTAAGAATCAGGACTATCAGACTGCAAACAAAAATAGCTGAAGCAAAACCATAACTTGAATAGTGTACTATTGCAAACCATAACCTTGCTGTTTTAGTTTAGTGTTTCTTTATTAAAATGAGTGTAATTACTGAGGGCCTTGGCTTTTATGCTTTTGGGTTTTATTTGCCAACTAGGTAAGTATATTATCTGACTGCATAAATGCACATAGTACTGGCCCACCGTTATACAGTGCCATATTTACAAGCACCTTTATAAATTAAAACACCCCCTTGAACCTTTGAGTTCTCAAATTTAATGCCAATCTGAAAAAATCCAAACAAAACCACATCCAGGTCGTAAGTCATATCCAAATCTCTGCTTCAACAGCATTGCCTATATGACTAAACCTTAACTAATACTGCCCAACATACAAAGTGATTCCCACTAAAGTGTGAAACTAAATATTTCTGTTAACACACTGAACACTCACCACAGAGGGTCAAGAGATAGAGAAAACGTGTCACTCAATTTCAGTAAATCCCTTCAAATCACACACAAGCCACAATATTTAACTTGTGCTTTTTTCAGAGCTGAACATAGTAGGAACTACAAAGCCATAAACAGAAAGCTTCTTTTTCCCCTCTGTAGTTTGGACACAGATACACACCAAACTTAGGAACGGTTCATGTTAAAAAATTTTCAAAAGAAATATTTCAAATTCCCCTAAACACCCTAAATTCCTTTTTACACTATCAGTAGAAGTACAAGACAGAGTTTGTCTCTCTGTATGCAAACGGCATGCTCTTTATGGCCCCACCTCCCAGGTATGAATCTGACTGCATACTTATGTCAGGGTCACAGTGCACGCTCCAACAATGGGCAAGATGTGGACTCTGAAGGAAGAGTCTTACATGTGCATGAGTCTTGGTAGGTCTACTCACCCTTCATGACACCACCCTGAACTCTCTTTTGCTTTACCATCCTCACACCTCTGCCAGGACACACTTGCTCCCTCAAGACATCCAGTCTCCCAAGACACATAACTCATTCTGTCATCTCTTTCACCTCCAGTAACTGAGTTAGTAAATCCCAAGGTATCCCTCTGTCCTTCTCATTTCAGCTATGTCTTCCTTCATTGCTCTCCATCCCTGCTCATGCACAGCACCTACTTTCTCTGAGCTGAAAACCACTGAGATCCCCCTCATGACTTGCACTCAGACTTAGAATTTTGCTGAAACTTTTGCCAAGTGAACTTTCTAGTTCTACTGAATCCCAGCCCATAATCACAGCCAGCAATCATCTCCATTGATTCATTCCCACGGTCCTAAAAACAGAGCAATTCAAAAACTTTTATGGGGATCTTCTTTTGGAAGAGATGTAATTGTTATAAAAGCAAAATACAATTACATAAGATTCACAATAGTATTTCCTTCTCCATTATATTAACAAGAATTTCTTACGTGCCTTCTAAATATTATCATGCATTTTTCTGGCCTCAACCTTTTCAATTACTTTAGGTGGCATAAAGACAAGAATTACATTTATAGCATTTTTAATGAATTGTAAAATGAAGAAATTGAGCATGACTTGAATCTGGCTTCCTAAAGTGCTCCAACCACTGACCCAGTAAAAAAAGAACAATCACCTATCTCCCTCCTAGTCTAAGGAAATATATTAGCTCTCATTTGAATCTTATTCTGTATTTATGTACTTATGACCTTTTTATTATAAACCATTCTGTTAAGACACAATGTCATATATAAAATATTTAAACTTTGTCACCTAAAATCCAGAACTGATTGCGAATGTCAGCACTGTAAAAATTAAGACCCTGCATTTCAGCAGTCTGTACCAACCACCAGTTTAAAATTAATTTTTTACATTCCCTTCTACAGAGTAAGGTTATTCAGTCTTAACTCCTTGTAGTTTTTTTTCCCCTTTTTGTAGTTTCTTCCCTTCTTTGTAGCACTAATTCACCTTTAAAAAACTAATTAGAGAGCCCATATCCAGATCCATATGGTACTACCTACTTTATTAATGGCATCATCATTTTCTGAACTGAGCATTTTATATAAAGCAACCACACAACATGGTTCTTGAAAAACTGCAAAAGGCTCAATTGCTGAAACAGTAAATATTTTCACATAAGTACAGATATCCATTATTTTAGATCACATACATAAATGCAATTATCAGAAATAAAGTAAATTAAAGAAAGCATGATTTCCTTACCTTTGAGAGTTCCATTCCAGGCCCACATTGTTTGCAGAGGATACAGTTTCCATTCTGGTCCTTAAATTCTTGTTCTGTGCAGTCTCCAGTCTCACAAATTACCCTATTTAGCTAAAAAAACCCCAAACCGACAACAAAACAAAAAAAAAGGGTAAATTCATCAAAATATATGAAATCTGAGAAATAAATCCATGTTTTGATCTTAAAAATAGCTTTCTGAATTATTAATTACCTTAAGTTCTACAGCAAGCCAGAGTTAAGTACACTTAGCAGGCAATGTAATTGTGTGCTATGCCACATTCTGTCCATAAACTGAATACTCCAAACACCTGAACTATGTATACAGCACACTGCAGTAAGAGATGACCATCTGTCTCTGAAGTGAAGCAGTATCACCTCCACAGCACTATTCACCTATATTTTCTGTCCTAGTTCGCTCCTTCGTCCATGAAGAGGCTCACAAGGTAAAATTTTGTCATTTTGGAGTGAGGAGCAGCCAGAAAATATATGAATCAGTGGACCAAGCTTACTCTCAAATCAATAAAATCTGTATGCAATTGTCTGCAGGCAGCATTTTAAGACTTTCAGTGTTAGCAGTAATATCTAAAACAAAAGACACAGTTTCTGTGTTCAACACCATTTTTTCAACATGGGGGGAAAATATTAATCTTTAACTTACCAAATATGCTAGTAAGATGACGAGCACCTTCAATCTATCATCTCCTTGTAATCCTTTAGCATCCATTTCTTGCAATAAAACCTTTCTCCCTAGAATAAAAAAAAAATTAAAAATCATTCTATTTACATAATTTAAATTGAAGAAGTCACATGCCCATTGTAGTTCATGTCACTTGGCATGTCAAAATACAAATCTGTCAATGCCATTAGCATTTGCAGATGGATTCCTGGGAGCTGCTAAACAACAAAAATATGCTTTAAAAATCATATGCCTTTTGAGCACAAGACCATAAACACAAAGTTTCTATAGTTTTAAATTTCAAAAGAAGAGATAGCTATCAGTCCAGATTAGAGAACATCACCATTTATCCCTAACATATCTTTCTTTCTTGTTAAACACTCAACTAAGCACATGATCAACAGACAAAAATAAATTTCTTCAAACATGCCACATATCAAGGCAGGAGATAGCTGTTCCTGAGAACATTCCTTCTGTACTGCAGGGTCAAGCAGAAGGTTTGCCTACTGACTAACACAACCCCTTCTATTTTACTCTGCAAGCAGCTGGAGACATACACAGGTTCTGTTTCTACCACCTCCCAAAGGGATATTACTTCTAAAGATGTGTTAACATGACTGTTTAGGAGCTAGTAGGCAAAGAATATTTTTTCTCTACTTACTTTCCTTTTGTTTCTTTGATTATTTATGCTAAATTCTAGTTCCTTACTTTTTGGTTTTTTCAGTAACCTGAAAATGGAACTGTAACTTCTAGTTCAATAATCCAAACTATATATCAATAAGAACAAGAAAAGAAAAACTAAATCCACCTTACATAACATGATATTTGAATTTGATCTTAATTTTCATACTTTATATGACGGTCATATAATGTAATTGCTTTCAGCTACATGAGGAAAACAATGTTTAAAGCATTTCTGGCCTACTTCAGAGCTTAAGGACTGATGTTTAGGTATGCTATTTTAAAATACAAAATTAGTAGTTTTTATCATTTAAGAGTAGAGACTGACAAATGAAAGGATGTAATGCAAAACAAAAGGAAAATAGCAGAGAAAAACATTAAGTTGTAAAATGCTTTACAACATGGAACTACTGCAAGTGTAATATGCTTTCCAAACTATACAACCAGAATGAACATAAACTATAATTAACACACAATTTCACATTTTACTGCATGAATACCCTAGTTAATGAATTCTAATCAATAAGAAGAAAGTATACTTCAGTGTCACTACTGATATTTTTTAAGCTGTATTTTGAAGTGTAAAAAAGAGAAAAAGTCTGCTAGAAAGAACAGAGCAGACAGAGATGTGTGAGACAGCACTCCATGGGAAAGCCAAGATGACATTTATATGGTTATTTCTCACTTAGTGATGGTAATGGTCTATGGGCCATGACAGTTATCAGATTACGTGCATGTCAACATGGGTAAAGAAGAAGCCATATTCTCAAGGAATATGAACACATATGGATATAGTATTCAACATAGGGGGTTTTTTTAAGTCTGAGGAAAAAAAAAAATAAGGCAAGAAACATGAAATGGAAAAATCTCAGAAATAATTCTGGATGACCAAAACACAACTTCATGTAAAAAGTACTGTAGAACAACTAGAAAAATGAAAAAGGAGAGTCAACAAATTTCACGTTTTTAAGTCATGAGAAGCTAACAATTCTAAAGCTGAAAATAAATAGGTATGTTAAAACAAAACAAAAAAATACTGTTAAGGGAACTCAGAAATTTCAAGAAACATTTCTCATCTGTTTTTTGAAAGATACAAAATGGGTAAATATACACATCATACTTTACATCTTTGGCCTAAAAGTAACTGAATATCTGCTAAGTAAAACTAGATTAGATAAGAGAAAAATTGAGAGATTTTGCACCTCAGTAACCTTGAAATAAGTATCAAGAAAGTCTTAATTTTGGTCCTGTTCAATTTTGCTGTTCATTCCCTTTGGAATGCTACAGAAATTCAAGAGTAATATATGAAGAAAATAAAAAATAACTGAATAGTAATACGATAAACAACTCTACACTGTGTTACAGAAAAGCAATCCTGTAAAACAAACTTGACTTCACTTGATTCAGAGAAGACAAGACAGTAAAGCTAAAAGTCTGAGAGTTAAATGAAATAAACTGATTAAATATTAATTCAAAGAATCATGCTGAAATTAATGGGATTTGGGAGAAAAATCCTCATTAACTTTTTAATTTCATGTAATACATGAAACAAATACATTACACTGTTCGGTGTAAAATAAATACTTCATGTGCTTTCTTAACTGCTATAGGACTTAAAACTTTACAGAAGTGTGCGAGTGAAATAAAGTTGTAAACATAATTGAGTTTCTTAGATTTGACTATCAGGTGATTACTCCAAGTCATACATATTCCTTAATAATTAAAAATTTTTGAAAAATCCTTAATAACATAAAAAACAGCACAGTATAGTTCTAATGTAATTATTACTATCTATATAATACTATCAAAACTTCATAACCAGGATTCTTTCTAAAGTTAAAAGTTTAATTTTAAATTTCAATATTTACTTTTGCTTCTGAAAATACATGTGTAACATATCAAAAAGAAACTGAAGAGTGTAATAATTGTATATTTTTGTGTCAAATTTCACATAGAATTTTCAATACAAACAATACTGGTGAGCTGTACTAAACCTAATGATCCAAAATACGGAGCTGTAACATAATCTAAGAAGGCTATTTTTTCTGTGCAAGTCACCTGAAGCATGAAAAAATTAAGAAAATTAAGAACAGCCCAATTAACCGCCCTGCAGACTAGTTATTTGCAATAAAACTATATTAGCTTAATGTAATTCAGATATATTAACCCTAGACCTTTTCTCCAATATGCAATAACTTGAAGATTTAACATTGCTAAAAAATCAGTATATATACAACTCATCAAAATCAATATTGAAACAAAGCTAATTATGTATTTTCATGTTTTAATATTCTGGAGTCACAAATGGAATAAAAATCAAATGCCAGTCCTTAACAGAAGGTCATACAGAACAACAAGCAGTATTAAAAATCTTGCTGGTCATTCTGACATCTTGTATTTCAGTTTTGAAATTGCCCTGTCATAAGATGATCTTCTTATAGCATGTACCTCAAAGACTTTTAGAAAATAAAAAGCACATGGTAAAGCATCCTGTAACAAAATACATTTTGTTCACTTAGGTATGAAATTTCATTGCAGCTGTGAAATATTCTCTATTTAAAAGTAAATCTACTGCCTTTATAACAGTCTCGCCAAGTCCAGCCACCAGGAGTTCTACCACACAGAGCAAATTTTCAAAATCAAATGTTTTATAACTGGCATCAAACTATCAAGGACTTCTTCAGCTTATCTATACACCTAACTAAGCTTCAGTTTTTTGTCTGATCATTACAAGTTTCATGAGATCTTATAGCTTTAGGTCTAGTATATGAGATATCATCCATATGTCTTCTGCAGTTAACAAAGATTCCAAAAGAAGCTTGCAGGTCTACGGACCTTGAACTTCAGAGCACTTCAGTAGTACCAGTGCACTTCAGTAGCACCAAAACACCAAATAATTTCAGCAGACATGTATGAATGCCTGTGGTACTCTATCATGCCCACTGTCATCACTCCTACCAAAACAACACCAGAGACCATATACTGACTAACATGTGAGAAAGAAACAAGCCAGTGTACAATAACCATTGTTAAGAGCACAAATAAAATAAAATAAAACGTTTCTTTCATGACAAAATTTTGATAAAAATAATTGAAAGGCACCATAATGGTTAAGGCACATTAATAACTCATTGTATTGAACTGAAGTCCCAAAGGAGGGGGAACTGTGTCAGCTGCGTATTTCCTGTTCAATCTCCAGTTTGGTCAAAAGTCCTGCTGAAAAAGCAGAGACTGTAGCACTTAATAGATTGCCATCAGGCAAATTTCTTCTCTCATGATATCAAATGGCATTATACTGATGTCTGTTGGACACCAGCCATTCACCTCATGCTTTCAAGTAAGAAGTTACTAGAAGTTTTTTGCCCCTAAAACATGTGTGAGTAAACAGAGGTTCCATACCTTTAAAGATTATTTGCTCTTGTCCAGATACTGATTTTTTAAATCCTGCATACAGTTATACTCAATTTTATTAGAAGAAAGAAAACTGTGGACAGTTTTTTGAGGTCACTAAATCATACCAAATATATCTTATTAGGTTAACAGTAATATGCTTGCCTAAAATACTCAGGGAAAAGCAATCATCACCGGTAATGTACTGAACTCAGGATAGAGAACTTCCATTTGGAAATGCAGTTGCATAATTTTAAGGTCATTTGGGGCCTACTATGCATATGCATAAAGAGGGCAATATCAAAAAACAAATTAGAAACATATAATAAATGTAATGTGGAAGTAAGAACTTCCAGCCTTTCAGGGTTCTAGAATCCATTGTCCTCTAAAATTCATTCCTACATTTACCAGCTTGCCTGAATAGTAGTCATCATTTTATTTCAAAGTCCATGTCAGAAAAACATTTCTTCTTTCTCTCCAAAAAACTTAAAGTTCCACCATGAAAGACACTACCTCAAGAATCAAAGCAGCATGGCTAAATTATGGCTGACTAGCAGGTTTCTCAGACATGTAAGCATCAAAACTTTGAAGTCAACATCACCCATCTTCTAAGGAAAACTTTAGAAAGGGTGAAGAGTCCCAACTACACATTCACTTTACTTGAAGCTGTGAATTCCCAGTTAATTCACAACCAGGTCTTATAAGTTTCCCATATTTGATATGACATTTTTTCAGGACGACCACTTTTCATGCGCTCTCTAACACCGGTAGAGTACTCTGAGAAGTTCTGGGTAAAAAAGAGGGATGAAAATATAATCATCTTATCTTGCCAACAGAGGTCTCTGGTATCCAACAAACAGGGTCTCAGATCCTTTCTAACCACCTACTTCCCACCCGCAGCTGTCAACTGCATGCAATAAAACGAGAAGGAGTGGCAGATGGCTTTTGCAGAGTCAGTGCCCCACGGGCAAGAAACAAGAGAAGGGAAAGTACTTATGCTGCTACAAAGACAAAGAAAGGGAGCAAGTTAGGGACAAGAACTTCCACCACAGAGCTGCACATTGTTATTCTGTCTCACAGGTCTAGAACATCTTCCCTTTACACCCTGCCCACAACGCTTGTACTCTTCCCCTTTGTGAAGTAAATGAGGTCTTGTCTGACCACATTTGCTCCAACTTTTCCGAGAAATGTGGGAAAAAAACTTCATACTGTCAGCTAGAGCACATTCATCACATTAAATATCATGTTGAATAGATCTGTATTTTACAGAAGCTACCATACATGAAATCGTATGACATTAGGCAGCTAAGAATTTATTTCTAATTTTGTAAAGACAAAGGTAGCAGATCAAAGTTAGAACCTTGTGGTGATCAAAACCACTTAGATGTATTTTAGGGAGATGAGAAGAAGATTTATACACAGCCAGGAAATATTTGTGCTTCTCCTGAGTACCATATGCTTCAAGTTACGTTAACTGAAATACTTGTCTTTACAAGAATAAGGGTGATAAAGCAGTTTATCATTTGTGTTCTTCAGCACATCCAGCTTGTCATGAATTAGATATTAGAGTGAAATATTGTAACAAAGGTGCAATGTGGTGACATTTTTCCTACACATAAACAAAGCTTTTTAGAGGATCAGAGCCTGTGATTCACACAAGAACTCCCACTCTCACTGAAATTGATGAGCCTACTCATACAACACCAAAACTGTGGTAAAAAAAAAAGTTGATCCTTCTGTTTAATAAATCTTCCCCATCTCAAGTTCTAGGAGGCACTGGTTTGCTAGATGAAATCTCAGTGTCAAGATGCACTTGTACTTTTGTACTCAGATATGTGAATAAGTAATACATTGAGAATGCCAGTATTATATTCATACTTCATTTACACCAAAATACACTAATAGCTCTTTTCAAAGTAATTTTTAGGGATTATGAATTATAAAGCATTGGGCTGGTTAACTACTGCAATGGTGCAACGCCAATATGCTACATTTATCCAGCCAGCCTTGAGCAGTTTTGGATGGCATGTAATGTCTCAAAAACCACAGACATGAGTTACGTTCGTTCACATCATTCTCTTCTACTAGGATTGCAAGTTGTGGAAAGTGAGAAAAAGTAATTTATTGCCTCCTTAACTGACATTTTAAGCATCTTACTACTAAACTAACTAATAAAGAAGCTTACTCCTAGGTCTGAAAAAAACCAACAAACCAACCAACCAAGAACAGCAACAACAAAAAACCCCACCCAAAACCCCCAGCTCTTTTCTCTTATGGTAACAAGCTCCCAGGTAACATACCTAAGTAACTTGCTTTATATCTGATGGTGAAGGTGTGCTTGAAAGAGATTATGCAGTAGTTAGGAAACTGACTTATATATTGAATCAATTTGCCATTTACTCATAATAAATACTACTAGACCACTTAATGAACTTGATAAAAGCATCCCTCTAAAGTAGTTGTAAATATAAAGGTGGTAAATAAGTATTTAGTATCTCGATTTTTCACGAACATCAGGTACAGCTTTTGGTCCAAGGTCATATTAATGGGGACAGCCATCAGGAAAGGAAGTCAAACAATCAAAAGCTTTTCAACAAACCGAAATGTAATTGGGGCTTTTCAATTTCTTACCAGGCAAAAGAAAAAGTTAGGAGCTCCTATTCCTTCAAGTCCAGCTCTAAAATTGTTTGAAGCAAACAGCAGCTTATTTATGCAGCAGACACGAGAAGCGCTTGTGAACATGAAAGCCCAGCTTTCAAGGGCTTTTTGTTCGCCGCACTCCGGGGCATGGAGCAGCCACTCCAGGGCTGTCGAGACCTGCCGAACCCACCAGCGGCCGCCGCGGCTCTCCGGGGCTGCGCCGTGCCCCGCGTACGCACCGCGGCAGAGCCGGAGCCACCGCGGGGAGCAAGGGGCCCGGCGGAGCCCTCCCCCGCCCCCGCGCTGCCCCGCAGCCTGAGCTTTCCGCGGAGCTCACTGCCATCACCTCCCCCGTCATGTGGGGGGCAGGCAGCGCTGCCGGTGCCGGGCGGGGCGGTCTCGGGGCAGCGGTGTCCGGCCAGCCCGCGGTACCCTGGGGGGTGGCGGGGGCAGCCGCGTGGAGCCTCGGGGCGCGGAGACGCCGCTGCCTCCCCCCGTGGCCGCCCCGCTCCGCGGCGGAGGGGCTCGGGCCCGCCTGGATGTCGCACGCACCCACCTGCCACGCCGCGGGCCGCCGGCCGCCCCGGCCATCCGAGGAGCGCTCACCCCGCGCCCGCCCCGCCGCCGCCGCCTCCCGCTCGGCGCCCGCCCCGTCGCCCCGGCAACGCCGCGCCGCTCCCGCCCCGCCCCGGGTCAGCTGACCGCGGGCAGCCAATGGGCGGCGCCCGCCCCACGTGCCGCGGGATGGATGGATGGATGGATGGATGGATGGATGGATATGGATGGATGGATATGGATGGATGGATATGGATGGATGGATATGGATGGATATGGATGGATGGATGGATGGATGGATGGATGGATGGATGGATGGATGGATGGACGGATATGGATGGATGGAGGGATGGATATGGATGGATGGATGGATGGATGGATGGATGGATGGATGGATGGATGGATGGATATGGATGGAGGGATGGATGGATGGAGGGATGGATGGATGGATGGATGGATGGATATGGATGGATGGAGGGATGGATATGGATGGATGGAGGGATGGATGGATGGATGGATGGATGGATGGATGGATGGATGGATGGAGGGATGGATATGGATGGATGGAGGGATGGATATGGATGGATGGATGGATGGATGGATGGATGGATGGATATGGATGGAGGGATGGATGGATGGAGGGATGGATATGGATGGAGGGATGGATATGGATGGAGGGATGGAGGGAGGGATGGATGCATAGATATGGATGGAGGGATGGAGGGAGGGAGGGAGGGATGGATGGAGGGATGGATGGATGGAGGGATGGATGGATATGGATATGGATGGATGGATGGATGGATCTGGATGGATGGATGGATGGATGGATCTGGATGGATGGATGGATGGATGGATGGATGGGGATGGATGGATGGATGGATGGATGGATGGATGGATGGATGGAGGGATGGATGGATGGAGGGATGGATGGATGGAAGGCACGCACTGGGTGTCCACACTGGCAGGGGGTGAGTGCTCCATAGTAGTGGTGTGAATCCAGGGTGAGTCACAAGTGAGGCGCTGGTGTCTTTTTTGTCACACCAGGAGGACAGGATAGCAGAGCACCTCTGTGCCCATCCCTGTCTCCAGAGGCTGCCCAGGCTTTGGGGTCTGCAGCCTTGGCATTACAGATCGCCCTCAGAGGGAGATCAACTTATGGCTGCTGGGCTGTTTTAAAGGGACTGGCCCTTGGCCACTGTTCAGGTTAGTGTAGAATGAGTCCTCATAAGTCAGCAAAGCCCTTTCCACCTTTCCTGCCCAAAAAGCATGATGGAGTCTTTCTGACAACACACTGTGAATTCTTCTTTCTGCAGACTCTTCTTTCTGCAAACCCTCCTTTCTGAGGTACTTGGATAGGTTTTTATTCCTGCTAGCTCAGAGCCTGAAATATTTTATCCATTCTGCAGGTAACAAGTTACCCAGCTGTAAGCAGTGTGGATACCAAATGCCAGTATCATTGGAGAAATGGAGAAATCCAGCCCTTCACGGATAGTAAGTTGTTCACAGTCGCTAGATTGTGTGTTACTGCTACTTCCTTCGACACAAATTAGGAGCTTTCCTGAAGGTGGTAATGCTCCAACATCGGTGAAACCAATCTTGGAGGCCTTGGTAAAAGAACTGCTGCAGCAGGCATTTTGGGTCATTAGTTCTAGTTCTAATGAAAAGGTTAATGATCCACTTACAGTCTAGACAATTGTGTGGACACACAAGGGATGGAGTTAGGCTCTGAAAAAGTGAACAAATGCTTATACTTGGTGGTAAAGCATTTTCAAATAAACAGAATTTTTGGAGCTCCTCACAGATAAAATTTTGAAGATCACCAGCCACATGGGCTTCTCTAAAAATAAGGAGTGCTTATTGAAATCCAGCAAGATGCACGCAAAGAGAAAAATGATTGCTGCAAAACTAGTTGTTTTCAATTATGAAATCCAAACAACTCAGAGTGTGCAGGGGTTTTCATGTAATTATCTTCTAAACGGCCTTCAAAGAGGAGTTTTGCTTCAGGACCCTTGCCAGGAGGAGCTCTGCAAGAGGCTGGAATTTCAGTGAGGAATGGCATACTGCTGAGCAGCAGCAGCGCATCTGTTGTGAATAGCAGCTGCTGCACAGCACTGAGCATTGTGCACAGTCTCACTATTTACAGACAACCTTTTGTATGTTATCTGTTTTCTGGAGCCACCAGTGAAAATATTGCATGAGTTTTTCTTAGTAGAATCATCATGTATGTTTCAGATACTTGTTTTAAAGTAGTATAGTTAGCCAAAGGTATTAAAATATCCCAGAGTTCTTGAAGTGTTGACTAAACACTGAGCGTTACCATATAAAGAAACATTAAGACTTTCATCAGACAGTGGGTTACTATGCTAATGAACTAAGAGCAACGTGTTGCCTGTAACTGAAACTCAAGAGTTCAAGTCCTTGTTGTAGCATGTAAAATCTTTCCTCTGAATGTAAAATGGATGAATTAGTTCCATTCACCATTGAAAGATGTTGAAAATTGCAGTGTTTATTTTGTTTTAAATCATGATGCTTCTCAGGAAATTGAAGAAGTGAATTGTTAGAGGAACTAGTACAGAGATTCTCACTACAACAGAGAAAACAAAAAAGAAATATTTGGAAAGCAGTTTCAGCTGACCCCTTTGATAAGACTGAGTTGCGTGACATATCTGATGTGGAAGCAGAAATTGTACAGCAATAGGAAGTTGTTATCTCCATATCTCAAATGCTAACACAGTTCCCCCAGTCAACTGTGAGATAGATCTACTCTTGTTATGACAGCTGTTGGAAACTGATGTCAGTATAACTGTGCAATGTCTTTTGATAATCTTAACTATTACAAACCTTAAAATATGTTTATGATGTTATCTAAGACACCCTGTTTGGAAATGGGTCTATTTATAATCAGAAATTGCTCAAGCTATTTTAATAAATAAATTATGTACTTGTGATTTTCCTAGTCAGATTTGCTTGAAAAAGCATTGTGAACTTTTTGTTTCTGAAGGCTTAAGCCTGAGGATTAATTAATGTTTATTCAGCTCTTAGTAAAAGCAAAGTTACTAGTGCCAAGAATTATTACTATTTAATCTTTGAAAGTCAGATCAATGACAGGCTAAACTGTGAGAGAAGTGTTATTTAAAACAACAAAAATGCTGAAAATCCTCTTCCCACCATGCTTGAATATGTTCAAGTGTGCTTTCATTTCAGCCTCACTTGCATACAGACAAGCAAAGATATTTTTCAGTTTAATTGGGTTGACGCCCATCTTTGTTTAAGTATCTGGGGAGATGACCTAAAATCCTAGAGACTCTTTACAAAATGAAAAAACTTTGTTTCTTAAATGCATTTCCAGGGCCCAAATGTTGCAAATAATTATATATGCAAATCCTGCTCTACAGTGTAATCTATCTGCTTAACCAGTGTTACTTCTGTGTGCAACTTCACCCATTTGTGTGATGGGCCAGATCCTTGTAGTGACAGTTTAATTGTATTAGGCTCACATAACTATTTTAACTTCTGAGGAAAAAGTACTCTTGCATTATTTTTTAAAATTTCCTTCTCTTTCTATTTTACACCAAACAGAGGTAAGGTTTAAAAACAATTCTCCTCAGAAAATAAATGAACATATTGGAAAACAAGCAACAAGCAAGAAGGGACTGGAAAGGCAGAGAAGCTCATCAGTGAAGCATAGAATTAGTAAATAAAGCCATCTTTTCAGGGTTACAGGAACATGTTTTAGTACATCACTGTTACTTAGGGAGAAATACTAAATTTTGCTTTGGCTGTGCCTTAAATGATATTCTTCCTTGACAGCTATACACGTATTATTCATACAGTGCTAATTACTTTCCTTATAATATAATTGACTTGTTAAGTAAGAATATGAATTAATTGATGGCATAGAAAACTAAATGATATCAAGTCAGGCCTAGTTAATCTATGTCTGGAATATTATCTCTTGATATTCAGTAAATTGAAATTTGATATATACAAATACAGTTTTAATTAGAAGAAGCAAATTTTGCAGACTGACTAATGAAAACTAACTACATTTATCTGGAAGTGTTGGTAACTTGATCTTACTCAGATGCAAGCAGACTGTTAAAATTTGTGTTTGCATGTTGCACTATGGTGCATACTGAAATATGAACATCTTGAGGGTCCTGTGGACTGGTAGACCTCACAAAGAATAGTTCTCAAGCAGTGCTTAAAAGCTATCATTTATGCTGACTTTTAGTTGCAATTTGTTAATAGACATAGTTAAGATTTGTATATACTTAAATTTAGACTTAAGAATATATAAGTCAGTATTTCAGAAGATCTTACTAGCCACCATTAAGACTAGATCTTCAAAGACCTCAGTGTCTGGAATGTTTGCAAGTCTGGTCCCAATTATGGGTTCTAAGTTCTTCTGAAAATCTAAATTATATTTAAATACTACAGAAGGAGTTTGAGTCTTATTTTAACAGTCTGACTCCAGCTACAGGCCCAGAACACTCATGGATTTGGCCCAAACTCACATGAAGATTTGGCCCTTTAAAATTGCAAATGTGTGAATAATCCTAAATCTTCAAAAGATTGTTACCTTATAATGAATTTCTGGAGTAGATGTCTTAAAACTTCTTCAGCACAATACTGTTCATAAACACGAATTTGAGGAACAGAATACAAAACACTGTGAATGGAAGCTGCATCACTAAAATGCAGCAAAACTTCAATGAAGTTCAGCAAAACCAGCTGTTGGCTCTAGATAAACCTAAGATTTCTTTAATATCTTTATTAACATTCCTTAGAGGAACCTTCTACCATCAGGTAAAAATGTTACTTTTATTTTCAAGATTTCATGTGGTACAGCTGAACTATAATCTCTTCAATCTTAATCTTAAAATAAAACCATTTTCTTTTGTGTATAAGGATGTCCTGTTTATAAATTTAGTTCTAATAAATTGTGGAAGTGGAGCCTTTTTTTTCACTTCAAGTATGGAACTATTGGGCTTGAAAGTGTTGTTTGAAGAAGACACAATTTAATAAATGCAGTGAGAGCAAAGAAAGTATTACAGTGTTTAGGAAACATGGTTGGCCTTTCCTTAGAAAATAAATATTCCCCTGAGTCATGTAATACATGTATTCAAATATAAATTTACAAAATTAGACAGTAAGAATGAGCAGTGTAACCCAAAATTGTATGTATCCCCAAAACATTGAACAATACTGGGATTTGCTTAAGTTTTCTATATATTGTTCTAGATAGTCTGTTCTCAATGTAATTCTGCCCAAGAGCTGCACATAAAATGCTGCATAAATTACAAACAATCTTTTGAACTTTGTACACACAATGATGTGTAGTATTATTGGTTATGTGAACTTTATGATTTCTTAAAATCTTGCAACACAAAACTGAAAAAAAATACAAAATTCAGTACCTGTTATCTGATGAAGTTTTCCAGTGCCAGACTTTCTGCAGCTTAATTTCACACCGCCAGAGCTTCTGTATTAAATGCTTTTACCTCCTTTAAAAAAAAAAAAAAAAAAAAAAAAAGAAGAAGAAGAAATAAAAAAAGTATGTCAGCACAAGCCCAGACGAAACTCCAAATCCGGGAAAATAAAATTAACCATGCAGATCAAAGGCAGACGAGCACTGAGACCAAATGCCTGTAATCTGATCAGTGATCAGTTGCCGTACATCAAAGGCAGTGCTTTGGCGAGGAAAAAGAGCTCCTTTTCCAGCAGGTAGTTGCACTCTTAAATTCTGCCTTTCAGTATTCTGCACTAGCCCTTTTCCCCCATTCCTTGCTTGTGCTGGGAGAATGCACACGATTCTGAAATGCTTGGGGTTGAGTGGCTGGATCTGTAGCTTTTGAGTTCCCAAGCTGTGTTGTGGATTGTGTGTTGGAAGCTTTCCCCAGTGCCAGCGGGTTCCGCTTTATCCCTTTCATCTCGCTGAGCTGCAGATCCCATGACATCATTCAATGCTGTGGGACTGGTTAGAGAGCTGTAATACAGCCTGTGGGGGAATGCAGCTAAAGAGCAGCAAGAGTTTGCATGATTTCTAATCAGGTTAGCCCATTGTAACAAACCCGAGGCTCACTTCAAAGTCTTCACTAAGTTTAAGTTTCCTCCCGAGGAGGGAGAATAGTGTAGCTATAAAGTATTCTTTAAAAGATGCTTTCTAATTTTGTCTGCAAGAGGGAGTTAAAATTTTCCATAAAGTTCTGAAAGTCGAACATGAAGGTCGGTTTTTCAGGCAGCTGTAAGACATGAGAGAAAACTACTTTTGTTTGTCCCTTTGTCGAGATTTGGAGCAGAGAAAATGGTGTATTTTGCACGCTGGCATTGGTTTTTTGCACTGGCAAAACCAAGCACAATAGAGCATGCTCTAAGTCCCTGGCTCACATCCTCCCCGCTGCTTAATGTGTGGCCTTTTGCAAATCATTCTGTTTGAGCCTGATTCATCTGTGGCTCATGATTCCTTTACGTAAATGAGCTATAAAGCTGCCATAAGTAACTCACAGAAGTGTTTTTTGGTGTAAGAGCAATTTTTAACTAGAGTAGATTTGAAGTGGTCACCATTGGCTTCCTCAGAGGGAGGCTTTTGGAGGCATGAAAGTATATGGACAGACATTCTCTGCAGTTCGTAGTCCCGAGGTTTGCTGGAGGGTCCTGTGTAGCCCTGGCAAGTAGGGGAATCCTCAAAGCTGCTGTGACTTTCTGTCTTGCAGTGCAGAAGAAAGGTGGAAGAAATGTACTACTGAATTTCATGTTCTGTGATCTGAGGCTAAGTTAGCTTTTGGCAAAGAGATTAATTCAGCCCTCTATACTTCAGCTATTAGTAAAACATACAAATATCAAGCAGGATGGCTTTTAGGATAATCAGCCATATTGAAGATGTCAGTGAAGCTCCCATCCACGGATACCCCATACTTCGGGCATACCACATGTGCAGACGAAAGTAATACGAGCCTGTCAGCTGGTGGACTCATGCAAATATTTGCACATCGAGTAACCGAGAATTAATTTAAAAGGCAAAAGTAAAAAGAGGCAATGTGCTAGATACAGTTGCCTTAAGCACTGAAACAAAAGCAAGCAATCAGGGGGTAATGGGTGCTGGACAGTGGAGCGCGGGAGCGGTGAGGGTCTGGTAGAGGTCCCTCGTTCTGCTCCCCGCGTGTGGCCGCAGCCGCCTTCCCCTCGGCGCTCGTCCCCCGCTCCTTGCCTTGCGCAGCCCCGCTGCTCCCGCTCCCGCCGCCCGGGGACGATGCTCCCGCGGCACTCGGTGGGATAGGGAGCCTTCTGCTGGTGGGACGGCGCACTGTGGGCAGAACCGGGCCGGCAAGGAGCACTCTGCTTCCCGGAGACGCCGAAGAACATTTCCAGAAAGACTCGAGAACTTTAGAAAGGGTGCTGTAGAATTCTGTAATTTTGTTGGTAGCTGGACAGAGTTTAAATATCGTTTTGGGTCACCTGTCCAGGCAGACCCTTGGGGGATGTTCTGGTAACTGAGATGGAGAAGAGGTGTTGCAGGTACAAAGGAGTATGGTGCAGGTAGTGAATCTGAGTTTCAGGTAGACACAGCTGGAAAAAAAATGTGAACAAACCACAATTTTCTCCCTTTCTCTAATTTCCACTTCCATCTATTATAAAGAAAAGAAAATTATCCAGGCTGCTTACTTCTCTTTTAACATTAATCTGCACTCTTCTGACATACAACTCTCTATCACCAGAAAGTTTTTTTATAAGACTCCATTTGTAGCTGTCATGGTAAAACTGGGAATGCTTATACTGAAAGAAAATTTACAGGTGGGCTGTATGGAACTAAAATAACCCCTTTAATTTCAAAAAGGCTGTAAGAACAATGCTGTTCACAGAAAACACCTTTTGTTTCTCTGGATTTTAAGCAAAAGCAAGTCCTGATGGCTTATTAGAGGTCTTTGATCTTTCTTTCATACATATGAAAAGAGAAGTAAGGTTAATTATTGCCAATTCAGCTTTCTAAAACCTAAGCATTGCATTTTGCATTTATGACACTACTTTTTACTGTGGAGCCTGTCAGCCTGAACTATCTGCTATTTCCTATTCTATGGCTTCCACAAAATTTAGCCAGATGTGTGTATTATAACAATTGTTGTCTGTAGTTCAATATTTTTCCAAAAGCTGATTATGGTTTTTTCTCCTTACATAAAATGTGGGTAATATTGTGATTTGTATAAGGCACAGAACAGACGAGTACCAGAGCCAGAAACAGAACTTACCTAAGATGACACTTCACTTTTACACTTTCTGATCATCAGCTCATGCTTTGTCTTGTAGTCACTAATCTAGCAAGGCATTCAAGCCCAAGTGGTCTGAA